>NC_141077.1:48381265-49026890 GCF_041138505.1 Cibotium barometz | reverse complement strand
TCTTGCATAGATATTTGTTGGCCTTGCCAACGTCCTCTACCACAAGGATTACCTCTGCCTCTCTGAGGTGCATATCCACGACCACCTCTAGCACCATATGAAGGCTAAAAATTTTGTTTTGTGATGACCTGTCCTACCATCCACCACGACCATTACCACCACGGCCACGTGATGCAAATCTCCCCCTACCTCTAAAACCTCTCTGCGAATAGAAAGCCTGATTTCTGCCATTATCATCATGGCTAGTAGATGCATCCAGAAATGAATCACTGAGTTTAATTTCCTCAACAAGCAAGAGTGAAACCAACTCATCAAAGTCTGGTAAACCTGTACTCCGAACCGAGATGGATGTATCAAAAGATTTATATTCCTTGCCAAGACCACGCAAGGTAATATCCACCAAATCATCATCAGGCGTGGGGGCATTTATTGTTGCCCCAATGCATCTACAAACTTCTTTATTTCTTGCACATAATCATGGATGCTCCTTTTATTCCGCTTCACATTATGTATTTGTTGTCGCAACTAAGACTTGCGAGCACTCGTGTCTGTATCAAACAACTTCACCAATGTACCCCATGCATCCTTGGGATTCTCAGCATCCTGTATGTGTATGAGCATAGCATCCGAAATACATATAGACAAATAATGCAACACTTTGAATGCTCTTTCTGACCATTGCTTATGAGCGATAACCTGCTGCTGTGTAGGTTGTCGGGGTAGTTTAGGCTCTGGCTCAGCACCTGTAATGAGATTCCAAAAACCTTTTCCTTTCAAGAAACTTTTGATCCTGTACTTCCATGCCTGGAAGTTCTTCCTATCTAGCTTTTCACCAACAATCTGTACTGGATTATCCGACATATTTGCTCAATGCAAAACACCTTGCATACACTTCCAAATCTATAAACGAGCCTTCCTTGGCTCAACCACACTCTAATGAGTGTTCCAGTTACTCCAAAGTAACCACCAATCTTCAAATTTGATGTAGAAAATCAACCTGTACGCATCCAAAATGAACTGGCTCACGCAGTCCGAGATACCCTGTTTTGATGTGCCTTCCAAGGCTCCAAATCACAATGTAGTGGTTCAATCAAGTATGGGAACTTGCATTGACACCTAAACAACCTCAATGTTGAATATCAAGACCATCTGACATGTGTACATTGTTGGAATTAGGGTTGCAGGAATGCACACACAACTTGAAGAAGATGAGGAAGCTTGAGCACAACACAGTAGTGTATTATGAGTGCCAAAAATGAAAGATTGCAAGCCCTAGAAGATAATGGGCGTATATACAATGCACGGGGGAAAAAACCTCCTAGTGAGGGAAAAAGTGCCCCGGCGGTCCTAAGTGTGTTCACACACATCACTACTATAATATGGTAACAAATCCCCCCTGGAGTGATGCGGTGAACAAGAGCTAGCACTCATGTATAGGGAAGTGTCTAGCTATGTGGACGAATCCACAAAAGGGAGTAAGCCCAAAGCTTTGCGAAAAGCTTCGAACTTCTCACGAGGCAGAGCCTTTGTGAAAAGGTCTGCAAGGTTATCCTGTGTTGGCACATAAGCCAAACTGATCTCTCCTGCAGAGAGTCTCTCCCTGACATAATGGTAGTGCACCTCAATGTGCTTCGTACGAGCATGGAACACTGGGTTCCGCGCAACTGCCAATGCGCTCTGACTGTCAGTGAAGATGGTGGTGGCAGATGGCTGCCCAACACCCAAATCAGCCATAAGGCGTCTGAGCCACACACACTCAACCGTAGCTGTGAAAGCTGCCCTGTACTCAGCTTCACAACTAGAAGTGGCCACAGTAGGCTGCTTCTTGCTCAACCATGATATGCATGAGCTTCCAAGCATGAAGCAAAAACCACTCGTGGACACGCGTGTGTCATAACAACCAGCCCAGTCAGAATCTGAAAAAACATGTAAATCTGGCGGCAATGATCCCCCCTTGGGATAAAACAACCCAAGATGCCGAGTACCACTCAAATAGCGAAAGATACGCTTCACTGCCTGCCAATGCTTAATGCCTGGGCTATGCATAAATCTGCTCACCTGTGAGACTGCAAACTGAATGTCTGGCCTCGTAATGCATACATAAATGAGGCAACCAACAGCTGTCTGATAGAGTGTGACATCAAAGTGATCTCCAGCATCATGAAGACTCAACTTCAAACCTGTCTCCATTGGAGTAGCAATAGGCTTGCAATCTTCAAGGCCAAATCTCCGCAACAATGTTTCAATATACTTTGTCTGACACAAAGCAATACCTCCATCACACTGCTTAAATTGTATCCCCAAATAATGATGCAAATGCCCCAAATCTGACATCTCAAAAGAGGCATTCAAATCAGCCTTAAAATCAGCAATATGACTCTCATTTGGTCCTGTGAGCAGCATGTCATCGACATAGAGAGCAATGATTAGATGTACACCATCCACACGTTTAACATACAAAGTGCTTTCTGTTGGACTATTCTGAAACCCATGTGCAGTCAAATATGCATGTATTTTTTCATACCAAGCTCGTGGAGCTTGCTTTAAACCATATAAAGCTTTTTTTAATCTGCACACTTTGTTTTCCTGCCCTCTTTGAACAAAACCACGAGGCTGCGATACATACACCTCCTCATGCAAATCTCCATTTAAGAACGCAGTCTTTATGTCCAGCTGATGTACATTCCAACCATTATGAGCTGCTAATGCACAGATGCTACGAACAGTGGTCATACGACATGTGGGAGCAAAAGTCTCATCAAAATCAATGCCCTTCTCTTGAGCATAACCTTTTGCAACAAGCCTAGCCTTATGGCGATCCACTGTGCCATCAGGCTTACGCTTCAATTTGTATACCCACTTAGTGCCAATGGCCTTCTTGCCAGGGGGCAAGTCACATAAAGACCATGTACTATTCTTCATAATAGCATCGTATTCTGCTTGCATAGCAGCCATCCAATTTTCTGAACTTTGTGCCTCATCAAATGAAACAGGCTCACTTTCATCGCACATACTAGAAACAGCCAATGCATAACAATCTGACGCATAAGAGGCACCATGAGAGCCAGAACGAGTGCGACTAGACAAAGGGGCATCCAACTTGCTGTCACGCAAAGTCTGCACCAGCCATCTAGGCATGTTCCTAGAGCCCTCAATCTCTTGTCTCTCATCCTCAAGTGCATCATGCACATCTGCATCAGATATAGGCTGATCTGTGCCATCATTTAAAACCTGCATAGGTTGAAAAACTGCCTCATGAGGTATTGCACTTGACTGTGCACCACTGAAAAGAGGCAACAATGTATCATAGACATCACGTGAGCTGATATCTGTCTCCTTAGTACATGAAACCAAGGGTTGAACTGCATCTTCCACAAATACAACATCACGGCTAACCAAAATGCGCTTTGTCTGTGGATGATACAAACGATAGCCTTTGCTCTCAGCACTATATCCAACAAAAATACATTTGACAGCTTTGTCATCCAATTTTCTGCGATGTTGCACAGGCACTAATGCATATGCCAGGCAACCAAAAACACGTAAATGGCCAACAGATGGCTTGCGGCTATGCCAAGCCTCATATGGAGTGACAACCTGTAATGCTTTGGTGGGACACCTGTTTAGTACATAAGTGGCACACATGACAGCCTCAAGCCAAAAACCATGTGGTAGACTTTGACTCTTAACCATACATCTTGCCATTTCCATGAGAGACCTGTTTTTTCTCTCAGCCACACCATTTTGCTGTGGTGTATACGGCACTGTACATTGGTGTTTTATCCCACGCTCAGCCAGAAATGCATTAAATTCTGAAGACATATACTCCCCCCCTCGATCTGAACGGAGGGTGCCCATCTTACTTTCTGACACATTTTCAGCCATAACCAAAAACTGTTTGAAGCACAAAAACACTTCGGACTTTGCCTTCAAAGGATATACCCATGCATGCCTGGTAAAATCATCAATGAAAGTCACGAAGTAAAGGTAGTTTCCAAATGATGGAGTTTGCATGGGACCACAAACATCACTGTGAACAAGCTGCAATCTGCGTTCAGCTCTCACTGATCCATCTTTGGGAAAGGAAGCACGCTGCATTTTACCCAATATGCAGCCCTCACAAACATGCTTGACAGGTGCCTCAAGCTTAGGCAAAGAAGACACCATTTCAGATTTCTGCAGGCGCAGCAAACTTGCAAAATTCAGATGACCAAAACGTGCATGCCACAGTTTTGCATTTGAAATAGCCTGCGTATCCATAATAGCACATGCTGAATCCTCTACACATTTGCCATCCATATTGAGCTTATACAGCCCTCGACATAGTGAACCAGATGCTACAATGATGTCACCACAAGAGAGATCATGAACAGTACATCTGTCATCCACAAATTTTACAACCAAACCTGTTTTGGCAAATGCGGAGACTGACAGCAGATTCTTTTTGATCCCTGGCACATACAATGCATCAAAAAGTGTAAAGGTGTTGCAATTTGCAACATTCAGCACAATCTGTCCAACTCCTTTAACGGGATAAGAGGAGTTATTGGCACAAGTGACAGTATTCCCTGTGGGAGCAGACTCAAGGAAAGTGAATAAACTGCGCTGCGAGGTGATATGCTTAGTGGCACCACTGTCAAAGTACCATACATCTGAATCTACTGCAGACATACATGTGTCATGCAAAGATGGGTCATAACTGCACTGCGCATTGAATGCCCATTCTGTATCTTGAACAACATTAGCAGATTCATTGTTAGAAGGAGAGGCATCTGCAACAGCCATACCAGCCTCTTTCTTCTTAGCCTCTTTCGCAGCCAGCTTAGGACACGCTTTGATGACATGATCATTTCCCTTACAGTACTTGCAAAATGTCTTCTGTTTGTCACCCTTCTTCTCATCTTTGTCTTCCTTCTTTGGTTGCGCAGCATTTGCAGATTTCTGCTTACTAGAAGAAAAGCCAGCTTTACCTTTCCCGCTTCTCTGACTAGCCACGAAAGCTTGATCTGCGACACGCATAATATTCCTGTTTTGCCTTGACTGGTCTTCTTGCAGCAAAACAGAAACTAACTCCTCAAATGATAAGGCATTGGGATTGCCTTTCATCATCAAGCGAAGAGTGGAAGCAAAACCCTGATAAGAATCTGGTAGACCATTCAAAACAGTCTGCACAAGTGAACTGTCTGACAGGATTTCATCTGCAGAAATGAGCTGCTCTTTGAAATCCTTGATCTTTGTCAAAAAGCTATCCATAGAATCACCTTCGTTCATATGCTCACTCTCCAACTGTTTTCGGAGGTAAGCAACACGAGCCTCATTTCTTGCCTGATACAATGTGGCAAGTACATCCCAAGCATCCTTAGAAGTCCTGCAGGAGCGAATATGCGGGATAATGGTACGTTTGACAGACAGCGCAATCAAGGCATGAGCCTGCGCATCTCTACCATCCCAACGAATCTGCTCTGCTGAAAGTGGTGGTTCTCGAACAGCTGCTACAGCACTTGTGCCTGCACCATCATCAACAGTACCTGTTTCTGATGTGTTTGCAGCATTCCCAGCCACAATAGGACGTGCATCAATACCCTGCACAATGTTCCATAACCCCTTTGCTACCAATACATGTCGCATCATATATGCCCACAATGGATAGTTGGTGCCATCCAACTTATCCTCAGCAGCCAACATGCGGAATACATCATTGTTGTCAGCCATGGCCAATGACTGTACTACTAGATGTAAATGCTGTCTGTAAGAGGTAAACCTGTATAAAATCGACCTGTGCTATGTAGCACAGCCCAAAACAGACGAATGGGCACCTGTCCTGCAGATTTTAATCTTGACAGAAAATCTACACAGTAGGACGATTTTGCCTGCGCAGTACTTGGAATGCAAAAACGGAGGGCGAAATGACTTCAGATCAAAATTCTGAAACGACCGAGCCCTATGGGCTTTCCCACGGCATATACTAACCTGCAGACGCTCGTGAAACCTCGTCGCAATCGGAGGAGATGAAGCGGCAGGTGCCGGTGATGCTGCCCGGGAGGAGGAAGCCTGCTCTGATACCAATTGTTGGAATTAGGGTTGCAGGAATGCACACACAACTTCAAGAAGATGAGGAAGCTTGAGCACAACACAGTAGTGTATTATGAGTGCCAAAAATGAAAGATTGCAAGCCCTAGAAGATAATGGGCGTATATACAATGCACGGGGGAAAAAACCTCCTAGTGAGGGAAAAAGTGCCCCGGCGGTCCTAAGTGTGTTCACACACATCACTACTATAATATGGTAACAAATGTACATATCAATTTTTGAAAACCCCTTTCTCTGTTTTGGGAAAAACCAGAAAAACCAATGTAATTTTGCTCTAATTTCTTCAATATTTGTCCAAATTGAGCAACCAGGCATTCAATAGCTTAGCAATGATGTCCACTAACTCCATGTAAGAGGAATTTGTCCAATTGTTTAAGACCAAAGATTAATTGCTCGATTAAAATCACTCTGTTTCTCTGCAACCAGTGGTGGACAGGCTTTTTAATCAGCTCATTCCCACCTCAATTAGGCATAATTGATCAAACCAACCATGTAGCCCTCTTCTCAAGTATATGTAGCAACCAATTGCTAAAGCAATTATGGAAGTAATCAAGCAACCAAGTGATAATCGATCTCCAAGTACCAAAAATATCAAAAGACTACCCTGTTTCTCTGTGCAGTCTGCGCTGCCTGCTCTACAGGGATTTGGGAGTGCTTGAGTTGCTAATTGATGAGTTAAATAAGTGCCCAACACACTTAGGTATGTGTGCAACCAGTCAATGCCTTGATTTTTGCAAAAAACATGCTCCAAATGCATCAAATTTTGAGTTGCTTTTCTCTGTTTTGTGAGAGCTCAAAAACCAAAAATTTTCACTCATTCAAATGCTTGTAAAATGCTCCAAAATCAGTGTAGGGCTTGCATAGGAGTTGCCAATACATTCCTCCTTGTTAGATACATGTGTCTTTGCCAGATTTACATGTATTTCCACCATACATCAGTGCTTCCAAGCTTTAATGGAAAGCTTCCAAAAAACTAGAATTTTTCTTTGCTTTGAGTTGCCCTAGTTTGCTTTGTTTTTGCCTGAATCACCTGCGATCCGCTCATGGATGTTTAGAAGACCTTACCCGGTAGGCCAAGCTCTCAGATCTGATAGTAATCGGTGTGCTCCAAGCTTCACAGCTCCAATGGCAAGCTTCACAGCTTATCTTCATAGCTTATTCTCCCTCTTCTTTCACTCACTCATAAACCCTAATAGACAGCACAAGGCTCTGATACCATGTTGAAAGATAGGTAGAGGGAGAGGAGACACACACACAGGAGCAAACCCTAATGTATATTGCAAACCCTAACCACTAACCATAGAGGGAAGCCATCTCCCTTCCCACACAATGCATAAAGCCATAATTCATAATACACACAACACACTATGAGTTGTGTCCACACACATCTAACCCTAGCTAATGTCCACACACTATGACCAGCTGGACACGCGATCATTTATGTCTCACACATGTTCCTACCTAACATGCCAGCACATAGCATAGCTGGCTCACACTGACATCGAGCTTGAATCTCAACAATGTATGCAGTACAAAAAGATAGGCCTAGGGTATGCATATTGGGAATTGGGATGAACGTAGTGATGACAATGAACACAAGGCATTTTGCCCATCACTTTGAGAGGCATTAAGGATGTTTGGTTTTGAGGGATCTCATCCTCTCTTGGAGATTCCGGTTCAAAGCTTGTAAGCGAAGCTGTGTAAAATTCATGGAATGACAATTCCGAGATAAATTTTTCTTTTGACTTTGCTACTCTTGGTTTAGATGAGGAACATCTCATATCGTGATCATCCTCCATCATGTTGTTATCCAAACATATTACTTCTTTACAACATTAATCTAATGTTTCCGGATTGGATACAATGATCAAGTTGTATAAGCTGTTTCTCTTCATGCCCATCCTGAAACATCTTTTCAATTGAGCATCGTTTAGTTTCTCCCATGGCTCACATCATGAGTCCAAGATTTTTATCCGAAGGATAAAATCTCTAATGGTTTCGTTTTGTTTTCGCTCAACTGAATAGAGTTCTCTTACTACACTCCACTGATAACCTTTTCTTGAAAATCCATGGATAAAGGTTATTTTCAAGGTCTTGAAATTTGCCTTAATCACGGGCATCAATGTGATGAACCATTGACTAGCCAGACATGTACCTTGGTGGGGCAGTTTGGATTTCCAAAGGCTTCACATCTCTATTCAAACATTTGTATGAATTAAATAGGATCAATCATTCCATCATACTTGCCCATAATTTTGGAAATCTATAAGGGAGTGTTTTTGGATTAGTCATCGAGGCCGTGTGTGGGTGCTCTTGTGGTTAGGAACTCATTTATTCCTTGGGCAACCCCCCTTCCTAGATTAGTCAATATGTCTAAGGTTTGGGCATTTAGGGGTTGCAAAGAGTTGGTATCTTCTGGTAGTGCTAGGCGAGGGACCAAATATTGGAGGGATTTATGTGACACGGGATGTAAAACCTAATGATACATTTGTTGTTGGCATGTCAACTGGAATTGGAAGGTGCATTTGGGGCATGGATCTCAATGGCTCGAAGATTTCAACCATTACGTTTAGTTTGGGTGTGGTACATAATCCCTCTATCGTTGCCATATCGTAACGTTGGCAATTTCTCCTTAATGAGAAAGCACTCAGGTTTTTTTGCTTTTTAGGATTTCTTACAGCTCGTTATAGCCATAGGAGGCCTAGCACACCCTTCTATGGGTCAAACGAGGGGCCGTTTGCCTTAATTGGCTTAGGCACTAAGCGCACTATGTGAACGACCTTAGAGATATTTTTTGAAAAAGTGCGTGCCACTAGTGTCTCACATGGAAGAAGAGGTCTCAAAAGCACATGTGAACACCCTTAGGATGAACTTTTTTGAAAACGTGCATGCTAGTAGCATCCCAAATGGAAGAAGTCTCAAAACCTATTTTCCATCACTGTCTCAAGATGATTTTTTTTCTCGAAAAGATTTTTCCTTTTTCGTTGCTAATTTTTTAATGTGTTCCAAAAGGAATTTGGAAAAACGTTGTATGAGAGAGTTGTAGTGTTTTTGGAGTACTTCAACTTTGTCTCTCTGACTTTTTCATTTCGCCATTTAGATACTCCAAAAGTAGTCCAAATATGGTGCACGGTATTTTTCAGACTATTTTGGGTGATTTTGTACTTAGGCCCATTTTTTGCCTCAAATTTGGAAAAACATATGACCGAGTTATAGTATTTTTGGAGTACTACAACTTTGTCTCTCTTACTTTTTTATGATTTTGTCATTTAGACACTCAAAAAGTATGCGGTCTTTTTTAGGCGTTTTTTAGTGCTTTTAGGCCCGTTTTTTGCCTCAATTTCTAAGTCAAATTTTGAGGCTGTTGGTCGGAGGCCAAAACGATGAATTTTACCCTTGGACGCTTTACTCCAATTTTGAAGAGCTTGAATGCAAGCTTTCCAATGAACACTAGAATGCGGACTCACTAGAACGCGGACTCACGGTGTAGGACATACGGGCCAACACCATATTGGGGAATATGGGAATTTCCCACAAGTTTGGGACACGTGGTCAAAAGTTTGGATTAACCATAACTTGAACGCCACTAATCCAAAATGAGCGCTTTATAGCTCTTTAGATTCCATTTTTCAAGCGCTTTCCAACGATAGGTCATATGATAGGGTTTTGAGAAACTTACAAACATGTTATCCATGTCCCCTTTTTTAAGTATTCAAAAACGGGAATTGGGAAATTCCCAAATTCACTAATATGGTGTTGGCCTCCAAATTGGGCTTTTTTTCTCCCCACCATGGACCCTTTTCATGCCGTGAAATGGAATCCATGGATTTTTTTTTTCACACGAGCTCTTTTCACGCCATGAAATGGAGTATTTCACATTTAAAAAAAATTTAACGGACGGGACCTTTTCACACCATGAAATGGATTTAGCATAATTATTATTTTTAAACGAACGGGACCTTTTCATGCTATGAAATGGAGGGATCTTTTCATGCCGTGAAATGAATCTCACGTTTTTTTTTAAATTCTAGAGAGAAATTCGAGTTTTTTTGTGTGGAGGAAATATTTACCACCCCTCTTTTTTGTGTGGAGGAAATATTTACCACCCCTCTTTTTTGCCACTCACATGAAAAGGGAGGCTAAAAACTAACTTTGTTTTTCTTTCTTCCCAAATGGGAAGCTCTACCGTCATTCTTATGAATCTAATCAAAAGAGAGCTTTTAGTAGTGAGTCTCCATTTTTCACTCTACATTCTTATGAATATAATGAAAGAAGAGTAGTAATTGTCTCTTTTTCACTATACTTACTTATGAATATTACTGAAAGACGAGTAGTAAGTCTCCCTTTTTCACTGTACGTTCTTATGAATATAATGAAAAGATAATAGTAAGTCTCCCTTTTTCACTATACGTTCTTATGAATATAATGAAAAGATAGTAGTAAGTCTCCCTTTTTCACTTTACATTCTTATTAATTTAGTCAAAGGAAAGCTTTTAGGCATTCTCTCTTTTTCACTAGACTACATTCTTATGAATCTAATCATAGGAAATCTTTTTAGGGAGTCTCGATACATTCTTATGCATCTAATCAAAGGAGAGATTTTAGTGAGTCTCCCTTCTTCACCCTACATTCTTATTAAAGGATAGATTTTAGTGAGTCTCCCTTATTCACTCTACATTCTTATGAATCTAATCAAAGGAGAGCTTTTAGTGAGTCTCCCTTATTCACTCTACATTCTTATTAATCTAATCAAAGGATATATTTTAGTGAGTCTCCCTTTTTCACTCTAGATTGGAAGAAAAAGGGAGCTTGAGGTCTTTGGCTTTATATCTCTTGTTTTGAGAAACTTCGTTTATGGGGATCTTTGTGACTCCCTTTTTACTACCTTACTAGAGAAAAAGAAAAGTCTCTTTATACATGCCTGTAGACATTGTTTACTTACAAATAGGGGAGTCTCTTTTGTGGACTCTTAAATTTGTAAATAACATTTTCAAATAGGGGAGTCTTTTGTGGACTCTTAAAAAGGGATCCTAAAGTAGCCTCCATTTTCTTAAGATAATGTAAACAAAGATAAATATTTAGGAGTTTTGAACTGATGTCACCTGCCAGACTCTTTCCCTGATGAAGTGGTAGTGTACCTCAATGTGTTTTGTCTGCGCATAGAAAAATGGGTTCCTGGCCAACTCTATACTACTAAGATTGTCACAATATATGACAACCTTTCTCTCCACATGCAACCCCAAATCAGTAAAGTAGCTTGCGTAACCAAGCTACCTCACGCGCTGCCACCGTAGCTCCTCTGTAACTCAATAAGGCAATTGTGGGCTGTTTCTTGCTTCTCCATGTCACAACAGCACTCCCTAATGAAAACATAAATCCACTAGTAGATCTCCTATCTGAGATTCTACCTACCCAATTTACATCTGTGTACCCATATAGCTCCAATGGTACACCTACTGCATAAAATAATGCATAATCAATAGCGGCCCTCAAATACCAAAGTGTGTCGCACACTGTCAAGATGTGGTTTGCGCTCTCTAAGCCAATAGTGACATAGATCAAACTCCCAACAACTTTCCTGTAACTCAAATTTGGCCTACTGATTGTGACATAGATCAAACTCCCAACAATTTTCCTGTACATAGTGGGGTCCTCCAACACATAACTTGCATCCGCGCTGAGCTTTCCATTTTGATCTAACTGAGAACTGATATTAGCTAACAACCAGCCATTCCATACTTGGATAGCCCAATACATATTGTCTCTGTGCAGCCAAATACCATCAGGTGTGCGAATGACCTCAATGCCAAAAAAGTAGTGCATATCTCCCAAAGCCTTTATGTCAAACTTCCTTTTGAGAATACTTTTCACATGCTCAATCTCTTCCAAGTTGTTACCCCCAACAATAAGATCATCTACATAGATGGTGATGATCACAATACACTTATCACTCTTGCGCAATACAAAGAGTGATCTCCATCTGCCATATGAAACCCAATAGTGACAAGATACTCAGCAATATTTTCATGCCATGCTTGTGGCACTTGCTTCAGCCCATACAAGGCCTTACGAAGCTTACATACATACTCTGGATGACCTCTATCCTCAAAACTAGGTGGCTGATCCAAATATACTTCTTCTTGCAAGTCACCATGCAAGAACACATTTTTTACATCCATCTGATGATGTAAAAATCATCCTTTAGCTATAGCCACCGTAATCACAGCCCTCACAGTTGCCATCTTTGTAATCGAGGTAAACATCTCCTCATAATCAATCCCATGTGTCTGCGCATATCCTTTGGCTACCAGTCTAGCCTGGTGCTTGCTTATGCTACCATCACTGTTATGTTTCACCTTATACACCCACTTACATCCAATAGCTTTCTTGCCTTCAGGCAATGGCACCAAATCCCAAGTCTCATTTCCATACAATGCATCCATCTCCTCATCCATAGCTTTCTCCCAATACACATTTCCAATAGCCTCATCAAAACATATGGGCTCTACAACACCTGCACAACTTTTGCCATGTAAGCATAGTGATGTCCCACATGACCATCATAAGTCAACCTCTGCACAGGGTTTTTGACTCTTCTAGATCCTCGTAACTTTTCATTCATGGTTTCTACATCCTTCTTTACAATAGGTGTCCTCATTGTTGGAATCCCAAGCTCCACATCAAGGTTCATCTTCGATCCACTAGACTCTTCATCAACAAGAGAATGCCCTATAGAAATATCAGGCATACCAAGGGGCTTAACCACTTTCTCTTTGCCTTTATGTGATGTACCAACTACATTTCTAGGACTAGTATTATGACACAGCCTGCCACTCCATGGTCTATAGAACTGCTGCATGAGAACTCTCTTGGTCCACCCAATGACTGTGATGAAAAGATGTAGGGGGGAAGAGAGCTTGAGCTCTTGCAAGCACACACACACACTCACAAAACCCTAATAGAGAACACACAAGGTGAGAGGCTGAAAATCTTCTTCTTCTCTACTCAACACTCAACACACCATATACAAGAATAAGAGTACACATAATATGAAAGGTACTCAACCAATACATACACGGGTTCTCTATAGTGTGAACCCGACTAAATGAGCTGGCGCTATAACTATGCCAGTCTCTAGAATGGCTGTCACACAGCCTGTCATCCCACTGGCCGCATATCTCCCATGATCTCACCAACCATGCCAGTGGTGTAAGTGTGGGGCCTATCCCCCAGGCGGGTCATCAGTGGCCACCGCCTCACTAGACGAGCTCGATATCTCAACACTCCCCCTCGAGCTCAACTCCATCTCATATACACCAAGCGAAGCCCTGAATCTATGGAGCTTCTCTGTACCCAATGCTTTGGTGAAGATGTCAGCTACCTGATCCTCTGTGCTGACATAAACAAGGTCAAGGTCTCCTGCCAAGACCTTCTCTCTGACGAAGTGGTAGTGGACCTCTATGTGCTTCGTATGAGCATGAAAGACTGGGTTCCTGGCCAACTGTATACTGCTAATGTTGTCACAGAAAATGACAACTTGTCTATCCACTGATAGACCCAAATCTGCAAGTAGCTTTCTTAACCAAGCTACCTCACATGCTGCCATAGCAGCTCCTCTGTACTCGGCCTCTGTACTCGATAGAGCAACCGTAGGCTGCTTCTTGCTGCTCCAAGTCACAGCAGCACTCCCCAAAGAAAACATGAATCCACTGGTAGATCTTCTATCTGAGATACTACCAGCCCAATCAGCATCTGTGTACCCATGTACACATATCTCTGTCCCAGTCTCATAGAATAGTCCACAATGCAAAGTAGACTTCACATACCTCAGTATGCATCTCATTGCATCCAAATGCGGTTTCCGTGGAACCTGCATAAACTGACTCACCAACCCAATAGCATAGCTCAAATCTGGTCTGGTGATCGTCATGTAGATCAAACTTCCTACTATGCTCCTGTACATAGTAGGATCCTCTAAGATCTCTCCTGAATCTGCACTCAACTTGCCATTCTGATCCAATGGCACAGAAATAGGCTTACAACCTGTCATACCATACTTGGACAACATGTCCAAGCCATACTGTCTCTGGAGTAATCCAATACCATGTGGTGACCTAATCACCTCAATGCCCAAGAAATATCTGAGCTCCCCCAGATCCTTCATCTCAAACTTCTATCTAAGCAGGATCTTTACATCAAAGATCTCTGCATCATGGTCCCCCGTAATGATCAAGTCATCTACATAGATGACAACAAGCACAACTCCTCTATCACCATGTCTCACATACAATGAGAAATCTGCATTGGCTACATGAAAGCCAATAGTGACAAGATATTCAGAAATCTTGTCAGACCATGCTCTTGGTGCTTGCTTTAAGCCATACAAGGCTTTCTTCAACCTACAAACATACTCGGGGTGACCCACATCCTCATATCCAGGTGGCTGCAACATATACACCTCTTCTTGCAAATCCCCATGCAAGAATGCATTCTTTACATCCATCTGCTGATGTAAAGACCATTTCTTTGACGCAGCCACTGCTATCACAACTCTCACCATTGCCATCTTGGCAACTGGGCTGAAAGTTACCTCATAATCAATCCCATATATCTGTGCATATCCTTTGGCTACCAATCTAGCCTTGTACCTGTTTATGCTTCCATCACTGTTATGTTTAACTTTGTACACCCACTTGCATCCAATGGCTTTCTTGCCTTCAGGCAATCGCACTAAATCCCAAGTTTCATTTCCATATAGTGCATCCATCTCCTCATCCATAGCTTTCTCCCAACACACATTTCCAACAGCCTCATCAATGCATGTGGGCTCAACAACCTGCACAACCTTTGCCATATATGCATAGTGATGTGCCACATAACCATCATAGGTAAATCTCTGCACAGGATTTCTCACTCTCCCAGATCTTCGCAGCTTCTCATTCATGGCTTCCATAGCCTTCTTTACACCAGGTGTTCTCATAGCTGGGATCCCAAGCTCCTCATCAAGGCTCATATCTGAGCCACTAGACTCTCCATCAACATGAGAATGCCCTGCAGAAATGTCAGGCATACCAAGGGGCTCAACCACTTTCTCTTTTCCTTTACGTGATGTAGTAATCACATTTGCAGGACTGGTATTATGACGTAGCCTGCCACTCCATGGTCTATCAACAGACCCACTAGATGAGGACTCTCCTGGTCCACTCAAAGACTGTGATTGCTGACCTGCATTCTGTGCAACCACACTTCCACTCACATCAGCCCCAATAGCTTCTTTTTCAGCAGCATACCAACTGCTCATCTCATCAAAGACAACATCCCTGCTTACCCTCAACTCACGTGTAGCAGGGTTATAACACCTGTATCCCTTTTGCTCAAGGGAATATCCAATAAACACACATTTTTTAGCTTTCGGATCCAGCTTAGTTCTCAGCTCATCTGGCACATGCACATATGCAATGCATCCGAAGACTTTCAGATGAGACAAATCTGGTTTTCTGCCAGTAAACCTCTCCTCTGGAGTTACATCATGTATGGCTTCAGTTGGAGTCCTGTTCATGATGTATACTGCTGTAGAAACAGCCTCAGCCCAATAGCAATGCGGCATATTCTTCTCTTTCATCAATGCTCGCGCAATCTCAGCAATGTGCCTGTTTTTTCGCTCAGCAACTCCATTTTGCTGCGGAGTGTATCTGCATGTATACTGTCTCCGAATACCATTCTTCTTCAAAAATTCAGAGAACTCATTGGAGAAGTACTCTCCCCCTCCATCTGACCTTAGGCACTTTACATATTTCCCTGTTTGCTTTTCAACCAAAACTCTAAAATTCTGAAAGTGAGTAAACACCTCACTCTTCTCCTTCATGAAATATACCCACACTTTCCTTGTGTGGTCATCAATAAATGTGACATAGTACCTGCAGCCTCCCATAGATATGGTCTTCGTAGGACCCCATACATCTGAATGCATAACATCTAGTGCATTTCTGCTCACATATCTGTTACATGGAAACACATGCTTTGTTTGGTTCCCAAATTGGCATGCTTCACAGATTTTATGCATACCTTCCACTTTAAATTTTGGCAGCCCTGTCACAATTCCTTTTGTCTGCATAGACTTCAATCTCTGCACATTCACATGTCCAATTCTTTTATGCCATATGTCTGTGTCTGCAACAATTCCTGAACCATTTGCAAACATCGCAACACTCATTTCAGGCATGTCTACATTCAACGTAAACATTCTGCCCACTCTGTTGCCTTTTGCAACCAACCTGCACTTGTCTTTGAAATCTTCAACATAACACCCATCAAGGTTAAACCGAACCTGCAAACCCTGCTCAATCATCTGGCCAACTGAAACCAGATTCTTTGTTATGTTTGGTACATGAAGTACATCTGCAAGGTACTTCACTTTGCCATCCTACATAGACAATGGCACATCTCCAATGTGGGCAATTGGATGAGCAGTGTCATCCCCTGTTTCTACAAAACCTGGTCTTTTCGGGTTTTTCATCTCCTTGAACCACTCCCCATGACTCGTCATGTGGTTCGAAGCGCCTGAATCCACATACCATACATTATCTTTTTGTGCTGCATCAACATTTTCAGACATGGCATTCACAACATGCTGCATAACAAACAACCTTTCATTATCCTCATTATTTCTGCTTGAGGATGCATAGTTGTTTTGCTGCACTTTCCCATTTTGCATGTCAGCCTGCTTCTTATAACATTCTGCCTGCACATGTCCAGGCTTACCACAATAATAGCATTCAAGTACATCATTATATTGCCTTTGCCAATTTCAAATTTCCACGGCCTCTTTGACTCCCCCTGCCTCTGAGTTTGCCTCTTCCACCTGCGTGTTGTTGTTGTTGTTGATTCTGGGACTGTTGTTGCTGCTGCTGCTGGCCATAATTCTAATTACCTGTTCGGCCACCTCCTTGACCGCGTCCACGGCCTCCTCTACCTCGTCCTCTTCCTGAACTCATGTAGAAGGCCTGTTGCTCTGAACTGTTTTTGCTTTGTGAAGACTGTTGGTCTTCACCCAAGTTCTTCTCTTCGATAATCAGCATAGACACCAAATCTGTAAAGTTGGGAATGTTTTCCCGAGTCTGAATAGACGTCTTGAATGCCTTGTATTGTGGCCCGAGACCACGTAGACAGACTTCCACCTTGTCATCATCATCTACTGACACACCAATAGATGCAAGGGATTCCACAATACCCTTTATCTTCAGTGCATAGTCATTCACAGACATGCTCTTTTTCTCCACAGTATGAAGTTCATTCTTCAACTGTATCTTACGTGCCTTGGTATTTGTTTCATAAAGCTTTACCAAGGTGTCCCACGCCTCCTTGGGGGACTTGGCATCCTAAATGTGCCCAATCATGGTGTCCTGTATACTAATGGATAGCCAATACATAACTTTCCTGGCTCCTTGGTTCCAGTCTTTAAACTCTTTCACATCTGCAGGCAGTAGGATTTATGTCTGGTATCTCCGGTGCCTCTTCATGTTCACCTTCTATGTAGTCCCAATAGCCTTTTCCCATCAGGAAATTAGTCAACCTGAATCTCCAAGCATGGAAGTTATTCTTATCCAGCTTCTCAGCCACAATCTGTGTTATGCCATCATTAGACATCTTGCCAAACACACAATTTTACCAAAAACTGCACTCTGGTTTTTCCTGCACAACTGCTATATTTTCTGCACAGCGGTACTGCAGTCCACTGAAATGTCACAACCAGTGACCTCAACGTGCATTCATACACCCAATGGCAACTGTAGACCTCTTTGCAGCACCCACAGTGTCTGCACAGTCAATCTGTCTTCCTGCAGTACTTAAAACAGAGTTCTGCAGAGAATCAATGACTTACCCGCAGTGCTCGAAATCGCCTGCTTTTTGAAAAACGGAGGTCCAGACGCGCCCGAAACGCGTTTTCGGCTCGAAAATCTTAGTCCGAAAGGACTGTATAGTTGCCCTGTAGCTTTACTCCCGCGAAGAAAGCTCCTCAATCAGAGACCGTTTGCCGGTGCCTCCCGTAGAGCTCCCGACAAGGGTGTAGTCACCAACACAATAGGGAAGAGTAGTTGAAGCTCTTACCCTCGTACCGCTTCTTGTGGTTCTCTTGCTTGCAGCTCAGCCCTTAGCACGAACCAGTAGCACGAACCAGGCTCTGATACCATGAAAAGATGCAGGGGGGAAGAGAGCACACACACACACTCACAAAACCCTAATAGAGAACACACAAGGTGAGAGGCTGAAAATCTTCTTCTTCTCTACTCAACACTCAACACACCATATACAAGAATAAGAGTACACATAATATGAAAGGTACTCAACCAATACATACACGGGTTCTCTATAGTGTGAACCCGACTAAATGAGCTGGCGCTATAACTATGCCAGTCTCTAGAATGGCTGTCACCACACAGCCTGTCATCCCACTGGCCGTATATCTCCCATGATCTCACCAACCATGCCAGTGGTGTAAGTGTGGGGCCTATCCCCCAAGCGGGTCATCAGTGGCCACCGCCTCACTAGACGAGCTCGATATCTCAACATGTGATTGCTGACTTGGATTCTATGAAACCACATTTTCACTTACATCAGCCCCAACAGTAACTTTTTGAGCAGCATACCAACTACTCATCTCATCAAATACAACATCCCTTCTTACCCTCAATTCACATGTAGCAGGATTAAAACATCTATATCCCTTTGGTCAAGGGAATACCCAATAAACACACATTTTTTTACCTTTGGATCCAGCTTAGTATGCAACTCATCTGGCACACGCATATGTGGAATACATTCAAAAACTTTCAAGTGAGACAAATCAAGTTTCTGCGAGTAAACTTCTCCTCTTGCGTTACATCAGCATGATATAAACTAATGTAGACACAACTTTAGCCCAATAGCTATGCGGCATATTCTTCTCTGCCATCAATGCTCATACTATCTTTATAAGGTGGCTGTTTTTTCACTCAGTAACTCCATTTTTCTCCGTAGCGTATCTACATGTAAACTCTCTCTGAATGCCATTCTTTTGCAAGAAATCAGAGAATTCATTGGAGAAGTATTCTCCCCCTCCATCTAAACATTAGATATGAGATTCTCAATCATCTAGCCCCAATAGAAACCAAATTCTTTGTAATGTTTAAAACATGAAATACATCTGCAAGATATTTCACCTTACCATCCTGCATAGACAATGGAAAATCAGATGGGAGATGAGCAATGTCATCTCCTGTTTCAACAAAACCTAGTCTTTCAAGATTCTTCATTTCCTTGAACCATTCACCATAACTTGTCATGTGGTTCGAAGCACCTAAATCAACATACCATACATCATCCTTACATGTTGCTACATCATTTCCAAACACAGCATTAACTACATGTTGCATATCAAATGACCTCTCATTATCATCATCATTTTTGCTAGAGGACGCATAGTTATTTTGCTGCACTTTTCCATTTCACATGTCATTCTTATTCTTATAGCAATCTTCATGCACATGTCCAGGCTTACCATAGTAAAAATAGCCTCGTGTATATTATGCTGCCTTTGCCAATTACCATGACCTCTTTGACTCCCCCTGCCTCTAAGCTGGCCTCTTCCACCAATGTGTTGTTGTGATTCATGGGACTATTGTTGCTACTGTGTTGACCATAATTCTAATTACCTATTTGGCCACCACCTTGGCTGCATCCATGACCTCTACCTTGTCCTCTATCTGAACTTGTGTAGAAGGCCTGCTGCTCTGAATTGTTTTTTTTCTAACGATTGTTCATCTTCACCCAAATTCTTCTCTTCAATGATCAACATTGACACCAAATCTGTAAAGTTGGGAATGTTTCTCGAGTCTGAAGACGTCTTGAATGCCTTGTATTGTGGCTGGAGACCACGTAGACATACTTCCACCTTATCATCATCATCAAAGAAACACTAATAGATGCAAGGGATTCCACAATGCTCTTGATCTTTAAGGCATAATCATTGATAGACATGTATTTCTTCTCCATAGTATGAAGCTCATTCTTCAACTAAATCTTTAGTTCCTTGGTGTTAGTTTCATACAGCTTCACCAAGGTGTCCCATGCCTCCTTGGGTGACTTGGCATCCTGTATATGCCCAATCATGGTGTTATGTATGTTAACATAAAGCTGTTATGTATATGCCCAATCATGGTGTTATGTATGTTAACAGAAAGCCAGTACATGACTTTCCTTTCTCCTTGATTCCAATCCTTATATTCTTTTACATCTGCAGTAGTTGGATTAATCTCTAGTATCTCTAGTGCCTCATCATGTTCACCTTCAATGTAGTCCCAATAGCCTTTTTCCATCAGAAAATTTGTTAATCTAAACCTCCCAGCATGGAATTTGTTCTTGTCAAGATTCTCTACAATAGTCTAGTTAATTCCACGATTTGACATCTTGTTTGCAACACAAACTCACCAAAAACAACACTCTTGTTTGACCTACACAAACTGCTGTATTCTTTGTAGCGGTACTATGCTACACCCAACTGTCACAATCAGTGACCTCAACTTGCATACATACACCCAATAACACCTGTAAGACCTCTTTGTAGTACACACAGTGTCTGCAGCACAACCAATCGCCCTTCCTTCAGTACAAAAAATAGAATTCTGAGTAGAATCAAAACTTACAACAGTGCCCATAAACACCAGCAAGCTTAAAAATTGGAGGTCCAAATAATGCGCCCAAAACATGTTCTTGGCCCATAAATCTTATTCGTAGGAAGGTATTGTTTCCCTTAAGCTCTGCTCCCAATGAAGAAATCTCCTCAATCGGAGTTTGTTTGCCAGTGTCTCCCGAAGAGCTCTCGACGTGGGTGTAGTAGCCAACACAAAGGGGGAAGAGTAGATGAAGCTCTTACCCTCATACCGCTTACTATGCTTCTCTTGATTTTACTTAGCATGAACCAATATTTGATACCATGAAAAGATGTAGGGAAGAAGGGAGCTTGAGCTCTTGCAAGCACACACACACTCTCACAAACCCTAGAGAGAACACAGAAGGTAAGAGGCTGAAAACTGTTCTTCTTCTTCTTCAACAAAAGAGGTAAAGTGACTAACACATATACTAGAGTATATACAAGCAGTCCATAATGTGTGAACATGCTAAAGTGAAGTGGGTAGGTGTGGACTAGTCAGTGTAGTCCAGCTGTAGAATCTCTACTGGGGCGAAGATATGTCGGTGCCAATGATTACACAGGCACCTCGTGAGTGTCAACTCATGTTGAGCTTGAAATATCAATAGGCAGAGAGAGAGAGAGAGAGAGAGAGAGAGAGAGAGAGAGAGAGGCTTTTTTAATGTCATAGGAAAAATCCTAATGGACCAAATATGATCTATCAGACAGGAGTGCAATTCGAACATGGGACATGTTGAATAACAAATCCATGAGCTAACCAATCTAGTAAACTTGGTTGATAGAAGGGTTATACCATTTTATTTATTTACCCACACACCCGATGAGAGAGAGAGAGAGAGAGAGAGAGAGAGAGAGAGGATACTTCTTTAACCCATCGCCTAACTAAGAATAAGCTTGTATACCTAGAAAAGGCACAAGAGGCATAGTGAGACCCTACTAGTTTCTTTGGCAAGTTCTTGGTTCTATAGGCACTACAAGAAAAGAGGGGGCTAAGTGTCACTCCAAACATTTCTAAGCCTGAAACTTGGGAGTGTCGAGGCGAGTGATGCATTAAACATGTCGTTAAATGTCAACTTTTGAGACTTCAAACATCACAAATCTTAACTGTTAGACTATGTGTCGAGTTATGTCAAGTGTCACAAAAGTGACACTTGGAGTTTGACTCACTAAAGTTGACACTTGAAGTGAAACTAAACGTAAAGTGTCACAAATGTAACATTTAGTGTCACTTTTGTGACACTTAATGTCACTTTTAGTATTATTTCTGTGACACTAAATGTCACTGTTAAATCACCATAAGTTTAAATGATGTTATGTTTTAACAGTCATAAATGGCTCTATTCTTGTATACACACTTATTCTTTGCACTCTCTCTCTCTCTCTCTCTCTCTCTCTCTCTCTCTCTCTCTCTCTCTCTCTCTCTCTCTCATTATTTTGGGGCTAATTCATTTGGTGCATATCTTTAATGCTCACATTTGGTATATATCTTTAATGCTCACATTTGGTATATATCTTTGGTGCTCACACTTGGTGATTCTCGTATCATGATTAAAAAGAGGATGTCAACAAACATTGAGGCTAGTCATGAATATATTGGAAAGTTTTAATTTGTAATGTTAATTTAAATTTCTTTAAACATGCAATAACCTTGGATGAAAAAAAGACTTAATAATGAGATAGTAATCAATGTTTGTTTATGTGTGTGTGTAAGATTCCTCCCCAAGCCCCTCAAGATGTCCAGTTTCTCTCCCTGTAATCAATCCCCTTTTCAGAATAATAACAGATCTTGTTTCTATCTGTTTTGGCCTAGAGAGAGAAAATATTCTAGAGAGAGATAATTCAATTTCTAGATATCTTTGGATGGAAAAATATCCCTTCTTATTAAAATGATTTTCCCTGAAACAAAAATTCAAAAAGAACTTTCCAGTGTGCAATTGGAATAAATTAAAAATAGGTAAAAAGGACCTTAGCCTAAGGGTCCAAATTTTCTTAAAATTTTGGATAAGGTTCCTATGGACCAATAAAATTAATCCAAATGTAGGGAGGAGAAAAATTAAAAAATAAAAGAAAAATCTCCCAAAAATAAGTAAATACTCACATAAGATGAAGAGTTGACTAAGGACAAGGTTATTAGTTAAAAAAGAAGAGATATTTAGAGGAAATGATACATTTTTGACACCTCAGTGTGGGGAATTCCCTCATGAAGGAGGCACCTATTTTACATGTGTGGATGAGTTTTGAACTCACAAATAATGAGATATTTTTATCTCTCCTCTCTTTTGTTTCAACTAGATCCAAAAAGTAAGCTAAACTGACCTAAAAATGGTCAAAAAGTGACCAAATTGATCTGGAAAATTCTAGAATCAGTTTGCTTGGTTAGAGGCTCACTTTTTCCTATAAATAGAAGCCTCCCTCTTTTGTAAAGGTTAATAGTTTTTTATGCACTGTTACTCTACTCCTCCCCAGAGGCAAAAACATTGAATTCATTGATAATTCACTTGTTTTTTACTATTTCCTCTACAAAGAATTGGTGGCCACTCTTGATCCAAGCAAGAGTAGAACCCTCAATCCCTCAAGCCAAAGGATAGCTCACAAAACCCCATGTAGGTTAGAAATTCTATTTTTTTCTAATTCTATTCTTATGGTTTTATGATTTCTTGTTTCTTTTAAATTGAAATTGGATGTTGTGCCTTGATGGAAAGGCTTCCCCCTTCTCTTCATTGAATTCAGCCCTTCTTTATCCAAGATGTGTGATCAAATAATTAGAGTTAAACTTTTCGTATTGTTTTCTCTTTTTAAAAAAATAGAAATTGATTAAATTAGAGTGCTGAATTCATCTTGGGGTAAATTCTAAGTAGATTTATAGTGAAAAATTTAAAAAATGGTCAACCATACAAAGGAGGTTATGGCAAAATTTTCTTAAATTTTATGGAAATAAGTTTTATCTTTATGTTATTCAAAAAGAGTAATCCCCTCCGTTTGAGTATTCTAAAAGTGTTATTTTCATTCTATGCATAGAAAGATGCATATTGGAAATATTTTTATTTTAAAAGCATTATTTTCATTAGAATTAATTTCTATGCATAGAAAGATGCATATTGGAAATTCTTTTTATTATAAAAGTGTTGTTTTCATTTAATTTTGATTTTATGCATAGAAAGATGCATAAAGGAGTTTATTTATATTTCAAAAGAGTTATTCTCATTAATTTTACTTTTATGCATAGAAAGATGCATAAAGGAATTTAGTTTTTATTTAAAAAGAGTTATTCTCATTAATTTTGCTTTTTATGCATAAGAAGATGCATAAAAGAATTTATTTTTATTTCAAAAGAGTTATTCTCATTAATTTTGATTTTATGCATAGAAAGATGTATAAAGGAATTTATTTTTATTTCAAAAGAGTTATTCTCATTAATTTTGATTTTTATGCATAAGAAGATGCATAAAGGAATTTATTTTTTTTTCAAAAGAGTTATTCTCATTAATTTTGATTTTATGCATAGAAAGATGCATAAAGGAATTTATTTTTATTTCAAAAGAGTTATTGTCATTAATTTTGATTTTTATGCATAGAAAGTTGCATAAAGGATTTATTTTTATTTTAAAAGAGTTATTATTTTGAAAAGGGGATTGATTACAGGGAGAGAAACTCGACATCTTGAGGGGCTAGGGGAGGAATCTTACATCCTACCCCACTTAAAAAACGAGAGATGTCCTCATCTCGTAGGTGGAGTATGATCTCTCCAATCTTCTTCTTCTTCTTTAATCACTTCCAGCGTTACTGCCTTGGAAGTGGACGGCTGATTTGGGAACAACTCTCTTTGACTTTCCCTATTCTGGGGCAGAGGTCTTGCATTACTTTGGATTGAATTTGTGGGTTGGTTAGAGGGTCTATCTCTAGGATTTCTCTAATTTTGGCAGATAGAAACCTGATTACTCTGGAAGGAAGGAGCTGGAGTCTCGAATCTTGATTCCTGATTTCTCTGCCGCCCTGAAAACCTTGATCCAAAAAGAGTTGGGCAATCTATACTGTGATGTCCAAATCCTTGACAGTTATAGCATTTCACTCCCTTGTTCAAGGGTGTAGTTGAATTCCAGGGGATTGAGTTTCGGGTGTAACGTCCCTCCCATGCCATATATGTATGTGTCTCTTTTAATATAGATTTCAATAAGAAAAGAGAGTGTAATTAGAAAGAGTGAGACAATAAGGCTAGAAACATTAGAAAAGTGTTAGGATAAAAATATTAGCTCCAAAAATCCTAAAAGAAATAAGAACATAAGAATAGTTCTATTAAGAGATAAGTATCCCCAAAAATAGATTTTCGATTTTAGGTGATAAGAGGTCATATTTAGAGTACTTTTACACATTTAGAGTCCATGCATACTAAAAATGTGGAAAAACAACGCGTTTCTAAAGATGGTGCGTTTGCGGCTATATACAGACGTTTTTGCCTATTCTGCCCGCGTAGGCTTGTAGACCGGATACCTTCCCGTTCTTTTGACTGGTTATATGACCATATTCTGAGTTTTAATCAGAGAGTTATGGTTGAAACAGTTTGCTGTTTCTGTCAGGGTCTCTACATAGAGAAAACTGTGAGAAGACAGCAAGTAGCCTCAAGATCTTACAAAGAGAGGAGAGTCACAGTATGAGTAAGAGGAGATAAAGCTTGGAGATGATTGGATGATTTCAATCATAAGAGAAGCTATTAGAAGACTCTATTTTCTAAAGCTCTTGTTAATAACGAGCAAAGGCAACGATAAACGATAAATTTCTATGAGGTATATACATATTTTGTTTTTCAATTATATATCATTCTTAGGGGTTGAGGTATGGCCCCGGCTTCTCTATTGATTGTTACAGTGATCTATTTGATTGATTTACCATTTAAAGTTTGTACTCTTTTAAGCAATAGCATATGCCTGAATAAAGAATGTCTTATCGCAATCTCAAGTTGAAATGCTAAAATCTTTGTGAAAAAGATTGTTTTCTTAAAGAAGGTGACATGGATCCTAGTCATATGGTTTAGTGAGTAAATGGATTGTTATCTTGGTTAAATTAAGGTACAGGTACAACTTCTCCCTGCCTTGACGCTGCCCCGTTCTTGTGCTTGTGTAGCCGGACGGCGGAGACGTTAGTAAGGCCCGGAGTTGGCCCATGGTATCCCTCATACCATCGGGAGAATGAGGTTTGCCGATTGAGGCAAGTGATTGTGATGATGCTGCCTAGTTCTGAGGGCCCAGGCTAGTGCGGTGAATTAGCCCACCCTAGTGCGCAGACATCCCTCTGAGGGGCGGGAGGATCGAGCGATGGAGCCTGAGAGGGCGACAGGCCGGCTTGAGTCCTCGCCAGCGGCCGACGATGAGGTGTATGGTCCCGTAGGGTTTTGCCCAGCATGTGGAGGCTGGAAGGCCGAATTCTAGATCATCGGCGGTATAAAGGAAAAGAATAAGAGAGCCGGTTTGGCTTGTATGAAATTGATTCATGATTAAACTTTGTTTTTATAAATCTTGTCTTTGGTATGATTGTATTGTAGAAAAAGGCTGTTTTAACAAACCTTGTGAAAGGGCCTTAATTAAGGAACATGTTTGTTTATGTCAAACAGTGTGGTAGGATTAATTAGAAAACAAATTGACGCGTGAGTAGGGTGGAAAGTGGGAGGATGGAATGCCCCGACGGCACCATCCTACGGACGGGTGGACCCGATTAGTCGGGTAGCTTTCCAACAGATTAAGTGAAAGCCCTACGCTAGATAAATAGGTTCTCGGGTAACTCTATTCTAGAAGACTAGGCCAGCGGCTGTGCCTTGCATAAGATGAGGAAAAAAGCGTTGTCCATAGAAATCAAGTCTAGTAGTTGTCCAATTTATGATCGATTACCCTATGGGTGATTTGATGTTTAGAAGACCACGCTCCCCCTGCGGGATAGAACTAGGTCTTGCCTATGAATTGTATCCTTGAATCTCTGTCGGGTCAAGGTGTCGATGAGTAGGGAATTTTCTCTAAGATAAGACTTAGTGGACTATCTTAAGTGTTTTCCCCTATTTGTGGAAGGGGGGAACCTTACAAGTGGTATCAGAGCCGATCTTAGTTCCTAGGATTTATTTTTCAAAGGTTAACTATCCAGGGATTAAAACAAGTGATTGTTTATCATATGAGGACGAATCAATCATCTCTACTGGCCATAGAAGTGATTTGAATATCCTCACATGTTGAGACAATGATCTTATGAAATTGTGCTTGTATCTTGGGGGTGCACACGCAAGATATTTGTACAATAAATTTAAGAAATAAGATTGGGGAGAAAACCTTTTGTGAGAAAAACATAGGGTGATTAAATTAAGAAAATAGTGAGAGGCTAAATGACTAGAAGGCTAAATGACTAGAAGGATAGACCGAAACCTTGTTTAGAGAAATTTTCAGGATATATCTCATTAGTTCGCATATTATAAATTATTAAGATTATAACTCCATTAAGGTTTGATTAGTTGACATGTGAATACCATCCATTGGATGCTTTACACTAGGACGATCATCCAAGATCTAGAACCCATCTGAGACAACATGAATCTCGGATGTGTAATTCCCAAAGGATCACGCTCTTAGATGTGTTAATCCCAAGATACTAGATGTGTAATTTTCAGAAAACTAATTATCTCAGATATGTCAATCCTGATAATCTTTGGATGTGTCAATCCCAAGGCACCAGATGTGCAATTCTCAAGAAAATGAAGATCTCAGATGTATTAATCTTGACTGCCTTCAAATGTGGTGCTATAATAAGTATTTGATAGTTTTGAACTTTTAATGGATACAATGAAAGAAGCAAGCTCACCATTGCTTGCGTCTAAAAATCGTAAGAAATGCTAAATTAGTTGGAAGCATTGTTGTCAATCTAACCACACTGGAGCTAGAATCAGTTATGAGATGCCATGAAAGTACACCTTCGTGAAAGGTTTTGTCCTCCAGGATTTTGAGAGGATAAAATGAATGAATTTTTGGAGCTAGCCCAAGAAGAGAAGACCCTAAAAGAATATCACCAAACTTTTGTTAAACTTCTCCAATTTTCTCTAGAGATGGATGAGGTAACTCTTCTTCATCGATTCATTTGGAAGCTTAATCTACCATTGAATAACCTTGTTAAGAATGCAAAACCATTCTCTATTTTAAAAGCCATAATTATAGCCAGAGACTATGATAAAGTTTTTTTTATATAGAAAGTGTCGAGAAAGACATGCGTCCTTCCATGTTAATCAAGAAGAGGTCTCCTAATTCAACAGGAACGTCAAGCCCACCCTTGGCTACAAGGAATCATGAGCTAGAGCAAAAATTAGGTCAAGAAATAGGGATAGCAAGATTAAAGATAACCAAATTGAACAAGTATTTCTATGAGTAAATAGAAGAGGATTGGTGCAAGATTTATGTGAAGTAATGTGCATGATGAAAAGAGGTATTCTACAAGACGATACTAAGATTATGAAATTACTATCATGGGTTAGATTGCGTAAAGGATTGATTCCCTTACGTTTCTCCATGACAATTTGTTAAGTACCATATTACATAGGCGTATAGAATAAGGAATTCGAAGGTTCATATCATATGAGAGGTATATGGATGCATGAAATTAGGATAATAAGGCCAATTAACTTTAGAATAATAAAGACCTTTTGGAGGTACAACAAAACGAGCCAAACACATGAAATAAGGGACTCGGAACAATGTTTAGATAAAAAGAAGATTTCTACCTAGTGGGGACACCAATTTGAAAGAGACAGGAGGATTTACTTAGATACTACCCCAGCTCGCGAGATGAGGACATCTCGAATCTTTTAAGTGGGGGAGATTGTAACGTCCCTCCCATGCCATATATGTATGTGTCTCTTTTAATATAGATTTCAATAAGAAAAGAGAGTGTAATTAGAAAGAGTGAGACAATAAGGCTAGAAACATTAGAAAAGTGTTAGGATAAAAATATTAGCTCCAAAAATCCTAAAAGAAATAAGAACATAAGAATAGTTCTATTAAGAGATAAGTATCCCCAAAAATAGATTTTCGATTTTAGGTGATAAGAGGTCATATTTAGAGTACTTTTACACATTTAGAGTCCATGCATACTAAAAATGTGGAAAAACAACGCGTTTCTAAAGATGGTGCGTTTGCGGCTATATACAGACGTTTTTGCCTATTCTGCCCGCGTAGGCTTGTAGACCGGATACCTTCCCGTTCTTTTGACTGGTTATATGACCATATTCTGAGTTTTAATCAGAGAGTTATGGTTGAAACAGTTTGCTGTTTCTGTCAGGGTCTCTACATAGAGAAAACTGTGAGAAGACAGCAAGTAGCCTCAAGATCTTACAAAGAGAGGAGAGTCACAGTATGAGTAAGAGGAGATAAAGCTTGGAGATGATTGGATGATTTCAATCATAAGAGAAGCTATTAGAAGACTCTATTTTCTAAAGCTCTTGTTAATAACGAGCAAAGGCAACGATAAACGATAAATTTCTATGAGGTATATACATATTTTGTTTTTCAATTATATATCATTCTTAGGGGTTGAGGTATGGCCCCGGCTTCTCTATTGATTGTTACAGTGATCTATTTGATTGATTTACCATTTAAAGTTTGTACTCTTTTAAGCAATAGCATATGCCTGAATAAAGAATGTCTTATCGCAATCTCAAGTTGAAATGCTAAAATCTTTGTGAAAAAGATTGTTTTCTTAAAGAAGGTGACATGGATCCTAGTCATATGGTTTAGTGAGTAAATGGATTGTTATCTTGGTTAAATTAAGGTACAGGTACAACTTCTCCCTGCCTTGACGCTGCCCCGTTCTTGTGCTTGTGTAGCCGGACGGCGGAGACGTTAGTAAGGCCCGGAGTTGGCCCATGGTATCCCTCATACCATCGGGAGAATGAGGTTTGCCGATTGAGGCAAGTGATTGTGATGATGCTGCCTAGTTCTGAGGGCCCAGGCTAGTGCGGTGAATTAGCCCACCCTAGTGCGCAGACATCCCTCTGAGGGGCGGGAGGATCGAGCGATGGAGCCTGAGAGGGCGACAGGCCGGCTTGAGTCCTCGCCAGCGGCCGACGATGAGGTGTATGGTCCCGTAGGGTTTTGCCCAGCATGTGGAGGCTGGAAGGCCGAATTCTAGATCATCGGCGGTATAAAGGAAAAGAATAAGAGAGCCGGTTTGGCTTGTATGAAATTGATTCATGATTAAACTTTGTTTTTATAAATCTTGTCTTTGGTATGATTGTATTGTAGAAAAAGGCTGTTTTAACAAACCTTGTGAAAGGGCCTTAATTAAGGAACATGTTTGTTTATGTCAAACAGTGTGGTAGGATTAATTAGAAAACAAATTGACGCGTGAGTAGGGTGGAAAGTGGGAGGATGGAATGCCCCGACGGCACCATCCTACGGACGGGTGGACCCGATTAGTCGGGTAGCTTTTCAACAGATTAAGTGAAAGCCCTACGCTAGATAAATAGGTTCTCGGGTAACTCTATTCTAGAAGACTAGGCCAGCGGCTGTGCCTTGCATAAGATGAGGAAAAAAGCGTTGTCCATAGAAATCAAGTCTAGTAGTTGTCCAATTTATGATCGATTACCCTATGGGTGATTTGATGTTTAGAAGACCACGCTCCCCCTGCGGGATAGAACTAGGTCTTGCCTATGAATTGTATCCTTGAATCTCTGTCGGGTCAAGGTGTCGATGAGTAGGGAATTTTCTCTAAGATAAGACTTAGTGGACTATCTTAAGTGTTTTCCCCTATTTGTGGAAGGGGGGAACCTTACATCGGGAAAAGGACATTTCTTCCATTTTGAAACTTCCCATATCCTGGGCTTGACCTGATTCTCTTAGGTGGTGGAAGGTTGGAACCACCTTCTAGAACTAAAAACCTTTTGAAAGGTGATGGTGGTGGCTTTGATGGGACCTTGACATCAAAGGCCTTGGAGAAATCCTTCGCCATCCGCACAGCTTCGGCCATGGAAACTGGCTTGGTGTTCTTTACCAAAATATTCAAAGTTTTGTTCAGTCCCCGAATGAACCTTGCCATCTGCTGTTCTTCATTCAGTGGTGGCAAGTATTTGAGGAGAAGAGCGAACGCTTGGTGATATACTTCAATAGTTCTGCTCCCCTGGGTTAGCTCTAAGAATTCGTTCATATTTGTTTCCAAAAAGCCGGGAGGACAGAACCTCGTCCTTAGGTAAATTTTGAAATCATTCCATGTTATCTGGGTATTCCGATCCAGACGGTTTGTCTCGCAATGGTTTCTCCATGTCGCTCTGGATGTTTCTACTATCTTCAGCCTTGCAAGAGCCATTTTGCTCTTCTCATTGTACCCGGTGACATCAAAGTACTATTCCATTGCTTCGATCCACTTCTCCACAGCCTCGCCCAACTTTTCCCCTTCACCCTTGAAAGGCCCAGGCTGCGAGCTATGAAGAGTTTTACGAACATCCAAGTCAAGCTCTTCCTCATCGAGTTGGGGGTTATCATTTCTACCACGATGACCTCCATCGATGTTTCTATCAATACGAAACATCTTGTTAAGTCCCTTTATTTATGATTCAAATCCGATTTTTGATTCACTGATTCTGGGGTTCTTTAGATAGGTCGGCTCCCCACAGAATCGTGGGATAAAGATACTCGCATTATCAGATAACAATTCATTCAGAACATATCATTCATATCTTTAACACAATAATGGTCTATTAGACTGAAATTTCCATCTGAACAGTACTCCATGGGGGATTTCAATTTTATAGATTTTTAATTTGTCATCTCTTAACTTGATCCACTGGGTCAAGAGTTAACAGTAGTAATCTGTCAGCACAATCCACTAATCTCATAAGTGATTTGCTGAAGTCATTATCGTCATTCCAGTTTATGAACATCAACACAAGGACTCGTCCCATTCATCCTCATTGTGGTTTTTGCTTAGCTTATCGCTTTTCAACCAAAAATTCAAGAATCATCATTTTTCAATCAGAATCCAATTCAACTTATCAGTTCTCAATCAGAATTTTAAAATCATATAAACCACATTTGAATTCATCATCTAGATAGCATTTTAGCTTATAATTTCAAGATCTTAGATTTACTTGTATATACTGCCAGTAAAGAGCTGCAGTTATACCCTCGGTATATACGGGTAGTCACGATCCTTGGAACTATAAGGTAAATACCATCATATCTAAGCCTCAAGCAAGTCAGGGATTCCATATAATTGCAGTACTTCCATCTGAAGGCCCAATTATCAATTTATGAATTTCAATCTGATTAACAATTTGTATGAATTTTATCATACAATTATAACCTTTTACTGCTTCTTCATAAATTTTTGACATTTTTGGCTTCTTGGTTGATCCACATTAGCCAAATTTTCTCTGATACCAGCTGTAAGATCCTTGTCCCCACCGCGCAACAAATTCAGGGAAGCTAGTAGCAGAAGTAGCACTTCTTGCGTGGGGTCACTTGGGGCCTCGCCCACGGATATCCGGACAAGAGACTAATCCATCGGGTCTTCCAAAACCGAACCCGAAAAAACTTCCCTTGCCCGGAAAGCATGGGCGATACCTTCAGGATAACTTTTCTCTAACGTAGTCAAAATCCTTATCTAACAGAACTGATCTGACCGAACCCGTAAGTCCCATAGTCAGATCAAGGAAAAGATTGCACTTGGATCATAGAGACCAACACTTTTTTCCTCATTGAGAGGCACAGCCGTTGATTCTTTTCCATAGAACAATTTTCGTCTGGGATTTACTTCATCTATCGTCGTACCATAACAGAATGGAGTCTTATTTTAGGGATCCATCTGTCCAGTCCAGTCCCATGGGTTAGCCAACTGCCCAACCACTGTAGTGATGGGATCCAATTAGGAATTTGGTTAGGTTTTGTCCTGGGTACCAGGGAAAAGAGTTCCTAGGCCCCCTAGCCGGATATTCATGCAAACTTAAACTAGTCGCACCACTTACACACCCAATATAAAATTACCTTTTTCACAGAATCAACTATCTTTAAAAACAATCATTGAATGAAACCATGGTGTCACTGATCATAATCCTCAAAATCTCTGGTTAAATCCTTATTTCCAATCATTCCTTCATCGGTGTACCTATGGCATCATTGGCAACCAGAACGCTCACCACCTGTCCACTCAGGGGCCTTTTCGATAGTTCCTAGCTCATAGTAACTGACAAAATATTCAAATATCAAAATGGAATCTCCATTGAAGATCAGCAAGATCAACCAAAACGGATCCATATAAAAGAGCCATGGACTCATCCGTTGAGGACCAGCAAGGTCAATCAACTAGATCCATGCCCGAATTTAGAAAACAACTCTTACTCCTTATTCAATATCTTCCCCAACGTACTCGTGGGTATCTTCGGTGACCCAGAGCCCGAGCACCGTATGGTCAGTACCCTCTAGGATCCTTCGTAGCAGGTCACCTAGCACTTCACTCATAGGTCGCTTCCTTGGTCCCTCATCCGCCGTATGGTCAGTACCCTCTAGGATCCTTCGCAGCAGCAGGTCACCTAGCACTTCACTCATAGGTCGCTTCCTTGGTCCCTCATCCGCCGTACCGGAAGCTCACCATTTAAATCGAACCGAGGCTGGTCAAGACCTCGATCGACCTTGCTACACGCAAGACGTCCTCCGTTGACTCTCCGTCAACTGTTGCAACTTTATCAGCTAGGTCTCCACGACCTCATTCACAAGACGGTCAAAATGCTTCCCCAGCATTCTTGACATAAAACAGTCATTTAAAAACAAGTCATAAATACAATTTCTATAACAAACTCTCGTCTTTCCACATTAATCAACATTACTCAATCTACATTTATTTCATATAAATTCCCATTCTCATCCAATCACATCATTTTTCATCTCAATCACTTCTTTCCTCAAATATCCTCATCAGATCTCATCCACTCGCATTTACCCATATCCACATCTCATCACATCACATTCATTCACATCTCATCCATTCAGATCACATCACATTCATTCACATCTCATCCATTCAGACCACATCTCATTCACTCACATCACATCTCATTAAGACCACATCTCATTCACTCACGTCACATCTCACATCACATCAATTCAGACCACATCACATTCACTCACATCACATCTTATTCAGACCACATCACATTCACTCGCATCACATCTCTCATTCAGACCACATCACATTCATTCACAACACATCTCATTCAGACCACATCACATTCATTCACAGCTATCTTATTTAGACCACATTACATTCATTCACATCCCATATCATTCACATCTTGATTCACATGACATCACATCCATTCACATCCTATACCATTCATTTACATCCTGATTCACATGACATCTCATCACTTCTATTCACATCACATCTATCCATCCATTCATTTACATCCTGATTCACATGACATCTCATCACTTCTATTCACATCACATCTATCCATCCATTCATTCACATTTATCGGATTCACATCACATCTATCCATCCATTCATTCACATTTATCTGATTCACATCACATCTATCCATCTATTCATTCTTTTATAAAAATCAACTTTAGTGGGAATAACACTTTTCTAAAAATCCGTTTATACATCTATTTATGCATAAATTCAATTTTAAGGAAAATAACACTTTCGAAATAAAAATAAATCCTTTATGCATCTTTCTATGCATAAAATCAAAATTAATGAGAATAACTCTTTTGAAATAAAAATAAACTCCTTTATGCATCTTTCTATGCATAAAATCAAAATTAATGAGACTTGTTTTTATCTGTTTTGGCCTAGAGAGAGAAAATATTCTAGACAAAGGTAATTCAGTTTCTAGATATCTTTGGATGGAAAAATATCCCTTCTTATTAAAATGATTTCCCTTGAAACAGAAATTCAAAAAGAACTTTCCAGTGTGCAATTGGAATAAATTGAAAATAGGTAAAAAGGACCTTAGCCTGAGGGTCCAGATTTTCTGAAAATTTTGGATTAAGGTTCCTATGGACCAATAAGATTAATCCAAATGTAGGGAGAAGATAAATTAAAAAATAAAAGAAAAATCTCCCAAAAATGAGTAAATACTCACATAAGATGAAGAGTTGACTAAGGACAAGGTTTAAGCTAAACTGACCTAAAAATGGTCAAAAAGTGACCAAATTGATCTGGAAAATTCTAGAATCAGTTTGCTTGGTTAGAGGCTCACTTTTTCCTAGTACTCTCCCCCTCCATATAACCTTAGGCACTTCACATGCTTCCCTAATTGCTTTTCAGCCATCACTCTGGAATTTTTAAAATGAGTGAAAACTTCACTCTTATCCTACATGAAATACACCCACACTTTCCTCTTGTGGTCATCAATGAATGTTACATAATACGTGCAGCCACCCATGGATGTAGTTTTTGTAGATTCCCATACATCTGAATGCACAACATCTAGTACATTCCTGCTCACAATTCTGTCATGTGGAAATACATGCTTTGTTTGCTTTCCAAATTGACATGCTTCACATACTTTCTGCATACCATAAACCTTAAACTTAGGTAGTCCTGTCGCAATTTCCGTAGTCTGCACATAGACTTCATTCTCTACACATTTACATGACCAATTCTTTTATGCCAAATGTCTGCAATAACTTTGGATCCATTTGCAAACATTGTAGAACTCACTTCATACATATTTACATTCAGTGTAAACATTCTTCCCACTCTGTTCCCTTTTGCAACCAACCTGCACTTATCTTTAAAGTCTTCTACATAACAACCATCAGGGTTAAACCACACCTACAAACCCTGCTCAATCATTTGGCCAATAGAAACCAGATTATTTGTAATGTTCGGAACATGAAGTATATCTGCAAGGTACTTCACGTTACCACATAGACAATGGCACATCTCCAACATGGGTAATTGGATGAGTAGTATCATCCCCTATTTTAACAAAACGTGGCTTTTCACATATCCTTGAACCACTTGCCATGACTGGTCATGTGGTTCGAAGAACCTGAATCCACATATACCATACATCATCATTGCATGCAGATACATCATTTTTTGTGACACAACATTAAGCACATGTCACATAACAAACAACCTTTCATTGTCCTCATTACTTCGACTAGAGGATGCATAATTATTTTGTTGCACTTTTCCACTTCTCATTGTTTCTTATAGCAATCTGCCTACACATGCCCAAATCTTCCACAATAAAAACAACCACGTATCATTTTGCTCCCTTTGCCAATTTCTACGACCTCTTTGACTCCCCCTGCCTCTAAACTAGCCTCTTCCACCTGTGTGTTATTGTTATGATTCATGGGATTGTTGTTGCTGGCCATAATTTTGATTACTTGTTCAGCCACCACCTTGGCCGCATCCTCAGCCTCTACCATGTCCTCTACTTGCACTTGTGCCTTTGTTTTATGAAGAATGGTCTTCACCTAAACTTGTTTCTTCAATGATCAGCATTGATACCAAATTTATAAAGTTTGGAATGTTCTCTCGAGTCTGAATAGACGTCTTGAATGTCTTGTATTGTGACTCGAGACCACGTAAGCATAATTCCACCTTATCATCATCAATAGAATCACCAATAGATGAGAGGGATTCCACAATGCCCTTGATCTTCAAGGCATACTCATTCACAGACATGTTTTTCTTCTCCTTAGTATGAAGCTCATTCTTTAACTGAATTTTTCGTGCCTTGGTGTTACTTTCATACAACTTCACCAAGGTGTCCCATGCCTCTTTGGGTGACTTGGCATCATGTGTATGCCCAATCAAGCTTTTCTGTAACAATCTAGTTAATTTTATCATTCCACATCTTGTTTGCAACACTCAAAGACAAGATGTCAAATGATGGAATTAACCAAATTATTATAGAGAAGCTTAACAAGAAAGACTTCCGTGCTTGGAGGTTTAGATTAACAAATTTTTTGATGGGAAAAGGCTACTAGGACTGCATTGAATGTGAACATGAGGAGGCACCAGAGATACCTAAGATTAATCCAACTACTATAGATGTAAAAGAATACAAGGATTGGAATCACGCTCGAATCACGAAGCAAGGACACCTTGGTGAAGCTATATGAAACTAACACCAAGGTACAAAAGATTCAATTGAAGAATGAGCTTCATATTGTGGAGAAGAAAAACATGTTTATGAATGATTATTCCTTGAAGATCAAGGGCATTGTGGAATCCCTTACATCTATTGGTGTTTCTGTTGAGGATGATGAGATAAGGTGGAAGTATGTCTACATGGTCTGGGGCCACAATAAAAGGCATTTAAGACGTCTATTCACACTTGAGAGAACATTCCCAACTTTATATATTTGATGTCAAAGGTGATCACATTGAAGAAAAGAGTTTGGGTGAAGACCAGTCTTCACAAAACAAAGGCAATTCAGAGAAACATGCCTTCTACACAAGTGCAAGTAGAGGACAAGGTAGAGGCTGAGGCCATGGCCAAGGTGGTGGCGGAACAGGTAATCAAAATTATGGTCAGCAACAACAGTCCCATGAATCACAACAACACACATATATAATAGGCTAGTTTAGAGGCAGGGGGAGTCAAAGAGGTAGTGGAAATTGGAAAAGGCAACAAAATCATACACAAGGATGGTTTTATCATGGAAAATCTAGGCATGTGTAGGCAGCTTGCTATAAGAAGCAAAATGATATGAGAAGTGGAAAAGTGCAGCAAAATAATTATGTGTCCTCTAGCTGAAGTAATGAGAACATTGAAAGGTTGTTTGTTATATACAACATGTGTTTAATGCTGTGTCAAAAAATGATGTATCCGCATACAATGATGATGTATGGTATGTGGATTAAGGTGCTTCAAACCACATGACCAGTCATGGCAACCAAGTAGTTCAAGGATATGAAAAATCCTAAAAAGTCAGGTGTTGTTGAAACAGAGGATGATACTATGCATCTAATTGCCCATGTGGGAAATGTTCCATTGTCTATGCAAAATGGTAAGGTGAAGTATCTTGTAGATGTACCTCACGTTTCAAATATTACAAAGAATCAAGTCTCAGTTGGCCAGATGATTTAGTAGGGTTTGCAGTTGCACTTTAACCCGGATCATTGTTATGTCGAAGACTTTAAAGACAAGTGCAGGCTGGTTGGGCTGGTTGCAAAAGGCAATAGAGTGGGCAAAATGTTTACACTAGATGTAAATATTCCTGAAGTGAAAGATGCAATGTTTGCATAAATAGGATTTGGGAGTTGTTTCAGATACAGACATTTGGCACAAGAGAATTGGGCATGTAAATGTGCAAAGAAGGAATTTTATGTAGACTAAAGAAACTTTGACAGGTATGCCTGAGTTTAAGGTTGATGGTATGCAAAAAGTATAAGAAGAATGTCAATTTAGAAAGCAAACAAAGCATGTATTTCCTAATGACAGAAATGTGAGCAAGAATGTACTAGATGTTATGCATTCAAATGTATGGGGCAAAAACTACATCCATGGGTAGCTGCAGGTACTATGTACATTCATTGATAACCACATGAGGAAAGTGTGGGTGTATTTCATGAAGGAGAAGAATAAAGTTTGATAAAAGATAGATAATGAGAGAGCACACACACATGAGATAAAACCCTAATATATTTATGTAACCCTAACCATAGAGGGAATCCATATCCACTCTCACATAATGCATAATAGAAGAAGACTACACACCACACACTACATGTGCTGTGTTCACACACCAAATAACCCTATCTAATGTCCACACATTGTGGCCAGCTGGATGCGGCCATTTATTGTCACACACATGCTACTATCTACGGTGCCAGCACATATAATGCCTGGATCTATCATCGAGCTTGTAATCTCAACAGCCTCTCTCAAGCTCATGATGTACAGTCATAGATGAAGATGAGATTAGGGTATCAACATTCCCTACAAGCTCATCACATGTACTCCCAACATGGTACGGAAATACTCAGACTTCTCTCTTCCAAGTGGCTTTGTAAATATATCAGCAGCCTGCTCTTCAATCTTCACATACTTCAAGTCCATTGTACCATCCAACACTTTCTCCTTAACAAAGTCACAGTAGATCTCTATATGTTTGGTCCGTGCATGAAAAACTTGATTATTGGCCAACTGTATGCTGCTCATGTTGTCATCACAGTGTATGAAAACCTTGCCCTCAATAGGCTCACCCAAATCAACCAGGAGTTTCTTTAACCATAATCCTTCACATGCACCTATGGTTGCTCCTCTGTACTCAGCCTATGTACTGGATAAAGCAATAGTGGGTTTCTTCTTGCTACTCCAACTCACCACCACGATACTCCCAAATGTAAAGGCATAACCACTAGTAGATCTCTTGTCATAAGAGCTACGTGCCTAATCTGCATCTGTGTAGCCATATACATCTAAGCCTTTACCATGCTCATAAATAAGACCATAATGTGCACTGTGTTGAGATATCGAGCTCATCTAGTGAGGCGGTGGACACTGATGACCTGCCTGGGGGATAGGCCCCAGGCAGGTCAGATCATGAGTGACATGCGGCCAGTGGGATGACAGGCTGTGTGCCAGCCATTCTAGAGACTGGCATAGTGAGGCGGGGGACACTGATGACCTGCCTGGGGGATAGGCCCCACACTTACACCACTAGCATGGTTGGTCAGATCATGAGTGACATGCGGCCAGTGGGATGACAGGCTGTGTGCCAGCCATTCTAGAGACTGGCATAGTTATAGCTCCAGCTCATTTAGTTGGGTTCACACTATAGAGAACCCTAGTATGTATTTGGTTGAGTACCTTTTCATATGTGCGAGAGTAAAGCTATAGGGCAGCTTCCATATAAACCTAAAAGCAAATAGAGATAAGATATTGGCTTATCTTATCACTCCAAGCACGAGGTGCTTGTTTCAGCTCTCATAAAGTGCTTTCTTCAACTTGCGTACATGAGTGGGGTACCTTGGGTGTACATAACCTTTTGGTTGCTCCATAAAAACTTCCTATTGAAAATAACCATTTAGAAATGCATTCTTGACATCCATTTGATGCATTTTCCAACCATTTGCTGTAGCCATGGTATTAATTGACCTCACAGTTTCCATCTTTACCACTAGACTAAATGTCTCATCATAATCCAAGCCTTGGGTCTATGCATAACCCTTAGCAATCAGCTGTCCTTTATGATGCTCAATCAAACCATGTGACTTGCATTTCATCTTATAAACCCATTTATAGCGAGTGACATTCTTACCTTGTGGGTAAGGCAACCAAATCCCAAGTATCATATGAACCAATGCGTCCATCTCCTCATTCATTGCCAAGTTTTCCCATACATGCTTTCCAATAGCTTTTGCATAGCATGACGGTTCCACATGCTTTATCAAAGATGTCATATATGCATAGTGAATAGCAAAACCACAATATGTCAACCTGCCAACTAGATACCTGACTCTCTGTGATCTTCGTAAAGCCTGTGCATCACTCTGTACACCTGTCATTCTAGCATGTGGAGGTACATATCTCTCTTGGTGTGCATAAAACTGGTATGCCAAGTTCTCCATCCAAACTCTCTGAACTAGATGACTCATATCCTATAATGCCAATACCTTCAACTTTCTTCTTTCCTTTGTCCACAACACTTCTACTAGTGTTTCCTCTATCATGCCTAAAATGCCCTAACCATGGACGTGCACTGCTACCACTTGACTCTTGTGACCCCGACATAGAAGTAGAACTTTCTTGTGGAATGTCCACATGAATATCATCATCACTAGAATCACTGGCATCGTCATCTTTTTCTTTGCAACTAGTAGCAAGCTCATCAAACACTACATCTCGTGAAATGAGCACTTGCCTAGTATTTGGATTGTAACATTTGTATGCTTTCCGATCGTGTGCATACCCAACAAAGATGAACTTTTCTTCCATTGGATCAAGTTTCTTCCTCTTCTCATCTAGCACATGCACATAAGAAATGCTACCAAACACTTTTAGATGCCCAATGTCTGGCCTATATCTAGTAAGACGTATCTCTAGTGGAGAGACGGAAAACTCTCTCACTTGTAGCAAGAGTAGTATGATCCACATGTAGCTCAATCCAATGGGATTTGCATCCCTTTCGGAGCTAGGGATTCAACCCGTACCGGTGTACAAAAGCTTATCCATTTGATGGAGAGAATGCTAAGAATACTACTACTATTGACATAGACTTAATACACACACAAGCTCAATCTTGCTATTGCTCACTCACTCATCATCCCACTCATTCATGCATCCAAACAAGAAGAAAGCTAAGCTATTGCATACACAAGATCAAAGCATTCTTCATTCTCAACACTCATTTCCCTAGCATGCACACAAACCTTGAAGCTATCAATAAGAATCATGCACACTAGAGAATTGACATGAGAAGAGAGATAAATATCAACTCATTGCATTGAATTAACAAAAATAGAACTTACAACAATGTAGATGGGGAGAGAGAAGAGCTTGCACCTCTATGGGAAAAGAGGGAGAGCTAGTCTCAAGAGAGCTCAAACATGAGTTTGCCTAATGTGTCCATAAGCTCTCAAATGAGCCACTTTTTATACAAAAACTCTAAAACTCCCAAAAGTTCCCATGTGGGATTATTGTCAAGCCCACTCCCACACTCATCTACAACTTGGAACTCTTTACAAGAGCCCTAAGTATCTTTTTGTTGCATCCTTGCATTGATCTTCACTCGTCACGCAACACTCCCCCCTTCCTATTTTGCGCACGTCCTCGAGCGCGGTAGAAGCAAGAGCTGCAAAAAACAATGGATACAAGTAATGCCTTTTATTGAAAAAAAAGAAAAGAAAAGGAAAAAAAACAGCAATGACAATTTCACACGTGATCATACAAGTGAAAGGCTGATTAGAGTTTTAAAGAGTACTAAAATAGGTGAGTAAAGACTAGTCAAAGTGAGACTAAGTGGTAGATAGTGCTATGCAAAGGCAAGTGTGCTTGCACACCACAGGTTATGACCGCAATCTCAATGTCCTACAAGTATTTAAGTTATTCCTAAGTGGCAAACATACTCCTAAATATGAGCAATGGTGATTGGACCTCTTCTTCTTATCTCCTTTTTTTTTTCTTTTTTTTCTTTTTTTTGATCTTTTTGTGTGTGTGTGTGTGTAAAAGATGAATAAAGAGGAAGGTTCCATCCCAATGAGACCCAAGCAATGGCCAAGAGACATCCGCCAAGAGAATCTAAAGGCCGCTAAGTATCTCAAAGGCGACAGACCCTTTTCTTTTTTTTGTCATAAGGAGTATCCCATGAAGATGAGGGCATCGGTCTCAAGGGCCCATAATGTACCCCAGAGTCCTACCAACATCTATCAAGGCGATAGAGTCCTTGAAGGTCTTTTTCTGAAGCTTTTAGACGTCAGTGTTCACCCCATGGAAACCAAGGCATCGGCCCCAAGGTGCTAAGACAACCCCAGGTCCTACCAAGCATTTCACATGGCTATAGACACGTCATGTCTCGATTCACTTGTATATATTTTTTAGGGCATATTTTTTCGTAATTTTTTTTTTTAAATTAATCCTAGCACCTAGCCCATACCTAAGAGGTAGCTACCACTAGGGATAACTAATATACCTTGAGAGCATAAGAACTTGGCATACTCCATTGGTATATATCCTACACTGTCTTCAAATAGAAATACCTTCTACTAAGTCCTCTAAGAATCTAGAAATCACTCACCACATTTTAACAACTAATTTAAAACTTAAACCAACCAACTGTGTGTGAACATGCAAACAATGTATCCAAAAGTTAAAAGCACATAAAGAACAAAAGATTATGATTTGAATACACCTGTTGTAGTGCTCGTTGATGTTGTTCGTTTGCATTGATGCATTGCTGATGTTGTGCAGATTGCTTCTCTTTGCTCTTTGTAGCATGTCTCCCCCCTTCCTAATTTGTGTGCACGGTAGGTGGACTATTGGGGCATGGTTGTAGCTCTTGTTTAGATGAGATCTCTGCAAAATGTTTATTAACAAACAAGAAAAGAAAAGAAAGGAATAAAATTTGTTATTTGTGCCAATCACCGAATATAGCCGAGGGGAAAAACCCAGTGGGAGAAAAGTGCCCTGGCTTGTTGATCTTATTGTGGAGTCGCTGAGCTTACCCTTGCGCTGGTGGTGGATCCGTGTTGTCCAGTTCTGCTGGAAAGATGGTATCAATTACTTCAGGATGCAGGGACAACCCTTCACAAAAACCGGCCTCTGGAGAAGGTGGTAGAGGAAGGAGTGCTTCCTCGCTAAAATATGGCATTGGTTCTATGGGAAGGTTAAGCAGACAATTTCAATTTTGGAACTGCACAATATAGGTACTCATATTGATCCAAAATTGACATGTTGAGGCTTGGGGAAGGAGGGCTTGCAAGATAGGTGGTTGCAAGTCATTTAAGCATGTATCCCTCCATTGTTGTGCTTGAACCTCCTCAGGTAATCTACGTTGATTTGGTCCTCTCTCTGGTATTCTCACATTAAGAAGATTATGGCGTTGGGGTATAATTCCCACAATTTGTTTCATTAAGCCCGTGCCATATCATCTAAAGTAAGAGCGGCATATCCAACAAATGTGTGAAGCTTCTCCTAATATGAGTGGTGCACACTCTTGACAATGTGGAAATGGGTGATGCCGTTGATAGAATAACGTGACAAAGTGATGCCCACAGCAATTTTCACCTAAGGGAGCATAGAAGTACCTAGAATGAGTTTGAAAAGGAGGAGCACTATAATCCCCGCGATGTTCAGGTCGAGTACTATCGGGGTCAATGCATGGTGGACATGTATCTTGCCAAGTATCCATCAGGAGTTATCTTATCGTGCGCCGTTTCGGATTCCTCGCCGCCTTCACGTGCCATTTGCTACAACCAACTGCAGCCACCTGACACCACCTTCGTCTTCTTCTGCCTACAGCCAGCTGTCGCCGCTCTCCACAGTTGCAGCCGTCGGCCACTGATTTCTCACACACAAGCTCAATTTTGCTATTGCTCACTCACTCATCATCCCACTCATTCATGCATCCAAACAAGAAGAAAGCTAAGCTATTGCATACACAAGATCAAAGCATTCTTCATTCTCAACACTCATTTCCCTAGCATGCACACAAACCTTGAAGCTATCAATAAGAATCATGCACACTAGAGAATTGACATGAGAAGAGAGACAAATATCAACTCATTGCATTGAATTAACAAAAATAGAACTTACAACAATGTAGATGGGGAGAGAGAAGAGCTTGCACCTCTATGGGAAAAGAGGGAGAGCTAGTCTCAAGAGAGCTCAAACATGAGTTTGCCCAATGTGTCCATAAGCTCTCAAATGAGCCACTTTTTATACAAAAACTCTAAAACTCCCAAAAGTTCCCATGTAGAATTATTGTCAAGCCCACTCCCACACTCATCTACAACTTGGAACTCTTTACAAGATCCCTAAGTATCTTTTTGTTGCATCCTTGCATTGATCTTCACTCGTCACGCAACATAGCATAATTTCATGTATGGTAGTTGTAGGTGTCTTGTTAAGCAATACAGTGTTGTGGCGCATTCTTTTGCCCAGTAAAATATTGGCATGCACTTCTCATTTAGCATTACCCTAGCCACATCACCAATGACCCTGTTTTTCCTCTCAGCAACACCATTTTGCTAAGGTGTGTACTTGCTGCCTTCTAATACCATTCATCCTCAAGAAGTCCTCAAATGCATGTGAGGTGTATTCACCACCTCATCTATCCTCAAGCATTTGATCCAACAACCATATTGATTTTTTACAAATGCTCATGAACTTTGCTAACACTTTGCTCTTCTCTTTGAGAAACTAGATCCAAGTCATCGTGCTATAATCATCAATCAAGGTTACATAGTACTTGCTGCCCACTAATGGATGGGCTTTGTGCAAGTCCCCAAACATTACTATGAATAATCTCAAGAACTACAAGAGAATCATTGTTTTTCAACGCTTAGTTTCCACGCCTGGTCACATCGTCGATATGTGCGTCGAAATAGACGTCGAAATACGTGTGGAAAATTGCATGGAAATACCCGTCAAAATATGCATGGAAACAGGCCTCGAAATATACATCAAAATAACAATCAAATTGTTTTTTTTAATTGAATGTATATATAAGATTTGCTAGTTCCCATCCTGGGGTGTGTTTTAGCCCTCTTTCTACCTCTTTGCAAAAAGCATGTGAGAGAGAGAGAGAGAGAGAGAAAGAGAGAGAGAGAGGGGGGGGAGGGAGAGAGGAGGGTATAACTTCCATCACGCTCTTTGAAGGAGAAAAAATGCTAGCTCCTCCTCCTCATCACACTAAGGTGCAATTAAGAAAGTGCTTTGTTTTATAATGAAATTAAAGTTCATCATCAACTTGCTCGTCCTTAGCGAGATCCATGGCTCCAAAAAAATCTATTTCTAGAAATACTCCATCATTGTTATCAATTGGTGGAACCAGTTTTCTTGTAGTAGTAGAAGGTAATTCATCCATGACCATCATCCTCTTCTAACTCTAGCATGAGAGCTGTCAATGCATCATGATCATACTCAGCTTGAATCTCTTCTTCTTTTGGATTATCTCTAGTGTATGTTTCTCATTCAAGATGTATTTTCTCAATGAGTACGCCTTCATCTGATCCTAATCCCGTGTGAGCCTCACCTACTTCCTCAACTAGTATGTCTTCTTCTTGTTCTTCTTGTTCTTCAATAGGTGCTAGTGGTGTATGCTCAATCATCACATGATCTGGGGGAAGTTGCTCAGTATCTGGCAAATAGTCAAGTGCTATTTTCACCTCTTCAAATATTTGTTTTCCATGTAGATTTATTTGGATCACAAACAACCATTTATGATCTGTTGGGTCTTCCACAAAGATGACTTGCTCACAGTGCTCTGGTAGCACAAATGTGTCCCTTTGGTCAATCCATATCTTTGTGTGGTCTACTTGAAGAAATCCACACTTGTCTTTGCGTACAATTACTTGCACCCCTTGAGTTACCAACTTGAACCATTTCACATCAAAAATGAACATATCAAACTTTCTGAATCCAACCTTGATAATATCTTGGATTGTTCCACAATAATCTAGCATGCCTACTTCAGTATTGCCATCACTTGCACTTGAACGACTTTCTTGCAAATTAGCCTTCACACCACAATCAAATGTTATTCTCTTTTTATCTATTCCTTCTACTCGCAAGTGACATCCACGTGACCAAATTGCCCCAAACTTACGATACTGCAAGCACAATAAATAAGTACTTTTATTATATAAATTCACGAAAGCACAACATAAAAGACAATGTGTAGATATCTCTAACTCACATGCATGGAAATCACAACCATATACAAACTCCTCCTCCTCATCACTTATTGATTCACCATTGCGTTTAGCTTGTAGTATGGTTTGCTTGAGCCATTTATTAGAAGGAAAGTCTAGAAGAAGTGCAAGTTCTGTTGGGTACGGTAGTGTGCGGGTTGTTCGACTCCTTCTAAAACTTAAACGAGCTTGGTCCCTTTCAGCCTTCACCAAGTTATATCTCTCGATCCATTTCTCCATAGCATGTGAGTTTAAGATGCAAAATTTATTGATCTTCTCACACAACGCTACATCCATTGTTCTCACAAGGCCTTTCCCTTGTCGCTCTTCCCCAACTAGTCGATCATCTTCTTCTTGTGTCCATAATCTTGGCATATTGGAATCAGACGTACTAAGAAATTTAGTTAAATATACAAGTGATTCTTGAACAAGCCATCCCATTGCCATACTACCTTCAGGATGAGCTCTTTGACGAACAAATCCTTTAAGTGTCTTCATAAATCTCTCCAAGAAAAACATCCATCGGCTAGCCACAGCAACTTCATCAACCACATGAACTAGCAAGTGGTTGAAATACTTGTCGGAAATTATTTCTCAGCCATTGTAATAGCCTCGATGGAGTTTAACCGTGTAGCTTCCAATGTGTCTCTACTAATCTCTTTCCTTGATATCCACCAACACACCACTAAATCAACAAAATTTGAGGGTGTGGCATCATCCATGGTTTCCATATTGATTTGTAATGGGAATCCTCCCTTACGTATTTGTGGAGGGTGGTAGTCGGTGATAGGTAATTTGAAATGTTCACGGCGCGCAAGATCTAGAAAGATTTTGAATTTGAATGAAAAGTAACAGTCGTGGGAATAACTGTGGAAAAAGCATCAAAATCATGGTGAACTAAAAAGTCTATTGAAATAACCGTGGGAAATTTATTTTTTTCACTCTTATTACGTTCTCTCTCTCTCTCTCCCAAGCTCTTCTCCACTTCCTTACCACTCAAGCAGGTTCGCCTCCTTCTTTGCCCTCCCTCCCCTCTCCTCTTGGTTGTGAGACGTATGTGTATCAAGGTTGAGGGATAATGAATGTTTTTGTTCTTTGTTTTGTAGGTTCTCTCGCTCTCCCAAGCTCTTCTCCACCTCCTTCCCACTCAAGCAGGTTCGCCTCCTTCTTTGCCCTCCCTCCCCTCTCCTCTTAGTTGTGAGTTGTGTATGTATCAGGGTTGAGGGATATTGAATGTTTTTGGTTTTTTTTTGGTTCTTTGTTTTGCAGGTTCTTTCTCTCTCCCAAGCTCTTCTCCACCTCCTTACCTTCCAAGCATGTTCACCTCATTCTTTGCCCTCCCTCCCCTCTCCTCTTGGTTGTGAGGTGTGTGTGTGTGTGTGTGTGTTGAGGGATAATGTGTGTGTGTGTGTCTGTGTTGAGGGATAATGAATGTTTTTTGTTTTCTTTTTGTTCTTTGTTTTGCAGGTTCTCTCTCTCTCTCCCAAGCTCTTCTCTCCACTTCCTTTTACCACTCAAGCAGGCTCGCCTACTTCTTTGCCCTCCCTCCCCTCTCCTCTTGGTTGCATGTGCATGTGCTGTTGTGTGTTATGAGATGTGTGCTCTTATTCATGTGTATGCTCTTATTCAAGTGCCCATGTAGGCTTTGTTATGTATGTGTAGAAACATGTCCCGCACTCTAGATGGAGACACCGGCTTACTCTCCATCCTTCTCTCCAAATGCCATGTCGCTTGACTAGTTTATGGGTTTTTTAGAACAAGCCACGCCCGATCAAAGAGCTTTGGCCCAGAGCTTTGGCCCAACAATATTTTGGGAGAGGGGCGGGCACTTTGATCACACCATCGGGCACCACCACTGCTAACCTTAGTTCACCTGTAGAAACCCCATGAAGAGCTGCCAGAATCCCTCCCTCCGGTCGCTTGTCCAACACTCGCAGAGAATAACTTGGTGGAGGTGGAGGTGATTGTTGTCCAAGTGGAGGCACAAATGGGTATACGCCCCCACGTGAGCATCCTTCCCCATCTACGCTAGCAACACTCCATGCTCATGATCATCTCGTGACGTTTTGACACACGGCTCACACCCGTTGATGGAAAAAATATTACACAATTGTTAATGGCCATGTGGTTTTGGATGATGTCGGGCAAGAGATGAAGAGCCGCATCCGTGCGAGCTTTGCCACATTGTCTTTGCTATTGACTTTATGACTTTATGGTCAAAGTTGGATAAAGATAAGAAAACAGAGTCATTAATCAAATCAAGGATGAGTACAAGCCAGCCTTCTGTAGTGATGTCATCCCCATAAGGTGGATAAAGGACCACATGGTGGAGGTCATGAAACATTGGCAGGGAGATGTGACTAGGAGAGTGAAGGCAGGGGGTGAGAAGCCTTGGTACATTAGCACCAAGGATTGGAATGAGGAGAAGGAAAAGCATGCAAGAAATCCCCAACACTACAAGCAACTAGAGGATGCAGCGAAAGCCCGAATGGAGAGCGTAGGAAGCTCTCACCTTGGAAGCGGTGGTTGGGATGCATTCTATGTCTGCTTTGTAAGTATCAATGCTTATCTTCTATGTTTCATTTGATGTTATGTCTACTTTGTAAGTATCAATGCCTATCTTGTTGTTTTGGTACTTTTAGAATCAAGTGGTTGGTCGACCGGCAACGAGAGAAGAGGAGGACATTGCTCGCTACCATAACACGTACTTTATTTTGGAGAATCTTGAGCGAGAAGGCACCAACCTCAATTGGGGGTGCATTGCAGATATGGTAAGTGCAGCAAGCCTTAACCTTATGATTTGTATACTTGCTTTGCCATGTCATGTTAGATCGTTGTTTTGTATACCAAAAAAAAGCATCTTGTATGGTTTTTGTAGGGACCAATGCCTAACCCTGAGTGAGGGCTTTGCACATTGAGTGGCCTTGCCCATGTCTTTCCTCTTGTATATATTTTGGTTAGCTCACATCTTTGTTTTGTTGGCTATATATAGAATGTCTCTATATATATAGCCCTAGGATCTCCTCTATATATACTCATCTATTGTGTGTATTCTACACACCTTTGGGGATGCATATGACGTGTCTCTCCCTCTCTCTCTCACGTTGGTTCAACATGGTATCAGAGCGTGGTTGCTTTTTTGCTATGAAAAGCATTCGTTTTCGGCTTCGCGCGGCTCCGCGCAGCGCGCGCGCAGAAAAATCTGCAATTCTGCGAAACATAAAATCGCCATAATTTTCTGCTCCGGACTCGGAATTCAGTGTTTTTGAAGTCGTTTTGGGAGTATATGGGGCGTTTCCGAGCTGTCTAGCATATCAGATTTATCAAATTCTACACCGATTGTAATCTGCAGCAACAGACTGATAGCAATCTTTTGACCGTTGGCTATCAAAACTTCTGTCTGGACAAAAGAAGATAAGTGATTTAGTTTTCTCAATCTTTACAATGATTTATTGTTTGATTATGTGTATGTCATGCATGAGAAATTTTTCAAAGAAGATCTCGTTATCCCTTATATGTATGATGTTCGTATTAGATAAAGATTTGTGAAACTAATAAAATATTTCATGAGTATTGATTTTCATGTATAGATTGCATCATACTTGTGAAAAAGAAAATATCGTTTGTTTCTCATAGAAAATAAAGGTTTCTAGGAGAAAGAAGATCTTTCATGAGTATATGTTTGCATGTATATATTTCTTCATACTTGTGAAAGAGAATATATTGTATGTTTTTCATGGTTGCAAGATCCCCTCAAGAAGTTTTAGGTGAATTCCCTTGAATCATTTCAACTTTGAACATAGTTTATAGGTTGATACAACGGCTTCTACAGTGGTTTACTTCCTACGACGGCTCATGGCAATTTTATTAAAACTAAGAGAAAATTCATATTTAGCGTTAAAAGATCTCTCGCATCATGCATAGAGTTTAGCCATCATCATGATGGTATTTGATATTGATGAGATGCATATTCCTTAGAGTTGTTTGTCCATGATAATCAACATATTTGATTCTTTCTTTCATGATGTAAGTAGAAGAAGATCTTTCGTATCTTATGCAACTCACATTGATCATGACTTATGCCATGGTCTGGTATAACTCTTATGCTACCATGATGTACTTCTACAATAATCTTGATCTTTTTGATTGCTTCATGAGCTAATATGTTGTGATCTTGTTTTAGTGCTAGCTACAGGAATCACATGATTAAGCTTGGACGTTCATAATGTATTTATTGACAATCCAAGGTATTATCACATGATGGTAATTATGCCTTTCTTTTCGATCGACTGATGTTATGTATATGGATTTTGTTCATCAATATCATGATGGTATTTGATATTGATGAGATGCATATTCCTTAGAGTTGTTTGTCCATGATAATCAACATATTTGATTCTTACTTTCATGATGTAAGTTACTAAGTAGAAGAAGATCTTTCGTATCTTATGTAACTCACATTGATCATGACTTATGCCATGGTCTAGTATAACTCTTATGCTACCATGATGTACTTCTACAATAATCTTGATCTTTTTGATTGCTTCATGAGCTAATATGTTGTGATCTTGTTTTAGTGCTAGCTACAGGAATCACATGATTAAGCTTGGACGTTCATAATGTATTTATTGACAATCCAAGGTATTATCACATGATGGTAATTATGTCTTTCTTTTCGATCGACTGATGTTATGTATATGGATTTTGTTCATCCTACCATGGTTTTATTTTGTGATGCTCATTATGATGATTTCTTTATATTCGTTGATGACGTTTCCATGGACTTTATCCATGATGTCATGGTTTTGGCTTGCTATCCTTTTGGTGTACGTCTGCTTGATATTACTTACATATCTGATGATGGATCTTACTTTTTGAATGGTTACTCCTTCTCTAAATATCAATTCGTAGCCCTGTGCGTGTGAGCAAAAATCCCGCATATCAAACCAAAGGTGTGCATTAGTTTGTTTGAAATAGGTTGGTTCTAATTTGTGCCCATGACATGCTTGTGGTAAATTCAATGATCCTGACTTCAAAATCGTTACAGTTACTTGCTCATGGTCATCTCGGTGATGATCTGATAGTTTTAACTCATGATTTAGGAATCGTTATAGTTACTTGCTCGTGGTCATCTCGGTGATGATCTGATTGTTTTATCTCATGACTTCAGAATCGTTACAGTTACTTGGTCATGGTCATCTTGGTGATGATCTCATTATCCTTTTATCTCGGCGGTGATGTTGATCTCTCGTTTGATTGTTCTCACAAGGAAGTTGTGTATTTGTTCTTTCTATGGCTTTGAGGAAGTTTGTCTTGTGTGTAAAGAGGACTTTATTGATGCTTAGCATGCTGTTACTACTCGAGAGGCTTTGTAAGTATGCAACTATTTCTCGGGAGCCTTTGTAACTATTTCTCGGGAGCCTTGCAAAGAAATAGTTAAAGGTGCCATATGTTCTACCTTTGCTTGTTACATTACAACCAGCCTCACGGACTTGACAATTATTATTTTAAGCATGCAAGCCTCGGTGATTCTGACAGGTTTGGTGAGTTTGTAATTTTGGTGCCTTGGTATGATGCCATGGTGGTGATGGTTACACATTTTATTGATATATGTATATGTGTTCATTGCATTGATGTAATTCACTCACTACAATCCATGATGCCATGGTGTTGTTCCATGATGATGGTTACATGTTTTGTCAATGATGGTTGACTACGTTTCCATGGATTGTATCCATGATGCCATGGTGTTGTTCCATGATGATGGTTACATGTTTCGTAGATGATGATTGATTACGTTTCCATGGATTGTATCCATGATGCCATGGTGTTGTTCCATGATGATGGTTATATGTTTCGTTGATGTTGGTCATTCCAAGCTATATGTTTTGTTGATGTTGGTCATTCCAAGCTACATGTTTCATTGATGTTGGTTCACTTGGCTAATCTATATTGGTTGATTGTGTTTCCATGGATTTTATACATGATTCCATGGTGTTGTTCCATGATGATGGTTACATGTTTCATGAATGATGGTTGACTACGTTTCCATGGATTGTATCCATGACGCCATGGTGTTTGGATGCACCGTGCCTTAGCTTTGGCTCATCAGATTGACTAGGTTTATTTAAGTCTATCAATGTCTTTTATGGTCGACAATGCAACCATGCAGGTCTAAATGGCTATAATGGTGGTCAAGTCTTGGAATTCAATCTATGGCAACTAACAAGAAATTCCGTCGAGCATATTTCCCGAGAGGTTTGATTTCTCGTCCCGTCATCTTATGAGGTTTATGTTCATGTCATGTCATCCTGACTACATGATAGAGGTTTGATTTCTTGTCCCGTCATCTTACGAGGTTGGTTTACGTTCACGTCATGTCATCCTGACTACATGTCAGAGGTTTGATTTCTCTTCCTGTCAGAGGTTTGATTTCTCGTCCTATCAGCTTATGAGCTTTATGTTCACATCATGTCATCCTGGCTACATACTGCTTGTGGATGTCAAAGGTTTGATTTCTTGTTCCGTCATCTTATGAGGTTTAGTATCCTGATTGTGAATGTCACACGTTTGATTTCTCGCCCTATCATCTTATGAGGTTTACTTTCAAGTACGTCATGTCAGAGGTTTGCTTTTTTATCCTGTCAGAGGTGTCTACATCCTAATTATTGTTTCATGTCAGAGGTTTGCTTTTTCATCATGTCTGGTTATCCTACCTATGGACGTAAGAGGTTTGATTTCTCGTCCTGTCATCTTATGAGGTTTACTTTCATATCATGTCATCTTGGAGGTTTGATCCAAGTTATAGTTGTCTCATTATCTTAACTCATAATATTGGAGGTTTGATCTTATGTCATAGATTTTTCCCATGGCAAAGATATGATTCTAGATTTCCATGATATCCTTACTAACTAGAATGAGTGTCATTTTCTATTTTAGTGACAGGTCAATCTTCCAAGTCAACTTCTCCAAGTAACCAGATTCCCTTACCAAATCTAGTTCATTTGCCATTGATTGGATGATCTTCCACAAGTTGACATTGCCATGCATGTCCTTGTGGATGGACTATATTCCTAAGCAACCATATAATAGATACCTTTATGTCTATTTCTTTATGTACATCTTTTTGTGTACATCTCATATTTCTATAACAAAATTATGGTTTTCCATTTATTATGGAGACTTCTTCCATATTACAGGGTTTATGGATCAAGATTGTATTTGGATATTGCTGAGCTTCAATATAGAGAAGAGACTACAAAATATTATTTGGCATCGTCACCCCACGAAGATAGACTCGCACCCAACCTACATGAATAGATCAAGACAACATGAAAATGGATGACCTTCAAAGCCTTCGTTTGGCTATTGTACACATAAGAGTGATGAAGTATATATGGGAGTGATGTAGCTCCTTCATGGCTATTGTATATATGGGAGTGATGTAGCTCCTTCATGGATATTGTATATATGGGAGTGATGTAGCTCCTTCGTCGCAGCCTTCATTTGGCTGTTGTATATATGGGAGTGATGTAGCTCCTTTGAATAATACTTTGTAACTATAAAATAATTTAATATAGCGGTAGGTGTATATAGAGCTGTGGGTTTTTCCCTTGAGCCCCCAAGGGTTTTTTCATCCACAGTTAGAGACCCTTCTTTGAGCGGGGGTGTTGGCTATATATAGAATGTCTCTATATATATAGCCCTAGGATCTCCTCTATATATACTCATCTATTGTGTGTATTCTACACACCTTTGGGGATGCATATGACGTGTCTCTCCCTCTCTCTCTCACGTTGGTTCAACATGTTTGAGCTTGTATAGCTTGTATGCAACTACTTTATGCAATTTTGGTCATCGAGTATAGCTTGTATGCAATTTTATGCAACTACTTTATGCAATTTTGGCTTATCTCGTCAGATCTTGATATGCAAATTTCACATCTTGCAATATAATTTGGCCATTGTCTGAACTTGTGTACAATCTACTTTGTAATGTCAAAAACTTTATGCACTCCAACTTTTCCAATAAATTCGCTTCGTTCTTTACATCAGAGTAGTACAGTTACCTTTGGTACTCTATAAGTTTGGCATAATGGTGCATCTAGCTATAAAGACTTTAGCTGGATGCACCATTATGCCAAAAAAAAAAATTATACCTGCACGCGTCGAAATAAGCGTCGAAACTTTCCTACATCCGTTGAAAGAAGTGTCGAAACTTTCCTACATCCGTCAAAAAAATCGTCGAATGATCCGTCAAAATAATTGTTTGTAATAGTAATCGAAATAGTAGTGGAAATAGAAATCAAAATAGCAGTCGAAATAGTCGTCGAAATGCCCGTCAAAACAAGAGTGGAAAACATGTTTATTTCGATGCTTTTTTCGATGCATTTATCGACATATATTTCAACGTTTCCATTTCGATACTTTTTTCCACGCGTATTTTGACGTTTCGGGGATTTTTAAGCTTAGTTCTAAAGCGTCGAAAAAGGGTGGATAATGGCCCCGTCTCTTGTAGGTGAAGTGGCCTGCTGCTCATGTTGCCTTCTCTGGGGAATGGCAACCTTGCTTGCTTTCCAAACTAGCAAGCATCACATGTTATGGAAATTAGAATTATGGAATTAATGGTGGATATATATTAATATTTCTGGTACGCTCATTTGCCATATGGTCATGCTTGGCTACACATGAGAGCATGGAGCAGTGGTCGCATCGTGTTGGATGGATAAGCGAGATTTAATGTGTCTTCTGTTTTTCTTCAGAGTGACTGTAAACAAGAATATCATCAAAGAAAACAATCATAAAGTTTTGATAATCTATAAAAATTATGTTCATCATGCGTGCAAATGTGGCAGGAGCATTAGTGAGACCGAAGGGCATGACAACAAACTCATAATGTCCTAATTGTGTACGGAAAGCAGTCTTGAAGATATCAGCAGGATCCATATGGATTTGATGATACCCAGACTTTAAGTCAATTTTACTAAATACACTTGCACCTTTCAATTTATCTAATAGGTCATCAATTCTAGGGATTGGCTAGCGGTTCTTAACAGTCACTTTATTTAGTTCTCTATAGTCTATGCACATCCTAAAAGTTTTATTCTTTTTCTACACAAGCAAGATAAGCGCTCCAAACGGGGAACTACTAGGGCAAATGAGACCTTTGTCAAGTAATTTAACTACTTGGCGTTGCACTTCTTGTTGATGCAAAGGGCCATGTCTATATGGTGCTTTGTGAGGTGGTTGAATGCCTGGAAGAAGTTCTACCTTATGGTCTAAGTCACCACGAGAAGGAGGTAGATGGGGGTAGATGGTCATCCACAAAACAATCATTAAATGAAGAATAAATGAAGAAAGAATTTTTTGTTGTGGTGATGAAAGAGAAGATTTTTTCGTTTCCACTTCATGAACATAAATCATGTACACGCTTTCTCGTGTTTCCTCAATGCACGACATGCTTATGTGTAAGAGGTGAGTGGAAACATTTCAAGAGAAGAGTGACTAGATAAAGAGAGATTGATTATTGAAATTGAAAGACATCGTGTGTGTATGATAATCAATCTATGGATTATGTTGGTGTCTAAATGGCATACCAAGAATAACATCTGTGAAGTAAAGAGGTGCAATAAGAAAATTTTATTTTTCCCTATAAGGACCAATAGAAATTTCAAGATCTTTTATTTCACATGTGCCATTGTACCTAGTCCCTTGAAAAGTAGATTAAATTTTATAAGTAGAAGGAGAAGTTTCAAGTTGGAGTTTCCTAACAAGTCTTTCTGAGATGAAGTCATGGGAACTACCATCATCATGTAAAATACATACTTCAGAACCATTTATATGACCTTTCATTCACAATAAAGCATGTATTGAGGGAGGCATACCTGGATCAATAGATTCTGTGTTGTTTACCTCGGATTGAAGAACATCTTCAATCCAATCTAGAGCAAAGTTGAGATCATTAATAGCGTTATCCTCTTCAATATAGTGGAGTTTTGCCCCGATGAAGGATTGTCCTTTGGAAGCTTAGCAGAGCACTGAGATTGTTTATGGCCCGGCTTATGGTATTTATAACAAAAGATGGGATATTTGTGCTGCAAATCAAGACACAATGCGTGCACGCTATTGTGGCTAAGCTGACGCTTTGAATTTACATCATTAGGTTTAGAATTAGCCACATTAGATACATTTGTATTCGAAAAAGTGGGTGCACGAGTGTTGTTAAAAGTGTTAGTGCATGGAGTAACAAATGATTTACGAAAGTTGCAATTTTTTGTTACCCAAGACAATTGTCGATTTTGAGTTGCTGCGTGTGGATGGTGAATTTGAGTAGCCTTTTGAGAAGAGTGAACCATCTGAGTAGCACATTCATTTAGTGCCGATTTACTGACTGAGGCAGCACGTTACTTTAGTGCCGATTTGCCGACTGAGGTAGCACGTTGGTTTAGTGCCGATTTGCCGACTAAGGTAGCACATAAATTTTGTGCCGATTCGCCGACTAAGACTGCACGTTAGCATGAGGTTGGTCACCCTTACTTTTTTTATTTTACACAATTGAGGACAATTGCTTTTTAACCCCGTGGTATGTTATGGAAATGAGAATTATGGAATTAATTGTGGAATTATTTGATATTATGTGATATTTATGGTACACTCATTTGCCACATGGTCGTGACTGGCTACACGCTAGAGCGTGGAGTAGTGGTCGCATCGTGTTGTGGGCAGATAAGTGAGATTTAATGTATCTTGTGTTTTTGGTAGGCAGATCAGTGCGCACAGAGTAGCATGGGTGCGACGAATTTTGGCCGATGCTTGCATGGCTGTCTAATTTAATGTGCAATGATGGTCACCCGCCCATAGTTTCATTTAATTAAATTGCTACAATTTTAATGTAAATAGAATGGCTTGGGGACCAAGTTACTTTTTGATATTAATGGCACAAAGTGGAATAAATCAAGCTATATTTGTGAGCACTTGCTTTTTGCTAATACATACATGAAGCATGATCACTCATGCATGGGGGGAGATTGAACCCACTCTCTTTGTCATGCATAGTTGCTATATTTAACTTCTTCTTGTTTATTTGAAAAGCTTGAAGCTATGGTTATGGAAGATTATTGACAGCATCACATACATGCATGCTCCCATCATATTTGAATATGGGCAGCCCACCAACTATGCCTCTTGATTGAATATTCTTCAACTTCTGTATGTTCGTATGCCCAATACATTTGTTCCACATCACAATATCTTGGACCACATTACGGCTTTTAGAAAACATAGCCGACTTCAACTCTAGAATACCGACATCCAATTTGAATAACCTACCTTCATTCTTGCCCTTGGCAATAACTCTATAGCCATTCTTAAAGTCTTCACAATGGACCAACCATGCTTGTTGAATCAGTGATTCTATAGCTGGACTACACTAGCTACTAGTCCACCATTGAGTACTTTAGTATTTACGTTGTATTTTTCCTTATCTTTTGGTAGAACCCTTTTGTTGAGAAGAAGAACAACAATTTTTAGCCTCTCATCTTGTGTGTTCTCTTCTAGGGTTTGCAAGAGCTCAAGCTCTCTTTCTCCCTGCATCTTTTCATTTTCAAATTATTCTTTTCAGCCCTCTTCATGTTTTCTCTTATATTAGAGAGAAAAAGCTTTCTTCTTCTCTTCATCCACTCCTCTGAGAAGCAAAGTCCCACATGTGGAACGGCAAACTTTGCCTTCAGATCAATGACATACTACTTTGAGAGCTCTTCTTGTGCTTTCCACTTTTTGAAGGAATTCATGAACTCCAGGTTAGCAAGTACATGCATGTGGTTTATGACTTGCTTCCCTCGTGCATCCACCATCACGAGGGCACCATCAACATCTACATTGTATGGTAGGGTGCGTGTGGATCAAGTGGAATCAATCTTCTAGGGGCTAGCTCATAAAATGAGCAGATGAAGAGCCCCCTTGTTTTAGGGAGATGACTCGGGAGACCTAGTGCTACTTTTACTAAAGCAAAAGCAGCCTGCTCCCCTCCCCCGCTAGCATGTCTACTAGCCCCCCTGACTCCCTACTACGTTGTTTTTGTGGTGAAGATGGACATGAGGAAGTGGGGGTGGGTCTAGTCACCATATGTGGTGTAGGCTCATCATAGCCATACCATGATGGGCGTGGACCACTTGGATCCGCACCACTTGTACCTGCACTTGCACCTATCAAAGGAGACGACAGGCCATGTAGAGACAATAGACCATGTGGGGTAGATTGCCCAAATGGCATCAATTGGCCCGATGGTAAGGCGTCCTGTATATAAGATTAAACAATAAGACTTACAGAATGCATAAAGGGCAAAAGGTTTTATTAAACCATACCTTTGTCTAAGTGAACTATGAGCAAGCTTGTTGTCTATATCGTTCGTTGATGCAAAGAGTAGATTTGTGACATCTGGGTCCTACGATGGGTTGATCAACATTGCCTATGCATATAACCCAACCTAAATGCATGCATAAGAGTCAATGGCTTAAAGCGTAAAACATTCATAAAATAGCTATTCATAAAGCCTTACACATAATATTGTATGCACAGAGCCTATGTATAGAATCCCTATGCATAGGCTTTATGCATAGAGCTTGCAAGAGACTATGCATAGAGCCTATGCATAGAGCCTACGCATAATACTCTATGCATAATACTCTACACATAGAGTCTTATGCATAGAGCCTATGCATGGAAGCCCTATGCATAGATATTGCAAGAGCCTATGCATAAATCTCTATGAATAGAGCCTTATGCATAAAGCTCTATGCATAGATCGTTATGCATAAAGAGTATGCATAGAGCCTACGCAATATTCTATACATAATACTCTATGCATAAGCCTACGCATAGAAGTCATATGCATAGGCTTTATGTATGCTCTAATATGTGAGAGGATCCCACATGACAATACTTGCTTGGCCTCCTTACATTCGCATGCAAAGTCACTTCTCATTGAAATCTAACATAAGGAGGTATAGCAAGAATTATGATGACTATCTCTAGAGAGAATATCTTATGCATAGAAAAACAGAGCATGATGTCATATATGCTATATGCATAAGAGAGTATAAACAATCAAAAAGCTTATACTCTCCATCCATGCATAGCACTCCACATCAAAAAAGCATGAAACCCTATGCATAAGCTCTATGCAAAGCTTTCATAAAGGCTTTATAAAGCCTATGCATAAGCTTTATGCAAGAAGCCTATGAAGAACAAGCCTATGCATAAGCTTTATGCACAAGGCTTATACATAAGCCCTATGCACAAGTTTATGCATAAGCTTGCATAAAGGTTTTATAAAACCTATGCATAACCTTTATGCAAGAAGCCTATGCATAAGATTTATGTATAAGCCTATTCATAATCCCTATGCATAAGCCCTATGAATAATAGCCTATGCATAGCATAAGCTCTATGCATAACCCTTATGCATAAGCTTTATGAGATTATGCATAAGCCCTATACATAAGCCTTATGCATAAGCTCTATGCATAATCCTTATACATAAGCTTAAGTCTTATGCATAAGCCTTGTGAATAAGCCTTATGCATAAGCTTATGCTTAGTTTCTATGCATAATCCTTTTGCGCATAAGCTTTATGAGCTAATGTATAAGCCTATGTATGATCTTTATGCATAAATCCTATGCATAATCTCTATGCATAAAGCCTATGCGCATAAGCTCTATGCATAAAGCTTATGCCTAGATCCTATGCATAAGCCCTATGCATAAGCTCTATGCTGTAACAAAGAGTCCTAGTGGTGCACGTGCATATGAGGATGGGCCTAGGCACATGGGGTTAGGGTCCATTTACACATGTGGGGGCACATGGGGCCCTAGGGGTATGAATAGGAGATTACTATCATGTACTAGGATCTTTTACTCACTTTATGACATTTGGACATCTATTCTCCTTGGAACATGTGTTCCCATGGATATGGTGCAAACTCCCATGAGTGTTCTAGGTATCGCTCCCTATGATGAGCTTCCTCTAGGTGAGAGGCTAACACACCACACTTACCTAGTTTCTTGTTGCAATGGTATCAAAGCCTTGTCTTTGATCCATGATTTCTGAAAAATTCAAAAAAAACTGGATTTTCTTGATTTTCTTGGAGTTTCTTGGAAGTTTTCTTGATTTTCTTTATCAAGAAATGGGCTATGGTGGTTTTGTTTGAATTGATTTGATTCTTTTGATGCACATTTTCATGAGGTTTTGGGGGGATATGGGTTATGGTGGATCAAATTTGGGGATGGATTCATCAAATTTGAATTTCTGAACCAAAATAGGGAAAAACTACTAATCCATGATTAACTCTTAATCCGAAACGTTTTAGTTTTCTTCCCCTTTTTCCTTGCTTAGTCTTGAGACAAATTAGGGTTTCCATCTTGATTTTAGCAAGGAATTTTCTTAGGGCTTTGATTAGCCACCATCATGACCTAAGCTTTTCATAGACCACCTTAATGTGGTGAAGTTCATGAAGAATCAAGACCATGAAGGAATATGCTTCACCAGCTGATCTTTGCCCGATTTGAAGAGGTATCATAGCCATTTTGCTTGATCAAGAGTTCACTTATGAATGTCATGCTATCAGATGCTGATTAAGTGTGCATTTAGCGCTAAATCATGCATGAAATTATTAGAGTCATGGGGCTGTGTAGCTGTGTTTTTCCTTGTTGTTTGGTAAGCTTAAACTTGTTTAAGATTTGATTGACTATTGCAAGGCATAATAGGTACCATAGAGTGTTGTTATGCTGCGTTTTGAGGCATTTTGCTGTGCATAGTTTTGGTGGCCGTCTGCTGTGTTTTCTTACACTGTCTTGTGTGATTTGAGTCATGGAGCAAGCCAAGCTTACTTAATCTTGTATTAAGCAAGATCACTTTGTTAAGCACTTCAAATGGAGCTTTCTTTTCATGAATTGAAGACTCTTTGATCAAGAGAGTACCTACATTCAATCCCTCATTGAAATTGGTTATTCATTCATGCTATTGGCATCTTCCATGAATGTAATATGCTTCATATTGATTGGAACGGCTACCACATGAGCCAAATGCCACCCCTAATGCACTAATGTGAGCATTGAGGCTATAAGATTGCCATTGAGTGATTCCATAGGCCATTCACATGCCATTGGGCTTATGGATGTTTGATTACATGTTTGATTACATGCTATGTGATGTTGGGATGCCTATCTTTCAAATGAGATGCCAATGGGGGTGCCATATGATGTGTGGTATGCTTCACATTGTCCATGTCACAATCAGCACCAGATTTGAGTTACACTGTTGGCTTAGAGAGCCAGTTTATGCAGGTTCTATGTAAACCACATCTTGATAGTGTGCGACACACACTTCGGTATTTGAGGGCCATTGTTGATTATGCATTGTTTTATGTAGCAGGTGTACCATTGGAGCTATATGGGTACACAGATGCAGATTGGGTAGGTAGCACCTCAGACATGAGATCTACTAGTGGATTTATGTTTTCATTGGGGAGTGTTGATGTGAATATGGAGCAGTAAAAAGTAACCCACATTTGCCTTGTCGAGTATAAGGCAAGGTATAGAGGAGCTGTGGTGGTAGCGTGTGAGGTAGTTTGGTTACGCAAGCTACTTCCTAATTTGGGGTTACATGTGGAGAGAAAGGTTGTCATATATTGTGACAATCTCAGCAGTATACAATTGGCCAGGAACCTAGTTTTCCATGCGCGGATGAAACACATTTGATGAAAAACAGGTAGAGGGAGAGTAGACACACACACAGGAGCAAACCCTAATGTATATTGCAAACCCTAACCATAGAGGGAAGCCATCTCCCTTCTCACACAATGCATAAAGCCATAATCCATAATCTACAACACACACTATGTGTTATGTCCACACACTGCTAACCCTAGCTAATGTCCACACAACTATGACCAGCTGGACGTGGTCATTTATGTTTCACACATGTTCCTACCTAATATGCCAGCACATGGTGCAGCTGGCACAAGCTGACATCATCGAGCTTGAATCTCAACAGCCCCTCTCAAGCTCATGATGATGTACTGCCATAGATGAAGATGTAGATGAGCTTGGGCTATCAAAGCTCTCAACACTCCCCCTCAAACTCATCCCACGTACTCCTAACATAGTACGGAAGTACTCAAACTTCTCTGCTAAGTGGCTTTGTAAAGATGTCAGCCACGTGCTCTTCAGTCTTCACATACTACAAATCCACTATACCATCATCCAACACTTTCTCTCTGACAAAATGATAGTGGACCTCTATGTATTTGGTCCATGCATGAAAAACTGGATTCTTGGCCAACTGTATGCTGCTCATGTTGTCACAATGAATGACAACCTTGCCATCAATAGGCTCACCCAAATCAGCCAAGAGACTCTTTAACCATACTCCTTCACATGTAGCAATGGCTGCACCCCTGTATTCAGCCTCTGTACTAGATAAAGCAATGGTAGGTTGCTTCTTGCTACTCCAACTACCCATTGCACTTCCAAATGTAAAGGCATAACCACTAGTAGACCTCCTATCATACAAGCTACCTGCCCAATCTGCATCTCTGTAGCCATGTACATCCAAGCCTTTACCATGCTCATAAAGAAGACCATAATGTGCAGTGGTCTTTACCTATCACATAATGCATCTCACTGCATCCAAATGAGGTTTTCTGGGGCTCTGCATAAATTGGCTTACTAGCCCCACAACATAACTAAGATCCGGGCATGTGATAGTCATGTAAATAAGACTGCCAACCATCTTTATGTACATAGATGGATCATCCAACTCTTCACCAAAATCAACCCGTAGCTTCACATTCTGCTCCAAAGGTGTACTCATTGGCTTACACCCTGTCATCCCGTATTTTGCCAGCATATCCAATGCATATTGGCATTGCACTAACCATGTCCCTGCATGGTCTTTGATCATTTCAATCCCAAGAAAATATCTCAATTCACCCGTCTTTCATGTCAAACTACCCACTCAATGCCTTCTTCACATGCATAATATCTGTAGCATGATCTCCTGTGACAATCAAGTCATCCACATAGATGACAAGTAAGACAATCCCATGATCTGTTTTCTTCACATAGAGTGAAGAATCTGCTGAAGAAACCTGAAATCCAAGGGAGATAAGATATCGGCTTATCTTATCACTCCAAGCACGAGGTGCTTGCTTCAAACCATATAATGCTTTCTTTAATCTGCATACATGAGTGGGATACCTTGGGTGTACATATCCTTCTGGCTGTGCCATATAAACTTTCTCTTGTAAATCACCATTTAGAAATGCATTTTTCATATCCATTTGATGTATTTCCCAACCATTTGCTGCAGCCATAGCAATGACTGCTCTCACTGTTCCCATCTTTGTAACTGGACTAAATGTTTCATCATAGTCCAAGCCTTGGGTTTGTGCATAACCCTTAGCTACCAATCGCGTTTTATGTCGCTCAATGGAACCATCTGATTTGCATTTCACCTTATAAACCCATTTGCAACCAATGACATTTTTGCCTTGTGGGTAAGGCAACCAAATCCCATGTTTCATTATTATGAACCAATGCGTCCATCTCAACATCCATTGCCTTCTCCCATACATGCTTCCCAATAGCTTCTGTATAGCATGTAGGTTCCACATGCTTCACCAAAGAAGTCATATATGCATAATCCATAGCAAAGTCACAATATGTCAACTTGTCAACTGGATACCTGACCCTTTAGGATCTTCGCAATTCATGTCACTCTAGCATGTGGAGGCACATATCTATCCTGCCTTGCACCAGGTGTGCATAAAACTGGTATGCCAAGTTCCTCATCCAAACTCTCTGAACTTGACGACTCATAACCTGTAATGCCAATTCCTTCAACCTTCTTTTTTCCTTTATCCACAGCACTACTCCCAGTACTCACACTCTCATGCCTCAAGCATCTTGACCATGGACGTATAGTGCTACTCTCAGACTCTGCTTGCCCAGACATAGAAATAGAACTTGCTTGTGGCAAGTTCACATGCACATCAGCATCAATGGAATCAATGACACCCTCATCCTTTGCTTTGTACCAACTAGCAAGTTCATCAAACACCACATCTTGTGAGATAACCACTTGCCTAGTTTGTGGATTGTAACAATTATATGCCTTGCGATCCTATGCATATCCAACAAACACACACTTTTATGCCTTAGGATCCAACTTCCTCCTTTTCTCGTCAGGCACATGTACATAAGCTATGCAACCAAACACTTTGAGGTGTCCAATGTGTGGCCTAAAACCTGTAAGTCGCATCTCTGGTGTACAATGTATGGCTACTGTGGGTGTCTTATTAAATACATACACCGCTGTGGCACATGCTTCTGCCCAATAATAGTTTGGCATGCTCTTTTCATTGAGCATCGCTCTGGCCACATCATAAATGACTCTATTCTTCCTCTCAGCAACACCATTTTGCTGAGGTGTGTACCTGCAAGTTAACTGCCTTCTTATGCCATGCTTTCTCAAGAAATTCTCAAAAGCATGTGAGGTGTATTCACCACCTCCATCTGTCCTCAAACATTTTATCCAAGAGCCATATTGCTTCTCTGTAAAAGCTTTGAGGTCCATAAACTTTCCCAACACTTCACTTTTCTCTCTGAGAAAGTAAATCCAAGTCATTCTGTTAAAATCATCAATGAATGTCACATAATACAAGCTGCCTTTAATGGATGGGTTTTGTGCAGGACCCCACACGTCACTATTATGCACTATCTCAAGTGGCCTGCTACTCATGTTGCCTTCTTTAGGAAATGGCAACCTTGCTTGCTTTCCAAACTGGCAAGTATCACAGACATGCATATTTCCATCATACTTGAATCTAGGTAGCCCACTAACAATGCCTCTTGCCTGCATGTTCTTTAACCTTTGTATGTTCACATGTCCAATCCTTTTATGCCATATGTCAATGTCCTGTACCACATTTTGGCTTTTAGAGAACATGGCTGATTTCAACTCGGGAATCCCAGCATCCAACTTAAATACCTTGCCTTCTTTCTTGCCTTTGGCAATGACTCTACATCCATTTTTGAAATCCTCAACGAAGAAACCATGCTCGTTGAAACAAACCTGTAAATCGTGTTCCACCATTTGACCAATTGAGGCCAAACTTTTTGTAATAGAAGGCACATACAAGACATCTTCTGCCATAGACTTTGTTTCACCATTGTGCATAACCAATGGTACACTTCCATTATGTGTGATAGCATGTTGGGTATCATCTCCTATTTCCACATAGCCTTTCACATCCATAGGCTTCATATGCTCAAACCATTCGCCATGACAAGTCATATGGTTTGATGCTCTAGAGTCCATATACCAAGTGTCATCACTTTCACCATTCATCATCAAGTGATTTGTGCTGCCATCATTACTGCTTGATGCATAATTTCCACCACCATGTTGTGCATAATGTCCACCATGTTGTGCTCTACCCCCTCTCAAATCATTTGTTTGAAAAAACAATCATGTGCCATATGACCAAATTTTCCACAGTAATGGCATTCCACATTTTGCATAGATGTTTGCTGGCCTTGCCAATGTCCTCTACCACGAGGATTACCTCTACCTCTCTGAGGTGTATATCCACGACCATCTCTAGCACCATATGTAGGCTGAAAATTATGTTGTAGTACCTATCTTGCCATCCATGTTCATTACCACGGTCACGTGATGTAGACCACGCAAGGTAATGTCTACCAAACCATCATCAGGCATGGGCGCATTGATTATTGCCAATGCATCTGCATACTTCTTTATCTCTTGTACATAATCATGGATGCTCCTTCTTTTCTGTTTCATATTGTGAATCTGTTGTCTCAACTGAGACTTGCAAGCACTAGTGTCTGTATCAAATAACTTTACCAATGTATCCCATGCATCCGTGGGATTCTCAGCGTCATGTACATGTATGAGTATAGCATCCGAGATACATATAGATAGGTAATGCAAAACTTTGTATACTCTTTCTGACCATTGCTTATGAGCTACAACCTGTTGCTGTGTAGGTTGTCGAGGTAGTTCCGGCTCTGCCTCCGCACCTGTAACAAGGTTCCAAAAAACTTTTCCCTTCAGAAAGCTTTTAATCGTGTACTTCCATGCCTGGAAGTTCTTCCTATCCAACTTTTCACCCACAATCTATATTGGGTTATCGAACATATTTTCTCAATGATGCAAATGCACCTTCCGCACACATCCAAATCTATAAACGAGCCTTCCTTAGCTCAACCACACTTTATTGATGTAGAAAATAAAACTGATTGCATCCAAAATGAACTGGCATATGCAGTCCAAGGTACCTTGTTTTTTGACGCACTTTCCAAGGCTTTAAATTGCAATGTAGTGGTTCAATCAAGTGTGGATAACTTGCATTGACACCTGAAAAATCTCAATGTTGCATATCAACACCAACCAAGATGCGTACATACCAAATTTGTCAAATCCCCTTCTCTGTTTTGTGAAAAACCAATAAAACCAAAAAAGACCAGTAGTAAAAGTGCTCTAATTCCTTTGATTCTTGTCCAAATTGAGAGACCAAGCATTCATTAGCTTAGCATTTATGTCTACTAACTCCATGTAAAAGGAATTAGACCAATTATTTAAGATGAGAGAGTAATTAGCCGATTAATCACCCTCTGTTTCACTAATCACAATAGATAGCCTATTTAATCAGCTCATTTCCAGCTCCATAATGCATAATTGCTTCAACCAATCATATAGCAACCTCCTCAAGTATGTGTATCACACAATCGCTAAGCAAGTTTTGGGTTTAATCAATCACACAAGTAGTATTTGGCCTCCACTTATCAAAATGGTGAGAAAACTGCTCTATTCCTTCCCTACAGGCTGTGCTACCTGCTCCTAAGGTGATCTGAGATGATTATAGTGGCTATTGAGAGCATAGGTGAGTTCCCAACACTATTAGGCACGTACACTATCCATCAATTGAGTGATTTTTGCAAAAAAACGGCGTTAATTTCATCCACAATGAGCATCACTTCTCTGTTTTTGTGAAGGCTTCAAACCAGTGATTTTCCTCTCACATAAATGCATCAACTTTGCTCCAAATTCAATGTAGGGCTTGCACATGAGTTGCCAATACATTAATCCTTGTCACATACATGTTCCTTTGCCAGATTGCATCTATTTTCACAATACATCTCACTGCTTTCAAGCTCCAATGGAAAGCTTGCAAAAAACCAAAATTTTCTTTTGCTTTGGGCAACCGTGATTTGCCTTGTTTGTGCTTGAATCACCTACAATCCGCTGAAGGGTGTTTAGTAGTCCTCACCCGATAGGCCAAGCTCTCAAATTTGATGGAAATTGGTGTGTTCCAAGCTTCACAGCTTCTTCTCCCTCTTCTCTCACTCACTCATAAACCCTAATAGAAAGCACCAGGCTCTCTGATACCATGATGAAAAACAGGTAGAGGGAGAGTAGACACACACACAGGAGCAAACCCTAATGTATATTGCAAACCCTAACCATAGAGGGAAGCCATCTCCCTTCTCACACAATGCATAAAGCCATAATCCATAATCTACAACACACACTATGTGTTATGTCCACACACTGCTAACCACCCTAGCTAATGCCCACACAACTATGACCAGCTGGACGTGGTCATTTATGTCTCAACCTAACATGCCAGCACATGGTGCAGCTGGCACAAGCTGACATCGAGCTTGAATCTCAACAACATTGAGGTACATTACCACTTTATCAAGGAGAGAGTCTTGGTAGGCCACATCAACTTGGCCTACATCAGCACACACAAGATCAGGTCGCTGACATCTTCATGAAGGCCTTGGGAGCCGAGAAGCTCCGTAAATTTTGAGATATGCTTGGAGTTTATAAGCTGGAGTTGAGATTGAGGGGGAGTGTTGAGATGTCAAGCTCAACACAAGCTAACACTCATGAAGTTCCTGCATGATCGTTCGACATTTACATCACTGGGCGGGTTTGGTAACTCGCACCGACATCTCTTTACCAGAGATTCTATAGCTAGACTACACCAAGTAGTCCACACCTACCCACTCCTCTTAGCGTGTTCACATTATGGACCGCTTGTATATACTCTGTTATGTGTGTTAGTCACTTTATCTTCTTTGTAGACCTCTTTTGTTGTGTGAAGAAGAAGAAGAATTTTCAGCCTCTCACCTTGTGTGTTCTCTTCTAGGGTTTGTGTGAGTGTGTGTGTGTGTGTGTGTGCTTGCAAGAGATCAAGCTCTTTTCTCCCCTGTATCTTTTCATGTATGTCCCAAAATATTGTAGCCTTTGAGCTATTATCAATGAGAATAAATGAAGAGATTTGATGAATACATACATGTTTTTTTCTCAACTTTAAACATGTATTTGTGTGTCTTAAAATTCAAGTAATATCTTAATTATGTTATCTAATAAAAAATGGTAGAGTGATAAGGTAGCATCACAAAAATCTGCTTTTCATTACAAAAAAATGTTTTATATTCTCATAACAAGATGTTACATTGGAATAAACTCAAATAATCTCCATAAAATGGGAATATTTTACATCGGGATAAACTCAAAAAGGCTCCATAGGGGAGCATGTGTAATGGGCTCCTAAAATAGACAAAAATTGATTGGGCCTCCTCAGTTTGTTGGGTTGCAGCTATGGAATTTTGGGTCTCTTCAGATGACGGCTCTACAACTGAGGAGTTTGTAGGCTCTTCAACCTTTGTATATGAAGTTTTGGATGTTTGAGCCTCCTCCCTCCACCTATCCCCATCATCTTCAATGGCTCCAAAATTCACTTGCCTTTCTGGCACTTGGAGCTTCCCTGGCCTCTGATATATTCTTCTTTATGCTCTTAGAGGAAGTCTTTTTTGAATAAGAGAAATTTAAAGGTACACCTTTGTCCTTTAGAGTGTGCTTGGAGGAGGGCTTCATGGGTAATTTATGGCTTTGGGAATGACTATGCTTTAGGGGAGAATACATGGGAATCCCGTTGTTGCTGACTTCCTTCTTTAGATTCTTTACTTTATGTGTCTTCTCTTTTTGTTGTGGAAGTGGGGAATCTAGGTCGTAGGGGGTAACTACTTTCTCAAGAATGTAAGAAATGAATTTCTCCCTGACCCACCAAACCCATGACTCGGGAGGCATCTAGAAAGTGTAATAAAATTAATTAGAAACTGAAATTAAAGCCAAAATGAAGAGCACAAAGATACTATAAACTTACAATCAATGTAGTCATTATGTATTTAATTTCAATAAATCTCCAAGCATTGGCAATAACTCTCCATCCACAAGATGTGGGTGCAAGAGCTTGTACATATAACTTATTCTACCAATATATTTATGTTCAATATTGGCATTGTTTCTTCTACTAAATTCATGCTATCATTCTTTGAAGTTGTCTTCTAAAAAACCACTTGAATAGCTCTTCCAATGCATTACTCCTTGTATGTCCTCTTCTAGGCCTTGTACTCCTAAAAAATGATGTGCATATCATGGGAGTGAGATTTTTCATAATATTTTAATTATGTGTGATGCATGATTCATGTGTGAAGCATGGTAGTGAATCATTTCCATTTGTTAGAATTATTTTGTGAGTGATTCCAAAGTAATTGTAATCTAACATTGTGGACTATGTTGAGTATGGATCATGAGTTCGGGACAACCAAGGTGGACATTGGATGAGATTATCTAACCAAGCACATATGTGCTAAATATTTAATTTTGTATGGTTTTACTCATTGTACATATGTTGGGGAAAGGTTTATTTTTTATGAGATGCTTTAAAAGCATTGGACTAAGGTTCAATTTTGTAAAAAGCCCAATTCTGGAAAAACCATGCTATTTATGGCTCTAAGGGCTAAATTTATTAATATGATTGAAATACCCATGTGGGAGTGGAGCCACACACATTGGGGGGGGGGGAGAGAGAGAGAGAGAGAGAGAGAGAGAGATTGCACCCAATCTTGTGTTCTTTGATTTTCATGCTCTTGATTTATGCTTTGATGTTATGGTTTATTTCTTTTATTATTTAATTTATGGAATAATCAAATCTCCATGTACCATGGTCCTGTAATAGTGGTATCAGAGCACGGCGGTAAATTCAAGTATTGAATTTGGGTCATGGTGGAGAGTTGAAGAAAAATCAAGAAATTTATTTTTACTCAAAGGTTATTGGCTTAGAGCAAATTTGAAGGCTTTTCAACAAAATCAAAATACTTGCAGTAAGAGCAGAGTAGAATCTATAGCAAGGGTACAAAGGCTTTGGACAAAGACAAGAATCATTCAAAAATCAAGGAGATAAAGAAGAGAAGGTGTGGAAGACCCTTGGGAAAAAGAAGTTAAGTTTATGTGAATTTTGTGCACAGTTGGATGTGATTAAAGATCAAGGGCAAGGAAGGAAAGAAGGTGGAAAAGCACAAGTGGAGTGAATTTGCATAAACTACCCTCTTCATCAAAAAGTGATTTTCATGGATTCTCAACTTCTCCCTAATCCATGGATGGAATTAGCTCATCAAGGAGATTATTGGACTATTTTTAGAATTGTTAAGCTCTCTATTTACTCAATTTGTATATTGGAAGGCTCCTATTAATCCTACAAATCAAATTTATCCTCATGGGAAGAAAGCTGGATGCGTCGATTTCAAGAGAGGGGAAATTTATTTTTGGAAGATAACCAAATTATTTTCAAAATTTATTAAACCCTTACTAATTTCCATCTCTCTCTCTCTTCCCTTGGGTGGCTGCGAAGACGACAGGCTTATCCTTTTTTCTTTTCTTTCCTCCAAAAATCACGCTGGCGGGGCAGAATCCTCTACTCTGCACGTGTTGGAGAAGCTTTTATTAGCTTTAATTAAAAGCTTAGTTTTTAAAAGCTTTAAAAGTTAAAGCTTTTTCCTTTTTAAAAAAAGGGCTTAAACATAAAAGGTCTTCATAAGCTTATAAAAGCTTAACACTATAAGCTTACATCACAAGCTTATAATAACCCTTATCAGTTTATACAAGCCTTACATATATATATATATATAAAGCCCAAAAGCTTTTAACGATATCCAAGAAGAAGGAGAGTTGATTTATTGGGAAAATTTCATAATTTTCAAGATTACAGAAAATTGTCAGAGAGTTCATATTCTTTTAGAAGCTACAAAAAATATTTTGGGCATTATTTCTCAGCAAAATTTTTGAAATTTTTTCAAAGCGGTTTTGAACGAGCTCCTTTCCCAATTGTCAACATCAAAGAGTTACTAGATTATTATTCCTATTCTTCGTGGCATGCCATCGACTTCAAGCACTTCAACGACCCTTCTTTCGAAGTACACGAGAGTCGAATAAGTTTGCTAACTTTTCTATTTTATTTTTACATTTCCATAATATTTTACTTGTTTCTTTTACAATGTCAATCTATCTACAACCACCTACTATCCAAGATCAAGTAAACATACTTCAAGCTTAGTTGTTGAGTAAGAAGAGGGAAAGAGAAGATTTTGAACGAACATTTACTCGCAAGAAGCGAAGACGTGCTTGTTCCGAATATGATTCTTTGAATTCTAAGGAGGACCCTATCCAAAGGACTATGTGAGCTACTCTCAAGGCTCAAGAATCTCAAAAGGGACACAAGATCAATAGAAAGGCTTTTACTTTTCAGGATTATGATGGCAAAAAGGATGCACACATCATACTCGCATGGTTGAGCCAGCTTGATGATTATTTTTCTAGAGAAATTGTTTTTGAGAAGGATAAGGTTAAATGTGCTACTAATCATTTGGTAGGCAATACAGCTCTTTGGTGGAATGTTATTAGACAGGGCAAACGCAAACCAAAGTCATGGAAAGACTTCAAGAAGCTGATCAAGAAGGATTTTTAGATAGCTCAAAAAGGAGAACATATCAGCCTATGTTGACAAATTTTGGAAAACTTTATTGCAACTTCAAGCTATAGTGACGAAAGTTCGTAAAAAAGAACAAAGGAGAAAGTTCATAGCAGGTCTTAGACCAGTCATTTAAGAAGTGAACATGTTTCATTCTCGTTCTTTTAACAATGCCATCTCTCTAGCAACAAACTGCGAGAAGAAAAATGGATCTCCGAGGGACACTAGAGTGACGGATTCTCATATTCCTCAGTTTTCTCGATCTACACATTTTGAAAAGTTTCAGCACAAAGATGAAGCAGAGAAGCACAATGGTCCACAAGTGAATGAAAAGAAAATTGAAGCTGCAAAAAAGACCAACAATGGGGCTCAAAAACCTCGTGTGATTACATGATATATGTGCGACAAAGAAGGACATTATGCATATGAGTGCCCAGAAAAGAGAGAATCGAGTTGCGGTCTTCGTGAATGTTGTTGAAGATGAAGACAAAGGCAACCAACCTAAACAAGAGGGTACTCCCAATCATGATTTCTACCACTAGAGAGGTAAATCTAAAACTCATACGTATGCATTGTTCAATATAAAATTTATATATATATAAAAACTGTAGTTAAATTCAAATATATTGGTCAAGATAGTTCAATTAATGGTCTTTCCTAGTAGCAGCGTTGACCTTTTTAAGATCGACACATACCCTAAGTTTTCCATTCTTTTTTGGAACTATTACAATTGGTGACAACCAATCTGTGTGTTCTATCTCATATATGAAATCCGTAGCAATGAGCTTATCTATTTCCTCCTTTACAATTACCACATACTTAGGATTCATCTGGTATGGTTTCTTCCTGGTGATCGGTCTTGATCCTTCCATGATTAGAATCGTATACTGCACTACTTCAGGTGGTACACCCTTCATATCCTTGTAATTCCAAGCAAAACAGTCCTTAAATTTCTTAAGGAGGGCAACAAGCTCATCTTCTTTAGTTGAAGTCAAGTCCTTACCAATATATACGAGTCTGTCGGGCCTTCGTATGATGTAGACAGCCCATCCTCCTTAACCCTTGTTGCCATCAGTCAGACCACTTTCTGCTCATCAACAGTGTAAGTTTTGAAGTGGTTTGGTACTGAGAGCAAGTCCGGTTTATCCTCATTCTCACTTTTTGTTTTAGCCATGACTTTTCTAGCCTTACGTTTGGCTTCTGCCAAAGCTTTGTTCTATTTTCGACACCCAACTTTCATAAGCTTAGGTGTTTGTAGCTCTTGAAGGGGTGACTTTCTCCTTGTGTTTTCCCTCCAGTGATATCTTACTCAATTCCTCACCCCCGATCCTTGGAAAACTCATCGTGTACCTTAGTGGCCTCAAGGTATCTCAACCACCACTGGGCATTCATGGGTTTTCTTTGTAATAGGGCATTTCATTGGGCAATATATTGTTTCTGCTTTTGCCATCTTCTGAGGCGTTGAGCGTTGGTACGGCCTTATGTTACGGTCCCTTCTATGCTAGAGGCCTCATCTTCTGATTCTTCATCCATGGTTTGCCAATTAACCATACAAACAGAGGTCATAGGGATAGTTCTAGATTCGTTCCACATATTGGGTCCCCCTGGGTTGCATTATCACATCTATGGTAACTAGCACATGCATCTAGTTTTCACTGAAGTCTGGAGGAGGAAGTGATGCATACATTTCCATTTCCTCTTCTTCCTTGGAATTTTCCACCATGGGTTGGCATATTTGTATAGATATGGTCCACTCCATTGTGATCAAATCATTATCGAACAATTGCCCATCATTATCGAACAATTGCCCTTCCATAGGGTGCGATGTCCATGTTCTCAGATCTATCTTTAAAATTTGCGAATCCCTACGCACATACATGTGATCTAATGGCCAATCATGCACCAATTTGGATTCCCTCATGAAGGGGGTCCCCAATATATTGTCATATGAGTCAGGTTGGCACAGGAAGTCCATCACCACAAATGTACAATGGTAGCAAAACGTAAAGAGTTTGAGTTTCACATTCTCCAAAAGTCCAATGGGTCTTGAAGATGTTTCGTCATCCATTTTAACGATTAGATCTGTCCTTTTTAGATTGGGTTTTCCCCAGTTCTCCTACCAACGTTTTGTGATGATGCTAACCCCCGCCCCACCATCCAGGATAGCCAGTGCCTGGTACCTGCCATGATGAATCAAGATTGTAGCATTTGTGTCGTCACTTTTGTAATAACGTCCCAATTGATTAACTGGTATCTTGACAACTCGGGTTTCCCTTATATGTTTTAGGGTCTTTCTGCCAAAGGTAGCACAACCTCCTCTGTAGTATCAGCTGGCTTTAGGTCCTCCTTCTACCCATTCCTTTATGTCTGTCCATAGGATTGATGAACTGCATAACGGTTGCCCCAATGGCATTTTCACAGCGTGGATAGTACAACCGCCAGACTTCCTATGTCTCTGGGTTCTGTGGAGATTGAGGGTTCTCCCTAGGTGTGTGCCTCGTATTCATCCCTAGGAAAGGAATGGATGGACTCACCCAGCGCATTTTCCTGAACCATCTTGGACATTGCCTTTGCTTGAGATCCCTCTTCTGTTTCTTCTAGAATTGGAGTAGGTACGTCCAATTCCCTTTCCCTTGTTGGCTCGTTTCGTGGATACATTGTATCCCTGACCCGGTTAGCCCTAGTGGCTTCATGAAGTCGTTGACATTCTTCTACTAAGGCCTAGCATCTTCTAGCTTTCTTATCTCCTCGTCGGCATTTCGATACTCATCGACTCCTATAGGGGTTGATGGCCTCTCCCTTTTCTCCTCTAGGTCGTCAGGCTCTTTGTGGTTGATCCCTTGATCTCCTTCTTCTCTCGATTGGGTGGATCTAGTTTCGATCGTATCTTCTTTGGATCCATCTTGGATTATGACCCTGGTGTCACCCTTACCCACTTTTTTCACTCTTCTCCTGCTAGTTCTAGAAATGGCCGCATCTGCTCAGTTCTTCCCCTTGTCTTCCAATTGGGACTAGGCTCGTGTTAGGACATTGAGTGGTGTGATATTTCTAGGCTGCACACTAATCATTTGGATGGTGGCCTGATTATAAGTGGAAGTAGAATCGCTTGCGTAGTATGAACAATCCTTGATCAAATGATCAATACCACATTTAGTACAAGTGAGTACTGGCAAGTCATTGGGCGAAGCAGTCAATTGTTGGGGTTGGTGCGTAGTATGAACCACATTCTTGTTTGGGCACTCAGCGATTCGATGCGGCCCTCCACGGCCAAAACATTGTAGCGGTCCTATCCTCATGTTCGAGTTCATGTCCTTACCCTTCCACTATATCGTGGTTTAAAACACAGGTACTGGTGTGTTATTCTGTAGGACATAGAATTCAGGTGTAACCTCCATAGCTTCTTCATAGTACTCTCCACAGCCAAAACATTGTAGCGGTCCTATCCTCATGTTCGAGTTCATGTCCTTACCCTTCCACTATATCGTGGTTTAAAACACAGGTACTGGTGTGTTATTCTGTAGGACATAGAATTCAGGTGTAACCTCCGTAGCTTCTTCATAGTACTCTCCGCCGCCCGCTAAGTTGTACTTCAAGTACCATATCAATATCTTCTGATGGATCTTCAATCAATACTTGGTTGATTTTAGCATATGGTGGTTGTGGTGGTAGAACCGGTGGGTGGTAGAGGTGAAGTGTCATGTACTCGGAACATCCCCCTAAGCAAATAGGAAGAGTTGGGTTATCCTACTGCTTCAGTGATTTGTCCAGGTGGTGGCGCTTGTAAAGCCAATGAGGCTCTAGGTGCCGCGGCAGCCGTGTAATAGTTTGGAACCTTGGATATCTGCACATTGAAATGTCATGATTCCCTAATTTTACACAATGTGCACGATAGAGTAATGGCCTTACTCTTAATTGTGGACATTCGGTGGTAGTGTGATTCAATCTGCACATAGAGCACCACACCAATTCCCTAACGGGGGTAAAGATGGTTATGCCCATGCCCAGATGTTTCTCTTCCCTCCTTTACCTTTAATTTCTCTAGTATTGAGTTACTGAGCTTGTCCACTGTCATGTTTTTGACTTGCTTGCTCCTAGTTCCAATCACTTAGTGACTCGAAACATGCGAAGTCGTTGTTGCCGAAGATATTATGAAATCTTCTAGTTGCGACAATTCCAGCATATTATCTTCATATTCAATTACCAGTTTACAACATGCATCTAGAGCGGCTGGTCGGGCTAGTACCAAATAATCATAAATCTTGTGGTCTCTAACTCCTCTCCAGAAGCAAGGCAATAAGTAATTGTCAGTTAACCTCTCCCATGGTTTGCACCTTGAATTTAAGTGCTTAAGATGAGACACATAGTCTCTCATCGACTCCATTCCCTTTTGTTTGATATTGTGCAGCTATGCCACAAGGCTCCATCTGTCCTCACCACTTCTGGCAAAGCTGGGCACAAACACATTCTTGAGTCGTGTGAAGTTAGCCTTATCCTCGAGTTTGAGGGTTCAAAACCACATTGGCTTTCCCTTCCAGGGTCAGTGTGAGAAAGCATGAATCATTGTCACATCACTAACAGGCCCGCAGGTTTCACATGTGGATTCAAAAATCTCTGCATGTTGGATAGGATCTCCGTCCCCAAAGAATTTTTGGACGATCTTGGAAATGATGTGTGGCTTCATTTGGGAGGGTCGGGATTCTAGAGCAGTGCCTAGTTCCCTAACCATTTCTCGTCCCATTTTTGCAACCATGTTCAACAGATCCATCCTTGTGGCTACATTAAGATCAATGGTTAGATCCACCACCCTTGGTCTTTGAGGAATTGCTCCCCCTACCTAGACCTCGTCCCCCTCCTGTGTTAGCTCTTCTAAGTATCTCCGGTCCATGGGATGGTCCTACCACTGCACCTTGGAGTGGCTCATCATTAGTTGCCTCTGTACATCTTTGCAGAATTAAAAATGCCATGTCCTATAGGAACGTATGATGATTGATCATCTACTCAATGTCTTTTTTGGTGTACAGACGGTCCTCCACTTCTGCATCCGATGGTGGTGAAACTTTGCGAGTGGAGGGGTAGTAGCCCCATGAACCCACTTGTTAAGTCTCACCCCATCAGGCAAGCACCATACGGGCATTATGTCCCACCCAAACCCGCTATTTGTATATAGGGGACCCCTTGGACACTATGCAACAAATAGCGGGGTGGCAACACACCGTCCCACCCATCCGATGGTGGTGAAACTTTGAGCGGAGGGGTAGCCTCCCCATGGGCCCACTCATAAAGTCTCACCCCCATTGGACGCCATACGAGCGTGATGTCCCACACCCAAACCCACTATTTTTTGCATAGGGGACCCCTTGGGCACTATGCAAAAAAGAGCGGTTGACAACACACCCTCCCGCCCATCTGGCATTTGATGGTTGTGAATTTTGAAAGATTTCATGGAATTATCCCAAGATGGTAAATCTATCGATTCATATCATTAAGCTTATGCTAATTTGATGTGATTCACTCCTTCTATGGATGATACCATGTTAATAGATTTGTGAGAAATCTTGATTTACGTGTAGATAAGCTAGTTAACAATGCTAAGCTAGACTCTATAGTAGAAGCAGTGTGTATGTTCACCAAGGGTTTTTCGATGGAGAATCGTCAGTCTAGAATGGTTTTCCGATGGAGAATCCTCAATCTAGTATTATGCCTCTGATTGCTACAAAGAGATCATCAACCCTAATTGAGAACCAAAATATGTCCAAGTCAAAGAAGAATAAAACTCAAATTTTAAACTAAGATTTCAAACATGGGGGCAAGAAGAGAAAGTTCCATATCCTTGCAAACATCTCAAAAGGGAATGAAGATGTTACACATATCACCAACCACCCAGGGCACATTATGAGTAAATGTCTCAATACACTAGTTATGACTTACCCGATTATAAAGCAATACAGGACCTCACTTTGAAAGGCTAGTGGGGAAACTATCCAAAGCACCTAGAGACCTATTACTCCTACCCAAAGTTAACAAGGACCTCACCCTAAAATTGGGAAAATTAGAGAAGGAATTTTCCAACTCATCCAACATGAGAGATGTCTCACCATTTTTCCAACTTAGAAGAAGATAATAAAGGTAGAATTCATGCAGCCATTAAGCATCAAGGCCAAAGTTAGTAAATTTCTATCATTCGAGCACCTGAAAACTATCAAGGTAAGAAGTTTGAACTTTTGGTTGATTTTGGAAGCACTTATTCTTTTATTTTACTTGCCTTTGAAATTTGATACACCAGAGATAGAGGAACCAATGAAAGTCGAACAACTGGTTAGTGGAAAACTTTTTCTCACATGCCATGAGACAAACAATCTCAAATATACTCTAGATGGAAACTCCACTGAATACAAATCAAAGTCTTTCCTTTAGGAGTTTATGATGGAATTCTCGGAATGGATTGGCTTACTCAAAATTAGGAGGATATACACCATCATAAATGAACCATCTTTTTTTTTATCTTCATCGAAATAAGGTCCAAGGTATTAGAGTCATCAAATCTCCAAAGTTATCAGTTAGTAAAGCCATCCCATAATGATGAAAGGACTTAAGAAGAAATAAGAAATCTATCTTGTTAGGGTCAAATATATTGGGAAATACTAAGGTCTTCTTGAACTTGAATGGCTAATAAAATATGTAGATGTATTTCTTAAGGATTTGGCCGAAATGCCCCTAATATAAGAAGTGGATAATGAGATAGATCTTGTACCCGAAGCTGAACTAGTTGCAAGAAGGCTTATAAAATGGCTATACCTAAAGTAATTGAGCTTAAGGAGCAGCTAAAATAATTCTTAAAACATAATTTCATTAATACTAGTGTATCCCCATGGGGTGCATCAATTCTCTCTTTTCAGAGGAAGAAGAATGGGACTCTAAGGTTATGTATTGACTGTAGGGGGGTTGAATTGGTTCATTTTATCAAATAATAAAGATCAATTCCATAGTGAACAGATGTTCACCAAAATTTATTTAAGATGGTGTGAACTACCCCTTCTTTTTATGCCAAACCCAAATAAAGGAACAAGATAGACCAAAGACGGCATTCACTATAGGTATGGGCACTATAAGCTCATAGTTATGCCTTTTGGATTAACCAAGTGCACCTAATGACTTTCAAAATCGAATAATGTAAGAGATATTTAGAGAGAATCTGGATGATTTTGTACTGGTATTCTTTGATGATATATTGGTTTACTCTAAAAACACAATTGAACATGAAAAGCATCTTTGAAAAGTTTTGGACATCTAAAGGAGGCATAAACTCTTTGCTAAGAAGAGTAAATACAACTTTTTCACTAATCGCATATAGAATAATTGGGGTTTATTATGTCCAAGGATGTTTCTCAACTAACCCTCCCAAGGTACAAAAACTATAAAAGAAGTTATATATTTACTAGAACCAAAAACTATAAAAGAAGTTCGAGGTTTTCTTGGATTGACAGGATGGTATCGCATATTTATCCAAGGATATGCCAAGATTTCTTCACACTTGATGGTTCTTCTAAAAAGAAGTATATAACCTTCAAAGTGGATGCCGATGTGCCAAAGTGCATTTAATAAACTCAAAACTACCTTGATGCATAAATTGCCAGAATTCGACAAGTCTTTTTAGGTGATCACTACTGATACAAGTGGCTTTGCAGTTAGTAGGACTCTTATGCAAGAAGGAAGTCTAGTAATCCCATGAGAAAAAATGTGCTAGGAGATATATGGATATATGTGACATTGTTTTATAGCTAGATGTTTATAACTGGATGGCATTTTAGAGTTTCAGTACACTTTGACAGTACACTTTGATATAGCACATGATTAGAAGTTTAATTAAATATCTAGTTTTCAAAAGAAACATATGTCATGAAGTGTGTGCATAAACTATTTTTATTTTTTTCAATTGGGTGCATGAGTAATGAATAAGAAATCAATTATAGGTGTGTGAGTTCACACCAGCTCCATAGGCCTAGTGGTAGAGCAGTAGGCTAGGCCCACTAGGATTGAATGGGACCTAGGCTAAGTCTATGGATCTAGTTAAAGTCAAAAAAGGATAAAACACATGAAAAGCAGGTGTCAGGGTGGACCCAAGCATGTGGGTGCTTTCCGAATAAGATTAAAAGTTATTTAACCATAGAGACCTAGGACAAATTAGGAAGCTAGATTGTTAGAATGTAGAAATGTTAGTCAGAATGTATTGAGGTTATCGCCTTCATAATCACGAGGGAGACATGCATCAGCAAGAGAAGTCATACACTTTTTCTAGAATGAGGAATTTCTAGTGCAACTACATAAAGCATGTAGCTAGATTGTTAGAATGTAGAAATGTTAGTCAGAATGTATTGAGGTTGTCGCCTTCATAATCACGAGGGAGACATGCATCAGCAAGAGAAGTCATACACTTTTTCTAGAATGAGGAATTTCTAGTGCAACTACATAAAGCATGTTGCTAGGTAACCAAATGCTAGCTCATTGTTTTATAAAGCCCCCAGGTGAGACTCTCCCCCTCAATGAGTCATCTACTATAGCCATATTTTGATAAATGTAGAGGGTGAGGGTTCTCATAATTTCTCAATTGTAAAGATTTCTTCTTATCTTGAGCTCTTTCCTTCTTGCTTGCTTCTTGATTGTAAGATGTATGCTCATGTTTGTTGATGGAGTGTGTTCAGTGTGCATGCTTGCTTTCTTGAGTTATTTTGATGGATCTGACTATCCAACTGTCTGACTATTCCACTATCCACCCACCCGGACAAGATAGATCCCGAAGTTTGGCCTCATCATTCGAGGAATTCGTATGGTAACAGTTGGACTTGCATGTGCTCCTCTACTTCTTGGTCTTGATAAGAACCCACTTCGTGGGAATGGTGGCCTTCACCAACTCCTCTAGAGAGTGGAAGCAACCAAGTTGAGTGCGGCCCACCAACCACCTAAGGCTTTTTATGAAATAGGAATTCAGAATCTTGGGTGCTAGTAGCCGATTTAGCCTAGCCCACCATACCAACTTCCAAAACTTAGCAACATAATCTTCCATAGTTTAATCCCTTTTGATCCATACTACCCAACTTCTCCAGTACATGTATGAGGTCTTCTCCTCCTCCGATAGCGCACCAGGAATGCATCCCACAGAGTGTGGTTAGTAAAATGAGCGGCTCCATACTACACGATCCACACCGTTGCCTTCCTGTACAAAGTGGAAACAAAAGCTGCCTTCTTCAATTGCTGGTCCCCCCACAACATTAACCCACCATGTGCTATCAAATAGTAAAACATGGGCTCAAAATAGGGGTGGAAGAGATGGAGAGGAAGCTCGACCTGGACTAGAAGAGCTTGAGGACCCCCCAAAACTCGACTGGTATATCCGAAGCTCATAGAGGCTTCCCAATTTGCCAAAAATTGTGTTCGCCCCAAAGTGTTAATGGTAGATGGCCATCAAAAGAAAACATTATACTACAATTGGAGATAAACTAAAATAGAGCATCATAGTAGATAAAAACAAAACAAAGATCATACTATAGATAAACTTATTGATGCGCAGAACAGAGACAATGCAATCGTATTCTATATTATTCATGTTTGGCTATCCTTATATAGATGGATGCCGAAAGGTTACATTGCACGGATAATAGAGCGATATGATGCTTCAATTACAACACTTCTGAAGTAAATTGAAATACAATAATATAATATAATATAATATGTAGAGTTATCTTGCTACACTCCACCTAGGGGCTTGCCTAGAGAATCCATAAATGAAGATTGACTATAGAACTTTTAAATTTACCTTAATCGTAGGTGTCAAAGTGATGAACCATCGATTAGACTTTCCCACTAAAGATACATTCAACTGACTACAACCACAATAGGTTTACCACAATACAAGGACCTTGAAGACATCGAATATTTCATTTTGGAAGGAGATATTTCTTACATCTATTAGGTAAGCATTGATCTATTGATGGACACAATTGAACATTTTGTTCCCCGTTCCCTCGCTCTCATGATGTGTTAGTTAAGGTAGATTTCATTGCAGCCTCTTTCTTGAGCAAGGGTCAGATATAAAGAAACTTACTAACCAAATTGACCACATAGTAGAATGGAGTGAATACATTGTCCACTTCTTGGCCAATGGATTTCCATGTTGGCTATTGTCTCATCCGCTCTCAAGAATCAGGTTCATCTACATCAATCTAGAGAACTAAGAAACATTAAGAAAATGGGAATTTATCTCTTCCATGAATCAAGGAAAAGTGCAAAAATATTGTTATAATATTGGTCCTCTCTCTTCTCTTTCTGAATCTTGTGCATCTCAAAATATTAGTTTTATAATAGGTTCACTTATTATTTTGTTAATTGTCCAAGAACTGTACCAAACCTTCTCAAAACTCGAATATCTCAAAAAAAAATTATTTGAGTTGGTTTTGAATATCTCAAAGGATATGGCATTCTTAAATGCCCAAATTCATTTATGACTTAAAAACAATCATTTCGTGCTTTTAGAAGAATTTTATCTTTAAAATGGAATATCTAGATTTATACTTTGTATTTTATAATTTCTTTTTACAAGAACATAGATCCGTGCTTTAGCTACATTCTAGTGCGTTTTTTTGTTTTTTAATGGAGTTTTGAAGAGAATATACATTTTTTGAGAATTTAAGAATGTATTCAGATTTTCTATTTTAAAAAACAGTGCATTTCAAATTTTCCTTTTTATGATAGATCTTCTTCTGCTCTTTAAGTTATTTCTTCTTTCCATAGCTCATTTCTTCTTCTACTTTCAAATTTACATTTCCCTCCATCTCCAAACAGTTTGTATTTGCCTCCAGTTCTATTGCACATGTTCACTACAAAGCTAGAGAATGAAGAGTGATTTGATTTTTGGTGCCATTTTCTTCGAGACAGCAGATTCATTAATCTTGCTATCAAAGAAAGAAGCTACAAACAACACACATGCAACACAGAGCCAACACAAAGAAGCAACAGCAGAGAACACAAGTCACGCGGAAGAAGAGATACAAAAATGAAGATTAGCAATGTTTTGTTGTTGGTTATGTGCATTACATTTCAATTGAGTTTTACTAGGTTAATAATACAAGTTCTATAAAAACCTGCATTGGTTGTACTCAATGGAGACAGTGATCTATTATGTATTATGTATCTAAGTATTTCTAGTTTTTTTTTTTATTTTAAAAAGAAAGAAGCTCTAATAAGATGAATATACACTTCTAGGTAGATGAAGAGTATGCCCCATTGTACAAGAGAACTAAGGTTTCAATGATGAATCCAGCGGTGATACACAGAACAATAGAGAAAAAACATGTAGATCTTTGGATTGATGGGTCTATATATCCATCTGATCCTATTACACAACAATCCCTCCAATTCTCAAGACTAACATCATTTATAAAGTATGTTTGTGAGGGTAATGCAAGGTTCCAAGATTATACCTTGGAGGCTTGCAACCCAAGCCCATGTTTCTATACGACAGATCATGCAACGTAATAGATTATTGTTGGCAAAACAAGAAGAGAACAATATTTGCAAGATGCTATGCATGCCATGTTAATGAAAAATGCTAGTTTGATTAACTAGGTAGATGATTTACATGCTAGCAATAAGAAGATGGAGACAATGCTAGAGAAGACTGCCACTTATGGACCCACAACACTAAAACAGAGGTACGTGAATGCCGAAGGCAATTTAAACCACTTCACATGTTGGCAAAGAGAGGTGGAAAATATAGGCGAGGGATCTATGCACAACGTGAGAACGTGCAAAAGATGTTTAGTAATCCAAAAAATGAAGTGAATCGAGGAATTGAAAAGATACTCATTAAAGATATGGTGAAGTTCGTACTTCAATGCTCAAAGTTTAAGTCGATTGTTGGTGATGAACCTACCATACAATGCTTACAAGAGGTAAGTAATGCCTTCACAGAAAATGATATGCACGAAATATATGATAAGGTAGGAATAAGTTCTCAGTCTTATGACATGATATACAAATAGTTAGATACAAGGTTTAAAAAAGTGTTGCAAAAGAGAAGGGTGTTGCCTCTTCCTCCTAAACCATTTCATGTGGTGCAAGCATAATAATCATTAAATAGTAAGGTGAAACAATTTATTGGTGAGCCTATGCATTTGTGTTATAGACAGGTATGCAAGTATGGGTCAAAGGAGGTGCCGTCTATCTTGCACACAAATAACAATTTTATGTTGGATGTATGCAACTTACAATCTCTAATGGTAAAATTTTACAATATATATGTTGCATAATGTAGAGGTAAGATTTTTTTTTGAAGCTTGATGAAAGTGAGGTCATCAAAGGTCAAAAGTTAGAACATAATAGTCTAACTCTCATGAATAGAGCATTGGACCCTAACATCTTGCCTTGTCATCCTAATTACTTTAGTGTACAGTAGTCTGAGAATGAAATATGGTGGCTTGCTGCATTTGAAATACCAAAGGAAGATCACGAGAATTAAAGATTTTCACAACCTTGTTGAAGTTGAAAGGCATCCATGTTCTACTGGTTGTGAGTGTGGGATAGCTCCTCCTAGGTGGCTTCGGCTTTGCTAATGAGCTCATTTTGAAGCCGATGGATGTCACATATAGCTTTCTTGAGCTCCTCTTTGAGCTTGGCATTCTACTCATGGGCGATCTAAAGCAATTGTTGGGAATGGCTACGCTTCCGACCCATCTTGTCTCTTGCTGTTATTGTATCCTGGGTAATCCCAATAGCTTGGAATGGACGGATGAACGGAGTTAAGTCGTAATCTCCAAATATGTTTAATCCAAAAGCTTATCTTAGCCTTGCCGAAGCATGTGTTGTTGGTTCTTGCCTTAGAGCTTAATATGCAACTTCTCTATGTGGGTGTGCTTGCTCGTTCGGTAGGCCTATTTCAGGCAACAGCCTCGAGGCAATGCAAGAGCAAGACGAGACTGAGCAGAGTAAGGTATTAAGCGCCACTTTATATGTTCCAACATTGTCTTACAAAAGATAAGTACCCATTCGAGCGCGTAAGATGACAATGTGCCTTATAGTAGATCAAGAGCGTGAAACCATGTTAACCTATGGAGTGGTTAACTTAAGGCATAATCACACTCGTTATTAATGGCCACACTAAAGGGAAAAAAAGATATTAAATCCTAGGCTGGACATATTGAAGAATCATGCATATGGAGAGGGAAGCAACTACATCGACAAACGATAGCACCTTAATATACATTCATTTCAAAGGTTGTAGTCTATGGTGTGTACCATGGGCCATTATCCGACAATAGACATCAATCAAGAGTGGTAGCTTGTAGATATCTTAAGGCTCATTGCTTGAGGATCTGTCCACAATGGTGTGCACATCTATATTGTCGCGACATCATTTGAGACTACCAACCTTGCTCAATGAGGTCATTCTACTCAAGTGAATCGCGACTAGGAAGAGGACAAATCTATGCCTCGTGTGTCTGGTTTCTTGGGGGATGCATGTGACGTGGGGGGAAGATGGGCTAGGTGACTCTCATGGGGGGACTCCTGTTGGTAGGTTGCTTTGGTGCGAGGCCCTCTTACCCCGGCTACTACGCCCATCCTTTGTTGGCATAATACTAGGGGTAGGAGAGTGCAATATTTCACATCTAATGACATATATAAAGCATTGGCCACGGAGCCTTAAAAACTCTAGCCCTTGAATGAAGTGATAACCATCTAGGCGAGGAATGAAGAGGTGTTATGGTTGGTTCTTGGGCAAGAAAATAATCATCATGTGGACAAAAGGCATGCAATCCAAGCCATGGAAGTTGTTGCAATCTTAAGACCTTAATTATCTTCCCAAATGTTCGGTCATTGCTCAAAGAAGCTCATGATACTCCTTCAATATGCCTAGGAATCATAAGGTCACTAGAAAGTTGAACACCTCCGAGATCAATGGATCAAAAACAAGGAGTGAAATCATGGTGCCATCTAGCATAGTATGCATATTGCAATGGGACTACCTATAGGACTCTATTTGTGTGGCACTAGCTATAGGACTCTATTTGTGTTGCTATTGAAATGTGACTAACTATAGGACCCTATTTGTGAGAAAGGTTGAGTCAAATTCAATATCAGAGACTTGGCCTTGCTCATTGACGAAAGCCAACTTGTACAAATCTCGTATCTCTCCTCATGTCGGTAATGCTATTAAAGAATATGTTGATAAGAGAAGTAACCTCCAAGGAGATGGCATTGGATAGTCCCATTTAACTAGATGCTCTCCTCCAAACATGAGAGTGAGAAAGAAACGTCATGAAAAGGCACCATAAAAGTTGAAACCTTTTTAAGAAAGGTGGCCACACCCAAGCTCATATAGTTAACTTAAGCATTTTAGGCCAACGATGCCTCTGAAATTTTAACTCCATTTTAGAGACCTTTCTCCTTTACCCAAGCAAAGCAACTTAGAAACCTATCCTCAATATCAATTCATCAACCCCCCAAAGTGGTAAGCATAAGCCGCATCACACGATGTAGCAAGGCCATAGAGAGCACAGACAGTCCACCAAGGAAGACCAACCCCTCATCCACGTCTTCAAGGATGCCTGCTGACGAGAAACTCGAAGAGCAGGAACGTCGCACGCACTTCCTTCAAACTTGGAGCCCAAATCCGGGACGGCGAGAACCCCCGCAAGAATATACATATATGGTACTTTCTACCTCTTTAGAAACATGTAATCCGCTAATAATTTAATTTGAGCGCATGGCTGCTGCAAACACATTACAAATATCTACATTACCATAGATCATGTCTTCAAATTTAAGATATCCCACCATCACTTGGATTTGTATGACAATGCACACTTGGGTTGTGCCCCACGCACACAAGGGTGTGTGTCGGTGTGTCCGGCCTCCTCTTACAACACATTCTGATGGCCAAACATAGTGATATGCATTTATTTCAGTTGCTCAACCCAATTCACAAGTGAGGTAAAGAAGAATAGCTTTCTGTCAAAGCGTTTTTTAAGCCATTATAATGCATGTGTATTACTTTGATTCATGAGAACCCAACACTTCAAATTTAATCACAACTTGATGAAACCAAAGCCTCTTGTAATAATAGTCCTAATGATGCCTGTCTCGCCTCACAAACCTCACTCTCCTTCACCGGTTTTCCTCTCCTTGCTCCATTCTTTGATGTGGTTAGTAATCATTTTGCCACATGCCTCCTACCTCTAAATCTGCCCTTCCTGGCCGTCCACCAAAAAGCACTAAAAAAGGTTGCACATATAGCAAGCTTGTTGTGAAAGCAAACTGCCCATGATACTGTATGTGAAGTGTCATAATCCCCTAGTTTATTGAAGCACATCTCGAAGGGAAAAGTTGCTCGTATAATCACTCTGAATTGAAATCCGTTTGCCCCTACTTTCTACTGTGAGCTTTTCTCGTGAGCTTTGATTCTGCATCACCCAAAAGCTTAAGTGGGCCATATTGCCATCAGTCCATAAAACCTCTCTGTAGAGATGGCATACAATCTTCTTACTGCCTTGTTTTCCTTTAAACCAAAATGAAAATGCTAGAAAAGTTCATCAAAGGGTCCTGGAGACCCTTGAGCATCTATCCAGTAGTTTTTGAACTGCTGTCTCTGCTTGATTCAATGTTTCGACAGCATGGCCTACTTCGAATGACAAACGCTGAACGTTAAACTGCATCCACAATATAAATAAGTCATCTTATGTAATTATGCACATGGAAAAAGATAGCCAAAGGGCTAGGCAATCAGATATATCATGCAAAACCTGAGCTCCCTGCCGGACTCGAATGTCGATTCCCTTGCTGTCTATAGAGATCAAAGCTGCATCATCCACTTCACTCTCCACCGAGAGTAGATCTCGAAGAGGCCTTGAAAACCTAGCATTTAACTCCTGAAGGCAACAGAAACCGACCTTAGCTTCACAACTATTCCTGACAAGAAGATACAAGTTGTACACATATCCAAGCCATCCCAAGTTGCACATGCTGCTAATGAGAAGAAATGGGGGAAAGGAGCAAGCACTGGCAATTACCTTCAGTGTTTGTTCGGCCCCATTGGCAGCAATAATGTCAGGTTGTGCATCTTCAAACTCCTTGACATCCACCCACGCAACTGTCCCGAACCCTCCAATAAAATAGACATCACTTCATGCCCTCACCAACAAAGCCCACGGGATAATCAAGTGTCAAAACTAAGCTAATACAATCCTTCAGAGTTCCTGTACCAAGATGAAAATAAGAGACAAAATCAAAACCTCTTATTTATCTCAGGTTTGGCAGAAGTGGTAACCTGATCGACTCCATGCGATAATAATAGAAGTTTCCCCACTGCTGGGTTGCACCTTGTTGATGTTTTGCGGTGTACGTCTTGTGTGCCCATTCCTGCAAATGGATAAGGGTTTCAAAATGTGAAAAGCATCCCTCCAATCCAGCACAAGGAGAGGTGTAGTTAAGAAAAATGGTTTTAGGGTCCTTCACACTGAAGGAGATATACACATTAGTAGTGGATATGTATGTACGAGTTATAAGTGTATTGGTGCTAGGCACTAGGCACATAGTTTTATTTGGGGTTTCTGTCACTTGTATGCTTTATGGTGACACGTAGCACATTATACTTGGACCCCTTGGTCCTTAGCTCAGGCAGTTCTTCGATGCTAGCACTCACAAACCACAACACCAAGTTGAAAGAGCAGAAGGCGCAGATCTTGGAGCTAGAAGAAAGAACCTGTGAGATTCGATTGATGGAAGATCGTGCGGTAGCATCCCGTATTGCCATACAAGAAGACGCCAAACAACGCGTGGACATATCTGTACAGCACGTGCAACATCATGTAGCTGGTGTGTCCATGCCATCCACATCTACATCTATGAGGTGAGACACATCCGTTGCTAGGGGGGGAGGCTATTCCGATGCCCCTCAAAAATGTCCCAGATCTGGAGCTGCTGTGTCAAGGGTATGTAGTTGTGACACGTACATCCCCCACTTGGATGCCACATGGACATATATGTACAGCACGTGCAAGACCTAGAGTGGAAACTGGTCCCTTGTGAGCCTCAGTCCAGAACAAGTCAACCAAGGTTCCACTCTAAGCGTCCAAGGTTAGGTGTACAAGTCCCGTACATGGTCTTGGTCAAGTGTGCAAGTCCCACACATGAAGTAGTGCCAGTCCGTATTGTAAGTCACCGTCTGGAATGATGTCAGGTGTTTCGGGCGTTCGTCTTGTAGCCAGATACCAAGCATCTGAGTAGGAAGCATGTAGTGGCATGTAGGAGAAGGGGGCAGCCCTTTGGCCTACCCCAGAAAGGGGTTTGTATCCCTTGACTAAGCATGGGATAGGTAGGCCACCCTAAGGATCTAGGTGACCCTCCCAACAGTCCTATTGGACTAGGCATGATGTATGTTGCCTGCCCTTTGTGCACGAGATGTTCCAGACTATGATGCGAGCACTCGCAAACCAAAACACCAAGTTAGAAGAGCAGGAGGCGCAGATCTTGGCGCTGGAAGGAAGAACCTGTACTCAAAGGGCTGAAGTCTGGCCACCAATCAGGAGGTCAGATGTGCAGGAGCTTCGGAGTCAGTTTACCATTGTTTATGGGAATGCAGGGAAGCACAGAGGGTTTGGTCGGCGATTGCACCTCTCTTTGGTAGGATTAAGAGGGATGCTATCATTTCTTTTGGTTCTATCATTTGGTTGACACAGTCTGGGCCTTAGCTGAGATTCGAGGGGACTGACAGGAGCTTGGCCGTTATGGTTAGGCAAGGAGTTGCTCGCAAGTGTTGTCTTCAGGATTTGCCACTTTCACACTTTGTCCCTCCGGCACAAAGGTTAGACAGTTCTTGGGAGATTATTGCTAGCATCTCAGCCTGGAATATCTGGAAGGCTAGATGCACCGAGGCCATTGAGGGTACTCCCGTTCTTGTTTCTCAGTGTCTTTGCAGGATTTGGAGTGATATTATTCACACCATCATGGCTACCTGGGCTAGAATCCAAGGATCTTCGAGGGCTGCGGAGAGGAAGCGCGGCCAGTTTATGAGAGAGTGGGACATTGGTATCTTTTTCACGTCCTCTCATTCAAGACCCTATTGGCAGCACAGGGCTCCTGATTGGTTGAGATCTCCACTTTTTTTGGTGTGAAATCTCCATTTTGTAAAATTTTTTCATACTTAATAGAAGTCTCCTTTCTGGGGTTGGGGGGAAAAGGCTTAAGTCTTCCAAGGGCTAGGACAACCAAAGGGGAATATACAGCCAAGGTGAAGGTTGAAGGTCAAGAATCAGATCAGAGGATCTACAGAATTTGTGTTATTGGTTCATCATTCTAATAAAGCAAATACACCATCCGTGGTGGGGGCCGTACAAAGGGTATTCAAGACCCTATACTGTGTCCGATTACCAAGAGGAGACACGCACATGTGGTGGGGTACGCTGGTCTGGCGGAGTGGCGATACTATTCAGGACACATCTACAGCCCATGATCACCATAGTCCGCAGGGACGCAGAAGCACGCTTTATGTGGGTGAGGTTACAAGTCACACTGGAGAGATGTACACACATTGCAGTATGTTACTTCCCACCTAGGAAGCCCCCATATGCTATTCTAAAGGAGGGAGAGCAGTTTTATCCCCTCCATGCAGACATCATTGAGTTCTCACGCTTGGGCGAAGTTCTCCTTTTAGGGGACTTCAACGCCAAGACTTGGAGAGAGCAGAGGAGCCGGCCATGCGAGAGATAGACTCGGAGGAGATTGGCATTGAACAAGCATCAGAGGACAGGGGACATTACAGCATCAGGGAGAGAGTTCCTTGTGCTGGGGACCACACATGGCTTAGCCATCTTCAACGGGATGTCCCGTTGGCCTTCCTCCAGAGCTCTCACATGCTTCCCACATGGCGGAGGCTCAAGTAGAGTGGATTACCTGTTCTTTCTTTCTCTCTCTCTCTAGACACGTGCGCACAGTGCACACTGTTTATACATTTACATATTTAATTAGCTTTATTTGTACAGTGTCAATGGAAACAAGGTACAATCTTAAGTTGAGTGTTCACTTAGAACAAGTCATCATCAGCACCCATGCATAAGAAGCAACATATGTCTAGAACATAAACCAGTTAAATAGTCAATCAGATATCCATAATAATCAGTTACATCTATCCATAATAAGTTCAGGTTATTTCCCAACAAATTTGGGCTTAAACAAACCTGTTGCTCTGTTGGAAGAGGGTACACATCCCCAAATATGGTAACTCTCGCATTTGATAGTCCACTCCATCCAGGTATCTGTTAGCTCATGACATTCAAAAACAGTGTGAATCTGTATTCTTGGATGAGCATGTTTCCTGCAGGAATCTAAAAGCATAAAAGCACAATCTTTCTGAGGACGTCATGGTCACTAGTCGACCACATTCACCACCTGCAGGTCAAAAGCCACAGGAGGACCTGTCATACATTCCAAGTCTTGCAGCTAAGTTGAACAGCACCACTGCCTCCATCGAAATGGAATGTAGGCTTTCCACTCGCTGATGTGGCAGTCTCCCAGTGCCCATGACATCAATGAACGGGCGCCAATCCACCCATTCCTGCCAGTGTCCTCTCGAGTCCCCGCTAAGCCTGTTGACTACACAGGCAAGAATGGGTGTCCCGGCACCCATTCCCTTCCTCATCAACCAAACCAATAAATACAAACTAGGAAGTGCATATAGTGCACTAAACACATGGCAAATTTTAGAGCACTTCAGAGCATCCCATCAAGTGTGCCAAGAGAGCACAAAAACATGTCTCACAGCACGCTAGGAATATCATTATTTATTAAAGCCTACCTGGACTACAAGTGTACACCTTGGATCAGCAAGTAGATTCCTTGTGTGGATAGCCAACGGAGATAACGAAAAGATTGGATCTACAAAGCAAAAAAAAAACCTTTAAAAAGGAAACAAAAAATAAACTTTTGGGATATAATGGTAACATGGTTTGTGACAATTAGAGAGGAAAGTCACATACGTCCAAGGGAATCAGCTGCAAAATCAACAAGAGATCCAAAGGGATAGCCCCAACGACGATGATGCATGCGGGACATTGCAGTGCAAAGATGGGCAAATCGTGCCTGTCGAGTCCAGCAAAACAAGAACCACCTATTTAATATGTAAATAATGTCCTAAGTTGCATGTTTGAGCTTTTACAAGCGCTAATTAAGCGAACGGCTTACTTGTTCCATTAGATTTCGGACTGCTAGAGCAGGGGGAGGTAACCCATGGGAGGATGTTGCACTTTGAACTCCCCCAGAAATGGGTGTGCGAAAAAGACCAGCACGGCCGCTTCCACCTGAGGACCCAATAGTGGGCAACTCCATTCCCCTCCATTCCAACTCAGTGCCTTCAGTTTCCTGAAAACAAGAATTCTTGTTTTTTTGTAAACGATCTATGTAAAGATGTTGACACTGCTTGAAATTTGCACACACGATAGAAAAGAAGGAAAAAGACCTAACAATAAAAGCCATCACATAACACTTCAATTATATTATCCCATAAAACACAGATGTGGCATTAAAATTTTTAATGCCACATTTGTGTTCTCAAAATCTGAGCTTGATCATTTAAAAGTGATTTTTAATTTAAACATCACTTTTAAATGATTAAGCTCAGATTTTAAGAACACTAATGTGCCCAAACTTGCCTCTGCTGCTGCTGGTTTCATAAGAAATTTTGGGCGTTGGACACTTCAACAAGACCCGAGTATGTCAATCCTTTCACTAACTCAACAGCCTGATGTTAGCATTATTCATATCCTGGTAGTGTGCCCAAATTGTGTATCAGGGGTGCCCAGATTCATCCCGGGCAGCACCATATTTTTCCCTCTGGTCAGGGCCCTTGGTTGTAGGGTTGGCCACCCATATTCACATGTTTATTATTTTCTAGTCGTGGGTCTTTTTTAGAGCAAGTCGGCCAGCTCCAGTAGGGGCTATATAAGGCCAGGCTCTTACTCATTTGTAGACACCTTGATAGGGGCTTCTAGGCCCGGGTCCTCCCTTAGGGGAGTACCCTCACTTACGGGGACCACCCCTTGCACAAGGCTGTTTGTATCATTGCTTCTTCATCATTATGCAAATTTGTTTTCTTTCTCTGTGCCTATGTCTCACACTCTCCACTACGCACTTTTGACATGGTGTCAGAGCACCGGGTTGAGGCTCTTCTACAAAAGGTGTTCTAGCATTTTTTCTGAGAGGGGATGATTTCTGCGTTTTTTGATACTGCTGGTTGCAGAGGAGGGAGCGTTTTGGTCTTGTCTGGGGCAGCTGGAGGAGGTACAGGGCAGCCCCTACTAGCTGCGTTTTTCTGCAGGTCAGGGGCGGCCAGGGTAGGTACCCTATTGGCTGCGTTTTCTGCCCTTGTGAGCAGCTGAAGGGCAGCCAGCAATGGCTGCGTTTTTCTCCAAAGGAGGGGCTGGGCAGCACAGCAGCATTTTTCTCCAAAGGAAGTATTGGGCAGCATAGTTGTCACGGTACAAAAATACGATACCGTACGGGAATTTTTGGTGCGATATGAAATTTTCAGATACCGTACGATAAAATACGGTTTTTTTTTTACACTCACAACCTATGGAGCTTCAAGCTTGAATGTGAGGGAAGGTTGGGGGGGGAGGAGTCTACAATGCTTGAGGAACCAGAACATGGATATGTGTCTCTCCCAGTTGGATTTTCCTGATTGTCTCCAAAAAAGAACCTGGATGGGTAATGCAATACCAAAGGTCTCACACACTTGTTGATACCATCAATGCATATTAAAACACTTAAACATGGCCACAGCCTTAACACATATCCATCAATGCAGCTATAAAACGCGTTTTTTATATATTGGACGCGACGGGACGTTTTTTATAATAAAAAACGTCCAATTGATTAAAAAAACGTGAAAAAAAAATAAAATTTTTTCAAAAAAACGTAAAAAAACGTTTTTAAAAAAATTAAAAAACGTTTTTTTATTATAAAAAACGTTTTTTATTTAAAAAACGCGAGTTTTTTATCATTAATAAAAAACTTGCTGAATGTTTTTTTTTCTAATACATACATTAATAAAAACCTTTTTTAATGCTTTTCATGTATGTATCCATGCTAACATCTATATGTATATGTACATATATGAGTATATATATATATATATATATATATATATATATATATATATATATATATATAACCTTTTTTGATGTTTTTCATGTATGCATGTTAACACCTATGTCCATATGTACATATATTTGTATATGCACATGTGTATATATACATGTGTGTGTGTGTGTACATATATGTATGTACACACACACGCGCACACACACACACACATATATATATATATATATATATATATATATATATATATATATATATATATATATATATATATATATGTATGTATGTATGTATGTATGTATGTATGTATGTATGTATGTTTTTATTATTAAAAAAAATGACATTTTTTATTTTGGCTGGATAAAAACGACGTATTATACACGTATTATACTTTGCCGTATTATACGTCCCGTCCTGTACCTGGCTGCTATGTCCATCATCACTTTGCATAAAACATAAAAGCTGGACAAAACATCCACAAGTGCTCAAAATGGAGCTTGCACACGTGACACCGCATAGAGGCCGGAATGGGCCGACCCCCCCCTTGGAGTATTTTATTACCCAAGGAGAATAATATTATGTACAAGCTTTGAGGGCCTTACTCTCCCCACGGGAGATGCCGGATTATCCATATACAAATGCCATAACACAGCCCAACACGAGGCAACTCTTTTTAGCCCCACTGCTTTCAGACAACTCACTTATATTCTTTAAAGTTATCTTCCTCTCTCTGAATCCTCTTGGGGTTTCTTTCAAGTTTACTAGTTTCTCTTTCAAGGAGTGGTTTACAGGTTCTAGCTCTCTAATCTTATCATAAAGCTCTGAAATAACCTGGTGTTCCATAAGCATTTCTGCTACACATAGTTTATAGGCATTTCGGCCACCAATAGTTTGTAGGCATTTCGGCCACCAACTCACACTACCCTCTCAAGTGCCCATGTTCCCTTCCATCTGCTCTCTATTGTTCCACCCACACATGGTAGAAACAATCTTCAAGAGAGCACGTAGGACAAGAGAACACTACACAGGGTATGTTGTGCTTGTCACTACCCTTTGAAGTGCCCATGTTCCCTTCCATCTGCTCTCTATTGTTCCACTGAAACCGATCCCGTCAAGTGGGAAGACTCCGTTGGACACCCACACGCTTAATAGCACAACTTTAAAACCACAAATTTGAAATGGACAACTTAATACAACTTGAAATTGAAATAAAATAAAATGGAAAGATGGACACCAGCACTGGGGCTGGAATGGGCTGACCCCCTATGATATATTTATTGGGAGTATTTAACAAATACAATGCTCCATGGGTTCCAAGAACCAGATGATGTCCATGTACATATGAAAACAGTACCAAACAAATATGTTCGAAGTCGACGTTCGAAGTAGATACTCGAAGCAGAATGACCACTAGCATGGTCCAATCTCTACGGTCCTGTGCTTTCACTGGACTCCACGGAGAGCGCCTCACTGGTGTTCCGAGACCACGCACAAACAGGCGCTCTCGTACTAACGCCTGGCTCTCCCGATCTCAGCACCTTTGGACCGAGGTTCGCCAATAGAGCTTGGACTACCCGGCACCGAACGGGTGTTACCGTGGGGAAAGAATCCCTTAGCAGATTTAACACAAAGTACTTTATTTAAATCTGAAAATTCACTTACTTGTGGATGGCAAAAGGAAGTCCAATACCCATATGTGCAGTTACTTTGAGGGAAACACCGAGATGAGCCACTTGAAGACGGAAGACGCCGCCTTTGGAAAGGAAGTACAACCTAAATAGCTGGAGTGTGGCCTGCTGGTGGTGGAACAACAGCCCGGCTGCAGAGTGCAGCGTATTGGAGAAGTACGCCCACGGTCTACTGGTAATGGTCACACAACTGGCTGCTATTGTATGCTGCTGAAGATGGCCCACGTTTGCTTGCAAAAGAACAAGGCAACGCAGCCTGTGGGTAAACAGCCGCCAGATAAAGAGCTCAGCCGCCTGTGAGAAAAGGGATGCCTGGCTGCTGTACACAGGCGCCTGGGGCTGCAGCCTATGTGGGTCTTCGCAGCCTGTGCAATTCAGCTACGCCTGGCTGCAACTTGCGCAGCCCACGTGTAGGAGGGGAGATGGTGTAGGCGCAGCCACCTGCAACAAGTACAGCCGCCTGTACTGGAGACTCAGCAGCATGTGGAGAGGCAGTCGCCTGAGAGAGAAGAAGCAGAGGTAGCCGCCTGGTTGCTGTAGGAGCAGAAGCGTAGGAGATGGTCGCCGGTTCTTGATCTTCACGAAGATGGTGGAAGCGGGTGATCGCCGGGTTGTTCTACGTTGAAGGTGAAAGCTTTTTTTTATAAAAAATTGAAGTGGAGTTTAACCTTAGTGATTTCCACGCTTGCATGTGGGTGACCAGTGTGGGTAGGTGACCATGCCCACCCCCACACTCACTTAAGTGGGGCTCCCCACCTTGGCCCCTAAGTGGGTGCCCAAAGGAGGTGCCCACTTTTAAGTGGGTGTGAACTTGTAACCTTATAAATCAAAAGGTTAGAAATAAAGTATTAAAACAACATGTGCCATATACTTACCACTTGTTCACATGCACTGAAACTCGTCAGAATACAGAGCAAACTTCACGACTCACTGGCAGGCGTCCCCGCTCAGTAAGTAACACGTCAAACAGGCAAACACAAAAATACATGTCATGCGACAACAGTTTCAAACATGCAAATCATGTGTGCATGTGCAAATAGTAACATGGACATATCTCCCGTTTATGGAACAAGTACAAAATATCTGTCGGCACAAAACTGGCACGACGTAAAACACAAAAACTTGGTCTTCCTATGGAGTGACAGTCCAATAGGTAAGACACAGTTCCAAGCACGAGTTTCCCTATGGTGTGACAGTCCCATAGGCAAAACACGGCACGAATACTGGCTCTTCCATGGCGTGACAATCCCATGGGTTGAACACAGTCCAGGTCATACACAGGTGGCACCAGTCTGGCTCCCGTCCATACGACACCATCCTGCTAACACACGGGTGGCACCAGTCTGGCTCCCATCCATGCCAGCAAAATACTGGTCTCTTTACATGAGACACCGGCCTGGCCTCAAGTGAACGAGATGCAAAAACTAGAGATGGACCAAATGGTCGGCCAATTGGTGACATCCCCCCGGGCTTCTAAAGAGTTGTCCTCAACTGAAAAGCCTCAAGATATGCCTGCAACAACTGCGGGTAATCAACAAAATAATCCTCTTTTACCCACTTGGCATCAATAGGCAAATAATTCTTAAACTTCACAAGGTATCTCCTGGAAACTTTTCCGGCAGGTAGCTTTCGCTCTTTGTAAAAAACAATCTGTTCTGGCTGGAGGATCTCCTCAAGCTCTTCAATCTCTGGCGGATCTTCTGTGTGACAGGCTCATCAGGATCTGGCCCCACATATTTCCGAAATAGACTCACATGAAAAGCATTGTGAATCTTCCAATGACTAGGTAAAGCAAGCCTGTAGGACACTTCATTGATCCTGTGAATCACCTTGAAGGGTCCACAATAGCGAGGAGAAAGCTTAGGATATGCTCCTTCTCGTCTTGGTCTCTTCCGAAGCCTAGCCTTCTCAAATTTCAGCAATACCCAATCACCTTCTTTGACTTCCATGTCCCTTCTATGCTTGTCTGCAGCCATTTTATGCTTATCCTGAGATCTTGCTATGGCTGTCCGCACCTGACCAAAGGCAACATCCAAGTCACGAACATATTCATCAGCTGCAAATATCTCATCCTTGGTACGAAGGATGGGTGGCAATACCACTCTGCCATAGATAATCTCAAACGGAGCCTTTTCCGTGGAAGCATGGATCGTATTGTTGTAGGCGAACTCAACAAGTGAAAGATACTTCTCCCATGCACTCTTTTGATCTGCCACATAACACTTCAATAAATCCAACACGGCTGAATTTGCAGCTTCACTTTGGCCATCCGTTTGGGGATGATAAGCTGATGAAAACTCAAGCTTAGTACCCATATTATCAAATAAAGCCCTCCAAAAGAGGCTTGTAGTCCTGGGATCTCTATACCCAACGATGGATTTAGGCATACCATGATGCTTGAAAATATTTGCAAGAAAAAGCTTTACCATATGATAAGCTTTAATGGTTTTCTTGACGGGCAAGAAATGAGCTTGCTTGCTAAACCTGTCCACAATGGTCCAAATAGCATCATTCCCATGCTGGGATCTAAGCAAATCCATAATAAAATCCATAGTAATGCTTTCCCAAGGTTGCGAGGGAATAGGCAATGGCTGAAGCAAACCTGGAGGTTTTTGTCTATCAAATTTCACCTTTTGGCAAGTAATACATGCACGCACATAAGCCTCAATGTCTTTACGCATGCTCGGCCAAAAGAAATACCTTTGAATCATGCGTGTAGTAGGCATAATACCTCTATGACCAGCATAAGGTGGAGGGTGACATTCGTCCATAACCTTTGGACGCAAATCCTTCACCACATAGGCAATTATCCTTCATAAGATAACCCTCGTTGATAACATAAGAGGCATGTGAATGACCAGCCATCAAATCAATCCATATATGGCAAAAATCAGCATCCAAATGATACAATTCTCGCATAGCAGATAAGTCTCCATGAGAGGCCACTGAGACTGCAGCTACATAAGGCCTCCTGGATAGTGCATCGGCCACCACATTTTTCTTTCTTGGAGTATGCACAATCTGAAAATGAAACATGGAAAGAAAGTTTGCCATTCTCATCTGCTTCTCTGAAAGCTTTGTTTGAGATAGAAGGTATCTCAAGCTTTGATGATCTGTCTTGACTACAAATTCAGCCCCAAGAAGATAATGTTTCCATATCTTTAAGGCGTGAATTACAGCCAAGAGCTCTTTCTCATAGATATCCATATGAAGCTCGGCATCATGCAAACGACGGCTCTCGTATGCAACTGCATGCCCTTCTTGATTTAGGACAGCTCCAATACAATCACCACAAGCATCACATTCAACCACGAATGACTTGTGCAAGTCAGGAACAATCAAAACTGGACCACATATAATAGCATGCTTGAGCTGCAAGAAAGCATCCTGTTCCTTTGAAGTCCATTTAAAAGTGATTTTCTTCTTTGTGAGATCATGTAGAGAAGTGGCAATCATGGCAAAATGCCTTATGAAACGCCTGTAATACGAACATAAGCCCAGAAAACTACGTACTTGATGTACGTTTTGCAGTTCGGGCCAATTACGAATGGTCTCTATCTTTGCAGGATCCATGGTAACTCCATCTTTGGATACAATATGACCCAGATAATGAATCTCTGAAAGGAAAAAGTCACTTTTCTTGGCATTTACGAAAAGTTTATGCTTCCGCAACTCTTCAAACACTGTGACCAAATGAGTTCTGTGTTGCTACTCATTCTTGGAGAAAACCAAGATATCATCAAAGAAGACTCCTGTAAATTTGCGATGGGGTCGGAATATCCTATCCATCATACGATTAAAAGTAGCAGGAGCATTGGTGAGACCAAAAGGCATTACCAAAAATTCATATAATCCGAAGGCTGTCCTAAATGTAGTCTTATGGACATCTTGTGGCACCACGCGTATCTGGTGATAACCACTCTTCAAGTCAAGTCTGCTAAAGCAAGCTGAGCCATCAAGCTTATCCAAGATATCATCAATTCATGGAATTGGGAATCTGTTCTTGATGGTAAGCTTGTTCAAAGCTCTATAGTCCACACACATACGGAATGATCCGTCCTTCTTTTGAACAAGAAGTACAGGAGAGCAGTAAGGTAAGGAACTGGGCTGAACCAAACCTTTCTCTAAAAGCTCGTTTACCTGGTTCATGATTTCTTCTTGTTGTGCAGCACTCACTCGGTATGCGGGTTTGTTGGGTGGAGAACTACTTGGCACAAGATCTATGCAGTGATCTTCGGGCCTTTGGGGAGGTAATTCACCTGGCAATGAATCAGCAAAACAGTCGTTGAATGCATTAAGAAAATTCAGCCTATCATTAGACATAGCATCCACATTTTGATGATTTGGCACAAGGCTATCACGAACAAAAACCAAGTACGCAAAAAGACTCTTTTTCATTGCTTTATTAATTTGGATGTGTGATACAAGTGGGATGGAATCCCCTTCTTTGCCAGCATCAATAAAATGCATGCGGCCTTTATGCATAAAAGAAATCATATTAGACTTGTAGTCTTTGCGGGGCTCAAGCCTATGGTGCCACGGCTTGCCCAACAATACATCACATCCATTCAGTGGAGCAACTAGGCAATGCTCATTATCAAGGTAGCCCTGGATATGGATGCGCAACTTCCCTATCAATGGGGTAACCTGCACCTCTTTACCAATAAATGCAGCTTCGGCTTCAATCTGAGGTCCCATGTTCTCAACCTCAATACGCAATGCAGCTGCCATTTGCATAGAGATGAAGTTATCGGTTGCACAGTCATCAAACATGAATAAGGCGGGCTGATCCTTGATTTGCCCCCAAGCCTTGCAAACCATTCGCTCTTTTGCATCATGACTTGTATTGCCTTGCACATCAAGAACTGCATGTACATTAGCCTTGGTGTGCTTGTCCTCGTGCTTTGGTTTGCGATCTGGGCATTGTCGAAACATGTGGTCTTTGCTACCACAAGAAAAGCATTTTCCATCCTTGGCATATTGCTCTCTTTGCTCCGAGGTTAAGCCGAATTTGTTCTTCCTTGGGCCCTGATCTTTAGATGTGTTATTTTCAGCTTTACCACCCTTGTAGGTGTCCCGGAAGTTCTTTTTAGGTGGCTGTCCACCCTTTTGCAGATTTGGGACAGCCTTGTCCTTCCCCTTTGAACCTCCTTGATCTTGTTTAATCTTGAGCACCAATTGCTCCGTAGCAAGAGCAGAAGCTGTGAGCTGTTGCAACGTATGTTTCGGGTGCAATTCAATGCCCGATCGATATGCTGGTTGCAGTCCAGAACGAAACTTCCTCTTTCTTTCTGTTGGGGTAAAGGCGTTATGCCCACCCTTATAGTGTGTACAAGCCCATAAGTTATAGTACATAGTACACTTAGTACTTTTAATGTACTAAGTGCACTATGTGTACTAAGTGCAATATACATGTGTGATAGGGGAGTCACACACTCATGCTTTTCATGAGTTGACTTATCCCCACAACTCTCTCTCTCTCTCTCTCCCTTGCTTCTCTGTGTATGTCTCCCATGAATGAACTCTAAACCCTAATTCAGGTTTCTCCCCATCAACTGGTATCAGAGCTAGGCTGGCCCTTTGAATCTCTCTGCTGCATAGCTCTCATTTCACACAGCCATCAAAGAGAAAAGCGTGGCTCAACTTCTGCTATGCAGGCTGTGTGTGTAGTAGCTCCATGGAACCTGGAGGGCTGAAGTAGCTTGTCGGTTGTGACCCAGTCAGTGTGAGCAGCAGCAAAGCGAAGTGAACGAAGGCAGCAGCAAAGCGTTCGTCACTGTTTACACAGCCATTTAAGCGTACGAATCAGAGTGGCGCTAGGCGGCGAAGCAAACAAAACCCAGCCCAAGTCGCGTGTAGACGTCATCAGCCAGGCGAAGCGTGAGCGAAAGCATGCTTGAGTGTGGAGGCGAGCGAAACGAAAGGCGTATAGTAACGATTTGATCGGCTGGCGCAGCTTCTGGGCGAGTGGAAGCACGACGGCAGCAGCACTCCATCAGTGTCAGGCGCCACCCGACTCAGGCGTGTCAGGCGCCACACGCTAATCGTGTAGCGTGGCTGAGGCAACGAGCGAAGCGCCAGCGCTAGGCGGACAGCCATTTTCTGCGTTTCTCATACGAAGGCGTGTCAGGCGCTGTTCATCCTCTCTGTGGCGCTGCTACTCGGTGAAGAGGCCAGAAGCGAAGCTGGTATCTCTTGAAGCCCTTCAGCAGAGGTGAAACCAGCCGTCCTCCCTACCTGCACAGCTGCAGGATCATCAGCATCTGCATCAATACAGCACCAGCATATTCATCACGCCCCCCCCCCTCTCCTGCAACAAAATTCAACCTGCAAATTGCAACAGAAATCAAAAAATCAGAGGTATTTTGCTTCAATTTTGCGAATTTCTTATCAATTAAATCAATTGAGCAGGTACAGGTGCCCGAATTGCTCAATTTTGAGCAAAATTGGCAAAATTGGGTGACATTGGTCACAATCAGGATAAATTTGCAGGAAATTGGTCAAATCAGGATCAATTTGCAGGAAATTGGATGTCGAAATTTGGGGCTTTTGATGTAATTGTGCAATTAAGCACTCATACATGCTGTATGATGTGAAAAATTGCACATTTGGGCAAAATTGCAGCAAATTGCAGTGCAAATCAAGGGGCTTTTGTGCCGATTTGGTTGATTTGCATGCAGGCAATCGCATTTGATGCTGTGGTTAATGTGCTGATGCCTTACAAGCACTCAATGTGCCTGTAAATCAAGGGGCTTTCATGTATTTGATGTATATGTGGCCAGGGGGAAGCATCGTGAACACTTTGGATGCCTTCATGTGCGTCAATGTACCATGCATGATCAGAAATTGATCTCAAATCAAGGGGCTTTTCAAGTTTGTATGCTTGTTGAGCTTGGCAAAGCAGCAGGCAAGACATTTATGCCTTGAATCCTCAAAAAATCAGCTTGCAGTCAAGGGGCTTTTGCCCAATTTCTGTTCGGGACTGTTTTATGCAGTGTACAGGACTGTAAAAGTCTGATTTTCACTCTTTTGGACAGCCAGGAGAGCATTTATTGCTATTGTACCTGCTGGTACAGATTTGGCACAGCTTTGTGCATGTTTTGGCATGGCTGTACACTGTTTTGAGTGATCAAAAGGTTCAAATTCAGCTGCTGAAATTGCCAGTACAGGTTTGGTACATCATTGGTGAGCACTTAGTACTGCTGTACAGTACTTTGGAAGGGCAAAAGAGCACATTTAAGGTGCTGTCCAAAATCTGCAGCAACCAGATTTTGGTGTTTTCATCACAAAAAGTGGGAGAAAAGTTGCATTCTTGCTTCCGCAGTGGGAGATAAAGCTTGGGAGAACATTTGTAAGCACTTTGTGTGCTTTGGGTGCAGTGTTTGCACATCTTTTGGTGCAGTGTTTGCACATTTGCAGGGAGTCAGGCATTGACAGGTTGCATTTTGCTATGGCAACCACAGGTGAGAGCTCTTCATTGCTTCACATCAAGAAGCTTGAAGGCTCGCATAATTATGATATTTGGCAAACCCAGTGCTACAATGTGTTGCTTCAGAAAAAGCAACATAAGCCTATCAAAGAAAGGGGTGTGATGCCCGCTTCTCTTACAGCTGAAGAGTGGGAAGATATGGATGAGTTGGCAAGATCTACTATCATGTTGTCTGTGTCAGACTCATTACTTTTCAGCATTCGTGAAGAGAAGACAGCTTGGGGAATGTGGCAGAGATTGCAGGACTTGTATGCCCAACAAAGTGCCTCAAGCAAAGTGTATTGGTTGAAGAAACTCATAGGTCTTCAGATGAAGGAAGGGGCATCTATGACAGCCCATCTCAATGAGTTTAATGGTATTGTCAGCCAAGTCATTAATCAAAAGTTGGCAATGGACGATGAGTTCAAAGCCACTTTTTTGTTATGCACTTTGCCAGAGAGTTGGGACACATTTAGGACAGCCACTAGCAATTCGAATGCTATGCTGTCATATGCAGATGTTGAGGGTGCTCTTCTTCAAGAAGAGATGAACAGGAAAAACAACTCTGTTGGCAAGTCTAATGCAATGAATGCACGTGGGAGATCCCAGCAAAGGGGGAAAAGCCAAGAAAGGGGAAGGAGCAAGTCTCGCTCCAAAAAGGATTTGGAATGCCATTATTGTGGCAAGAAGGGACACATCAAAAAGCAATGCTACAAATGGAAAAATGATCAAAAAGAAAAGGGAAAAGGCAAAGACAAAGAGAAGGATGAAGCCAAAGATGTAAAGCCAAAGGGCAAAAGTGGAGTCAAGATCGAAGAAATCAATGTGTCACATGCAGGTGGCAGTGAGGATGAGGTCCTCTTTACGTCTTCACTTGATGCCCATTCACTTCTTACAGGTGGTCATGGTATGCACTCATGGATCATTGATTCAGGTGCCTCCTTTCATGTCACAGGTTGCAGAGACTTGTTTGTCAGGTACACTGCTGGCAATGAAGGAATTGTTTATTTGGGTGATAACCATGCATGCAAAATTCTTGGCAGAGGTGATGTGAGGCTTGTATTTTCAGATGGCTCACAGCTTATGCTCCATGATGTCAGGCATGTGCCTAAGATCAAGAAGAATCTGCTTTCTACTGGACAGCTTGATGATGCTGATTATGTTACCACATTTGGTAGTGGAAAGTGGAAGATTAGTAAGGGCTCACTGGTTGTTGCCAGAGGCTCTAAGGTGGACACTCTTTACTTTATGCATGCAGGTGTTTGTCACCATGCTAATGTAAATGCAACCGAGCTGCCGGAAATCTCTATGTGGCATAGCCGGTTGGGACACATGAGTGTCAAAGGAATGGAGCAATTGTCTCGTTTGGGTTACTTGCCTTCTCTAAAGTTTTCAAGTTTTCAGTTTTGTGAGCATTGTATATATGGTAGGCAACTACAGTGCCCCCACAAGAAAGCTCTTGGACAGAAAGATGCTCAGTTAGAGCTTGTGCATACAGATGTATGTGAGATGCCTCAGCTTTCTTTGGGAGGGGCAAAATACTTTGTGTCTTTTATTGATGATGCCACACGCAAGGTGTGGGTTTATCCTCTTCGTTTGAAGAGTGATACTTTCTCAGTGTTTCAGAAGTTTGTTGCTCATGTTGAGAATCAAACTGGCAAAACACTGAAGGCTCTGCGTTCCGACAATGGTGGAGAGTATACGTCCAAACAGTTTCAGGACTTTTGTGATGCTAAAGGCATCAAGAGGGAGCTCTCTACTCCTTATGATCCTCCACAAAACGGGACAGCAGAGAGGATGAACAGGACCATACAGGAGAAGGTCCGTTCTATGTTGTCACATGCTGCATTACCTCATGGTTTTTGGGCTGAAGCTGTTATGACAGCCGTTCACCTTATAAACAGGTCACCTAACACGAGGCTTGGTGGGAAAGTGCCAGAAGAAGTATGGACAGGGAAGCCTCCGTCATACAAGCACTTGAGAGTGTTTGGTTGCGTTGCGTACGTGCACATACGCAGGGAAATGCGCACCAAACTTGATCCTAAGTCTCATAAATGCATATTCCTAGGATATGGTGACAGAGGTGAAATGGGGTATAGACTTTGGGATCCCACAAATAGAAAGATCATACGCAGCAATGATGTCATTTTTGATGAAACATGCATGTATAAGGAGCCTGCAAGGCAACAGGAGCCTGGCAGAGTCATCTTTGATGATGATGAACATCATGGACAACAACAAAGGGCTGTAAATCAGCCATTACAGCAGGAAAACCAGCCCTTAAATGGTGCTGAAAATGGTCCAAATGGACAGCCAGATATGGCAGAAGATATCCCTATGGATATACCACAGTTAGAAGAGATACCGGGCATGATTTTTCAGCCTTATGGCATGGAACAGGAGCCACCAATGGGTGATATGCAGGCTGGACAGCAACCTGCAAATGATGGTCATTGGGTACGGAGGTCCACAAGACCCTCCAGAGTCCCTGACAGGTTTGTTCCAGGGGTTGACTACTTGATGCTTACTGACTGTGGGGAGCCCTCATGTTATAAAGAGGCTTTACAGAGGGTAGACAAGGCTCTATGGGAGCGTGCCATGAAGTCAGAGATGGATTCTCTGCATAAAAATGAAAGATGGAAGTTGGTGCCTTTGCCTGCAGGCAAGAAGGTTTTGCCATGCAAGTGGGTATACAGGCTCAAAGTTGCATCAGATGCTAAGCCAAGATACAAAGCCAGGTTAGTGGCTAAGGGCTTCAAGCAGGAATATGGTGTGGACTTTGAGGAGATCTTCTCTCCAGTGGTCAAAATGACCACACTTAGAGCTGTGTTAGCTTTGGTTGCACATGATGATCTGGACTTGATTCAGATGGATGTGAAGACTGCTTTTCTTCACGGTGATCTCCATGAGGAGATATATATGCAGCAGCCAGAGGGTTATGCAGTGAGTGGAAAGGAGAAGCTTGTATGCAAGCTGAAAAAGAGTCTTTATGGGCTCAAACAGGCACCAAGAGAATAGTATCATAAATTTGATACATTCATGAAATCTCAGAAATTCAGGAGAAGTGACATAGATCACTGCTTGTACACCAAGAAAGCTTTGGATGGCAGTCTATTGATTCTCATTTTGTATGTTGATGATATGTTGATTGCCGGGAAATCTCGTAAAGAGATGGATGCCTTGAAGCAGAGGCTGCATCAAACCTTTGATATGAAGGATTTGGGTGATGCAAATCACATCTTGGGTATGCGGATACTTCGGGACAGAAATCAGCATGTGTTGTATTTGTCTCAGAAGGAATACATTGGCAAGGTCTTGCAGAGGTTCAATATGGACGGGGGGAAGAAAGCCAGTACTCCTTTGCCTCCATATGTGAAACTCAGTGCTATGGACAGCCCACAGTCGGATAGTGACAGGGCTGATATGGCCAAAATTCCGTATGCTTCAGCTTGTGGCAGTCTCATGTATGCCATGGTTGCTACTAGGCCGGACATTGCATTTGCAGTGGGAGTGGTTTCTAGATACATGGCCAACCCTGGCAAGAAGCATTGGGAAGCAGTGAAAGGTGTCATGAGATACCTGAAGGGCACACAGGATTTGTGCATTTGCTTTGGCAAACAGGATGCATTAGTGCATGGTTACACGGATTCGGATTATGCCGGTCATCCAGATAACCGGAAGTCTACTACCAGTTATGTTTTTACATTCACAGGAGGTGCTGTGTCATGGATATCCAGGATGCAGAAGTGCACAGCCTTATCTACTACAGAGGCCGAGTATATTGCAGCCACAGAGGCTTGCAAGGAGGCATTATGGCTATCTCGGTTAGTGGTTGATTTGGGCTATACAGGGGATATTCCATTGTTGCATTGTGACAGTCAGAGTGCCATCCAGTTGGCAAAGAACCCTGTTTTTCATGCAAAAACGAAGCATGTGGATGTGAAGTATCACTTCATCAGAGAGGTGATAGAGAACAAGCAAATTCAGCTTGTTAAGATTCATACGGATGACAACCCGGCTGATTTGTTGACGAAGAGTTTGCCTCCGGAGCGGTTTGCTCATTGCAGACACTTGATGGGCATTGGATGAGGCCATTTTCAGCCTTGATATGGCCTTGTATATTATCATGTACATGCTGATTTTTTCTTTTCCTTTACTTAAGGGCACTTTGCCTTTAAGTGGGAGGTTGTTGGGGTAAAGGCGTTATGCCCACCCTTATAGTGTGTACAAGCCCATAAGTTATAGTACATAGTACACTTAGTACTTTTAATGTACTAAGTGCACTATGTGTACTAAGTGCAATATACATGTGTGATAGGGGAGTCACACACTCATGCTTTTCATGAGTTGACTTATCCCCACAACTCTCTCTCTCTCTCTCTCCCTTGCTTCTCTGTGTATGTCTCCCATGAATGAACTCTAAACCCTAATTCAGGTTTCTCCCCATCACTTTCATCCTCAGTGATTTGCATAAAGGGAGTCACTTCCAGCAACACTTTCCAGAACTTGTTAACATACTGTTGCACGCTTTCATTGTCTCTTTGTTCCAGCCTGTCCCACTTTTGAGTGGGAGTTTACTCCGCATTTGGTGGCAAAAACTGAGCATAGAATCTGTCTTTAAATTCCTTCCAAGTGGAAATGGGATCTTTGGTGATCTTTTCAGTGATCCACCAATGAGCAGCAGTGCCTTTCAAAAACATGCTAGCATGGCGTACCTTTGACTTTTCAGTAAAGTCCTCATCGCTAAAAGCAATGTCGAACTGTGCCACAAATGCTAACACCTTAGAAGCATCACCATGAAAGACATCAAATTTAACAGATTTGTCACCTGCTTGAATTCCTTGAGCTTTCTGGCATGAGGCTCATGGTCTTCTCTTTTTCTTTTCCCCTTATCCAACGGGGCAACCCTATTTGCATGGGCTCCATGGGCCGTCATAGAAATTTCATGAGGCACGGTGGCATGTGCTCCACGAACTTGAAATTCAGATGCATGTGACTTACCTGCATAAGGCAGTGTCTCTCCATGAGACAACTCAGAAGGCAAAATTTTCCTAGCAGCAAACCTGTCACCTTTACCAAGAGATACATGTCTTGAATGCATGTGACTTTCATGCCCTCCATGAGCACTGGCATACATATATCTGTCAGGCTTAGTGCCTTGTGGAGAAGATGCATGTCGAGAGGTGACTGTCACCTCTTCCTTTTGCATAAAAGATTTCAGCCTTTGAGATGCAGGATCTCCATGCTTCAAACGAGGTGGATTTCTAAATTTCAGCTCTCCGTCATCCCCCTCTTTGATATCACCTTTGCGGAGAAGGTAGACAAGTGCCAACTCCCTTGGTTTCTTGCCCACTTCCCATGCCATGGACTCGAAAGTTACATCTACCATTGCATCAGCCTTCCTGGCTTCAATAGCACTTTGCACATGGGGATCTTCATGCAAAAACTTTAACTCTTGCTCTTGAACCTGCAAAAGTTTTCTCATATGTTCCATTTCAGCCCTCATAGCATCAGGCTCTTGTTCAAGCATAACTGTCTTTCCTGGAGACAGTTGACCCTTTGATTCACTATCATTACCCTTTCAAGGGGCTTGTGTCTTCCTCGCAGGGCATCAGACCCACGAGAGGCACTAGATGGACCCCTCGAATTAGGCACTTCCAAAGGGTTGCCTTGGCTGTCCATTGTGTTTAAAGTGTGCTAAAAGCGGGATGTCCAATACACAAGTTCGTTTCCCCACTAGGAAGAGGGAAACAACCGTGCTCTGATACCAATGAAACCGATCCCGTCAAGTGGGAAGACTCCGTTGGACACCCACACGCTTAATAGCACAACTTTAAAACCACAAATTTGAAATGGACAACTTAATACAACTTGAAATTGAAATAAAATGAAATGGAAAGATGGACACCACCACTGGGGCCGGAACGGGCCAACCCCCCCCCCCCCCCCCCCCTCAATATATGATATATTTATTGGGAGTATTTAACAAATACAATGCTCCATGAAAGAGTGCACAGAGCGGAAGCAGAGTGGCACTAGAATGTGCTGAACAGAGAGTGCAAGAGAGAGAGAATTATGGAGCAAACTATGCTGAATATACTTAACCAAAACAGTCCCAAGCAAGAGACAGTGATAGTCTCATAAGTGAGGGAGCAAATAAGTACAAGACTCAATGAAAAATGAGAGGCTAGCACCCACTATTTATAGTGGGGAAGTGCTGGCCGACTGGAGCTCATAAACATGCCGACTGGAGCTGTTGGACATGGCTCACTAGAAAAATGCCAGAATGGCTGGGAAAAATCCCAGAAAAATACTAAAAAAGGGGTGGCCAGCCCACAAGCAAGGGCCATACAAAAGGGGACCAAATGGGCACCATAAAGAGCAGAAACTGGGGATGAAAGTGCTAACACCCCCTCTCAGCACCAGATGCTGAACAAACTCTGAGAATCCGAAGATGAGGAGCCAAGGAAGCCTGAGAAACCGGCTTGGTGAACAAATCTGCAGCATTCTCTGCGGAAGGACAATACTCCAAACGCAAATCTCTAGCAAGAACCCGTTCACGAACATAGTGATACTGAATCTCAATGTGTTTCGTAGGAGCATGAAACACAGGGTTCTTGGCGATGGCGATGCAACTCTGATTGTCACACCAAAGAAGAGTAGATCCGGTAGGAGGACAGCCAAGCTCCTCCAATAATCTCCGCAACCATATCGCCTCACATGCAGCATAACAAACTGCACGGTACTCCGCCTCGGTAGAGGAAAGCGCCACAGTAGGCTGCTTTTTACTGCTCCAAGAAATGGCTCCAGACCCAAGTGAAAAAACACAACCAGTGGTCGAACGCCGTGTATCTGGATCTCCAGCCCAGTCTGAGTCAGACCATCCAACAAGAGTGCGACCTTGGCCATAGAAGATGCCAAAATCCAGAGTGCCACGTAAGTACCGAAGAACTCTGAGAGCACACCGCCAATGCTACTGACGGGGTTTGGATGAGAAGGAACTCAATAAACTGACTGCGAAGCATATGTCCAATCAGGAGTAGGTCAACCATACCAAACAACCGACGAGAACCCGATACTGTCCCTGATCAGTCCCTGGAGAAGCATCAAGCGAAGAAAGCTTCTCACCAATATCCAAAGGAGAAGATACTGGTTTGCACCCAGTCATCTGAAATCTGTCGAGAATCTCCCGAGTGTACTTCTGCTGAGAGAAGAAAATGCCCTTCGAGGTCTGCCAAATCTCAAAGCCAAGAAAATAGTGCAAGAGGCCCAGATCTGTCATCTCAAACTCTGTCTCCAAAGCATCCATAACAGAACGGATCCGCACAGAATAAGAACCTGTAAAGATGAGGTCATCAACATAGACCACAATGATAACAATCAACCCCCTCTCAAGGAGGATATAAAGGTTCGAATCTGCATGAGAACGGCGCAGGCCAAGCTTCTGAAAGAACTCATCAATCCGCTGGTACCAAGCCCGCGGAGCCTGCTTTAGACCATATAAAGCCTTCTTCAGCCGGTACACATGATCCTGTTTGCCCGGAACAACAAATCCTGGCGGCTGATCAATATAAACCTCCTGAGTAAGCTCTCCATTCAAGAAAGCCGACTTGACGTCCATCTGGAAAACGGGCCATCTATGATGTCCTGCAAGTGCAAGAACGGTGCGAATGGTAGTCATCCGGGCCGTTGGAGCGAAGGTCTCATCGAAGTCGACACCAGGGCGCTGAGCATAACCCTTGGCAACCAACCTCGCCTTGTGCTTGTCCAAGCTGCCATCAGCTCGGAACTTTGATTTGAAAATCCAACGCACACCAATCACCTTACGCTGCAGAGGCCGAGGCACCAAAATCCAAGTGCCATTCCGTTCGATAGCATCCAGCTCTGTCTGCATAGCATGATGCCAAGACTCATGTGAAAGAGCCTCATCTACAGAAGTGGGATCAGAAGGACCATTAATGATTGTAGACATAAGAGCATAATTAACAAACATGTTGCCCTCATGAATTTGTTTCCCTGTAACTCTGGAAGAACGCCGAAGAGAACCAGGCGGAGGAGCAGAAGGGAGCTCACGTAACCCAGAGTCACGAACTGTCTGATAATACCAACCAGGTACAAATCTGCTCGAACTCGCCGAAGGAGGAGCAGGGTCATCATCATCTGACTGAGAATCCTCAGCTGGAGGTGTAACAGTAACAGCGGGAGCAGGAGGAGGAGTAGGAGGAGGAGAAGGAGGTGCAGGAAGAAGAAGCTCACCACCCCCCTCTGAAGATGTAGGAGTCTCGTTGAACACCACATCACGGCTCACAACAACTTTACCAGCTTGAGGATCATAAAGCCGATATGCCTTGGACACAGTGCTGTATCCGAGAAAAGTCATGCGCTGAGACTTCGAGTCCAACTTGGAGCGGTGCTCCTTAGGCACATGAACATACGCGGTACATCCAAATATCCAGAAATGAACAACGGAGGGCTTCTCACCATGGAAAGCCTCATATGGAGTTTTGTCGGGAAGAGCAGCAGTAGGAGACCTATTCTGAATGTAGACAGCAGTGGAAGCCGCCTCAGCCCAGAAACGTCGAGGTAATGAAGAATGCTCAAGCATAGCACGGGCCATCTCCATAATGGTCCTATTCTTCCTCTCGACAACTCCATTCTGAGATGGAGTATATGCTGTAGTAAGCTGTCTCCGAATGCCATGTGTCTTGCAATATTGCTGAAACTCCTGGGATGTAAACTCACCCCCTCCATCGGTCCTGAGAGCCTTGACCGAGTGACCGGTCTCTTTTTCCACCTCGGCTTTCCAATCACAGAAGTGATGAAAAGTCTCATCCTTGGTCTTCAGAAAGAAAACCCAAGTATATCTGGTAAAATCATCCACCATCACGAGCATGTACAACGCCTTACTCAAAGACGCGGTACTCATAGGACCACATAAGTCTGCATGAATGAGAGCAAGTGATGTCGAAGATCTGTGTGTCGCCTCCTTCGGAAAGGCGGCTCGGTGCTGCTTCCCCTGTAAACAAGAGGAACAAGGAGAAGACGGAGCCTTGATGGTTGGTAATCCATCAACCAACCCATCCTTCGAAGCTCGTTGCAGAAGCTGATAGCTCAAATGGCCAAACCGAGCATGCCAAAGAGCAGAAGAAGCACCAGAAGAAAGCAGAGCGGTAAGTTTGTAAAGGCCACTATCTTGGACTCCTTGAGCCAAGATGCTACCAGTCGCTTTATCACGAATGGTAATCTCATAACGAGAAAAGATCACCTCCGCACCCTGAGCTGTAAGAGCACTCACTGACAAAAGGTTAAAAGCCAAATCTGGAATATACAGAACGTCAGAGAAGTACCTCTTGTCCTCGTCAGAACGGAAGATGGGGATAGTGCCATGACCATGCACTGGCACAGAAGAAGAATCACCCAGAGTGATCTCGCCTGATCTGGCAGTGAAGTCCTCGAACCAATCTCGATGGGGTGTCATATGAGCAGTAGCACCGCTATCAACAATCCAAGACCGTGACTGAGAAGTCACAAGAGCAAGTATACGCCGAGTACCTGCTAAGAGAAGAATTCCATCATCCTTCTTGGGTTGAGACACCGCTGTTGAGGAAGAGTTCTTTGCTGCTTCATCACGCTTCTTCTTGTGACATTGGGGTGACTTGTGACCCTTCTTGCCACAATAATGACATTCAATGTCCTTATTCTTTGAAGATTTGTTATCTTTATCCTTATCGGAATCCTTGGAGTTCTTGTCAGAACCCCCTTTACCTTTCTTTTGTTGAGACTTCCCTTTATCTCGTGCTGCCAAAGCTCCATCAGGGCCACCGGAGGTGCCAGTCCGCTCCTCAAAGCGAGACTCTATCTGCATAATGGAGGGGAGAACTTCCTCCCAAGTAACTGGAACAGGACGAGGAGAAGAAACCAGAGACTGAAAGTATGCATCAAAGCTCTCTTGAAGTTTGGAGAGCAGCCAAATAGCTGTTGGGTGTTGGACTCACACACTCACACACACAAACCTGCACATTAGGGTTAGGTGCAGGGTAGAGAAGCTCACACAAAGAAATGAGAGAGAGAGAGAGAGAGAGCCAAAAGTGTGGTATCCACAAAATGCAAGTCAACCCTTGCATGTGTGCCACATCCATATAATATAGAAGTACAAAATATTATATGTTAGAGTGTCCTTTCACACTTGATGTCCAAGGGGAAAAACCACATGGGAAAAAGTGCCCTTGGTTAAGCCCTGTTCACACATAGCACTACCATAAGTGAGCATATGCCTACAAATCCCCCCTGTAGTGGAAGTGTGAACCTGTACAAGGTAGCAGATCACTCTCTGTATGAGAGTAAGCCCAAAGCTTTGCGGAAAGCTTCAAACTTTTCTCGAGGTAAAGCCTTTGTGAATAGATCTGCAACATTATCCTGTGTAGGGCAATAAGATAAATTGATCTCCTCTGCATGTAGCCTCTCTCTGACATAGTGATAATGAATCTCTATGTGCTTGGTACGTGCATGAAATATTGGATTTCGTGCCACGGCCATAGCACTCTGGCTATCAGTGAGAATGGTGGTGGGTGTCTGCTGACACTCACGAAGATCAACCAATAGTCTCCTCAACCATACACAATCTACTGTAGCTGTAAAGACTGCCCTGTACTCAGCCTCACAAGTAGATGTAGCAACAATGGGTTGCTTTTTACTCAACCAAGATATGCATGAGCTGCCAAGAAAAAAACAATTCCCACTGGTGGATTGCCTGGTATCATAATCACCAGCCCAATCTGAATCACTGTATGCATAAAGCTGCAAGCTGCCCCCCCCGGGATAGAACAAACCAAGATCCAGGGTACCCTTAAGATATCGAAAAATGCGTTTGACTGCTTGCCAATGCTTTGTGCCTGGGCTGTGCATGAATTTGCTCAACAAAGACACCCCAAAAGATATGTCTGGCCTCGTGTTACACAAGTAAATGAGGCATCCCACTGCCTGGCTATAAAGGCCGGCCTCAAAAGGCTCTCCAATATCATGCATAGTAAGCCGTACACCTGATTCTACTGGAGTAGAAATGGGCTTACATTCATCCATGTGAAACCTTTTTAGCAAACTTTTTATGTACTTAGTTTGCTGCATAACAATGCCATCATCTGTATGCATAAACTGTATGCCGAGATAGTAGTGTAAAGGCCCCAAATCTGACATATCAAATTCAGCTTTCAAATCAGCTTTGAAATCTGAAATTTGTGCTTTGTTTGTACCTGTAATGAGCATGTCATCTACATACAAGATGACTATGAGAATATCGGCATTGGTTTTCTTCACATACAATGTGCTTTCAGCTGGACTATTCACATAACCTTGGCTGGTTAGATGAGCATGTATCTTATCATACCAAGCTCTTGGAGCTTGCTTTAACCCATACAATGCTTTGTGCAACCTGCATACTTTATGTTCCTCACCAGGAACTACAAAACCTATGGGCTGATTTACATATACTTCCTCCTGTAAATCCCCATTTAAGAATGCAGTTTTGATATCCAATTGATGCACTTTCCATCCTTTATGGGCAGCCAATGCAATCACAGATCTTATTGTGGTCATTCTCGAAGTAGGAGCAAAAGTCTCTTCATAATCTATTCCCTTTTTCTGGGAGTAGCCTTTAGCCACAAGTCTTGCTTTGTACCTGTCAATAGTCCCATCAGACTTTCTTTTGACTTTGTACACCCACTTTGTGCCAATTACATGCTTGCCTTTAGGCAATTCCACAAGATCCCATGTATTATTCTTCATGATAGAAGAAATTTCAGCTTGCATAGCTTGCAACCAATGCTCATTCTCATGTGCTTCTTCATAAGAAGAAGGCTCTTCTGAATCAAAGAGACCACCCATTGCGAATGCAGACTCCCCACGATGTACATTCAAGGCATGGCTGGAACTAGCCCTTGTTCTACCTGTGAGTGGAGCTGCAAGTTTGCTTTCTTGCAAAGTTTTCAGCAACCATCTTGGCACTGACTTGGCTGTGTCTATGGCTGTTTGCTCTTCCCTGACAAGATCTTCCACTTCTTCCACAAAAGGAGGCTGAATGGCTGGCTGGTCCACATGTTCTGCATGTGGATTTTCTTGTGTAGGGGCTGGCTGATCTGAATCCCCCCTAATTGCAATGGGTAAAAGTCCATCAAACATGTCCTGTATGCCTGTATCATTATTTTTATACAAGCTGACCATGGGCTGTTCTGAATTTTCAGCAAATACCACATCTCTCCTCACAAAAATCCTTCGTGTAGTTGGATTATAAAGACGGTATCCTTTGCTTTCATTGCTGTAGCCCACAAAAATACATTTAATTGCTTTGTCATCAAGCTTTGTTCGGAGTTGTTCTGGCACATGTGCATATGCCAAACACCCAAATGTACGCATATAATCCACTGTTGGCTTTCGGCTATACCAAGCCTCAAATGGTGTTATGGTTTTCAAAGCTTTTGTTGGACACCTGTTCAACACATGAGTTGCACACATTATAGCTTCCATCCAGAATTTGTGAGGCAACTTTTGTGCTTTCACCATGCATCTTGCCATCTCCATGAGAGATCTATTTTTCCTCTCAACTACACCATTCTGCTGCGGTGTATAAGGCACAGTACATTGGTGTTTGATGCCCTTTTGAAGCATATAATCTTTGAATGCATTTGACATGTATTCTCCACCTCTATCTGAGCGAAGTGTTTGGACTTTACATGCACACATATTTTCAGCCATTGCTACAAAGTGTCGAAAGCATGTAAACACATCTTCTTTCGCTTTCAAAGGGTAAGCCCAAGCAAACCTGGAGTAGTCATCAATGAATGTGACAAAGTAAAGATGCCCCCCTATGGATGGTGTCCGCATTGGACCACATACATCACTATGTATGAGCTGTAATTTACTTTCAGCTCTAACAGCTCCATCTTTGGGGAATGGTTTCCGATGCATCTTTCCCAAAATACACCCCTCACATACATGTCTTGGCGGAGACTCAAGAGGCGGCATATTATCAACCATATGATGCTTCTGCAAAAGCATCAAACTCTGAAAATTTACATGCCCAAAACGAGCATGCCATAGCTCTGCATCATGCATAGCAGGAGTGTGGGCAGCCACTGTATTTACATCATAAGTGCGCTTGTCATAGCTGTCCAGCTTATACAAGCCTTTGTATCGTGTTCCAGAAGTGACTATTTCATAACCCTTTGATGGGTCTTTTACCAAACACTTTCCATCTTCAAATTCAACCTTTAAACCTTGGTCGTTTATGGCTGAGACGGAGAGCAGATTTTTCTTTATTCCTGGAACATACAATACATTTTTCATACATATATTGGCACCATTGGCTGCAATAAGTATGACATTACCAATTCCCTTTACTGGATATGTGGTATGATCTGCACATGATACAGTGCGGCCATTTGAAGCATAAACCAAGTGCTGAAATACATCTTTGCATGAAGTGATGTGGCTCGAAGCACCACTATCAAAATACCATGATGCATTCTGTCTGTCAGATACAATGCAAGACATATCAGTGTCCGAAGCACTTGGTGTGTCACTAGTGCATGTGACCAAAAAAGTGTACTCTTCCTGGATTACATTAGCTGATTGCTGTGCTTTGTCATCCGAAGAGTCTGCTACTGCATTGCCTGCTTCTTTCTTTTTCTCTTTTGCAATCCTTTTCCTACATTCACTGATGTAGTGTCCAGGCTTATGGCAGTAGTAACATTTGCCCTTCTTTTTGGGCTTGTTTGCATCCCCTTTGTCAGACTTTTCACCACTAGAAGAGGGCTGTCCATGACCAGCCTTGCTAGACTGTTGTCCCCCATGCTTAAAGCTCTTTGCTTTACCCTTATCCTTGGCTGTAAATGCCTTTTCTCCACCACGGTTGCTCGATATGTTTGCTCTTGTTTGCTCTTCCTGCAAGAGTAAACCCACGAGCTCTTCAAAAGTGACGGGATCACCACCTCCTCTCATCGAGAGGTTGAGAGAGGTGTGAAAGCCCAAGTAGGAAGGCGGTAAAGAATGAAGAGTGTTGGTGACCATCTGTCTGTCTGGGATAACCTCATCAATGTTGAGCAATTGTTCCTGCAAATCTTTCACTTTGGTGAGATGATCTGCCATGGAGTCACTCTCATCCATAGAAAGAAGATCCAATTGCCTCTTCAAGTAGGCAACTCTTGCCTCGTTGCGTACCTGATACATTGCTTCCAATGTGTCCCATGCAAGTTTCGATGTCTTGCATGAACGAATGTGCGGAATAATAGTCCTTTTCACTGAAAGGGCTATCAATGACATGGCATGTGCATCTCTAGAGTCCCATCTTTTCTGCTCTTGTGTGGGAGCAGGATCTACATCAGGAGCTCTTTGAGCACCTCCCCTTTGAGGCGTGGCTGGTTGAATGGTATGTGGGCGTGTGTCATCACCACACACGATGCCCCAAAGCCCTTTGGCTACCAGCAAATTACGGATCATAAAACTCCAGAGGGAGTAGTTAGATCCATCCAGCTTGTCCTCCTGGGTGAGCACACCAAATACATCCGTAGCATTCTGTGCCATGTCAACAAAGTATAACTGCAAGCAAACCAAGCACCAATGTGCACTGCCAAGCAACCAAATGTCCTGTGCAAATGTATGCCTGCAAACCAAAGCAAGTGTAAACCTGCACCAAATTGTCCAATTACACTCAATGTGTATACATACGCGACAAATCCCAGCTGTAATGCCCAATTACATGCTCCAATCAGAAAATCCCCAATTTTTATGCACTCCAACCGCTTCAATGTGCATCTAATTGGCCAATTTTCAGAAAAGCCCCAAATTTCTGCAAATGTAAGAGCTTCAATTTGCCAATTTTGACCTCAATTTTGAAAACCCCCAAATTTCTGCAAATAAGAGAGGTTCAATTTGCTGATTTTGACCTCAATTTCAAAAATCCCCAAATTGCAGGCAAAGCAAAATGCCCAATTTTTTTTAATTTGTCTTGAAATTGAGAAATCCCCCAATTTGCCTGAATCCACCACCTGCAATCTGTCAAATCTTTCTTGGTTTTCTTTGTTTTTTTTTTTTTCTGTTTGCTGAAACAAAGTTACCTGGGCAGCAATGATGCACAGCCAGGGAAGTTGAAGCACGGAAGTACAGTCGAGAAGAGACCTGGAAGTCGGTGCAGGTGGAGACTCAACGAGCTCTGCAGGCGGGTATCTGTAGCCGGATGGAGACATGAAGAGAGTGTCGAGGAGCTGTCGGCAGGTACACTCTTCTGTCGACGGACAGCAGCCAGGTGGAAGCGAGGCGAATGGAAGGTGAAGGCGTTGGAGTCGGACAGGAGTGAGGCCAGCGCTGGAGTCAGGCGGGCGTTGAAGACGGAGTCGCTGGGCATTGGTGTCGGGCGAGCCAGAAGCGTGAGACACAAGCGGCGCTGTTGAATAGTCGGGAAGGTGTGCCGGCGGCCTTGGACCAGTGCGGGCGCCTGGAGTGGACGCCAGTCGAGACGGAGCATAGACGGTGGCCTTGGACTAGCGTCGGGCGAGCAGTGGAGCATACGGCGAACACTGCGTAGACGGACGGAACAGCGACTTCGACGGAGGCCGAACGGGTGCTGTGCGCTGCTGGGCACGGTTAGTCTGCAGGCGTCGACGGAACGGGACGACGCCACGTCCGTTGGAGTAGCACCGGCCGGAACGGAGCGGCTGTAGCGCTGACGGAGCTGGTCGACGCCGGCTGCAGAGGAAGCGCCGCCCAGAGGCGGTGGGCTCCCCACTAGTGCCGCCCGTCTCTGGCGGCTGGACGGCTGAGCTCCGACGGACGGAAACACAGCGGCGACGGAATCCGACGGACGGAAAAACGCAGGCGACGGAATTTGGCAGCCTGTGGACGGAATTTCACAAAAAAATTTCCAGCAGCAGTTTTCCAAGGCCAGCTCCCAGCTCCCAGCTCTGATACCAAATGTTGGGTGTTGGACTCACACACTCACACACACAAACCTGCACATTAGGGTTAGGTGCAAGGTAGAGAAGCTCACACAAAGAAATGAGAGAGAGAGAGAGAGAGCCAAAAGTGTGGTATCCACAAAATGCAAGTCAACCCTTGCATGTGTGCCACATCCATATAATATAGAAGTACAAAATATTATATGTTAGAGTGTCCTTTCACACTTGATGTCCAAGGGGAAAAACCACATGGGAAAAAGTGCCCTTGGTTAAACCCTGTTCACACATAGCACTACCATAAGTGAGCATATGCCTACAATAGCCATATCCTCTGTGGAGATGTCCTTGCCACAAACAGCAAGCTCGTCCCGGAGATCTTTCATCTTTGAGATGAAAGCAGATAACAATGGAAACGCAGAAACTGATAAGTTCATAAGTTGCTTTTCCAATGCCAAAATCCGACCCGGAGACTTAATCTCATAGAGATCTGCAAAAGCCTTCCAAACTTCATGTGCAGCATCTGCTGTACGCACATGAGAGAGAACAGCATCCTGACAGTTCAACATCAGGACGGAGAAAACACGTCGATCATTCGACTGCCAAATATCAATCTGTGCCTGAGTCACACCACCGGAAGCAAGGGTGGGAGGGGTGGCATTGGCTGGTGTAACAAGCCAATCCCAGAGATCCACGCCACGCAAGGCCGATTTCACCTTCACCTTCCATAGGGTGTAGTTGGAACCATCCAACTTGGCAGACTCAGCAAACATATGAAGAGAAGTGGGAGCAGCCATCACAAGAGCTTGGGCTCAATCTCAAGAAATGCACAATCTCTGAAGAAAAGGTGTCCTCAACAGGTACCAAGAGTGCCACAAAAGCCTGCAACACCACAAGCCCCCTTTGCAAAGGGAAAGGACCACTGGAGAGGAAAACGCAGCAGTGAACAAGTGCTGTCCTGTAGAAAACAGGCCGCCTGCAGTCCAATCGCCAAGTGGGCAATGAAACGCTGATCTCCAAGAGCCAGACGGCTGAATCGGTGAAGCCAATCTGAAGAAAAACCGACCAGCAGAGTGCTGTCTAGAAAACACAGCAGCAAAAGCTATGGATCTGGAAGAAAACGCAGAGGAGAAGGTGCTGAAAACAGGGCTGAATCTGGGGCAGCAGAAAGGTTGCTAAACCTGGAGCGATGATACCATGAAAGAGTGCACAGAGCGGAAGCAAAGTGGCACTAGAATGTGCTGAACAGAGAGTGCAAGAGAGAGAGAGATATGGAGCAAACTATGCTGAATATACTGAACCAAAACAGTCCCAAGCAAGAGACAGTGATAGTCTCATAAGTGAGGGAGCAAATAAGTACAAGACTCAATGAAAAATGAGAGGCTAGCACCCACTATTTATAGTGGGGAAGTGCTGGTCGACTGGAGCTCATAAACAGGCCGACTGGAGCTGTTGGACATGGCTCACTGGAAAAATGCCAGAATGGCTGGAAAAAATCCCAAAAAAATACTAAAAAAGGGGTGGCCAGCCCACAAGCAAGGGCCATACAAAAGGGGACCAAATGGGCACCATAAAGAGCAGAAACTGGGGATGAAAGTGCTAACACTCCATGGGTTCCAAGAACCAGATGATGTCCATGTACATATGAAAACAGTACCAAACAAATATGTTCGAAGTCGACGTTCGAAGTAGATACTCGAAGCAGAATGACCACTAGCGTGGTCCAATCTCTACGGTCCTGTGCTTTCACTGAACTCCGCGGAGAGCGCCTCACTGGTGTTCCGAGACCACACACAAACAGGCGCTCTCGTCCTAACGCCTGGCTCTCCCGATCTCAGCACCTTTGGACCGAGGTTCGCCAATAGAGCTTGGACTACCCGGCACCGAACGGGTGTGACCGTGGGGAAAGAATCCCTTAGCAGATTTAACACAAAGTACTTTATTTAAATCTGAAAATTCACTTACTTGTGGATGGCAAAAGGAAGTCCAATACCCATATGTGCAGTTACTTTGAGGGAAACACCGAGATGAGCCACTTGAAGACGGAAGACGCCGCCTTTGAAAAGGAAGTACAACCTGAATAGCTGGAGTGTGGCCTGCTGGTGGTGGAACAACAGCCCGGCTGCAGAGTGCAACGTATTGGAGAAGTACGCCCACGGTCTACTGGTAATGGTCACACAACTGGCTGCTATTGTATGCTGCTGAAGATGGCCCACGTTTGCTTGCAAAAGAACAAGGCAACGCAGCCTATGGGTAAACAGCCCCCAGATAAAGAGCTCAGCCGCCTGTGAGAAAAGGGACGCCTGGCTGCTGACAGCTTGTACACAGGCGCCTGGGGCTGCAGCCTATGTGGGTATTCGCAGCCTATGCAGTTCAGCTACGCCTGGCTGCAACTTGCGCAGCCCACCTGTAGGAGGGGAGATGGTATAGGCGCAGCCACCTGCAACAAGTACAGCCGCCTGTACTGGAGACTCAGCAGCATGTGGAGAGGCAGTCGCCTGAGAGAGAAGAAGCAGAGGTAGCCGCCTGGTTGCTGTAGGAGCAGAAGCGTAGGAGATAGTCGCCGGTTCTTGATCTTCACGAAGATGGTCGAAGCGGGTGATCGCCGGGTTGTTCTACGCTGAAGGTGAAAGCTTTTTTTTATAAAAAATTGAAGTGGAGTTCAACCTTAGTGATTTCCATGCTTGCATGTGGGTGACCAGTGTGGGTAGGTGACCATGCCCACCCCCACACTCACTTAAGTGGGGCTCCCCACCTTGGCCCCTAAGTGGGTGCCCAAAGGAGGTGCCCACTTCTAAGTGGGTGTGAACCTGTAACCTTATAAATCAATAGGTTAGAAATAAAGTATTAAAACAACATGTGCCATAGTAACACGTCAAACAGGCAAACACAAAAATACATGTCATGCGAAAACAGTTTCAAACATGCAAATCATGTGTGCATGTGCAAATAGTAACATGGACATATCTCCCGTTCATGGAACAAGTACAAAATATCTGTCGGAACAAAACTGGCACGACGTAAAACATAAAAACCTGGTCTTCCTATGGAGTGACAGTCCCATAGGTAAGACACAGTTCGAGGCACGAGTTTCCCTATGGTGTGACAGTCCCATAGGCAAAACACGGCATGAATACTGGCTCTTCCATGGCGTGACAATCCCATGGGTCGAACACAGTCCAGGTCATACACGGGTGGCACCAATCTGGCTCCCGTCCATACGACACCATCCTGCTAACACACGGGTGGCACCAGTCTGGCTCCCGTCCATGTCAGCAAAATACTAGTCTCTTCACATGAGACACCGGCCTGGCCTCAAGTGAACGAGACGCAAAAACTGGAGATGGACCAAATGGTCGGCCAATTGGTGACATCCACCCTCACATGGTAGAAACAATCTTCAAGAGAGCACGTAGGACAAGAGAACACTACACAGGGTATGTTGTGCTTGTCACTATAAAACCGGTCTATGGACACATAAAGCGGTAATTCATTCACAAATAACCTGGACTTACTGAGACACACATTCACAGAATCCTCGCTCCCTCGCTCAACAACACATTGGCCCCGAAGTCCGGCGCCCCTTGCGGTATTTCTTTATTGTTAAAAGGTTGGAAATTACAAAGCACAAGTGCAACAAAGCACTCTACTTGCATCAGCTGAATTTTACAAATTCTAGGAGAAATTTGCCAGCATAACTGCAGTAAAACTGTTCCATAACATCTCAGAATGAATCCCAACTGACAGGCTCACTTCCATAGGCATCAAGCTACCCAATGGAGTCCAAAACATCACAATTCAGCTTGCTGTAATTTTCTGCACAGGCCTGTTTTCAGCTCTGTTTTCAGCCCAAAATAACCCTTGTACTGTCCTGAAGGACTAAAGCAAAGTCCTACTGCATTTTGGCATCAACCGGGCAACATAACAGCCCAAAAACAGCACCTAAACAGTGCTGAAACAGCATTGTTTTGAAGAGGTTATTACCCTCTTCTGTCCCTGCTTTGGTGTAGGAACCAACTACACCTGTTCCTGTTCAAGGAGGCAACTAGCCTTTGCATATAAGCATGAAATTCACACAATTGTACCTGATTTTATCTGATGAAAGCATTTCCATAGTCTGCAAGAGAGAGAAAGAGAGAAAGAGGCGGTGGGGAGCAAGCTCAACCCTCAATTCCTGAGTTGTAGGGCAAGGGAGTGCACCACCATAGCTGTTTTTCTTGCAACAAAACCACACGATTGCTGCAAAAGAGCCTCCTTCCCCAAATTCCCACGCTTCCCTCTTCTCTATGAGGAAAATGCACCAAAATTTGACACTTGGCACATTTTTAAGCCTTTTCCACATGCAATCTTCCAGGCTAAAAATCTCCTGACTGGTTCACATTCTCACAACAGTCCTTTGTCAGCTTTTGGTCCCCTTGACATTCCGCACAAACTGACGCGAACACTTTTCAATTCCGACACTGCCAAAAATAGCAGTTCCCTAAATTTTAGGGATGATGTCATCTGCATTCCTTTTGGTCTCCTGACCATCTTTGACCACTATGGTCACTTCAGAATTTGCTTAGAATTCAAGATACATTCATATTTCGGTGGCGGCCACTTACTAATGTAAACTGGCCTATACCCTCATTCAGTGGCCATGTCCTGGACACTGTCATTCATCTTTCAGTGCCCATGTTCTGGACACTGTCCTTCATTTTTCAATGCCCATGTCCTGGACACTGTCCTTCATCTTTCAATACCCATGTCCTGGGCACTGTCATTCATCTTTCAATGCAGTTCTCAGGCTTAGCCAACCATTGGTCCAAAGTCCCACTGGCTGACCCATTCTGACATTGCAATGGCCCAAGCCCTTCCAAGAGATCCCGGGGGAAGGCAACAGCAACCAAAGAGAAAGAAAAGAAATATATATATATATATATATATATAAAGAAATGTAAATAAGGAAAACAACTGCAAAAAGTTTCACCTCCTGGTGACATGCAAGCGACCTCGATTGCAAGTCCACATGCAAACGGATGACACAGGACGATCACAAGATTCCCCATGTGATTAGTGTCATCGCATGTATCTCCTGCCAACGGATGACACGGGGCTATGATAGGAATTCCCCACTACCATTTGTGCCATCGCAGGTTCAAGCCTTTCAAATACATGTTTCCGGATGCAACACAGGGCGATAGCATAAATGTTGTACTATTAGTGTCACAACATGTAAATCATTCATTTGAAGCGTAATAGATACAACTTCAAAGCACTGAAAGTTCATTCATTGATTAAGTCATTGACAACAAATGTCAAAACTGTACATTGCCAAACATATAATACAAATGTACAGGTCATTCAGAATTCAGCTTCAAAAAGCATATTAAATCATTGCAGGTTCTAACATGAAGGCTTCCTTGTAAAGTTGCATCAACTGAGGTGAATCAGCCAGTTCAACCTCATCCATCCATTTAGCATCCATTGGTGAATAATTTCTGAATTTCACCAAGTATCTTCTTGCAACTTGTCCTTTCAGTTTTCTGTCTTTATGGGCCAGAATCTGCTCAGGAACTAGAATTTCATCCAATTCCTCCACTTCAGGCTGTTCCTCTGGCACCATATCTTCTGGCACATTGCCAATAAAAGGCCTCAAAAGGCTCACATGAAATGCATTATGTATCTTCCAGGTTTCTGGCAATTTCAGCCTGTATGCTACATCACTTATCTTCTCTGAGACTTGGAAAGGACCATAATATCGCATACTCAGCTTAGGAAATAAACGTTCCTTGCCCTTTCTTTTTCTCAGTCGTGCCTTTTCAAAGCGCAATAAGACCCAGTCATTCTCTTTAAACAAGAGCTCTCGACGATGCATGTCAGCAGCTCTTTTCTGCTTAGCTTGTGACTTTTCCAAGGCATATTTGACCTTCTTATACGCTTCTTGCCATCCCTCAATATACCGATCTGCTTCAAATATCTTATCCTTTGTCTGCAGAATGGGAGGTACTTTCTTGCCACCTTCAACAATTTCAAAAGGCGCCTTGCCAGTAGAGGAATGCACTGTATTGTTATAAGCATACTCTACTAATGGCAAATAATGCTCCCAAGCTGCCTTATGTTCTGACACATAACATTTCAGCAGATCCAAAACAGTAGAGTTAGCCTCTTCAGACTGCCCATCAGTTTGAGGATGAAAAGAAGATGAGAATTTCAAGGTCGTGCCCATATTCTCAAACAATGCTTTCCAAAACAAGCTAGTCATCCTTGGGTCTCTGTCACTGACAATAGACTGTGGCATACCATGGTATTTAAAGATATTCTGCATGAAAATCTTAACCATGTGCTCGGGCTTTATCTTCTTTCTAACAGGAATGAAGTGTGCCTGCTTACTGAATCTACATATTATAGTCCAGATTCCATCATTCCCCGTCGTTGTCCTTGGAAGATCAAAAATGAAGTCCATGGCAATACTTTCCCATGGTCTCTCTGGAATAGGCAGTGGTTGCAATAACCCAGGTGCCTTCTGTCTATCAAACTTGACCTTCTGACATACTAGGCAAGATCTGACATAAGCATCAAGATCACGTCTCAAAGCTGGCCAATAAAAGAAAGTCTCAACCGCTTTCACTGTAGCATCAATGCCTCGATGTCCAGCATACGGTGGAGCATGACTTTCTAGCATTACTTTCGGCCTTAACTGCTTAGTCACACATAGCTTTCCATGCATCATGAGAAAGCCGTCTTTCAGAACATAGTGATCATGATGTTGATTATTCATTAGCTGCTCATAGATTCTAGAAAAATCTTCATCACTGGCATACTGCTCTTTCATGTCATCCAATTCCTGGTGATAAGAAATAGAAACAGCTGACACTTGTGGTTTGCGAGACAATGCATCTGCAACCACATTCTTCTTGCCTTCCACATGCACTATCTGAAAATGGAACATTGACAGAAAATTTGCCCAGCGCATGTGTTTCTCTGACAACTTTGCCTGTGTGAGAAAGTATCTGAGCGTCTGATGATCTGTTTGCACAACAAAATCAGCACCAAGCAAATAGTGTTTCCAACTGGTAAGTGCATGGATCACAGCTAACAGCTCTTTCTCATAAATCTGATAGTTCTTCTCAGTGTCAGAGAGTATTCTACTCTCATATGCCACGACTCGGCCATTCTGCATTAAGACAGCACCAATGCTGTTCCCACATGCATCACACTGCACAACAAATGATTTAGACAGATCTGGCAATGTCAACACAGGATCTGTAGTCATTTTCTGTTTCAGGCATCTAAATGCTGATTTCTCTTTATCTGTCCATTGCCATTTAATAGCCTTCTTTTCAAGCGCATGTAATGGTGAAGCAATCTCTGCAAAATGCCTTACAAATCTGCGGTAGTAAGAGCATAGGCCAAGAAAACTGCGAACATCATGCACAGTCTGTAAATCTGGCCATGAAACGATTGCTTCAATCTTAACAGGATCCATTGTGACACCATCCTTTGATACAATGTGCCCAAGGAAGTGAATTTCTTTTAGAAAGAATTCACTCTTCTTGCCATTAATGAGCAATCTGTTGTGTTTCAGCTCATTAAAGACTGCTGTCAGATGGTCTCTGTGCTCCTCTTCACTCTTTGAATAGACTATCATGTCATCAAAGAATGTGCCCACAAAGCTTCTGTAAGGACGGAAAATTCTATCCATCATTCTGTTAAATGTGGCAGGAGCATTTGTCAATCCAAAGGGCATGACTAAGAACTCATAGAGACCAAATGTAGTGCGAAATGCGGTCTTGTGCACATCCTCGGGTCTGATTCTAATCTGATGGTACCCACTCTTCAAATCTATCCTGCTAAACATTTCTGCTCCTTGCAAACGGTCAAGAATATCATCTATGCGCGGAATCGGAAATCTATTCTTGATCGTGTTCTTGTTCAAGGCTCTGTAGTCAATACACATTCGCCATGAACCGTCTTTCTTTTGTACTAGTAACACAGGTGAACAAAACGGGGAACTACTGGGCTGAATTAGTCCCTTCTCTAACAGCTCATTAACCTGTGTCATAATCTCTTTCTGCTGGGCTGCACTAACCCTGTACGGTGGCCTATTGGGCGGACTAGACCCTGGAATAAGATCTATGGCATGATCCTCTGGCCTCTCAGGGGGTAACTCTCCTGGTAAAGATTCTGAAAAACAATCTTTGAACATATCCAAGAAAGCTTTTCTATCTTCGTCTAGTGTAGACAAATCAGTTTCAACTTCATTCACTTGCTTTGCAAAAACCAAGTACGCAGAAAGATGATTTTTCATTACTGAAGTTATAGCAGAAGCAGAAATAACTGGGACAGACTCTCCTTTCAGCTTCACATCCAAAACATGAGTCTTGTCCCTATGTACAATTGTGATTTTCTTGTTGAAAGCATCCAACACTGCATGTTTCCTATGACACCATGGAATTCCCAACAAGACATCACATCCTTCCAAGGGCATGATAAGAAACTCCTCTGTGTCCACATAACTCTGTATATGCATGCGAAGTTTGCCAAGTACGGGAGTGACAGGAACTGAATGCCCAGGGCATGCCAAATCAGCCTGTCCAACTGGTCCCATCTCTTCAGCACGAATTCCCAACTTGGCTGCCAATGCTGGTGAAATAAAGTTGGCTCGAGCACCAGGGTCAAAGAAAATCAGCACTGTAGCATCTCTGATTTTACCCCATGCTCTGCACAATTCTGTAGCATTATCACATGGCTGGTCACCAACCATGTCAGGTACCAATCCTGCACTCGGCATTGTCTTCTTCTTGAGTGGCCCTTCTTTATCCTCGGCATCTTTTGCTGGCTGTTGTGGACATTTTGCAGCCATATGCCCTTTCTGTTCACAGATGAAACATTTCCCAGCTTGCATCAATGCCTTTCTCTCTTCAAATGACTTGCCATAGAGTGGCCTCTTCTGTCCTTTGCCTTGACCAGCACTTTTCTGAGGCTGTGACTGCCAAGTCTTCTTCTCAAATGGCTTCTTTCTATAGAATGGTCTAGGTGGGAAATCCCTCTTCACAAGTGGTTCCTGTTTGCCCTGAGGTTCCTTATTCACTGTGCTCTTAAAGCCACGTGAACCTCCCTGTAGCAATGCATTAGCCATGTTTGCATTCTCAATGAGCTGAGTCATATTAGAAACATTGGTCTTAATGCAATAATCCCTGATTTCTTTGGGCAAACCACAGCAATATTTCTCTATTTGCTCTGACAATGGCACTGTTTTGTAGGAAGTTACTGGCAAGAGTGCATCCCAAAACTTCTTATTATACTCTTCCAAATTTACACAGTTGGCTGCATCAAGTTTGTGCCATGCTGTCATAACATCCACTTCAAAAGTATTTGTAAGCCAGGCAAAAGAGAACTGCTGCTTAAACTGAACCCATGTAGCAGGTGCTTGTCCTTGCATCAACAATGAAGTCCACCACTCCAATGCATTGCCTTTCAAGAAAGTAGCAGCCTTCCGCACCTTAGAAGACTCTGTAAAGTTACCCCCAGTGTATGCTGCATCAAACTGCTGAATGAAAGTCAGCGCTTTCAATTTGTCCTGCATCCCACTGAAAGTCTCAAACTTTACTGCTTGACCTCCTTCTTTGTAATCCTTTTGCACCTTTTCTGCATCAGTCCTTACTGCTCTTTGTCCACTAGGTTGAGAAAATTCAGCCACACTGACAGGTGCTGCGGGCCCCAAAACTCGACAAGGACTAAAGCAAAGTCCTACTGCATTTTGGCATCAACCGGGCAACATAACAGCCCAAAAACAGCACCTAAACAGTGCTGAAACAGCATTGTTTTGAAGAGGTTATTACCCTCTTCTGTCCCTGCTTTGGTGTAGGAACCAACTACACCTGTTCCTGTTCAAGGAGGCAACTAGCCTTTGCATATAAGCATGAAATTCACACAATTGTACCTGATTTTATCTGATGAAAGCATTTCCATAGTCTGCAAGAGAGAGAAAGAGAGAAAGAGGCGGTGGGGAGCAAGCTCAACCCTCAATTCCTGAGTTGTAGGGCAAGGGAGTGCACCACCATAGCTGTTTTTCTTGCAACAAAACCACACGATTGCTGCAAAAGAGCCTCCTTCCCCAAATTCCCACGCTTCCCTCTTCTCTATGAGGAAAATGCACCAAAATTTGACACTTGGCACATTTTTAAGCCTTTTCCACATGCAATCTTCCAGGCTAAAAATCTCCTGACTGGTTCACATCCTCACAACAGTCCTTTGTCAGCTTTTGGTCCCCTTGACATTCCGCACAAACTGACGCGAACACTTTTCAATTCCGACACTGCCAAAAATAGCAGTTCCCTAAATTTTAGGGATGATGTCATCTGCATTCCTTTTGGTCTCCTGACCATCTTTGACCACTATGGTCACTTCAGAATTTGCTTAGAATTCAAGATACATTCATATTTCGGTGGCGGCCACTTACTAATGTAAACTGGCCTATACCCTCATTCAGTGGCCATGTCCTGGACACTGTCATTCATCTTTCAGTGCCCATGTTCTGGACACTGTCCTTCATTTTTCAATGCCCATGTCCTGGACACTGTCCTTCATCTTTCAATACCCATGTCCTGGGCACTGTCATTCATCTTTCAATGCAGTTCTCAGGCTTAGCCAACCATTGGTCCAAAGTCCCACTGGCTGACCCATTCTGACATTGCAATGGCCCAAGCCCTTCCAAGAGATCCCGGGGGAAGGCAACACCAACCAAAGAGAAAGAAAAGAAAAATATATATATATATATAAAGAAATGTAAATAAGGAAAACAACTGCAAAAAGTTTCACCTCCTGGTGACACACTACCCTTTGAAGTGTCCATGTTCCCTTCCATCTGCTCTCTATTGTTCCACCCTCACATGGTAGAAACAATCTTCAAGAGAGCACGTAGGACAAGAGAACACTACACAAGGTATGTGAACCACGAGTTCCATAAGTCCAATGCATCCCAAATAAAGGGAGCCAAAAAGAATAATCCATAAACCTGAGGATAGATCCAAAGAAGTCCAAGAATCCATAGACCTGTATACCATAATCCTTCTATACCATAACTCTTACCACATACTCTGTGCTAACCACACACCTTAGAGTAGAGGTGAACTTTATCCATAAAAGCATCATATCCATGAGATATCCAAAGATTTCTTCTCTATAAACTCGGACAGATTCGTCCATAGAAATTGCTTATGAAGCCCAATATCTATATAAATCTCGTCCAAGAAAGAAATCTCCATGGATATAATCCATCCCAATAAAGGGAGCCATGAAAAGAATTCATCCCATTAAAGGGAGCCATAAACAATGTTTCCCTGAAACCATCTCAAGGCAAACAACAACACCTTTCTTCTTGCATAGCTATACAAGGGTTAGTGAACATCAAAAACACTTCATAGTAAATAGCCAAAGCACCAACTTTGCAAACTCAAAGTATACTTAGCTTTTCTTTGCCAGGTTGGTCATGAAGCCAAAAGAAATATCTCGTCACCATATCCTTAAGATATCCTGAGATATATCTCCATATAGCTTGCCTGTAAGCTTGATAATATAATCCACAATATCCATATGAAAAGAGTGCTAAACATGTGCACATAAAGCCAAACTTCACACTTCCACGATAAAATTCTGTGAATTCATAAATCCTTAGATCAACAAGCTGTCTACTGCTCATGCTCTTGCTTCATAAGCTATGAAGCGGCTGGCCATGCTTAACAGCAATGATGGTAAGTGTGGTCCCCACTTGAGATCTTTTCTCTTCCTTATTGATAGAAGGAAGCCTCCGCTCCCAAGAAAGCCTATGCTCTGATACCAATGTAACTCGCGGCGGGTGCTCGGGGGACTAGGGCCTTTTACACACTTGTTGATACCATCAATGCATATTAAAACACTTAAACATGGCCACAACCTTAACACATATCCATCATCACTTTGCATAAAACATAAAAGCTGGACAAAACATCCACAAATGCTGAAAATGGAGCTTGCACGTGTGACACCACATAGAGGCCGGAATGGGCCAACCCCCCCCCCCCCCTTGGAGTATTTTATTACCCAAGGAGAATAATATCATGTACAAGCTTTGAGGGCCTTACTCTCCCCACGGGAGATGCCGGATTATCCATATACAAATGCCATAACACAGCCCAACACGAGGCAACCAAGCCGGAACATAGGCTGTAGAAATGCCGAGCCAACAATATAATCCATATACCTCCGTGTGGGTACTGATTCTTCCCCAAAAACCACGGGTCTTCATGCAATAGAAAGGGTACAGCAAGTACAACTCTCCATTCAGCTGGTACAGCAGGTACAATGGCTGGTACAGCTGGTACAGTGGCTGGTATAGTAGGTATAGCAAGTACAGAAGCTGGTACAGGCGATACAAAAGCTGGTACAGCCAGTACAAGGACGGGTACAGCAAGTACAAATACTGGTACAACAAGTACAATGGCTAGAAATCATAATAAATGATTGAATACCCTTGCCTTCAGTATTTCTTCGCGATGGAAGCCTCCAAAACAGTCCCCAACAGTCGGTATTCTTCATGGGCGGCCTTCAAGAGAGAGAGAAAGAGAGTAGCCATCATTAAGGCAGCCTGTAACGGTGGTAGAGGCTAGTGTGCAGCAAGAGAGCCTCCATTAATGAAGAGAGAGGGCTCCAATTTATAGATTTGGGCCTCCCATGAGCTAAAATGGCAAGAGAAGGCTACGATGACAAGTGGAGAGCCACACAATAGCTGAAGTGACAAGTGTGAGGCCACTTGTCTCACTTTGGTCCACCTCCTTGCCACATGTCCCAATCTAAGAGATGGGTCCTTCCATAAACTTTATCTCTAAAAATATCCCAACTGGTAGACATTCTGTCATAGGCACTTTGCCAACTCTTGGTATCTGCTCAATTCCAGATGTAATGACGCGAACAGAATTTCCATCGGAGTCGGGCCAAAAATAGCAACTCCCCTAAATTTTAGGAGTGTGGTCCTTTGTATTCTAGGATAATCCCCCATTCCCAAAGCTTGTACTTTCCAAATATTTAAACATCCTGGAGTCCACCAGACCCCTTTCAGACTGGGAAATGTCCAGGCTGGTGACAATGGCAGTCCTGTGAGCCAGGAAAGGCTTGTTGGAAGAGAATGACTCAAACACAAGAGCTTTAGCCAAGGAAGTGCAGAGGAGATAGAGAAGAGTGAGAGTGAGAGAGAGAGAGAGAACTCACACAATGCTCAAGAATATCTTGATTGTCTTGATGAGGCTCAAGGGAGACCTCGTATTTATAGTGATACAAGGGTATGGGCGGGCGCCCAACTTATGGGGCGCCCGACGGACCAAATACAAAGAATGCCGTTACAAGGCCCAAATGGGGGCCAAATGTACAAGTAAATATATGGCCGCGAAGCTCTCGAAAAGAGCTACGCGATGATCAAGGTCCGGAGGCGAAACTGGGACTTTATTCCCAACAACCTCCCACTTAAAGGGCCAGTGAAGCTCCTCTAAGCTATGTAACTCCCACCCGCTGTAGACACATATCAAGCTGTGCTTTTGGCAAACTTTTGGTGAGAGCATCTGCAGGGTTCTCATGAGTGCCAATCTTGACCAAACTGACCAAGCCATCATCTAGCACCTGTCTGATGAAGTGGTACCGGACATCAATGTGTTTGGTACGAGCATGAAACATGGCATTCTTAGCCAGGTATATGGCACTCTGGCTATCACAACCAAGGACCGGAGCCCTCTCTGGCAATCCAAACTCTGTGACAAGGCGTGCTAACCAAATGGCCTCCTTAGAAGCCTCTGTGACGGAGATGTACTCGGCCTCAGTAGTAGAAAGTGCTACTATCCTCTGGAGTCTAGAGCACCAAGAAACAGCACCACCTGCAAGAGTATAGATGTACCCACTAGTAGACTTGCGGGTATCAGAATCACCTGCCATGTCTGAATCACAATAACCCTGCACCTCAAGTGGACCTTTACCATACATAAGGCATTTCTTCTGTGTCCCCTTCAAGTACCTCAAAATAGACTTTATAGCATCCCAATGTGCTTTGCCCGGGTTGGACATAAAACGACTGACTACTCCCACTGAATGAGCAATGTCTGGCCGTGTAGCAACCATAGCATACATAAGAGATCCACAAGCAGAAGCATAAGGGATCCCACGCATAGTACTGGCTGCATCATCATCTTTTGGGCAATCATCCTTGGATAGTTTAACATAGGGCTGCAATGGAGCACCCAAAGGCTTAGAATCAGCCATGTTAAATCTATCAAGGACTTTCTGGATATACTTCTCTTGCGAGAGGAAAAGCAACTTCTGTGCTCTGTCCCGTCTAATCCGAAGACCCAAAATATGTTCAGCTGAACCCAAGTCCTTCATAGCAAAAGCTGACTTCAGCTGGTCCTTAAGAGCTTCCAAAATGCTCTTATTCTTCCCGGCAAGAAGCATGTCATCAACATACAGCACAAGTATCACTGGGCTGCCATCTGCATCAGTTTTAGTATACAAGCAATGATCTGCATGGCTACGATTAAACTTCTGGTTAAGCATGAAAGCATCAAACTTTTTGTACCACTGCCTCGGGGCTTGTTTCAGCCCATAGAGACTACGCTTCAGCTTACAAACCAGATGTTCTTTGCCAGGAATGACAAAGCCTTCAGGCTGCTTCATATACAGCTCTTCATCTAAATCACCATGTAAGAAAGCTGTCTTTACATCCATCTGATACAGTTCTAAATCCAAAACAGCAGTGAGAGCAAACAAAACACGAAGGGTGGTCATTTTGACCACAGGAGAGAAGACCTCCTGAAAATCAATCCCTTCCTTCTGAGCATAGCCCTTAGCAACAAGGCAGGCTTTATACTTAGGCTGGCCGTCAACTGTCTTGACTTTGTACACCCACTTGTTAGGAATAGCCTTCCTTCCTTTGGGCAACTCAACCAAGTCCCAAGTGTCATTTGCATGTAGAGACTTAATCTCCTCCTGCATAGCATGCTCCCACTTGTTTCGGAGTTCACAAGACTTAGCCGCTTTGAAAGTAAGAGGCTCACCCTCATCTGTAAGCAAAACATGTTGCAAAGAGGGATCAAAACGCTGAGGTTCCCTCCGAAAGCGAGTAGACCTCCGTACCCAATGATCATTGGCTGGTTGGGGGTCAATATCGAGAGGAATCATAATTTCAGCATCAAAAGGCTGCGGGTTTTCACGAACAGCCTGATTTTCAGCATATAGGGGTTGCTGCCCTACACCTCCAGGAGCATGAAGCGGCTGTCCAACCTCTTCTGGCTCAAATATCACGGACTCATTATGTTCAGCCCTTTGTGAAGCATCCTGGGGCTCATTTTCAGCATCAATGGGTGGCTGCCCTTGCTGAAATTTGACCTTTTTCTGATCACCATGAGAGGCACAAACATTACGGAGCAGCTTTGCCTCATAAAATACAACATCCCGGCTGCGAACCACTTTGTTGGTTGATGGCAACCACACACTGTAGCCCATCTCACCTTCATCACCGTAGCCAACGAAGGTGCCCTTCTCGGACTTAGCATCAAGCTTGTTCCGGTCTTCCTTGCGGATATGCACATATGCATCACAACCAAAGATGCGTAAGTGGTCATATGAGGACGGTTTGCCAGACCAAACCTCCTCAGGGATTCCACCTTTCAAAGCTGTGTGTGGAGATCGATTGCAAACATGAACTGCAGTTTTCAAGGCTTCTCCCCAAAAATCCTGAGAGAGATTAGCTGTGGACAGCATGCATCGAATTCTTTCACACAGTGTACGATTATACCTTTCAGCCACACCATTTGAAGAGGGGCTATAAGGGGGTGTAAGTTCCCTCTTAATGCCATTATCATCACAAAATTTCTGAAATTTAGTACTAACAAACTCACCCCCATTGTCAGTGCGTAAGCATTTAATCTTCACTCCTGTTTGAGTATGAACAAATGCATAAAACTTTTGAAATGCAGCAAAAGCATCATCCTTAGATTTCAACAAAGTGATCCATACTTTTCGTGAGTGATCATCCACAAAAGACACAAAGTACTTTGAACCACCTTTAGATTTAATGGGCATGCTGCATATGTCAGAGTGGACCAAGTCCAACTTTTCAGCCTTGCGAGAGGCACGAGAGGAGTAAGAACTCCTATTCTGTTTCCCATACAAGCAATCATTACAAAAATCAAGCTTGCTTCCTTTTGCATCAAACTTGTTTAAGGAGGACAAAATGGAGAGACCCTTATGGCTCATGTGGCCAAGTCTCTTATGCCAAAGCTCCATGTGGGAGCGTACCTCTGCAAAAGCAATAAACTTACCAGACAAAGCCTGACCATGAAGGCTATATAATGTTCCTTTCTTGCATCCTTTTGAAATCAGCCTTGTGCCTTTGGTCAATTTCCATGTGCCATTTCCAAATATGGCCGTGTATCCCAAGGCATCAAGCTGGCCCACAGACAGGAGACTGGTTTTCAAACTAGGCACATACCTCACATTTGGCAGCACAAACTCACTACCATCCTGCAAAGTCAAATTCACGGTGCCCATACCTTCAATATTGCAAGCATGATCATTCCCCAAGAACACCTTTCCTCGGGAGCCTGCAGTGAAAGTTGCAAAACACTCCTGCACCCGTGTCAATAATCCAAGTCTGTGAAAGCACATCAGATTCATACATCAAGGCATGAATAACATCTGGTTCTGTGATATGCAAGTTATGAACATCAAGAGCATTAGCAGAAAAAACACATAGCACATCATCTGAGTCAGACAGTTCCTCTATGACAACACCAGAGGCCACATTGGCCTTGCTCTTGTCCTTTTCAAACTCTTCTGCTTTGCTGGAATTACTCTCTTTTTCCTTCTTTTTGTCATTTGAATGACTGGATTTCTTCTTCCGGTCTTGCTCCATCTTGTAAAACTTGCAATCTGGCTTCTTGTGGCCTTTACGACCACACTGGTAGCATGTAACATCAGACTGCTGGCCCTTGCTCTTGCTTCTACCCTTTGAATTGGTAGTAGTATTTCCCCGCTTGGTCGTCCTCCCTCGTGAGACATTTGCAGAACCGCTAGTCTCTGAGGTCTTCCTCCGGATATCTTCATTGAGAATAGCACCCCTGACTCCATCAAAAGTTAGGTTGGGATTTGTCCCAAGTGACACCACAAGTGTCTCCCAAGAGTCAGGCAAAGTAGTGAGCAAAAAGATAGCTTTTAACTTATCATCAAAAACAGGCAATCCAGAATCCTGCATCTGATTAAGCACCCCTGTGAAAGCAGTAATATGCTCTACTGCATTCTTAGAATCATCAAGTTGCATATTCATGAGTTTCCTGATGAGATGTACCTGGTTCACTGGCGTGGTGATCTCATAGGTGCTTCTCAGCTTCTCCCAGACGGCATAGGCTGTTGTCAGCCCTTTGAGGTCTACAAGAACCTCATCAGCAACAGCCATCTGGAGATAGGCAACGGCCTTTCTGTTCAGGATTCCCCATTCATCATCTGTCATAGCAGCGGGTTTGAACTGCTCAAGTGCAGTATCACATTCCCGCAGATAGAGGATATTCTGAATCCTCACCTTCCAAAGATCAAACCCAGTGCCTGCAAACTTCTTAATCTCTAGTAGACCCTTAAGATCACTTGTAGACGCCATGACTTATCAAACTGACACTTCAGAAAGTAAGCAATAGCAAGATGTTATGTACCAGATATGGGTTGACTGTAGGATGCTCGTAGATTGATGGAACAACTTCAAGTGAAGGAGACGGCGGAAGAGAATCACCGGATGTCGATGTAAACCCGCCGAGGGGCAGTTATGTTGCTGTCTTTGGGGGTTGCTCGTAGTTCCTGGCTGCTGGAGGCAGCGTCGGCTGCTGCTAGTGGCCGTGGGGCTGCTGGCTGCAGCCCAGACTGCTTGCTGGTGGCCGTGGGACTGCTGGCTGCAGCCCTAGCTGCTGCTGGTGGTCGTGGGACTGTTGGCAGCAGCGTTGGCAGCTGCTGATGGCAGCCGTACAGAAGGCAGCCCTTGAGCAGGGAGAGAACCAGACAGCAAACGCTGCTATTTGCAGCAGAACAGCAGCAGAAACGCAGCAAAGGGAGCAGCAGGGGAGAGGAAAACGCAGCAGAAGGGCAGCGTAGGGTGGAGCAGAAAACGCAGGAGAGGGAAGAGCAAGAAAAACAGCAAAACAGTCTCCTGCATTAAAAAAGAGAGCAGCACTCCAAAAAAAAACGCACCATCTTGATGATAGAAGGGAGGTGTTTGACGCGAAAAACGCAGACGATCCCGTAGTCAAGTGGTGGAAGACACCTCTAACTCCATAGCTTCTGCATACAGCTTCCCTCCATAGCTCTGATACCAGTTGTTGGAAGAGAATGACTCAAACACAAGAGCTTTAGCCAAGGAAGTGCAGAGGAGATAGAGAAGAGTGAGAGTGAGAGAGAGAGAGAGAACTCACACAATGCTCAAGAATATCTTGATTGTCTTGATGAGGCTCAAGGGAGACCTCGTATTTATAGTGATACAAGGGTATGGGCGGGCGCCCAACTTATGGGGCGCCCGGCGGACCAAATACAAAGAATGCCGTTACAAGGCCCAAATGGGGGCCAAATGTACAAGTAAATATATGGCCGCGAAGCTCTCGAAAAGAGCTACGCGATGATCAAGGTCCGGAGGCGAAACTGGGACTTTATTCCCAACAAGGCTTTCGGGCAACGGTTCCAAGGGAGGATGATCCTCCAAGGGGTGGAGTGAGAGTGCCAGACTCATTTCTCACGAATGAAGACCATGACAGTGTTCATGGACAAGGCAGGAACGGAATGGGGACTGGATGGAACAGATGCATAGATCTTCTTCAAAGTTAGAGTGGAATTGGAGACCTGGTCGGGCATTCAGTGAAAAGGTTGCCAGAGTAGGAAGGATGACAGAGGGAATTCAGAAATGGAATGGGATGATGACAATCATCCAAGAAGCAGATGGGAATCCCGTCATCAAGTTTAGCAGAGGGGGATGTCATGTGCACACACATGTACATGCTAATCTCAAGGGCCAATCCTAGAGGCAACATGATAAAGACTCACTAGAACCAGATGGAGCATGGAGTGCAAGTTTAGGTAAGGGATGGACTGGAGTGGACTCAGGGACATGTCGGCTGCATGGAGAACAAGAAAAGACTGTGTCGGCTGCATCAGGCAGGTCAAAGTTGGGATTTAATGTATTTGGGTCCAGTCGGCTGGCTGACCAGCAGTCGGCCAGATCTCTAGTTGTCCAAAGGTCTATAAAAGGCATGTTTGCTCATTGTTTTGTTCATTCACTCCCTCTTGGGTGTCTAGACATAGGACTAGGGTTAGGGTGTTCTACCTTTTCCAGAAGGCAGCCCATGGCTGCAAGGGATTATGTACCTTTTTGTACCATATGAAATACTGGATTTCCAACTCTCTCTCTCTCTCTCTCTCTCTCTCTCTCTCTTTCTCTCCCCCCCCCCTTTTGTCTGCGTTTTTGCATCAACATGTTCTAGATGGTGTTTAGGGCTGAAAGAAGACTCTCAGAGGTTCCGCATGTAACACTAGAACTGCAATGACACAGTTTGGTCAAACCCAGAAGGGTTTGCTGAGACACTCATAGGGCCAGATATTATCGGACACTGGAGCCTGGAGAGGACCTCACCGCCACAAATTTCAAGAAATGTGTGTCGACATATAGAGGGGAGACCAAGGCCATGAGAATCTCACAAGAAAAGGGCCCGGGGGGTTTGGCGCTGTCACATGCACTCTGCACTGTAGTGCATGGTGACAAGATGGCTCATCATCATCAGTGCAACATTGTGCAGTATTAGCACCCTTTAGGATGATATTTGTCGTATGCCATGACACCATTGTAATCCTCAGTCCAGGATAAGTCAGGCACGAGCTACGTAGGTCATTCCTCAGCCATAGTGAGTCAGTCAGTCAGTCAAATCTCTTAACCCACTTGAAGAGATTCATTCATGCATGTAGAGTCAGTAGAAACCTTAGGGTTTGCATTAGAAAGCACTCTGCATACTGCATATCATTCATCCATTGCATATAGACCATTGCAGAAGCCTTGAAATAGCATCTAGTATTTTTAGGATAATTATTAGCATTTATCTAGCATTTTTTCCATAATTTCCAGCATTTAATACCATTTATCATCTTGGACAAGTCGTGTAGCAAATTAGCTACAACCGACCAGCCCTAGCACTCATATAAATAGGTTTGCTTTTCACTCATTCATATCATAATTCAGCAATCAAACATCAAGCGTTGGAGCCTTCAGCCTAAGGAGCATCAACAATTGAATAATCAGCATCTAGAGCACTTCAGTCCTGAGCGTTTTCAGCCAGCGTTTCATCCTTCGGCAGCTAGGAGCATCAACGCATGTGCAATCAGCATCCATCATCAAAACACATCAGCATACAGCATTCAGCGTTCAGAATGCCTTGCGTTTTCTGCATAGGAGCAGTTTTCAGCATACCTATCATCATCGTTTTGCTACTGCACTTTGGTGAAGGTAAAACTCAGCATTCATTCACAGCCTAGAAACAGTCCCAATCAGCCCACACCTTAGCCTGAGATTCGCAGCCTTCCCTCATTCCATTGGGAAGAGTGCATAGGCTCAAGATTGGTCATCATTGGTGCTTCTACAGCCGTGTATAGTTCAGCCCGACTCTTGGTCCTCCGAGATCTTGCGTTTGGCTTATCGTCAATCCAAAGTCAGTCTCTTTAAAGAAATAAAGCAAATACTATTCCGGTAACGGGATAGGGGGCCCTTCAGTGGGTAATTCGAGACCCCATACGGTGTACACTTTATCTCTCTCTCTCTCTCTCTCTCTCTCTCTCTCTCAATCTCTTGAAGTTTGAAGTCATAAAAGTGGATTACTAAACTCACGAAACTCAAGATACAGAAGGCAGTGAGACTTGTGTGACAAGATCCTTAATTACGAATACTTCCGCTACATGTTACAGGCACAAGGACGGGGGAGCGTGCCAAGGGGAGGGGGGGGGGGGGGGCATTCTAGTTTGGGCCACACCTCCACACCATACTCACAGACTCCAATGGTCCAAGAAGATGAGGCAATTGGGACATGTGGATTTGGTTATATTTTGCTAGTAGGGAGCAACTCGTGCATATAGTAATATGCTACTTTCCACCCCCCCCCCCCCCTCCCAATTTTTGATTGTTGCTGTTTTGATCGTTTTTTACTTCTTCTTCTTCTTCTTTTGAAAAAAATGGCCGTTTATGGCTATTTTTGATTGTTATGGAGCTCGCTTGCTTTGGGCCTTGGCCTTGGGAGGGTGCCTTGGACTCTTTGGCCTCCCTTTAAAAAGCTCTCCTCCAACCTTTTCTCCGCCACAAGTTTCAAGCTCTCAAGCTCAAGCTCTCATAGCTCTAGCCTCTCGAGCTCAAGCTCTCCTCTCTTGGGCCTTGGCACTTGCAAGGTGCCCAACTCCAAGTCTCCATGCATTCTTTCTCCCTCTCTCTCTCTCTCTCTCTCTCTTGGGACGGTGCAGATCTACATGCGGCGCAGTTCCGGTAGCTCTTAAACCGCTCTTGAAGATGAGGATGCTCCCCTTGGCTTCTCACATGAGGTCAGAGAGCTCGAATTTGACGAGGATAGAAATCTCCTTAGCGATGGCAACTTTGACAAGGGCTCAGAGGTGCCCTCTCCTTCTACATATGATCTCAATGAGAACTCCAATAGTGATGCCTTCTCCATCTAGGTCCTAGGATTTAGATTCTAGCATCCACCCTCTTATTCATTTTTTTGTACTTACACCTAGCGCACATTGCGTTGATCTTACGATCTAGCTGCCCTTAGTACTATGCTTTGTACTTTTGTTTGCAACTTGTTTTTAGTGGAATTTTGGCTTGTACAACCTCTGAGCTCTCTATTCTTTCAAATTGATAATCTATAAATTTATAAGTGTTTTTTTAAAAAACCGTACTTTACCATATTGTATTCCAAAATTTCATACAGTGCGGTAAATTCCCGTATGGTATCGTACCATACCGTATTGCAACAACTATGGGTCAGAGCAAAGCGAAAGGCATGGAAATGGGTAGTACTCCGAGGAGGGGAAGCCCTCATTGGAGAATTTAAGAAGTCAAAGCCAGTGGAATCCCAACCCCAAGTTGATGCATACGTGCAACTCTCGTAAGTCTCTAGACTCGTAGAACCTTGTTTCTAGAAGCATTGCAACTGGTCTCGTAGATGATATTTGACTTCCGCAGACATCAATCTAATCTCTCTCTCTCTCCCCACATACATCAGAGCCATTATTGCTCAACATCGGAGGTGCCTACCTCACTTCTACAACCTCTCCATTCTAGATAGCCCCATGGTGGAGAGATTTGATCTGAGGAGAGGGCAACATGTCAACTGATCAGCATACATGGATCTACTTGATATACATTTTTCAGTATTTTCTACTTAGTGTCATCTAGGAGTCTTACTTATAGTTCTTATAACTGTAACTGTAAGATAGTCAGTTTATTGTACTTTTCAGTTTCATTTGGTTGTTCTCTTTGATAAGACACCAACTTCAGATGTACTCTCAGTTTTGGTCTCATAGGCCATCACGGCCTCTTGGAAACGTTAATTTCTCTCTCTCTCTCTCTCTCTCTCTCTCTCTCTCTCTCACACACACACACACGCGCGCGCGCTCAACGCTATGTGATACGTTTAGCCAAAAAAACAGTATTTAAAAAACAAACGAAATGCAAGAAGAGATAATGAAAAGAGTGTCACTGGCCAAGGGAGGGAGGAAGCAGGGACCATAGCTACTCCGTTGTTGTCATTTTCGGAAGGTGGCCCCTCGAAGTCAGGTACATCTGCAAAGACAGCCCGGGCTACGAGCACGCAAGCCTTCTCATCGCCGCCCTGGCTTCGAAATCCCGGCACATGGGGGGCGCCGCCGCCGCCGCCGGGTAGGTGCCAAGCCCATGAGGCTGTGTTGGCCGCTTCGTGGCAGGAGGCAAAGGCGAGAGAAAAAGGGCCTTCTGCTAAATTGTTGCGCAGGGCAGCGTATGTGGTGGAGCTGAGGGACGCGATCATGGCGATGTTGAGTGATTTCTATATATCAGAGAAGATGCAAGCTAGCTCTGTTCTTCTATAAAAACAGATTTGATGTTAGTAGAATATATCTACGTGGCTTTTACTTACAACAAACTAAAAATTAAAATGCCACGCTAGGAGAAATTAAAAAATATTGGCAAGAATTATTTGTTTTTATTTTTTTTTAGTTTTGGCCAATTAGAAATTACTACACACAAGCACGCTAGGAGAAATTGAAAATTAGTGGCAAGAATTATTTGTTTTCAATTTCTTTTAGTTTGGCAAATTAGAAATTACTACACACAAGCAGCCATCGGGTTTTCTTTTTTTTGTTCGTGGCGAATTAGAAATTACTACACACAAGACTCGACATTGTGAGGAATGGTGGGGGAAATTTTTCACTCAAAGCTCTAAGGTCAATCATCACAACAAGTGATCCAAAGGTGGAGGTTTATTTAGCCTCTTTTTCTGAAATTTGGTAGAGAGATGTTCTGATAAACATTAATTGGTTGTGTAAGTAAAGGTATTGTTTATGACAAAAAGTCAATCAATCGGTGCTTTGGTGTAGATAAGTTTTGATTAGCATTTAGTATTTATTGTTTGTGTAGTGTAATTATTTTTCATTAATAAAAACACTATATAGTGGAAAGACATCCTTTTGTAAAGCGGTATTTACAACTCTTTTTGGCATGGAAAGTCATAGTGGGTCAGTGGCATTCCAATTCCCCTTATTGAAATTTCAAGAAGTTACACTGTTCAAATTACATCTTTTGTATGATTGTGGAGGGAGCTTTGTGTATGTTTCTACTACTAAATTCTTTTTCTAGTTGCACATGTTGGGTAAAGCATCTCTCTTGTGTGGACCTACACCAAAAGCTAGGCTTGGTACAAGTTTTTGTTGAGTCTTTTTTTTTTTTAAAGGGCATGCAATATCAATGCTTTTTAAACAGAGTCAAGGATCCACTCTATGCAAGAGTTCATTTCTATTATCTTTTCAATTGCAAACTCTCACCAAAGCTTTGTCTTTTTCACAAAAAATGCTTAGTTTATGGGCATAAAATCTTAGGGGTGTCTAAAGTGACATCTTCTTATATGCACTCACCATGGTTTCTTGATGTCACAAAGTCCTTCAAGACCTCTAATTGAAAATTAAAAAATATAAAATGTTGCCTTAAAAGAGGAAAAAGTGCTATATTTTTTAATTTGATGAAGAAAGTGCATGAATTGAACCCTTTATGCTTTTTTTGAATGTATAGGCTCCTTTTACCTCATTTCGACTCAACAAATTTTCCCCACTATAATTTTCATTTAAGGCATTTATTTTATCAGCCAAGAAATCATGCTACTTCCAACAAGTTGAAGCTCATGGAATCTTTTGACAAAGAGAGTGCATGCATGTAGCTTATGCTTTAACGAGGAGAAAGGGACTTAGAGACCCCCGTGAGGCTTCCTTTGCAAGGCCAATGATCACCTAGTGGGGGTTGTATGAATAACATGCTACCCAAAGTAAAAGACCAAAAGGTTTCTCAATGGGAATGCCTTCAATTTTGATTGATTTCATATTAATTTAGATGAATATTTTAAAGATGTAATACACATTCAAATAAGCAATTATCTTGAAATCATTTTACATCATGAATAATAATAGTATTGGTTGAAATAGAACTTTATATCAATAGAATGTTTAAAATGATCTAGTGATATTTTTAATTTTATTAGATAACATAGACTTGCCAATGGAAAATAATTAACATATTTATTATGTGTCTTTTTCCTCTAAAATATAGATAAATCATAATTTATACCTTATTAATATTAAGGAATTTTTAAAATAACAAAAGGATTCTCTTCAAGAAGGATTTACCTTTGTGATGTGTGTGTGTGTGTGTGTGTGTGTAGGTCATTAGTGGGCCAGTGGCATTCCAATTCCGCTTATTGAAAATTCAAGAAGTTACACTATTCAAATTACATTTTTTGTATGACACTTGATTAAGGGGCTTTGTGTATGTTTCTACTACTAATTTTTATTCTAGTTGCACATGTTGGGTAAAGCATCTCTCTTATGTGGACCTACACCAAAAGCTAGGCTTGGTACAAGTTTTGTTGAGTCTGCTCTTTTTGAAAAGGGCATGCAATATCGATGCTTTTAAACAGAGTCAAGGATTCACACTAAGCAAGAGTTCATTTCTATTATCTAATCAATTGCAAACTCTCACGGGCACAAAATCTAAGGGATATCTAAGGTGACATCTTCTCATTTGCTTTAAAAATGCCCTCACCATGGTTTCTTGATGTCAATGATTTGGGACACAACGTCCTTCAAGACCTCCAATTGAAAATTAAAAAATATAAAACGTTGCCTTAAAAGAGGGAAAAGTGCTATATTTTTTTATTATGAATTGAACCCTTTGAATGTATGGTGTCCTTGATATTTATTTCCTTTAACAATATTCCACTTCTCTTTATCTTAGATTGTTCGCTCTCATTGCATATGTGCTTGGGGAAATGCACTAAACGTTTGTTGAAACATAATTGATGAGCCACACTTAGTGTGGAAAAGGGATCACATCAATGTTTGTTCTACACATCAAAGGTAATCTTAGCCAATGTGGTTAGCATATCCCCCTTCCTAAACTGAATTCCGTCCTCAAAATCAATGAGGCATGATTGGGAGATCATTACACACTATAGTTTGGCCATTTGTGAACACAAGTGTAGTGGACATAGTGTCAGGGATCTTGCTTCCTCGAATCATGCCTTCTTCTGCCTAATCATTATGTGCACGCTTATGCATTGGTGTGGGGCATTATCATGACTATTCCTTTATGTTAATTATGTGCCATAGTAGCATATATATCCAATCCCACCAAAGGTGGGAAGCGGAGGGGTAAGGGAATTCAAGGGGGAAAGGGATTGGAAGGGTGGGGAGTACAATAAAAAGGGATGTGTTTAGAGGGGAAGAAGGGGCTAGGAGTGGTTGGGAAGTAGTGTTGAGAGAGGTAATCGCGGTGTATGGTGTGTGGAAAAGCACTCTAAAGGTGCAAGATATTGTGGTAAGATAAGAATGCCACATATGATATTGTATGGTGTGTGTGTTGACCAAAAGAGTGGAAAAGAGTGTGCCACATGGATGCACACATGTAAAGTGGGATAAGGCTAGAAGGCCTATATCATTGTATGGTATACAACATGTTGCAATAGAGATCTATTGTTGAGTGTGCAACCTCTCTCTCTCTGTCTCTCGCTAGTCATGGAGTTTCTTGTGTGGTTTAATCCACCTTAATCTTTATGCTTAATCTATGTTTATCCACCATGATCAATCTCGTATTAGGATTTTCAACGTGGTGACAGAGCTAGGATGGGCTCTTGATCATGGTGCTTATGTATTTATATTACTTTATGTGTTCATTTGATTAAGCATATTTTCTATTTTAGCATTTCTATTATGAGAAAATCATGGCACATTTATCATTATGGATTACATTTGGAGTCTTGGAAGCTACTCATGGAGATTTGGAGATTATGGTGCTGGCATGGAAGCTGAAAATGAAGATTTCAGCAATATGAAGACTATGCAGTATTCATCAACATCAAAGAAGCTCCCCAATTTAGTTGCAAATAGGAGTTTTGCAACATGGAGAGCTTGCTCATCATCAAAGAAGCTGAAATAAGGATTTTCAGCAAGTATGAAGGCGATGGAATGTTCGGTGTCAACAAGGAAGTTGCCAAGAAGATTACCAAAGAAGGTATTTTGTGACTATTTGCCTCATTAATTTTTGGTTTGAGAATGAGAGATTGCTCATGAGAAGGGTTGCTATTTGATGGGATATTTGGATCCCATGGTTCTTTGTAAGTGGGCAAAGAGCATGATTTGGTGCAAGCTTGTCCAATCAAGGGATAAGGGATGGAGCCCATCTTAAGCACACCAAAAATGGAGATGTGCTAGTTTAGGTTGTTCATGGAAGATGAGCACGTTATGTGGAAGCTTTCATGTTGGTCATGCACATTGGTTTCTTTTGGGAAACCTTAAGTGAAGCACCCTTGAAGGTTCAACATGCAAGGTTATGGAGCTCATTTGGGAGCTCAAGGTAGACATTATAATGGCTATGTAAAATCTCAAGAGGGAGGTTAAATGGATGAGGCAAAGAGAGGAGCTCACTTGGGAGCTCATTACAGCCATGTTGGTGGCCATGGAAACAGAGGAGGTTTGTGTATTAAGGCATCACATAGGTGTCAAGGAACAACAACATAGAAGAAGCTTGTGTAAACAAGCTAGTAAGGAGGGGTAAGAGAGATAGCAATTAAAGCTATGAGAACATTTGCAAGTTTGGCTACAACATCAATGGGAGCAGGCAGATAGCTTGTGGAGCTTGCAGTAGAAGACACGACAAGGTTACCAAGAGAGCTCAAAGATTAAGCATGTGTAAAACTAGCAAAAGAGGTGTTGAGGTTAAAGATGGTGATAGAAGCAATGGCAGCAGACAAGCTCAAGGTTGAAGCAATACATGTCTAGAAAAACAACAAGCATGATGAAGGTATAGGACACCCCCTCCACAAGACAAGAGGGCTAGCTGTGAGAGCTTGGCTGGAGAGAGCTTGGTTGGAGAGGGCTGTAGGGAGTTGTCGGGAAGAGCCTCCACGCACAAAGGCAGCTTCTAGCCATAGAGGGGATGCTGGGGGGGTTTATGTCTGGTACGAGTACGAGTAAGGAGAGAGGAAAGAGGGGTGGAAAGGATGGTGTACGTGAAAGTACGTCGACCTGTGGTTGCATGGGCTTGTAGAAAGAGTGGTACCTGATGGCGGGCCAAAGGTGGGGTATGCATGTACCTTCCACGTCAGTGGTCGCATGGGTGTGCATGTGGTGGCCAGGAAGGACTTTATGTTAGGGAGACATAAGTCCATAGTCCCTTGAAAAAAAACATGAGTCAACACACATAAGTTTAGAAATGTGAGCCGTGAGTCAACACGTGAGCTTAGAGACATGAGTTGTAAGCCTAGAGACATCCACTGCGAGTCTAGAGGCATATGAGACATGAGCCATGAGCCAAATCTAGATTTGTGAGTCGTGAGTCTAGAGACGTAAGTCAGTAGACATGACTCTGAAGGTGTGAGTTTGGTGCGAGTTAACAAACGTGAGTCTGGTCAACCTAATAGTATACCAAGCAATTCAAACAGTATGGTACTAATGTGATTCTAGGAAACCTAATATTATAACAATCAATTAAAAGTGTTTGGTCAAGCAGCTCTCTTTGAAGACTTATAAAGACACACTTACCCTGTCATAATATGTAAGGTGATTTCAACCATTGAGGAGCATCATGATGACATGTAAGACCTGTGAGTTTACCGTAATTTAACTAAAAATATACGTAAAAGCTTATTCCGGTGTCCATTTTGAGTGTTTAAAGTTCTATACTAGGGTAAAATCGCACGTAAATTTCAAATTTGGACTCATAATTTTAAGATTCCCAGTGTAAATATCTCAATTATTAAAAATGATGATTTTTACACTATAAAAGGACCATAATTGCATCTATCAAATGGACATAAATTATTATTAAAAATGGGCATGTTACACATCTTTACCAAGGTATCCCAAGCCTCCTTAAGTATTTATGCATCCTGTCGCGTCACATTAACAACTAGTACAAAACACCTTTCTGGCTCTTTCATGCCATGTCTTATATGTGAGATTTTCTTCAGCAATCTCTAGCTCCTTTTCATCACCTGTGATGAACTCCCAATATTCTATTCCCAAGGGAAATTGGTTATCATGAATTTCCAAGCCTGGAAATTATTCTTCTCTAGATTCTTGTTTATAATTTATGACAACCTATCACAGATATCTTTACCTTCTAACCAAATGGTGCTTGCAAAAACTTCTGCGCTTATAGCAAGCCTGCCAGACCTACAATCTCCCAACAAATGTAAACCTATTTTATCATAATTTTATATGGAAGTCACATAAATATACATCCACCAATAACTTACAAATCTCAGATTCTCTACAAAGGCTATCTGCAACCAAATTTCTGTCATAACTTTGCACTAAACCAGAACTTAGGCATACATAGTCAAAATTGACTCATTCATGTTGAGATTCATTGTACCTCCTACAAGAAGCTAATTAGACTAATGACACACTAAGAACACACGAATGACACATGATTAACTTAATCATAACCAAGATCCTAAGGTGGTGTGCCTAACCAAGATGACGAGAGTGCAAAACAAAGTGATGATCACAACCTGATTAGGTTACAAGATAGATTAACTTGCACTCTTAGAGAATCTTGAGATGTGCTTGTCCTTCTATTGCTTGAAAATAACCCCTTTTATATGGGTAGAGTACATCTTTGCTTGTTCCATGCATGTGGGATAATCCACTTTTGCCATATGGCTTCATGCTCACCTACTCACTCCCTGCCTATACATATGCTCTATGGCACCACACTTCTTAACACCCCACCTTGGTGCCATATCTCTGGGCTACTCAAGGTGGTTGGATGTGAGTTACAACAATCATTACCCCCCTGGGTGCTCAAATGGCTACTCTCAAGTGGTCGGGTAGCTACACACAAACAAGATAAAATGATAAGATGGGTGTCTACTCATATGATGACCCCTCTTTTACAAGAGATAGCTATGTTTGTGGTGGTGTTTGCCTCCTTGCTCTTTAGAAGAGATGATCACTAGGGATCTCTTCGTACTTTGTGGTTGAAGTGGTCCCCATAAAGTTTCCTTTGCTTTTCTCTTCGATCTGCAATATTCTTCTTTATGCCCGAACTTGTTGCAGTAGTTACACTTTGGCTTGTCTTTGAACCCGCATTCATTTTGAAAGTGTCCTTTTCTATCACAATTATGACACTTCAAATTGCTTTTGTTAAACAATGCATGCTCAACGGTGCTGGGATTACTTCCTTTTAATTCTCTCTCCTTGTCCAAAAGCGAGAAGACACATCCATCAAATGTTGGCTCTAGTATATTTTTAAGGTTGTGACAAGTGCATTGTATTCCTTTGGCATGCATTTTAAGATTATTATTGTAACTGCATCTTTAATTCTAACCTTAGCATCTATCCCATCTAATTGGGTCATGATGCTTTTCATTTTACTGACAAACTGTGCCAAAGATTTATTAAAGTTAATTTCTAGACCATAGAACTCAATCTTTAAGTGAATTTCTTAGTTATTTGCCTTAGCTCCAAACATGAGATTCAATGTATCCCATGCATCTTTTGCGTGTTTCCTAGAGTCAACGTGATGAATAAGACTTGTGCCCAGGTGTAAACCAATAAATGACAATGCTTGCTCATCGTTTTCAACCCACCCTTCACTTGGTTCATTCGGCACATTTTCCTTAGTGATTTTCCACAATTTCTTATGCATTAAAAGGTACATCTATGTAGCCCAAGTGTGGAACCCTTCCCCATTGAACTTCTCTACATGCGAACTGACGCTTGTTGATATTTCCATAATGAGAAGGTCTTACCAAAGATCTTATGATGCTTCAATTAGTAGTATCTATTCTCGTACAACTTGGCAAATGTGGGTGCTTTTAATCAAGATGAAATGCAAGTAGTGCATGTGCTTCCAATTTTTAATTTTTTACTTCTAGAGCTTCTTGATAGTATCCCTAATGCAAAATTAGTGCTTTTGAACACACTAAATGAAGCCCTAATTTCTCAATTGTATCTCCAATTGTACCTAATTACTACTAATTGCATGTTAATTATAGATATTAGTGCTTAATACAATGATTAATAGAGCTAAAAACTTGGAGTGCTCAATTGAGCTTGGGGAATCCAAATTTCATGGGACCTTTTACATACACCTCTTGCCCTTGATTAGGTTGAGTGGTCCAAATATAAAAAACCATCTCAAAAACACCAAAAAATCCCAAAAACGATAAAAATCAGGCGATTGGTAATTCGGTTACTCCAAAACTAAACTATAGACTCCTCTTAGTATTGCTAAGAAGATCCTAAAAGGGTTTGCACTAATTCCTTGTACAATTCCCGAATGAATCGAAATGACAATCTCCTCTATTGTGCGAAATGTAGATGACTAGCGAGACGAATTGGCATGAGAGCTTGGAGATGTAGATTCACCTAGACTTGTGTGAAATTCCCCTTGTAGGGCTTGACCAAATATTGAGAGAGTGAGGAGAACAAGCTTGAACAAGTTTGTCCACAAGAAGGGAAAGAAGATAAGGCTATGGTGAAATGTGATTAGTGGGTTGATTAGTGTAAAGAAATGATTAAAATAAGCTAATGAGATGATAAGGAGAAACTCATGAGGAAAAGGGGTGGCTCTGATACCATGTGAAGATTCATGCTACCTCCTAAAAGAAGCTAATCAGACTAACGACACACTAAGCACACACTAATGACACATGATTAACTTAATCCTAAGGTGGTGTGGGTAATGCCTAAGCAAGATCATGATGAGAGTATGTGAAATAAAGTGACGATCACAAGCTAATTAGGTTGCAAGATAGATTAACTTGCACTCATAGAGAAGCCTGAGATGTGCTTGTCCTTCCATTGCTTGAAAATGACCCCCTTTTATGTGGGTAGAGTACATATTTGCTTGCTCCATGCATGTGGGATAATCCACTTTTGCCATATGGCTTCATGCTCATCTACTCACTCCCTGCCTGTGGGATAATCCACTTTTGCCATATGGCTTCATGCTCATCTACTCACTCCCTGCCTATACATGTGCGCTATGGCACCACACTTCTCAACATTTCATAGAGTGCCTACATAGAAAAGTTGTAGAGCCAATATAGAACCTTACAGCCAACCTTCCGACTTGCAATCTGCCTATACATGTGCGCTATGGCACCACACTTCTCAACATTTCATAGAGTGCCTACATAGAAAAGTTGCTGAGCCAATATAGAACCTTACAGCCAACCTTCCGACTTGCAATCTCCAACACATGTAAACCTATTATATTGTAACTATCTATATGGAACAGTCATACAAATATACATCCCACCAATAACTTTCAAATCTTAAATTCTCTAAAAACTATCTGCAACCAACTTTATGTCACAACTTTGCACCAAACCAGAAATCGGGCAGACACAGTTGAAATTGATACTTTCATAGAAGTGCATGTGAAAAACTTGCAAAGCTTTGTAAAACATAGCTTGAAATGGCCTCGAATCCAATTTTGAAATCACTGAGCTCCTGTTAACCACATATGCACAATGTAGTGTCCCTTTGATTCACCACACGAAGGGTGTCTCAAGATGTGAATGCACCGTATTGTTATGCCTACCTACTATTGCTCTTACCTAGCAGTTACTTGTAGAGATTTTATTTTGAATCAAAGGGAAAGAGACAAAGCTTTACCCTTACCCATCTTTGCACACTTATCTATAGATTTGCTTCCAAATCAAATGGAAAGAGATAAAGTTATTCTTACCCATGTACCACCTCTTTTGCTTGCCTCTTGCTTACCTCTTGAGCTCTCTTTACACAAACTGACATGCTTTGATACCAAGAGAAGAATGTGGGGGAGAGGATGAGCTTGAGATCCTTGTAAGAAAAGATAAGTATTAGACAAGCACATAAAAGAGACGGATGGTTGAATTTTCTTCTATTCTCTTCTCTTCTCTACAACTATAACATAAAGAGATAAGATTCCATATTACAAGGGAAAGTGCTCTCCTACTATAACATGCAAAGGTCAATCCATAGTGTGAACCCGACTACATGAGCTCGTGCTATAACTATGCCATAACTCTAATATACCAAAGTGGCCTATAAAACCACCTATGAACCATTGGTGGCATATCACCCATAATCTCATCAACCATGATAGTGGAGTAAGTGTAGAATCTATTGCCAAGGCGATCCAATATTAACTAGGAAAGAAAAATGTTATGGGTAAATGCTTTAAGTAGACATCCCAGTGTCCACAATATCTTTGTGATAGAAAGTGATCCTTTGAGTCTTATGAGCAAGACCCTAACTTCTCCAAAGTTTGGATCAAGCTTAAAGATAATGATTGGAACCATGTCAGTGATTACTCATGTCATGATGGTTACCTCTTCTTCTTGACGAGATTGTGTGTCACTAAAACCACCATACATGGGTCATAGAGGTGTTTTGCTACCTTGTTTTCAATTAGTCTCTCTAGAGAATTATTTTTGAACTTATCTTAAAGATGTAGTAAAGTTTGTGGATGAATGTTCTATTTGTCAAAAAATCAAAAGCTCTAAAGATAAGACCCAAAGACTTCTCACACCTTTGCCAATCCTTAATGATAATTGGGAACATATATCTATGAACTTCAATACGAGTTTGCCTAGTACATCGAGTCATAATGATATAATTTGGACTATAATTGACCGTTTAAGTAATCAAGACTATTTCTTGTCTTGTAAGACTTCTCACCAAGCCACGAACATGTATATCAAGTAGAGCTTCATGCATCATTGTTTGCCAAAAGTCATTATTTTAGATAAAACTCTAGTTTTTGCAGTATTTTTGGGATTTCTCTTTTCTCTAACTTGGCACTAAATTAGACTTTTCCACATCTTTCCATCGAATGGGTAGGTTACTAACATCACTATCTTGGATTTACAGAACCTACGTTTCCCAATAAGGGTTCATGGGATAAGTTTGTTAATCTTCTCCAATTTGCATACAGCAGTATCCCTTATTTTGCTATACTAGTCATGCACCTTTTAAGATTGTTTATGGAAAAGCTCTGCCTCATATGGCTATTGGTCATGCACCTTTCAAATTGTGTATGGAAAAGCTCCTCATTCAGCTAGTCATGAACATTTTGAGTTTGCACATGGAAAAGCTATGTCTATTCTAGCTTTACGAGACTTTCCCACATAATTGAAGTTGCTAATCAATTTGGTATATACTTTAGTTACATTTTGAGTGATGTACGCAATATGTTAAGGAAGCAAACCAGAAACGTAAAACAAAGGTGATTATGCACTTTTGAAAATTGAGAAACATATATTTAATTTCCTAGCTATCAAACTTGCACCAAAATTTTGATTTGTTGGATAAGGTGATTCACAAGATTAATAATGTTGCTTATAGATTAGAGTTACGTTCTCATCGGTAGATTCATGATTTATTTCTTGTTAGTTTGTTTAAAGTTTTGATTCTAGGTGCTATTGTTGATTATCAGATTACATCTACCCACATTGGCCATTAATATGTCAAATATTTTTGACTTTAAAAAATCATCCTTGTGAAGATGTGAGATGGATGCCCGAGAAATATTTTCATGCCTTTCTTGAGATCATTCTTTTCAATTAACCCATAATTGGGAGTAATTGTAAACTTAAGCAAGAGGGAATGTTATGAGAATAAGCCCTCTTAAAAATATTATTCTACCCTCTTAAATAATTTGGGGATGCCTAAATTGTCTTTGTATCATGACAAACTATGTAATATATCATGGGTTATGCCATTATAAATATTAATACATTTGGTGACACATTGACGTACATTTGGGGCCTCAAGTGTTTGTTATACTTGGTTTATATGGCACGATGATTCCTGGAGTATTTATGCATGATGAGTAAGCGTGTGATGATGGCATGTTTACCTATGGAATATGTGTTACAAAATTATTTACTAAATATTTACAAGGGAGAAGGACTTGGAAGATTGAGGTGGATGTGCATAAATTATTATTTTGGAAGGCATTCATAATTTTGAACAAGCTTTGTAAATAGGTGCAAGCTTGTGCACACTTCTTTATTATTTTTACAAGCTTAGAATTGAAAGCATAGACTTTGGGAAATATTTAATCTTTTATATTTTGTAAAGCATGGAAAGATTTTATCATAGACTCAAGTAATTAATATTGATAAAGCACTTTTTGTATTTTTGGAGACTATTCCCTATTATTGGAATGAAAATTTTAAAAATAATCATGTGTGGGAATAGGCCACACAATGAGGGGGAAAGATTTCATCCATTGATAGTGTTATGCAGAGTTAAGTATTTTAATGTGTTATTTTCAAGCTTTATTTATATTAAATTTGTTGCAATTGACTTTATGTGAAAAAGACAGATAGAGGGATCATGCTATTAGTCATTTATGTGGATGACTTGATTATCATTGGTGATAGTGATGTTGACATACATGATGTCAGGATGCTTTTGAAATAGATGAAGGATTTTGATGAGCTCCCTTATTTCTTGGGTGTAGGGGTGGTGAGATCACCTCATGGAATTTTGTTTTTATAGAGGCAGTATGGCTTGGACGTATTGTCCAAGTATGGTATGATAGGCTGTAAGCCTAATTTAGTGACATTGGAGTAGAACACAAAGCTTTCTGTCGATACAAGTGAGCGTTTAGAGGACCTACTATGTACATGAGCATAGTGGGTAGCTTTGATCTACATGTTGTTGGAGCAGCAAGAAACAATCAACAGTTGCCTTGTGTCGAGTATAGAGTACAGGGGTGTTGCTATGGCAGCTTGTGAGGTAGCTTGGTTTTAGAAGCTACTTGGTGATATATGCTAGGGGACGAAGCACATTGAGATGCATTATCACTTTGAAGATTCTAGCACGTGATGTAGATCTGGTATTTGTTAGCATAGGGGATCAGGTGATTGACATCTTCAAGAAGGCATTGGGCATAGAGAAGCTCCACAAGTTTAGGAGCTTACTTGGAGTGCAGTGTATGGAGTTGAGCTTGAGGGTGAGTGTTGAGATATCAAGCTCAACTAGTGCTACAAACACTGATGACCCACTTGAATGATAACTTCCGCACTTATGCCACTGGCATGGTTAGTGAGATTATAGTCGATATGCTGCCAATGGACGCTATGTGACAACCATATTTGGATTACTAGAGTATGGGATAGTTATAATGCCAACCATATAGTCGAATTCACACTATGGACCGCCGACTATTATATGTTATAGTAGGAGAGTACTTTCCCTTATAGTATGTACTCTTATCTCTTTAGTTTATGGTTGTAGAGAAGAGAAGAAGATAGAAGAAAATTGAACCGTCTTGCTCTCTCTTGTGTCTTGCTCTCTCTTGTGTGTGTGTGTTTGTTGTTTCACAAAAAAAGGTGTGTGTGTTTGGTTGTGCAAGGAACTCAAGTTGTCCCTCTCCCCTACATTCTCTTTAAGTTTAATATTCTTATATGGAATACTAAACCATTTTGTTGTTTGTATTTTGAGCATGTTCTCTAACAAGCCCTAGGAGAGTCATTGGAGAGTACGTATATACATGCAAGATACTCAGAATTATGGCATCACCTACACTATGGGAAGAAAGGTGAGACTTTACATTCCATATAGACAAAAGTGTGACTTTAAAGCCCTAGCATTGGAAAGCACATATATACATGCAAGATGCTTAGAATTATGGCATCATCTATATGATGAAAACGAAGGTGAGACTTCAAAGTTTACATATACAATAGTGTAAATATCACGAGGAAGTTGTATGGGTTTTTGATAAGTATTCTAGACAAGAGTGTGAATGCTATGATGGAGGTATCTCATTTGTGAAGATCTAGGTTATTCAAATCCAAAGTTTAAATTATCCGTTTAATTTAGACACATCGTATTTCAAATAATTGCATGAAATAATCTTAAGACTTTGAAGACATCTCATCGATTTTGTCTATTTTTATTTTTGGCCTTGCATTTCATATTAAAGAATTCATTTACTTTCATGCTAAAAGAAATTTTGAAAGAAAAAATTAGAAAAATCATTTAAATTTCATATTTTACATCTTCAAATGCGTGAGATTTTGCATTTTATAGTTGTTTTTCTCAAATAATTATATAGATTCTAATATGTGAAACAGGCTAAAGTCAATATTAACTTTTTACAAAATTAAATTTCTAAAAAAAAATTTTAAATGTTTATAAGGAAAATAATTCATAACTTAAACTTTTAATGGTAAAAAAAGTATGTACACACACACACACACACACACACAACTAAAATTAATTTAAAAAATAAAAGTAAATATTTTTTAAATGAAAAAATTCTTTGTATGGAAAAATGCAATGCAAGTGAAGACATCTTTGCAAGTTTTTTAATCTTTCCTTTTACGAATCTTGCTTTACTATGTTTTGAACACATCTTGTAGGCTTATCTTATTTGTTTTTTTAAGAGATTTTACAACTCATGCACTTGAGCACTTCCTCCCTGCACTCCACTGCCCCCTCCATTCACAACACCAACACCCTCCTGCCTCACTCCCCCCCCGGTGCCCACAACCCCCTTCCTTAAAAAAAAAACTCCCTTACAACATGACAATCTTGATGGCAACAAATGAGGCTCAAACCCAACACCTCTACCTAGCTTAGGACTTTGATACCTCTACCAATCACTAGGCTTGCCATTTTAACTAAACCCATCCACTAAATGTCACCCCCTCGAGCTCTCAAGCCTTGTTTTACTTGAATGTGTTGTTTGTCCGTACCTTGAGACAAGTAGAGGCAGCTCCTATGTAAGATTGAGGAAGCATAAATATGGTGACTGCACTAGCACATGCCCTATGGGGATTACAAAAACGATGCTTCGTGTGTTATCTTGACAGTAAACCTTGTGTCAAATAGGTATGTTTTAAATGTTGGAGTTCATGATGATGGATTGTGGCTTTAAAAAAAAAAACAATTTTGCTAGCATTTCAAACCAAAGTTGTCCTCTTAATCATAGTGATAAAAAGGACCATCTTGTTTTTGTGAGGTTTGATTAAGGTCTTTTATAATCACCCTTCATCATTCTTGAATGTATAGGCAAGGAACATGGAAGATTGTAAGTACCAAAAGGCCTCTTATGATATATGTGTGTATGTGAAAAAACAAATGCAACAATAGTGTGCGTGTGTGTGTTTTTTTAATAATAAAAATCTGGCTTGGTGAAATTGAAGAGGAGCCGAAGCGACGAGAGCCTTCATCGGCAGCTTCTGAACACCATGATGAGCAAGGGCCATGGGTGCTCGACTGGTAAGCTTATTCGAACTTTGTGCAAGGAGGAAGGGCAAGTGGACAGGACCCTGGATGCCTTCTCTTGCACGCACACATCCCCCTCCACCCGCACCCACCGCTCCCTCCTCTGGGCTTGTAACAAGACCAAGGCCCTCACTGAAGCCAAGCAAGTCCTCTGTCCCATCTCACCAACATTCTTGGTAACTACGTTTTGATCACGCTGTCAAATTGCCATGCCATATAAGATGCACACCAGATGGTTGCCTCGTCGTCGTAGTGCCTTACCCTGCACAACCACGATGTCCGCCTGCACGCTGTGTGGCCGCGGGCAGGAAGCACCCAAAATGCATCAATTTATGCCAGAGGATAGTGCTGAACCCAACAGGTATACCTTTACAAGCCTCTTTAAAGCTTGTGGCAACATACGGGACCTCCCTCAAGGCAAGAAACTACATGCCGATGCCCAGAGCAAGGGCTTCACATCAGATGCATTTGTTGCTAGCGCCATTGTGAGTATGTATGGGAAGTGTGGGACCATTGTAGAAGCAGAGGATGTGTTTGGTGCAGTATTTAAGCCCAACATCGTTCTGTGGAATGCGATGCTCTCGGCATACGTCAAACAGGGCCAAGGAGAGAAGGCTTTACTGTTGTACAGACAGATGCAAGAGGAAGGCCCGAGTCCAAAGGTGCTGACATTTGTGATTGCCCTTCAAGCCTGCGGCATTCTTGCAGCAAAGGAAAACGATCATGTTGTGAGGGACCAGCCAATCAAACTGAGATCTCTGGAAATTGGACAGGCATTACACTCAGAAGCCCGCAGGAAGGGCTACACAGTGGATGTCCGCATCGGAACCACCCTTGTTAGTATGTATGGCAAGTGTAGAACTGCTGTGGAAGCAGAAAATGTGTTCTGTATGTTGTCTCAGCGCAATGTTGTGTCGTGGAATGCGATGCTATCAGCTTATCTTGAACTTGGGCAAGGGGGGAGAGCTTTGCGCTTGTACAGAGAGATGGAATTGCAAGGCATGAAGCCAGACCAACTCACAGTCGTCTTTGCCCTTCAGGCATGCAGTATCCTTGCAGAGAAGGAAGAAGCTCTTGCTATGCAGGGACAATTAACCAAAGCGGTGTCTTTGGAAATTGGGCAGGCTTTACATGAAAATGCTCAGAGGAAGGGTTTTGCACGAAATGCCTTTGTTGGTACCACCCTTGTGAATGTCTATGGCAAGTGTGGCGCCATTGTGGATGCAGAGGATGCGTTTAGTGCATTGTCTCAGCGTACTATTGTGTCATGGAATGCAATGATCTCTACATATGTTGAGCAGGGCCAAGTAGAGAAGGCTTTAGTGTTGTATAGACAGATGCAAAAGGAAGGTGTGATTCCGGACCATCACACTCTCGTGTTTGCCCTTCAGGCATGTGGCATCCTCATGGTGAAAGAAAAAGCTCTTGCCGAGGGGCAATCAACCAAACTGATGCCTATTTTGGATCTTGGGCAGGCATTACACGGTGAAGTTCGCAAAAAGGGCTTTGCACTTTAATGCTACGAGGAAGAGTCTGAATTCACATCTTGATGTACAGGTATTGAGAAAGCCTTCTAACAAAGGATTTTACAAGGACTCAAACAAGCAGACATCACCTGAGAGTTGAAGAACAGAAGATACTGCTCCACACAAAGCATGATGCAGAAGATCCTATGGACTGGCCCTAACACAGCCAGTCATAAAAGTTGGGCATATCATGAGTGGTGTTGCAGAAGAGGCTTTGGAATGGAAGCTGGGCACAGGTTGTGGCAGATATAAAATCATCCTTATAGTAAAATCAGAGGGTGTGGCATGTGCACATGGATGCTAAATTGATTTCCGGTAAGATTATCTTTCAGTTTACAGTCGTATCTTGGTATATCTAGAATGATATATGCTAGAGGATGGGCTCTATTGCGGCTTCATTGGCAATGCCAATTGTATTAGAGGTGTAAATGACCTCACATCAAAGTTTGTGCATCTGTGTTTTGACAAAAGGTAGAAAGACGAAAGGCTAATTTTTTGCTGATCGTAAAAATGTGAAGGAGTGTCTAGAAAAGGGCAGATTTGAGTCACATGTGTTGATTGAGATGTTTTAGGAGAGAATCAAGTGATTGGAGAGAATTAAAGAGGTCTGATGGAGAGTCAAGGAGAAATTTTGGGATCTAGATGCTGATATTGTTAGAAGTCATCTCCTGTCTATTTGTATACACCAGGGCCTCTGTTGTGGGTGTGCCCGCCCGTATATCATTTTTCCACACTCCCCGTATTTTTTCCCTATTTTTCCCATTTTTTTCTAGTGGCTGGAGGGCTGCCAGTTGATGCCAGGAGCACTCTGAAGCTGGCCGACTGCATCTGTATCAGTCGTGGGCTGTAGGAGTGCTGGCCGACTTGTTCTGTCCAGGCGTGGGGCATCTGATGCTGGCCGATTGCTATATTCAGCAGTCGTGGGATTTTGCTCAGTCGTGGGCCCTTTCTAGAGCTGGCCGACTGCCCTCGTGGGATTGTATATATAGCCCCCCATCCTCCTCCACTTTCTCATTCAGTATCTTCGGGATCTTGTGTATAGAGAAGAGTTTACACACATCTCTCTGTGTTTCTTGTGCTGATTATTTTCTGTAGTCTACTTGCTCTTGTCTACCCAAGTTTGGATATCATTTCCGCTGCATATTCTGACATGGTATCAGAGCCCTAGGCTCTAGCAGATCTTGGGCGTTTTTCTGAGCAAGAGGGGGAGCAACAGGTTGCTGATCGGTGGACTGTTTCGGGCTGAACGGGAAGTGAAGGTGCAAGAGGAAGGCGGGCAGAGGGGCTGGACAGCCACTTGCATATTTTCTGATTTTCAGATTTTTCCCACCCACCCACCCTTTCAGGTTACTCTCCGAGATGGCGGATTTACTCGAGATGGCTGAGAAGCACGTGAAGATTCCGACTCTCCCCACGTTTCCAGTGGATCGGCAGTTGGACGGGTCCAATTATGGCATCTGGAAGGTCATGATGGAGTCAGTTCTGGAGTCATATGATCTTGCTGATTTTATTATCAAAGGGGTGCCAAGGCCGGAAGTTGAGGAAGGGGAGTTATTATCGACGAGGAAGGACCGAGAGGCACAGGCACAAATGTGGGACCGTGTCAACGCCAGGGTCCGGTCGTTTATATTCCTCAATTGCACACCACAGGTGATCAACCATGTGAAGCACATGACGCTGGCGAGAGGCATATGGGAGCACTTGGCTTCTTTGTACAACAGGGTGTCACCCATGAAGCGAATATCCTTGGAAGTGCAGATGCGGGTTATGAACCCTGCAAAGTCTTCGACGATGCGGGAACACATTAACAAGCTGCAGGCCCTTCAGCAGGAAGTCCTTCAAGCTGGGAAAGAGATATCATCTGAAGATATGGCCATCACGTTACTTTCCCACTTGCCTGGTCAGTATTCTGCTTTCTATTCCTCGTTGATCACTAGTGGCAGGCTCAGCACCATTACTTGGGAGGAGCTTGTGCCAATGGTCCTGGACCAGGAGGAACGTTTCACGAACCCTCCTCACGGCGGAGGTTCGGAGGCCTTAACTGGCCAACGGTCGAAAGGCCGTAATACCAACAAGGGCAAAGGGAAGGCTTCACCAGATAAGTCTTCCGAGAAGAAGCCTGATCCAGAACGAGAGAAGCTGAAGGCCGAAAGATCGTGTAATGATTGTGGCGAGAAAGGCCACTACTGGAGGAAGTGCCCTAAGCGGACAGGGAAGAGTGCTGATTCATCAGCCTCAGCTGCTGCGAAGACTCCGGCATTTGTGCACTTGGAGATGGTGGACTCCGATGAGTCATTGTCTTCGAGCGAGGAGGCAGTTGGCTTCACCGCAAAGGATACTCGGGAATGGATTCTCGACAGTGGTGCTTCCAGGCACATGACTCCATCCCGTGACTTCTTCCTGGATCTGAAACGGCAGTCAGGTCGTATCTTTATTGGCGATAACTCCACTATTCCGATTCATAGTGAGGGCCGGATGGAGATCATTCCCGACGGCAAGGGGGGCAAGCATGCTTCCCGTGTTCTTTATGTCCCTGCTCTGGGCTTTCATCTTTTGTCAGTGCATGAGGTATGCAAGACTGGCTTTCGGGTGGAATTTGAGGAGCATTCAGTTGCTCTAAGGGACCGTGAGACAGGCAAAGTTGTTTGGGAAGGCGGTGTGGAGAACGGTATCTACAAACTCTCTGCACTCTCCTCACTGACAGGCTCTCAGGTCGGAGACTTGTGGCACTTTCGTTTTGGCCACTTAAATGTGGATGCTTTGAGGCGCGCCTTCCGGGACCAGATGGTGGTTGGCTTGCCAGATGTTGGTAGTAGGCAAGGACGCTGCAGTTCTTGCATACGTGGTAAGCAGCACAGGGAATCCTTTTCGAAGCAGGCTTCCAGGCGGGCTTCGAAACCTTTGGAGTTGATTCACACTGACTTGTGTGGACCACAGCAGATACCATCCTTGGGAGGATCTCTCTACTTCATGCTGCTTGTTGATGATTGTACCAGATTCACGTGGGTCTACTTTCTTTCACAGAAGGACCAGGCTTTTGCTCGGTTCAAGGATTGGCATGTGATGGTGGAGAAAGAGTCTGGATTTCAGGTCAAGACTCTCAGGGCTGACAAAGGAGGGGAATTCTCCTCGACTGTATTCTTTCGGTTTTGTGCAGATCATGGCATCAAGAGGGAATTGGCCAATACCGGTTCGCCTTCGGAGAATGGAGTTGTTGAACGTAAGAACAGGACTGTGGTGGAGATGGCGAGGACCATGCTAGAGCATCGAGATCTTCCTCGTCCACTTTGGGGTGAGGCTGTGGCTACAGCTGTCCATACCATTAACCGCTCTCCGACGACTTCTGTATCCCATATGACTCCATTTGAGGCATATTTTGGCAGGAAACCTGATGTCTCGCACTTCCGTGTCTTTGGGAGTGACGCGTATGTACATATTCCGAAGAAGCAGAGGGGGACGCTTGACTCCAAGTCCCGCAAGCTGGTATTTGTGGGGTATAACTCTCTTTCCAAGGGATACAGGTTGTATGATCCAGAGAGGAACGAGATTGTTGTCAGCCGGGATGTGGTCTTTGATGAGCATGTTCCAGCATCCACTGTCGAGGAGCCGCCACCTCTTGGAGATCCAGAGTCTGATGATGATTTCCAGTCTACCACTCCAGTTGATCCACCTCAGTCATCACAGGAGGTTGAGCCCGCAGCTGGAGTTGAGCCCCCGCGATCACAGGAGGCTCCACGATCTGTTCGAGTACCTAGGTGGTTGATGGACACCCTTCGGGAGTCAGGTGTCACGGAGCTACCCTCCGAGTGGACCACAGAGGACGGCCCTCGAAGATCACATCGAGTTCGAGATAAAAGCAACACGGCGGAGCTTCTTCAGGTGAACTATGCTCTTATGTCTCGTATCATGCGGGATAAAGAGCCCACTTCCGTAAAGGAAGCCCTTTCACAGGATACTTGGAGGGAAGCCATTGTTAACCCATGGCGGACATTGAGACGTACTATATTTTACGTCATTAATTTAAATATTATGAGTCATGGGCCGGGCTTGTCGGCACCATATGTTAAGGATAAAGGGATTGGGTGATCGCCGATGAGAGGCGCACCTTGGATATCAGTAGGATAAGGGTTAGGGTCGGCCGGCCATGGACGGGCGCCCAAGTGTGAACGGCCAAGTCACCTATAAGAAACAAATGAAACCCTAAAATCCTCATTCTCATGTGTTGTGAATACAAGAGTGCTCTTGCCTTATCTCCTTGGCTTCCTTCTCCTGCGTGTGTGAGAGAGAGAGAGAGAGAGAGAGAGAGAGCGATCGAGCACTGTGTAGCGGCACGGCGGCGCGGCGGAGAGGCGGTAGAGCGGCGACGGCGGCTCCTTCACGACTGCGACGCGAGAATCCTTCAAGGCGGCAGTTGAGCGGTGAGTGACACACCTTCTGCATTCTGTTAGAGCTTCCTTCCCTGGTTGTATGTTTGCAGCCATTCGTGGCTCGCATACGGTGTCCGGCAAGTCTCCAGCTACGACCTGTGCGGCAAAAGCGCACATTTTTGGCGCCGCTACCGGGGAGTTGCCCTGCACCAAGCTCCAGTTTGCAGCTCGGCTGCTGCGTGAAGTTTAATCTACACTGTAGGAAAGCGACTGTGTGTTCGTTGTTGAGGTTTTTATGTGTTTTACAATCTGTTTCTGCAATTTGTCTTCTGCATTTTTGTTTCTTTTGTTATTTTCTCCGCTCCGCGTGTGGGCGTGCGTTTAGTTATCTTGTTTTCTGCGTGTGAGAGGGGATTTCTGAATCCCCGGATCTGTGCTGTGGGTGAACTGCGCCGCGGCCAAGGCTGAACCCTAAGGAAACCCTAGAGAACTTATCCAAAAAAAAACAGAAAATAAAAATTAAAAAAAATATAAAAAATAAAAAAATTAAATTTTATTTTCAAAGAAAGAACCAAACGTGTGGAGAGGAAAGATTTTTTAATTGGAGAAATTTTTTTTGAAAAGAAAGAACCCCAATTGACCCACGACCACGGCCTCGGTCTCGGTCTCGGTCTCGGTCTTTTGATATATATATATAGGAGAGTGAGCCTCCATAGCTTTCTTTCAAGTGAGAGCTTATGGGAAGTCGTGCCCTATATGTAGCCCACTCCCCAAGGAGTAAAGTGAGCATGTGGGATAAAGTCCTCACCCTTTCCTCCACAAGCAAATAAGGCTTTTGCCCTTTTTTCCCAAGAGAAACGGACTGTTTTGAGGACCACAAGAGCTCTGGATAGGCAAACACGGTGCTCTAAAGCACGCTAGGACCCTTTAAACGATACGCTCGTTTCGAGCTATCACACGCCCTAGTCCAAGTTCGACCGTAAGTATGGGGGTCAAAAACAAGTTAAAAACAATCTAAAAACAAGTAAAAACGGGGTGCAAAACACCTAAGAGATCACTTGTGTGAGTTTCAAGGGTAGTTACCAACGCACGTAAGGTACCCACGTCACATGCATCTACGTTCTGGTCGGGTGCTAGAGCCGGAACCACTAGAAAGTGTTTCAGTTTACGCAGGCTCACACCATCCCTCCACGTTAGCATCTTGGCCATCGGCTGGAACCCAAGGGAGTGCAACCCAAGATCCACGAATAGTGGATAGTGACTCGTCCTCTGACTCAGAAGCCATGGAAGGACACCCTACCAAGAACCCTGAGTAGACAAGCCAAAACATGCCAGTGTGGGCCCCACAACCCGGATCTAGCATGTTTAGTCGTCTAATCGAGACCTTTAGTAGAGCTACACGCTCTGAGCATGCGACAAGCGAAGTAAATGAAGAAGGAGGGGTAGTGGATTCCCATTCACATCTTATGTAGACCCTACCCTCCCAAAGAGTGTCCATGTGGATATTCTACCCACTTCGTTTAATGAGGGCCCTACTGAGCTACCACATTCCGATGCTCTTCCTAAAGTAGAGGTCCCTAGAAGACAATCCATAAGAAGTGACATTGCATCCACTTCAAGAGAACCGTTTGGCACACCAAGTCTAGATGGGAGCAACAACACATGATATGTGAGGTGATTCATAGAATTATCCAAATTGAGAGGCAAAATAGGGGAGTGAACTTAGTTTCCACTGGCCCTATGAGATTTTTGGATACAGGCAAGGCCAAACAACCAACCCTATCACAATTGGAGACTCCCTCGGTGAGTCCCATAGACGCTTCGTATGTTGTTTCGCCTGGAGTCTCAATGCAGGTTGAGCCCACGAGCAGTAACTTTAGCTTTCCAACCTTGGCTCAACTTTCCATTAAGGAATCCACAATGCCTACCCCAATCATGAGCATGACAGAAAGCGCACCTGTTACCACTGTAGTTAGTACGACACCGCTACCTAGTGGAACAGTACCTACAACAGTGCGTGCTAGTGCCTATCGACCCTATGTACCTATCGCTACTCATGCTCAGGTAGCTCCTATGCCTCTTAGTATGCCAATGGCGTATGCTCCACGACCGTCTTATCACCACCCTTATCCAAGAGGAGCTAGGCCTAGCCACATGTCATATCCTACATCATTTGCCAACTTACTCAGACCAAAGCCAACTCCTATCAGCCAGGCTATCCCAGAAGTGCCTCCACCAGCTATGCCTGCTCACCTAGGTGATCTCGCAGCGTTTGCTCAGACGATCGGACGATCTATTGCGGAAAACATGCGGGGTATGCCTGAGAGAGAACCTAGAAGCAAGGCAGTACAAGTGGCTAAGCTCACTCAAAACTTCAGTGGTAACGAGGATGTTAGGAAGCACATTGAGGTCTTTGAACACGTGTGTGATTCCTTGGAAGAGCACAATGAGCTGCATAAGTGTAAAGCCTTAGGCTTAACCTTGAGTGGGAAGGCCGGAGATTGGTATCGAACCTTAAGGGTTGAAGAGCGCACTCACTACCCCACTCTCAAGAGATTGTTCTTGAAAGAATACATACGTGAGGGTGTGCTTTGGGGAGTAGCATCTCAACTCCAAAAAGCTGAACGCGAGGAAGGGGAATCAGTGAGAGACTTTATAAGTCGATTGAAGCATCTAAATTCTCGTTGCACTCCCGACGAGCGCTTCAATAATAACCAACTGCTCGATAGATTCATCCGAGGATTGCGCCACGAGGACATTTACAATGGCCTAGTCATTAGAGGTCTTACAACGTGGGAAGCAGTCACTGCCAATGCAATCCAGTTAGAAGACAACTTGATGATTGCAGGTAAAAAGGTGTCTTCAGAAACAAAATCCGTTAGTTCGCAAGTATCTGGGCACGAGCTAATGACAGTAAAACCTATTGCTAAGGAGCCCAAGATATCCGAAATGTCTGTGACCGACCTTACTAAGGCTCTCCAAGAATACTTTAGGGGTAATCGAGCTCCTCAGAATAGCCATATGTACCCAAGGAGAGAGCAACAATGGTGTTCGGTGTGCTTAGGACCACATAGCACAAGTGAATGTCCCACATTTAGAGTCAAATTCAATGGGAATTGCAATGCATGTGGTAAGTACGGCCATCAATCTAAAGATTGCCTAGTACTTAAGCGAATGTTGGCGAATCAAGCACCACTAGCCTGGTCAAACACACCTCAAGTACCCGCGCTAATGCCTGCACAACCTGTCGAGCAACCGTCACAGTACATAGTTCCAAGGAATCCGAATGTAGTCCAGTCTGTGCCGTTACCACTGCCAGTGCTAGGACCACAACCTCCACATCCAAGGATTACCCCAATAAACCAGATGGGTTGTGAGTCACATAGTGCGTGTGGGGATTATGAAGAGGAGATAGACCCCACTGCTCCATATGGGATTGATACGTTTGAAATGATTCCCCAGTACTACATGGAGGATCATTTCAGGCAAGTCAAGCCTGTATATCAAGCGGCTGCTCTCGCCACAAGAGGGCAAAACCTTAATACCTTGGCGAGGAGACCACCTCTTCAATGCTACGATTGTGGTGGGCCGCATCGTGTAGCGGAGTGCCCTAATAGGCTACAGAAGATCGCTGCTCAAATGCAACCAAATCAAGGGAGTACATCGGGAATGCCGGTACTTACATGTAATCGTTGTGGCATAGATCATTTGATCGCTCAATGTCCACATAATCCTAATGCACCCAAAATTACGCCATTGAATTTGGTTGAGGTCACCAACCAAGCACGAGGATCCACACCCGTTGTACCCGCGAATGTAGTTACACGGTCAATGCTTCAAAATCAAAACTACATTCTTGAAGAGAGGGATACTGCATCAATCGCTCAGGCAAAGAAAAAGAAAACACGACGGAAGAGATCGCTTAATGCCACGAGCTCCAAGCCCAGTTCAAAGACTAACATAGGGACAGGAGACGACCCCGTGTATATGAATGATCCTGAAGATGATTCTGATTCAATAGAAACCATGGGGACCAAAGCCACTACCCTAAGGGAGGAACCCACTCGGGAGCTCAATGAAGGAGAATCAAGCGAGTACATAAATAAGGGGAAACAGAAGGAAACTTCCTCGGCCCCACAACCAAGTCAGTTAATGCCCTCTCGACCACCCAAACTGACTGAGACTCCCCAAGACAAGCCACGTGGGCCAAAAACCCTCAAGAAAAAGATTGGAACTTACCCAAACCTAGTTGAGGAGATTGAACAAGTGCAACACTTAAGGGGTTTGGTGGAAGAAACACAAAGAGAACTGGAGCCAAACTTGAGAAAAATCAAAATTCCAGACACAGTGTTTCCTACGCAAGTTCAGCCTCACAAGAACCATAAACCGTTAGCTATACCTAGTATCATTCGGGAAGAAAGTGAGGATAGAACATCAGGAAGTGGGCAAACACCCTTTTTGCTTGAAAGAATGTTTAGTGAGGGAATGCCTGACCCCATCGAAGAGGAAGTGATTCCATCTTCACCAGTCCCTAGTCAAGGGGCGATGTCTCGAAAAGTACCATTGAATGTGTCTAAGCTAATGGATTTCATGTCCTCTGAAATTAGAACCACGATCATATCCAAATTATACGGAGATCTTGAGCTATTCTTAGCTCTTCGGGCATTTCTCAATGGAGAACTAAAGACAATTTGCAAATATGGATAGACCCGACACACTTCAAGATGAAGGGGAGCATTGGGATCTACAACCCAACCTAGATGAAGATTCGGTCGTTGAAATACCTGTGAACAAGTTGGGACAGTACTTTGAAGGTGATGAATCTAATGCCACCCTCCCCATTACTACCAAGGGATTAACTCTAAAGGGAATCCTTGATGGTGGTGCTGGAGTGAGCATTGTGACTAAAAACTGTTGGGAATCCATGGGGAGACCTCACCTCGAAGTCACAAACATACTGGTTAAGATGGCAAACGGAACTATTGCTAAACCTATTGGAATGTTAAGGGACCTTAAGATCAAGGTCCTGGGATACAAGGTAAAACATACCTTCATTGTAATGGATTTCTCCAAGCATCCTATGTCATATCAAATGATCTTAGGACGTCCTTTCATGAGGGAAGCACAAATGGTGCATGACTGGTCGAAAAACCATGTTTATCTACAATTCCAGGACTCTGTCATTCGAGTTGATCTTGAGAATGGTCGTGCGCATCCTTTAGGAAGCAAGGTTATCATTGATAATCGATCGGATACCACTGTTCACTCCGCCCCATTAAGATATTGCTACACATGCAAAAAAGAGACTGATGATGGGAAAGATTCTCCTTATATGGATGTCCTACCGGGTATGACTGAGTCGGATAACGTGGATTGGGTACACCTAGCGGCAACCATAGACACATGGGGAAATAGAGGCACAAGTTGGGTAACACCTGAGGGGCAAGATATGCCACCGTTAGTGCCAATAAACATGATAGGTGTTATGCACTTGACTCCTGATGGCGAGAACGTGACAAACTCCACCGACACTGAAAGTAGCGAAGACTCTGACCAATGCAACTCTGAGTATGAATCTCAAGAAGAAACTCACCCTGAGCCTCATGGGAAAAACGAATCAAATATTCACCCAAATGTGGAAGCAATGTGCTCAAGGCCTAGGACAGTGACCTCTTGCAGTTCATCCGAAAGTGAGGGGGACACAAGTGAAGATCGACCAAGTGAATTTGAATCTGATAGAAACAAAAATCAAAAACTTGGTAAGAAGAAAACGAGACATAAGCGCCAACGCTATCGAGCTAATGTACGCACTGCAATAAACAAGGAAAGATCCACTGCAGAATGGCTCAGTTATATAGGAGCCATTGATGCTCATCGAAAGATAGCTGATAATTGGGGACAATATCTCCAAAGTGTCATGTGGTGTATTCCGCAACCTCATGACGTCGCCCAATTAGAAATCGAAGAGAAGCCGAAACTAAGTCGTACTGCAAGAAGGCGGCAAAACCAAGAGTTGGCTCAGCAGCAAAAGGAAGCGGAATTGAAAGAAAAAAGCCTGGCACAACAAGAACCAGTAGACTTACACCCCGCACCCGAGCATTTCAAATCATTTACCACAGGGGAACGTAAAGTGGTCTACACAAAAGCTCAACGAACGCCTACCAATGGGAGTAGCGGTGTCTACGATGGCCCTGCGGTAGTTAAGGAGATAGACTTAGCAGATCCGGGTGAGGAGTCTAAACCAGTTTATATTGCTCAAGACCTCACCAAGGCGGAAGAAGCTGCACTTACGAAGCTTCTTAAAGAATTCAAGGACATATTTGCTTGGACATATCATGATATGAAAGGTGTTCCACCCTCGGTGGTGCAATACACGATTCCAATGATTAGCACTGCTAAACCAGTCCAGCAACGTCCCTACCCAATGAATCCTAAGTACGCAAAGATTGTACAAGAAGAAATTGAAAAGCTTGTAAAATGTGGATTCATATACCCTATTGAGCACTCAGAATGGGTTTCTCCGATAGTCATCGTACCAAAGAAGAATGGGAAACTCAGAGTGTGCGTTGATCTCAAAAAGGTTAATGCAGCCACCAGAAGGGATCATTACCCCTTGCCATATTCTGAACATGTGCTTGAAAGAGTGGCAGGCAAGGAGGCATATAGCTTTTTAGATGGGTACTCGGGTTACAATCAGATCACAATTGCAGTCGAGGACCAAGCTAAAACAGCATTTATCACGGAGTTTGGAGTGTTTGCCTTTCGCGTCATGGCTTTTGGCTTGACCAATGCACCTGCAACATTCCAACGATTGATAAACACGGCCTTTAAGGAATATCTAAGGGACTTCTGTGAAGCTTTCTTAGATGATCTTTGTGTTCATTCCTCTTGGGATGAGCACTTGATGTGTTTACGAAAAATATTTAAAAGGTGTAGATTATATCGCATCTCATTGAATCCTTTCAAATGCCAATTCTGGGTTAAACACGGAGTTATCTTAGGGCATATAGTGTCCAAAAATGGGATTTCCACGGACGAGAGTAAAATCAAGGTCATTTTAGAATTGCTACCACCCACCAACTATAAGGGAGTCCAACGCTTTATGGGCCACGTTGGTTATTATCGAAGGTTTATTCTATTCTTTGCGGAGATAGCTCGACCATTGTATAAGCTTCTCATCGAGTTCATTTGGACCGAAGAATGTGACCGTGCCTATGAGCTATTAAAGAAGGCCTTGGCGAGTGCTCCAATCTTGAGAATGCCTAACTTGGATTTACTCTTCCATGTGCATATTGATGCATCAAACTTTGCTATTGGGTGTGTGTTGACTCAACCTGGAGAACACAAGCTAGACTACCCCATTAGCTTTGCCAGTCGCCAGTTGAACGATGCTGAGATGAACTACACCACTACGGAGCGATAAGGGTTGGCAATGATATATGCAGTAAGGAAATTTCGTTATTACCTCCTTGCCACCAAGTTTGTTTTCTATGTGGATCATCAAGCATTGTTGTATCTGGTAAACAAACCATGCTCCACAGGAAGAATCACACGATGGCTATTGATTCTTCTTGAGTTTGATTTCACTGTTGTTGTGAGACCTGGCAAAAAACATGTTATGGCTGATCATTTGTCTCGCATACCTAATGGTGAGGCTCCTACGGGGGTTGATGATGACTTACCTGACACTTCCCTGTTCATGGTAGAGACAATGCCTGAATGGAGTGAGAAGATTATTAACTTATTGGTTAATGGCTTTCCACCCAAGGAGCTTCGTAAAGATCTAGCTCGAAAGCTGATCAAAGAATGCGAACCCTATTGCCTGATAGCCGGGACTCTTTATAAAAGAGGAAAGGATGACGTTCTTAGGCGTTGTGCCCGAGAGGATGAGTATCTATACATTTTGCAAGAGGCACATATGGGCGTAGCCGGTGGTCACTTCTCAGGAGACTTAACTGCACGAAAGATCTTACACTCAGGGTATTGGTGGCCCACTATGTTCCAAGATGCATCACTCTTTGTGAAGGGTTGCGATGAATGCCAACGATACAAGAAACCCCAGAGGAAAGATCAGATGCCCCTACATCCAATCAAAGTAAACCAACCATTTGAAAAGTGGGGTTTAGACTTTGTAGGTCCGATTAGCCTAGCGGCCCGAAACACACAATCTCGCTATATTATTGTGGCCACTGACTATATGACCAAATGGGTTGAAGCGAAAGCGACACGTAAAGCAGATGCAAGGACAACAGCCAAGTTCCTCTTTGAAAATATAATCACACGATTCGGTTGTCCTTTTGAACTTGTGAGCGACAATGGTACGCATTTTATAAATGAAGTGATTAAGGAGCTCACAACAAATTTCATGATATCCCATCATAAATCTACTCCTTATTATCCGCAAGCGAATGGCCAAGTCGAGAGTACAAACAAGACATTAATCTCTGTTTTGACAAAGACAGTTGAAGCTCATCGCACGGATTGGGATCTAAAGCTTACGACAGCTTTATGGGCCTATCGTACTGCGTACAAAGTGGCTATTAATTGCACACCATTCAAAATGGTGTATGGCCAAGAAGCAGTCATGCCGTGGGAATTTGTCATTCCAAGTCTTCGTGTTGCTACTCAAGAGGGTTGGGATGGTAATCCCTTAGTAGAGCGTCTATATATCCTTGAGCGGCTAAATGAAGAAAGACAATTGGCTGTGTACAATGCCCTTGTGGAGAAGGATAGAAGGAAAAAATGGTTTGATCGCCACCTAAAGGACAAGGACATCAAGGTTGGGGATAAAGTCCTGATGTATGGAGTGCGAAACGAAAAGAAAAAACTCAAATATGCTGGTAAGGGACCGTATAGAGTATGTGAAATTACCCTGCAAGGTACCATTAGAGTGGAGACTCTCGATGGAGTTGAAACCATTGGATTCCTTAATGGGAGTAAATTCAAAAGATACTATGACCCCCTGAGCCAAGAGGAGTTACATGCAATCCATCAAAAGAAGGCAGCTAAAGAACAAGCTGAGCTTAAAAAGATACAAGCGAGAGTCGAAGCCAAAGAACGTCAACAGCGTGCTAGGCGACAACGAGAAGCCAACTTGGGAATTACGCAAGTATTTTTCGAGGAGGCAGAGGAGGATTCACTGGAATCCGCCTCTAAGATACCCAATTGAGTTACAGAGTCCTTACGGGGAGGTGCTGTATAATGCATTATTGGATACAGGAGCTTAACACAATTTGCTATCATATGGCGTGTGGTGTCAACTGGGAAAACCACCTTTATCCAAGAGTTCTATCCAAGTTCAAGGAATCAACAAGAAGAAAACCCCTGTCTCAGGAATTCTGCACGCTCCGGTTGCTTATGACAAGGGAACCATAATTCAAAGCTTTTTGGTTATGCCTGCTGGTACCATGGAAGGGACTGTAAACTTAGGGCGCAAATGGATGATGGCTACCAAGTGCAATATCGATTGGGCAACCAGACGAGTCACAACGCAAGAACCAACACTAGGTCTGACCGCTCAAAATCCCGCACCTAAGTCATCCACTCAAATGTTAGATAATGAAAAATTACAAAGTCCAATGGCAAAACCATCTTTGATTGTTTGCCACCCCTCTAACGCTTCAACGCCAAGAGTGGAAACATGCAGGATGATCTCTAAAGCTCCGCTTACTATGCCAAAGAGTATATACAAATGGGTCCCAAAAGCTTCGTTAACAGCTACTTCCCCTGCTCAATCGCGTTCAGCCACCAAGAAGCCTCGTAGGAAGAAAGCAACTACCCACCCGAGAAAGGGCAATGTAACATCGCGATGGATCCCTAGAAAATTATTAGTAGCCCAAGGGTACTATGAGGGTAATGACCATATTTGGGTCCCTAAACATAAGCTGAATCCCTCTACATCACCTGTAAAACCTTGCAAACCAATTGTTGCCACCCCAACAACAATTCAAGACCGTGGTAAGGGAAAGGTAATAGAGTACTCCGCGCCACTGCTTCCAGAGCTAGTTTGGATTCCCAAACGATATCAATCATTACCACCTAGCTCAGGAAGGGGGGAGCCACATGAAGCTTCTAGCTCCTCATGCCAGGCACACGCTAATATAGAAGTTTCTACATGCTCTACACCTACTCTTGTCAACACCCAACAAAAAACCGATGAGTCTACGTCTCCCCTTGTAATAGTATCGTCGGAAACCATTTCCTCCATTCGTCAATGGGAGCGTACACTACCATCTCTACAATTGGATGTGGCCACAAGGGTCATAAAAAGCTATCTGCCCACATCACAACCTATGACCCGCTGGACAAATTGGTTCCAAGAGGCTGCAACATCATTGCAAATAATATGATCTACCCAAGGAAAGGGGGAGCATGTACTCACGCTCGACATTCTAATGCTTCCTCCTTAACCTTCTCCCCTGACCATGTAATTGCCAAATTCAAGGGGATGTATATATATAGCTTCATATATTTAAAAAAAAAAACAAACAAAGAAAAGAAAAACAAACAAAGAAAAGAAAAACAAAAAATAGTAAAAAGAGCAAGAGCACAAAAAGAGGATAATATCCGTATACAATCAAGAACTAGATTGACCTATCTCACAAACCTACTGATGCTATATCTGTGTTTGCAGATATGGCAGATGCACGATCATCATACACTTCATCCACTCCCGCCTTTGGTGAGAGGTATCATCTGTACCTTTCTCAGATATTCCACATGTGCTATCCTGTAATTGAAACTGAATGGGATCATATAGATGTACTAGCCAGAGAGGAAAATGTTGAGGAATTAGAATGGCTAATTCGCCTATTGACCATGACTGACCCCTACTCCGTAGAAGAGGACATATCCCCGATTGCTTTCCTTTCCCACAAGATGACTATCCTCGCATGGTTACATTCTTGATGAGTCTATGTGGATGGGAAAATGAAAAGGAAATATCTGACAATAATGAATGGACGGATGAAACTCATGGCACTACTGAGGTTGATTTTATTTATTTGGATGATGCGGATAGAGGCTTAGCCTTAGGGCTAGAGCCAGGACTCTACAACATCCTCTTACCGTATCCTCAGTAGTAGTGTGGTGACTGGTAGGTAGGTTAGTGTTTTCAAGTTTTTTCTAGTTTAGATTCCTTAAACGAGTCTTGAAATTTTCACACTGATGTGCCTCTCGAGGTATAGTGCTTGTTAGTTGATTGTACAGGTTAAAAAGTTTGAGGTGGGTTCGCTTCCAAGTCCTGAGAGACTGCCGCAACATTCATCAAAATATATCTACATCAAATTGCGGGCATTTCTCTCATCGAATCAAGGAGATCTCCAATATACAGGTGTAATTCTTCCATACCCACTCTCTTTCATTTTTTCTGTTCAATTAATTGCATGAACTATAATGCATGACCACATGAAAATTGTCAATGTACTACTTAGTTTTGAAGTTGCTTGACGTGCTAGTGTAAACCATTAATGAGCTTAACCTTATTGGATATATATTCTTGAGAATGCATGACATCTTTAGTTAACCTTGGAATACGATTGTCTTAGGTCTAGGATCAAACCATCTTAATGTTTGACACCTGGCTGTGTGTGTGTTGACCTCTAGGACATAGCTTTTACCCCTTGTCGAAAGGATGTAAGAACACATTTTAGATCAGGAGCGAAGATCAAAAGAAATTTAAAATTAAAAAAAAAAGCCTACAATAAATGGCAATGCAAGTATATGATGTGCTTTAATGTTGGCCTATCGCCTTATTGATACTTGGTAGGCGAGGAGTATTCTACTCCAGACCGATGCCTTGGTTGGTAGGGGGTAGCCTTGCCTAAGGTGAACTAATAGATTCCTGGATAATGCCTTGTGTTAAACATGGTACCAGGATCGATGTTAGTTTTGCCTTAGGAAGGTCGCCATTGTGTATAAAAATTGTCACGTGCATAAAAAAATAAAGGCAAAAGGCTCCTGTAACTCTAATGTTTCTTGTGTCCCTAGGCTCGTGGTATTAACTTGTTCTTAGAGTAGACACAGTGTGGTCATCTGTTTATTTATTAAGCTTGGTTATTTTCCTTGACTTAGGTCAGTTTATAAACCTTGATTAACCTTTGACACCTTGCTAACTCTTGATTTACTTTCAATAATTTTAAACTCCTGTTAATTTGCTACATTAGCACTTTAATGTGACCCTTAAACTAAGTTCTCATAGCAACATCCATTGTGGTCTAACATGCTTGAATTGATACACTTTATATCTTTTGAATTCCAGCATACTTTCACTCTTTTCCCTGTTTTGCAGACGGTCAACCACAACAACCCTATCGAGCTTACCATACCATAGCTTCCGAGGACGGAATCTACATCAGGAAGGGGGGCATGTTAACCCATGGCGGACATTGAGACGTACTATATTTTACGTCATTAATTTAAATATTCTGAGTCATGGGCCGGGCTTGTCGGCACCATATGTTAAGGATAAAGGGATTGGGTGATCGCCGATGAGAGGCGCACCTTGGATATCAGTAGGATAAGGGTTAGGGTCGGCCGGCCATGGACGGGTGCCCAAGTGTGAACGGCCAAGTCACCTATAAGAGTCAAATGAAACCCTAAAATCCTCAATACAAGAGTGCTCTTGCCTTATCTCCTTGGCTTCCTTCTCCTGCGTGTGTGAGAGAGAGAGAGAGAGAGAGAGAGAGAGAGAGAGAGAGCGATCGAGCACTGTGTAGCGGCACGGCGGCGCGGCGAGAGGCGGTAGAGCGGCGACGGAGGCTCTTTCACGACTGCGACGCGAGAATCCTTCAAGGCGGCAGTTGAGCGGTGAGTGACACACCTTCTGCATTCTGTTAGAGCTTCCTTCCCTGGTTGTATGCTTGCAGCCATTCGTGGCTCGCATACGGTGTCCGGCAAGTCCCCAGCTACGACCTGTGCGGCAAAAGCGCACAGCCATGCAGGTGGAACTTGACGCCATCGAGAAGAACAACACTTGGGAGTTGGTACCGAGGCCGTCGAAGCGGTCAGTCATTGGTGTCAAATGGGTCTTTAAGACCAAGTACGCGGCTGATGGGTCGGTGGACAAACACAAAGCCAGGCTCGTGGCTAAGGGTTATGCTCAGCGGCCAGGCATCGACTACGAGGATACCTTTGCACCGACAGTGCGGATGACCACGATTCGGACCGTTCTTGCCCTTGCTTCTTCTCAGAGGTGGCCTGTGTACCAGATGGATGTAAAATCGGCGTTCCTTAATGGTGACATGCAGGAGGAGGTGTACGTTGAGCAGCCTCCAGGCTTTATTGTTCCAGGATCGGAAGGGATGGTTTACAGGTTACGTAAGGCCTTGTATGGTCTTAAGCAGGCTCCGAGGGCTTGGAATCAGAAGATTGATTCCTTCTTTATTCGGATTGGATTCCAGAGATCAGTTGCAGATCCGAACCTGTATCTCTTTCGGGAACGCGGCATGGTCACACTCATCATCCTTTATGTGGATGATCTCATTCTCACCGGCGGTCATGTGGAGCACATTGGAGTGACGAAGGCTGCCTTGTCAAAGGAGTTTGAGATGACCGACTTAGGCTTACTCCACTTCTTCTTGGGATTGGAGATCTGGCATACCCAGAGGGGGTTTTTTGTCTCTCAGCAGCGGTATGTTCATGAGTTGCTTGAGGCCTTTGGGATGGAGAACTGCAAGCCTATTACTTCGCCGATGGACCCGAACACAAAGTTAACCGTTACAGATCCTTGTGAGCCAGTTGATGCCTTGCAGTACCGGAAGTTGGTTGGTTCATTGATCCGGTAGCTGAACACCAGATTGGACTTGAGCTTCTCCGTGGGGCTGTTGAGCTCTTTTATGCAGACGCCATTGAAGACTCATTGGGACGCAAGATTGAGGATCTTGCGGTATCTACAGAGTACGAAGGATCTGGGACTCTTTTACACAGGAGGGAATGGAGTCAAGCTCCAAGGTTGGAGTGACTCAGATTGGGGAGGAGATCCAGACACGAGGAGGTCTACTTCAGGATACACTTTTACCCTCGGCTCAGGAGCGGTTTCTTGGAGCAGTAAGAAGCAGCCAACTATTGCCCTTTCTTCGACAGAGGCAGAGTATCGGGCTACTTGTGGTGCTGCTTGTGAGGTTGTATGGCTGCGGAGGCTGCTAGGCGAGATGGGGTTTCCACAGAGGGAGCCCACAGTCATCCAGTGTGATAACCAGAGTTGTATAGCTATTGCTCGGAACCCGGTTTTCCATGCCCGGACCAAGCATATAGAGATACAGTATCACTTTGTTCGTGAGAAGATCTTGGCGGGTGACATCTTGCTACCTTATTGTTCGACGGAGGACAATGCGGCGGACCTCTTCACGAAGTCTCTACCTCAGGCTACGCTCAGGCGGCACTCCAGCTCCCTAGGGCTACAGCCAGGAGCTGAGAGGGGGTGTTACAGTCGTATCTTGGTATATCTAGAATGATATATGCTAGAGGATGGGCTCTATTGCGGCTTCATTGGCAATGCCAATTGTATTAGAGGTGTAAATGACCTCACATCAAAGTTTGTGCATCTGTGTTTTGACAAAAGGTAGAAAGACGAAAGGCTAATTTTTTGCTGATCGTAAAAATGTGAAGGAGTGTCTAGAAAAGGGCAGATTTGAGTCACATGTGTTGATTGAGATGTTTTAGGAGAGAATCAAGTGATTGGAGAGAATTAAAGAGGTCTGATGGAGAGTCAAGGAGAAATTTTGGGATCTAGATGCTGATATTGTTAGAAGTCATCTCCTGTCTATTTGTATACACCAGGGCCTCTGTTGTCGGTGTGCCCGCCCGTATATCATTTTTCCACACTCCCCGTATTTTTTCCCTATTTTTCCCATTTTTTTCTAGTGGCTGGAGGGCTGCCAGTTGATGCCAGGAGCACTCTGAAGCTGGCCGACTGCATCTGTATCAGTCGTGGGCTGTAGGAGTGCTGGCCGACTTGTTCTGTCCAAGCGTGGGGCATCTGATGCTGGCCGATTGCTATATTCAACAGTCGTGGGATTTTGCTCAGTCGTGGGCCCTTTCTAGAGCTGGCCGACTGCCCTCGTGGGATTGTATATATAGCCCCCCATCCTCCTCCACTTTCTCATTCAGTATCTTCGGGATCTTGTGTATAGAGAAGAGTTTACACACATCTCTCTGTGTTTCTTGTGCTGATTATTTTCTGCAGTCTACTTGCTCTTGTCTACCCAAGTTTGGATATCATTTCTGCTGCATATTCTGACAGATATTTGGAGCTATAAAATGGTGTATCGTTCATTTTTGAGTGTGATTAACAATGAAAGTACTTTGGTTAGTGTGCCATTAACTAGAGTTTAAGCTTTCATGAAATCATTGATCATCTTTAATACTCCCTAGCCTCCAAAATCTTGTCTTGGTATGAAGATAGTTTAAGCTTTCATGAAATCATTGATCATCTTTAATACTCCCTGGCCTCCAAAATCTTGTCTTGGTATGAAGATCTTAGGTTGAGTGTTGCTAGGGTAGGATTAGTACCTAGAGTTGGTTCTCTCCTCATCTCTAGATCTTTGCCTTTACTAGATTTAGGGTTTGTAAATTGTGGAATTCTCTCCCCAGTTCTTCCCTCCCATGTGATTTGCGGTGGCATTCGAGCTCAACGAGATCTTTATTATAATGCCTTAAAAGGTAGGTGACCTTTTGTAGTCAAGATACTCTCAGAACTGCACATAACAAGGAAGGTGCAGACAAGGAGGAAGAGGAGAAGCTTCTACAGCAATAACATGGAGCTACCACGGACGCACCTTCGAATCTTGGCTCAACCCTCCTCTCTCTACACAGGGTGCTTGGGTAAAATCAATGGCAATTAAAACAAGTTGTAAATTCCTTTTTGCAAATGGTTTCCTTCCATTAATTAATTTATCGTAGTTATTTTAACATATATTGTCAAATGTGCATGTGCATGAATATAAATATTCAATCATCATGAACCTATTAAAACAATATGACAAAATGCAAACGCTCTTCTTTACCACCATTAAGAAAATTACAAGTATGGTAAAAAATACACATCCATCAACCTATGAACACAATGATGCATAATTTGAAGCTAAATTTGCCACCAAAAGAAACCCTACCTCTATCTCCCGATAGACATTACCCTAGCTAGGTCTACTAGCAAACGAAAACCCTAGCTAGATCCATTGTAGAAGAAAGCTTTACTCATACTAGCTGATCAGGTAACCAAACCCCATAAAACCCTAGCTATAGAAGAAACCTTAGGTGTAATATAGATATATCTCAGTAGCAAAAGTAACCTCTAGGCGATGCCTGCTAGGACAGTTTTGCTAGGGAAAGGGATCCTTGGAATGATGATGGTAAATTTAAAAAAGATTTGGTCATAACTCTCAGACTGTAGCTCTGATTGACTGAAAAGAAAAAATGGTTTTTTTGTGGTGTGCTATATCCAACCAAATAAAAATTTTGAATTTCTTGAAAGACCCCTTCATGCCCCCAAAATGGGTCCTTCGGAGACACGATGATGGTTTTTGGCCTACCATGGGCAAGGCCTTAGTGATCTTATTGATCAGTTCCTTTTTTTTTTTTGGCTAAGGAAAAAAAATCATGAGAAGTAGTGGGCAGTATCAAAAGTCTTGTTCATCATGCTTTTTTTTAAATTAAAAATAATGGCCTTTTGTGGGTGGTCTATTGGCCTATCTTTTTCTATTGGTTGAAAGGATCACGAAGATCAGGTTTCATTATTTAATTAGAAGAGAATGCGCTCTCTTTTTTCGAGCCCAACAATTGCTTATTATTCAATTAGCAAAAAATGCACGGTGCTTAAGAAAATAAGCAAAAAATGCTCTCTTTTTAGAGGCTTTATAAAGGATGCTAAAATTAGGTTTTGAGGCTTTACAAAGCATCTTTGTCCATCGCCGCGTGCCCCTTTACCCACACTTGGGTCACGACCCCTTGTGCCTCTCTTTGCGATGTGATTCATAGTCCATCGGCCGCGTGTCCCTCCACCCACACTTGGGCTCGCACCCCTCCACCCACCTCTTGTGCCTTTTTGTGATGTGAATCAGGAAAGCTTCATGGGCACAAGGGGCGGGCTGATGCTGACTGTTGAGGCATTCATGTCAACAACACTTTGATTTGTTAAGCTCCATGGGCCTTGATGCTGACGTGTCCGTGTTAGGGGCGGCTGATTTAATTCACTGCTCCCACTCATTTCGGAGAGAGAGAGAGAGAGAGAGAGAGAGAGAGAGAGAGAGTTTCAATAGCTATGCGCTTGCATGCTCACGCGTCCGTGTTGCTGAGGCCTTAGTGCCTATGATGCTTTTAATTCGGTGTTGCTACTCATTTCCCACAAACTAAGAGAGAGAGAGAGAGAGAGAGAGAGAGAGAGAGAGAGAGAGAGAGAGAGAGAGAGAGCAGAGTTTATTCGATCGATTTTTTTTGAAGATTTTTAGCTGTACAAAGCCATCAATATCGTGCATAAATTTTTTCATTGTTTATAAATTACAGAATCACGGGTAATATGAGCAAGATATAAAGTATATTTCAGCTTCTAGCAATTTTCTTTTTAGAAAATAGGATATATATTAAATGTCAAATTGAAAACATAATTTTATATAAAATAGCAATGAATCTCTAAGGTTTTTATTTAAATAGAAAAATTGAAAACACAGCGCCCAGCAAACGGGCGCTCACTACTGCTCTTACAACGCCCATCACAGAGGCGCTCTCTTCTTCTCTTGTAATACACATCACACAAGTGCTCTGTTCTTATCTTGTAGCGTCCATCACACGGGCACCCCTTGCCAAACCAAAAATTTTCGAATATCTTTTTCTAGATATTTCATGCAAATATCTCTCAGATCGTTGTCCATCACCTTCACTCTCAGCAGTTGGTTTTTATTATTTTTCCAATGTAATGTTGCTTTTTATTTCGATGTAATGTTGTTTTTTCTGTGCAAAAGAAGTCTTGAATGAGACTGCGTGTGTGAGTAAACATAGAGAGTGGGCGCATATTTTTGTGGTTGGCTGATTAAATTAGCGAATGTGAGATTTTATCTGTGATTTCTAAAGTTGGGGGGAGTGCTGCTTTTTCTTTGTGTTTTGACGCTACTACTTTTATAATCAAGGTTGAGCCCTTTGAAGTATCTTTAGTATTTGTGCCTGAAATACAAATTCGTAACTACTTTCTTAAAACCCGAAGTGATCCTACCTTGAAAGCTACCATTGGCTCTGTTGTCATTCAAATTGACAAAGTTCAAAAGAATAGAGGTGTTGGTAACTTTGAGCAATTGACCATTATAGATGGTCCAACTTCAATGGATTTGGAAACTGTTCTTTAATGCTAAATTTCTACGTAGCTTTTTTGTAAGTGTCTCACAAGAAGCTTGCATTGCAGCTTACCTTCGTGAACAAAAGGAAAAATGTTTACCATCAAATGGTTGACTAGTTTCAAAGAGGTGAAATTGTCATGTTTGTCGCTCAAAACATTGGCATTTGGAAGGAGCTGCCTGCCTGACACTCTCTCTATCTTGGACATCACATTATTGACACTTGTTTTTGGAGATAAACGCAAACGCGAGAGTGAAGCTGCCTTCCATGTTCAAATATCCGAGATGGGATATGGCAAAGAGGTGAAAGTCAGTGCTTAAATACATGGAATGAAAATTGTATGTGTATATATCTTACCTGGTGTTTTCATCAGGTTTTTGAAAATTTGGCGATAACAAACTTCAATGGAGTTTTCATTTTAAATAAGTCTGTAAAACAAAGGTGAATAAGCTCTCGGATGGTGGCTACTATTTCGAATGCAGCAAAGCTCTGGAAAATTCTGAGGTGGCTTCTCTTCAAGCTCGAATTGTTTGCAACCTAGTGGACTAGCTACTGATGTGACCTTGATTGGTGAGAGTGTTGATAAAGTGCTTAGGCTTGAAGACTCTCTTGTGACTCTTTACCAGAAAAATTATATTCTAACTAGGGTGTTACTCTCTGAAATTACTTAAGTGGGTTCATTTTTGATTGACAATCAAGGTTGTGTTTGGTTTTAGCCCAATTACAACTTCTTCTACATCCTAGATACGTTGAAATGCAATCTTTTTGTTGCATAGCTATCTATCACCATTGTACTATCCCAGTGGCATAATCACCTCTTTACTTTTTGTACTTCCCAAATGCATGATTGTGAAATAGACTTAAATTTTTTACAACTGATATCAATTGATTTTCACTTTAACTCAAAGTTTCCATTGAATACGTGTCTTTTCAACGCACTTCACTTTATCCAGTCAACATTGTGTCTTGAAGAGTTCAAAAGCCTTGTGGTCTAATGGTTGTCTCAAGCTTATGTGGAGAAAGATTTGACTGTTTTTTCAACCTCTCTTCTTTGTTGCATTGCAAAACAATGGAAATTTATTCATTCACTTGTGCACACAATGACAAATTCTTAAGACTCATCGGAGAATTTGTAAATTCTGTGCAAAGAGCTTGAAGAACAATACGATCCCTTCTTTTGCTTCACTTGCAACTCAAGGCTTCAATACATCCATGTTTGATATCGATTAGAGTACCTTTTGCGCAAATGCATGAGCTCACACACCACAGGCAACTTTGCTTGCATGGCACAATAGTTAATGTGATGGCCAATCTAGAGAGAGTTCAATGTGTCCTTCCACGTTTTCTTGAGTTTGAAGCATCCATATTGGTTGTTGGAATAAAGAGAAAGTTTTCCTACAATCATTCGTACATGAGTGTCTCTATTCACCCTCTAAGAACAATGTCAGACTTGAATGCATTACTCCCTATACCTCTTTATTGACTTGAGGATTGAACCATCTCACTTGTAGACCCTACTCAACCATATACGACCATCTGCCTAATAGAAACCAGGTTCTTTGTAATATTTAGAACATGAAGTGCATCTACCAACAAGTACTTTATTTTGCCATCTTGCATAAATAATGGCACTTTACCAACATGTGCAATGGAAGGCATAATATCATTACCTATTTCCACATATCGTGGTTTTTTCATTTTCTGCATATCTCTAAACCACTCTCCATGTCTGGTCATGTGGTTAGAGGGGCCAGAATCCACATACCATATACCTCCTGATCTTGAGACATCTCCTATTGTAAAACTAAGCATAAACAACTGCTCACTTTTGTCATCACCTTGTTTTCTTGATGATGCATAGTTACCTTATTGTATCTTTTCACTTTTGGTATCATTTTGTTTTTTATAGTAGCAGTCCGTTGCCATGTGTCTTGGTTTGCCATAGTAATAGCACTCTATGCTATTTGCATTTTTATTTCTTTTTCAACCACCTCGGCCCCTCTGGCTTACCCTACCTCTAGAGTGGCCTCTTCCACCTATTTGTACATTTGATTCTTGTTATTGTTGTTGATGTCCATGATTTTTATTTCCAAAACATCTCCACCTCATCCTCTAGATGATGATCACCCTATGCCTCTACTTGTATTTGAGTAGAAGGCCTGCTTATTTGAATTTATAAAGGGTGAACATTCCCCAATATTCATCTCCTCATGGATGAGAAGAGCAGTTCCTCCTGGAAAAAAAAAAGTTCTCTTGATGAAGGTCTGAAACTAGCTATATTCTTTACCAAGACCATTTAAGATCTCATTGAAACCATATCATCATCATCTATACCAGTGATTTAATAGAAGCAAGGGTATCTACAAGTCCTTTAACCTTCACTAATAAGTAATCATTTACACTCAATTTTCCTCTGGTCACATTATGCAACCCTTGCTTTATCTGCATCTTTCGAGCTTGGATGTTTGTGATGTGTACATCTTCACCAAGGTGTTGCAAGCCTCCTTAGGTGTTTATAAATCATGTATATGCATAATCATAGAATTTGCCACACTGACAGATATCCAATATAGCACATTTTTGGCTATTTCATGCCATGCTTTATATACCTACACTTGTTGTGGGGTCAGATTTCTTCAGTAAACTTTGGCTCCTTTTCATCACATGTGATAAACTCCCAATATCCTTTTCCCATAAGGAAATTGGTCATCCTGAACTTCCATGCCTTGAAGATATTCTTGTCTAGTTTATCAATGATAATCTATGATAGACTATCAAGCCATTTTTACTTGTAGTAGCTTACCAAACAATGCTTGAAAAAAACCTTTTGCATTTGATTGTAAGAAAATTTACAATTTTCAACAGAGTGATACTATAAACATATTATGATGTCACTCTATGTGAGTTAGTCGCATACACATACATCTGCCAACATTAGTAACACCTAGATTCCCTACACAAAGTGTCCTTCTACAACCAAATTTCTACTATTTGTGATATTATAAACATGTTATCATAATGGAATGTATGTGAGCCAATTACATATACAAATACATCTGCTAACACTTAGATTCCTTGCATAGAGTTTCTTGTAACCAAATTTCTACTTTAACTTTACACCAAACCAAAAATTGGGTTTACACAGTCAAAATCGACACTTCATAGAGTGCTTACGAAAAACTTGTAGAGCCAAAACGGGGCCCAAAATGCACTCGAACCGTATTGAAATGTGTAAAATTTTAGTTAACATAGTTAGCTACACAAAATATGGTCTTCTTCCTTCACGGAGGATGCCTCAATCTAAGATAATGACTTTCTTATTTGCATGTAGGTAGCTGTCACCAAAGGTGTTGCTCCAAAATCAAAGAGGGAAAGAATACCCTTTCCTGTGTTATCGCTTCCTTGATGTGCCTTGTTATTGTCTCTTGCTTGTCTCCTTATCTCTCACATAAATCGAAGCTTTGATACCTTAAAACGAATGCCGCGTGCACACCCACAAGTGATAGTAGCAAGACACAAGAGAGATGGATAGCTAAATTTTCTTCTATCTTCTTCTCTTCTCTATAACCAAAATGACCATTAACATAAAGAGATAAGAGAACATACTATAAGGGAAAGTAGTCTCCTATTACAACATACAATGGTCAATCCATAGTGTGAATTTGACTATATGAGATGGTGCTATAGCTATGCCATACTCTAGTAATCTAAGTATGGATATCAGAGCCTATCCTCCATTGTCACATAGCTTGCCCTCCACTAGCAACAACCATAATCTCACCAACAACCATGCTAGTGGCTTAAGTGCAGAAGCTATCACTCAGGAGGGTCATTAATGTGCGGCACTAGTTGAGCTTGATATGTGCCGAAATCATGTAGATTGAAGGAAGCAGATAAGAAGAATGACACTTTGAAGCCTTTGAAGGAGGATTTCGGGAAAAATGATGAAGTAGAATTGAAGCTATTTGTGGAAATATAAGAAATATGTGTAATGGTATAACATTCTTTGGCATATCTGATGGTTTTTGGATCCATCGATAGTGGTGCATTCCGACATATGACCATTCAAAAGAGCAAGTATACCTCCCTTAAGCTTGTGGGGGAGTCCATCCTAGTAGCGGTTGAGAATAATGCCAAATGCCCAGCCATGGATTCATGTACCATTTCTTTTGTTTCTAGCAATGGTGATACTAAGAAGTTGTCATATGTCCTTTATGCAAGAGAAATGTGATGTCGATTGGCAGCCACCATGGTTGACCATGAGGCTAGTGCAGTCATCACAAGTTGGACAACAAACTGAGGACATACTATTCTCAGGTTTGTTGCGATGCATGCTTGAGGGTCGAGATAGTCTCAGATGGCCATGAGAGCACCACGATAGTTACGCTCAGTCTCTATAGGACTATGTGTTATAGTCTAATATAGTCCCAGTGAGATGTTATGGTCGTTTGATCAATTTGGAACAAGTCATGGGTTGGCTAACGTGGCCAACTTATATCCCTGCCAACCCTAGGCACTATATATAGACTAGTTTGGCACCTTAGTTAATCATCAAGTTCATTATATTAAGCATTCTTGTAAGATATCCTTTGTATAGAGTCTATTGAGATTGGACTTGCCATGGTCGTGCCCTCCTCCCAAAATTATAAATATGCCCCCCCTCCATTTCCTCACTTTTCCCAATCACCCTAGCCAAACTCTTGAAAATTTTTCTCTCGAGCTCTCACACTCACAGCAATTAGCCAGCAACATGTCTAATGCTTCTGACTCCTCCCAGGAAGTGCTCCATCATACCTCTCTCCAAAGGAAGAGACCTGCCCTCGGAGGTCTTCGAAGAGTGCCAAGCACCCCACCCAACTCTCTCACCTAGGTGAAGCACTAATGAAGCAGGTCAAGGGGCATACCGTCCATTCATTGATGAAGAACAACCGTAAAGTAGAGCATAAGCTCCTTTACTACACAGGTCCGTGCTACATAGCTATTGCAACTAACCCTGTTGTGGTGCACAAATTAGAACAGATCGGCTTGGGAAGACTGCCCACCTTGGAGCCTTGGGGGCTGGACCTATACAACGCCCTGTATTTCACAGAGACTTACGATGCCAATTAACACACAGGCAAAGTCTTGGATAACGAGGGACAGAAACACCAAGTCCAGCTTAGTCTGCACAGGGGCAATGCCAAAACAAGGATGGAATTGAGTGGGGAAATATAGCCCAAGAAGATCAAGTCATGCCCGCCCGCGCATTACAGTTTTTACTTACTACAAGGTGGACCGGCAGCTCAACCACATTAGCTCGAGTTCACTAGGGCCAGATGGTGAACTGGTCCGATTACCTTTTCCGTGAGCTGCATGCAATATGTTCAAACCCCCAAGGAAAGCTGGCGGCAGCAACCCTATTGATAAGGGTCCTTTATTATGCGGTTGGTGGATGGGATGAATTGGCAAGGGCAACTCAGCTAAGTGGACTAGATGCGGTTGTAGCCTCTTTACCATCACCATCCACTTCTCCCAATCCACCACCAACAAAGAGGCCCCATCATGCACCAGTTGTTATACCGAATAGGTTCCGCCACACTCCCCAGCCCAAGGCGGCCAGCACAGGAGGAACTTGCAGCAGCCACTGTAGAAGCCAGTAAGAAGGCCGAAGAGGAAGAGGAAGAGTAGAGGAAACAAGACTTTCTCAACAAAAGCCTATTGAAACCCCGCCTCCAAGAAAACTTTTGGGAGATGCCCTCATATGCAGAGACCGGCGCCACACAGAACACCATGAACACTCTCTGTTGTGCGCGCTCGGGTAGTTTCAATTCTAGTCAAGCTTATGCTGAGAGCATACATGCAACCCACAGAGATGTTCCAAACTTTGCACTTGGCTTCTCACATATGGCATGATAGCTCATTAACCAAATGACAGACTGCATCTATAGGTAGTAAGAAGTGGTGTAGATGTCCCAACGAGAGATACTGTTAGCCAAGGCTCAAGCGCGCTGTGTCTGAAGATTTATACTAGACAAACATTCAGTTTATGGAGCTCCAAAGGATGTTTGATCAACAAACGGACCAATCGGGCACTGCACTTGCCTGCATCACTGAGCTCCAACAGCAAGTCACAACATCCCATGCAGTAGCCGAGAGAGATCATCATCATGAGTTTATTATAATTGCAGGCCTGCATTAGGAAGCCACGAGTCGGACCGAGACAGCAGAAAACCTCCTCACCCGCACTCAAGCAGATTTTGCAAAGCATCAGGAGCTCATCGAGGCCACCATCCACTCTTTGCAAGAGCAGTTGGGCGATGCTGAAGCCGTGCCTCCCCCTTCACCCTTTGCTGCCTCATCCAGCACCATGGACAAGAAAGTGGATGCCCTGATGGAGACGACGACCGAGCTACCAATTTTGTCCTTCCCTCCGTAAACCTCTTATCAGCTCGTCAATCTCCACAATTCAAGAGAATACGCCTCAACCTTCTGCAGCATAACCTCTACATCGATGAGCCACTCTCCCACCACCAATACGCTTATGCTCTAACCAAACTCCCTATTGATAGCCTAACCCTAATCCCATAATTCTTCTTCCAGGGGCTTCTCTTGTTCCACCGCCCACATGATTTTTTCGAGCTCCCCATACACCCTCTTCAAACCACCTTGACAAGCTAGAGCCTTCTCCTCCGCTATGGCTTCCCATCTGACCCCGGCCACCCCGCTGACTTACTAGATTTATTTATCCCCGACAGCATATGCCCTCACCCGTACCCTCTAACATCTTGCAAAGGGCATTATAGTACTTTCGTACCATCGGGTGGCGTGTGGTCAATGACACATACCTCTCTCTTTTGCATGACCCTCTACCCCCTTAATTTGTTAGTGGATTGCTTCTTCTATACCATAGGTTACATCCACCCAACCACTTGAAGAAGGAGCAATCCCGCCACCACCACCTTCTGAGAAGGAGGAAGTCAACCCTTCGATGAACCCCCTGAATGGTGTGATCCTCTAGATTGAACGGAGTTCGAGTAGGCAATAGCCATCTTGCTCGGTCGGACAACTCCAGCATGAGCCTCTTAGCTGCGTCACCAACTGCTTGGACGTCCACGTTCTTCGCCCCTACCTCGTCCTCACAAAGCACAAAAACTAGCGGCGTGACCACCCTCCCCGAACTCGGCTACCATCGGCCACCCGCCAGCTCGTCCCATAACGTTCGATCTCATGGACGAACAGCCGGTATGCCAGCAACCTTCCCTCAGCAAACCATTCATTTGGGAAGTCTATTGTAACGCGCCATGCGCAATGAGGATCAGCCCCCAACTACCTTCCCATTCGACGATGGTGGGCCTGTAAGACATCCCACGAAGAGCAGTAGAAAAACCCAAAGTTACAGTTCAACTTCCGTGCGGTTTACACCCCCGTCGGTGCAACGTCCATGCAGAGAAGAATCTATGGTCCGACATTTCCATGATTTTATCCCTCACTACAACCAAGTCCCCGACCGAGCGCGGTGATCGCAACTACACGCTTTTTCAAACTCATCAGTTTGCTGGAGTCATTCCCCACATGGAACCACTACTTCTAAGGAGCCCAATGTAAGATTCCTCCCTCCACCTTTTGAGGTGTGTAGGTGTAAGAACCTCCCCTTCTAATCTTATAATTATTCCCCTCTCTGAAAAGATCTTGTTTTACCCTGTTTTGGCCTGGAGAGAGAAAATGTCTAGAGGGAGGTAATTCAAAATTGAGATATTTTTGGATATAAAAAATCATCCTAGTGTCTAAAATGGTTTCCCCTGAAACAGAAATTCAAAAAGAACTTTTCAATGTGCAATTAGAATTAATTGAAAAAAAAGTATAAAGGACCTTAGCCTAAGGGTCCAGATTTTAATAAATTTTTAGATTATGGTCCAATTAAGGTTCCTATGGAGGACCAATAAGATTAATCCAAATGTAGGGAGGAGATAAATTAAAGAATAAAAGAAAAACCCCCCCAAAAATGAGTAAATGCTCACATAAGATGAAGAGTGGACTAAGGACCAAAGAAAAGAATTAAAAAACTGAATTTTGACACCTCACTGTGGGGATCTCCCCTCATGAAGTAGATGCCTTTTTCTCATCATCACCCCCAATTTTTAATCAATAAAATGAGATATTTACGTCTCTCTCCTCTCATGTTATAAAACTAGATCCAAAAAGTAAGCTGAACTGACCCAAAAATGGTCAAAAATTGACCAAACTGATCTGGAAAATTCTAGAATCAGTTTGCTTGGTTAGAGGCTCACTTTTTCCTATAAATAGAAGTCTCCCCCTTTGTAAAAGCTTAATGGTGTTTATGCACTATTACTCTGCTCTTGTCCTGAGCCATCTACATTGAATTTTTTAATAATTCAATTGTTTTTGGCCTAATCCTCTCCAAAGTAAATTGGTGGCCACTCTTGCTTTAAACAAGAGTAGAACCCTCAATCCCTCAAGCCAAAGGAGAGCTTACAAGCTCCATGTAAGCTAATTTTCTTACTTGTTTAATGAAGAATCTATGGTTTTCTTAATTTTTATATTTTTTAAATGTTGAATTAAATTCAAATGCTATGCCTTTGATAAAAAGGCCACCCCCCTTCTCCTCTTTACATTCCAACCTTTCTCAATCCTAAAAAGATTAACTAAGGGATTAATTAAACTCTTCTTATTATTTACTCTCTTGAATTTAGAAAATTGTGTAGATTAGAGTTCTATAAATCTAATTTGGGTTAATTTAAGTTAAATAAAGAATGATAAAAATGAGAAATGGTCAGCCATACAAAGGAGGTTATGGTAAAATTTTCCAAAATTTTATGAGAAAGAAAGTTATTCAAATTCTATGTTTAAATTCTATGAGTATTTTGATAAATGAATTATTTGGATCAACCTAGAAACCAAAAATGTTAAAAATTTATGAAGTAGCAGTAAAAGGTTATAATTGTGTGATGAAATTCATACAAATTGATATTCAGAATGAAGATTCATAAATAGATAATTGGGTCTTCAAATGGAAGTACCGCAATTGTATGGAATCCCTGACTTGCTTGAGGCCTAGACATGATGATATTTACCTTAAAATTCCAAGGACCGTGACTACCCGTATATACCGAGGGTATAACTGCAGCTCTTTACTGGCAGTATATACGAGTAAATCTAAGACCTGAAAAATGATGATTCCTGAATTTTGGTTGAAAAGTGATAAGCTGAGCAAAACCACAATGAGGATGAATGGGACGAGTCCTTGTGGTGATGATTTGGATTCTGATTGAAAAATGATGATTCTTGAATTTTGGTTGAAAAGTGATAACCCGAGCAAAACCACAATGAGGATGAATGGAACGAGTCCTTGTGATGATGTTCGTAACTGAAATGATGATAATGACTTCAGAAAATCACTATGAGATTAGTGGATTATGCTGACAGATTGCCACTGTTAACTCTTGACCCAGTGGATCAATGCAAGGTGAAGGCAGAGGCTGAGACAAGCCCTTTTGCTAAACCAGTTTTACATCACTTTACATGATTTGCAATTTTATCAAGTCCCTTACTGTGTAGCTCTTCTGGCCATATCTATTTGAGGAATTTTTGAAAAATGCTATTCCTCGTTGCTTAAGTTTTGGGAACTTAAACTTTTTTTTGGTTCCTCCTCCCTTTTTTCTTGATGGCATAGAGACTATGAGATCCATTTATATACTGGTGTTGGAGGAGGACGTGCACAAGAGAAGATAACGGATGATGGAAACCACACAGGTTTTAATCTCTCTATGAACTGCATTGGAAACTTCAGTTTTGCAGAGGTAATTCTAGTGTCATCATCTCCAAAAAGGAGTAGCCAAACATTTTGCATTTTATGCTATCTTTGACAATCTTGTTTACCATATGAACTCCTCTTTACTTACTTTCTACCTGTTGGGTTAGGTTAACCCTAATGTTTAAATGATGGGCTGGTTTTAGTCCATATTGGAGCATGTTGGAAGGACATGGCTCATGGATTTCACTCATGGAGGAAGATGAGTAAAATGGTGTGGAGGCCATTTAAGGCTTTCATTTTGATATGCACCTTTGGTTTTTCAAAAGAAAAACCTTGCATAAAAGCACCCTTAATATAGCATCACAATAACAACAAGCAAATGGAGGTCATAAGAGTTCAATGGGGAGCTCACTGTAGCCATAATGATGGCTGTGTAAACCTCAAATGGGAGGTTTGTTAAGGCAAATTGAAGGCATGAAAGTAGCATGGAGGAGCTACATCATATGGAGCCCTTGTTCAAGAGAACAAAGAGAAATGGTAGGTTATGAAGGAACGAGCAGACAATTAGTGAAGATATGGTGTAGTAGCAACTCTATCACAACAGAGAGGAGGTAGTAGTAGAGGAAAAGCATGCCATTCCTTAGAACATCATCAAGAAAATGAATCGCAGTAAGTAGTGGGGTGGATAGCACTAGGAAAGCTTGTTAGTAACAAAGAAGAAAAGAGTGTACAACAATGTACATATCAGAGAAGCAAACTATACACCATGTAGCGCAAGCTTGTAGCCAAAAGTAAGCAGTGGAGTTAAGCAGACTTTGTGTAACCCGTTTAGAGATAACCAATGCAAGAAAAATGCCTCGGTAAACAAGCCTAGAGCACACGCCTGGAGTAGCATCGATTTAGCCAACTGCAGGAAGATGGATGATTGGAATAGCTTAGAAATAGCAGTTGGAGTAGCCACGGTAGTGAGAAACAACAGTGCAAGAATCAACAAAAGAAGATTGGTAGATATCTCCCATAGTAGGCAATCTATCTCAGTAAGCTACAGACGAGGTGATTGCAAACTGTAAGAAAGACTCTTGGCAATTGAGGTAGCCAGCCGGCAACATGCAGTAGGAGAGCAATGTAAGATGCAACAATTCCACTAAACCAAGGAAGAGAGAAAGAACGTCGCTCAGCCACAAAGACCACACATTTTTTGGCAGAAGATAAGCAGTGAAGTAGTGTGGAGTCACAGGTGCTAGTGGATATTATTGAGATAAGACTCAATAAAGTTATTTTTGAAAAATCTTATTTTTGGGTGTAAAAAAAAGGGCCTCAATAAGAGGTATTTCACATGCATTTAATTTTTTCTTTTAAAAAAAATGTATGTGGTGTGAAGATGCCCAAGTAGTGGCATCTTGGTGTTTTGGTGGTCAAGAATCATAACTCTTATTCATTTGGAATCTTCAACATACGAAGTTATATAGACCACATTGGATGGGTGCCCTACCCTTGCTTGCATGCATAAAAAGGACTGTACTCTCTCACCCAAATTTTATGAGGGTCCGCTGCCCGGAATTGTATTTGTTTCACCCATGTATATGAGGGCAACCGTGCTCGAGTCTGCGTGCTCAAAATGAGAAATTTTTGTATTCACCCATGGTATGAGGGTAACCTGCCCGAGCTCACCTAGAAGCTCAAAATGGTTGTCGTGTGATGTGTGTATGAGCGATGCACGTGTGAGGTGCATGCGCATGAGTTGGTTCCCACCCGAACTTCCATGTTCAAATCGGACTCATTGGTTCCGCTATGAGCGAGTCGGCTCAAAATGGACTAGGTGTCTAAGATGGTAGACACGCGCACACATGTTTGGTTGATGGACACTCCAATGTATCATTGAGGGGGAGTGTTGAGAGGTAGCGGTTGCGGTTGTGCAATGCTACATTGATATGGGTGATGGTGGGTGAGTTGTGGAACACCTCGATTAAGAGGGAGTTTTGAGAGATGTAATCGTGGTGTTGTGTGTATGTGGGAAAGCACCCTAGAGGTGCAAGATATTGTGGTGAGATTGGAATGCCACATGTAATATTGAATGGTGTGTGAGTGTTGACCAAAAGAGTGGAAAAGGGAGTGCCACATGGATGACGATGTGTAAAGTGGGATAAGGCTAGAGGGCCTATATCATTGTATGGTTCATTGTGATATGCAATAGAATAGAGATCAAGTGTTGAGTGTGCAATCTCTCTCTCTCTCTTGTTATGGAGTTCTTAGTGTGGTTTAATCCACCTTAATTATGTTGCTTAATCTATGTCCTTCACCATGATCAATCCCATTTTTGGATTGTTAACACTACCTAGACCTCGTCCTCTTCTGCGTTAGCTCTTCTAGGTATCTCCGGTCCATGGGATGGTCCTGCCACTGCACCTTGGAGTGGCTCATCATTAGTTGCCTCTATACGCCTTTGTAGAATTAAAAGTTCCATGTCCTGTAGGAATGTAGGATGATTGATCATCTTCTCAATATTTTTTTTGGTGTACAGATGGTCCTCCACCACTTCACTCACTGCTCTTGCTAGATTATCCTCTTCTTCTAGGGTTACAAACCCTTCCTCTCTTCATTTATGGATTCTAAGTTTGGAGTTTCTCCCTCACTTATTCCCATGACTAATTTTGTCTCCTTACCCCGTGATTGGAGCAAGTTTAAACCCCGTGATTGGCTCCTTACCCCGTGATTGGAGCAGGTTTAAACCTCCCATCTCCTTTTGTTCGGCTCTTGCCCTTTGAGCTCAACTCTCATAACTGTCATTCCACCTCAATCCTTTTCTAACTCTACATCCTCTGAGGTGGGAAAGAATACTTGACCCGTCTTGGCTGCACTTTCCATATCTGGTCTCATTCGGGGAGTGCCGGTGTTTAACAACCTTGAATTTGACCTTTGGTGGATGGGCACTTCTTGCCTTGGACCAAGTCCAGTGCTGGTTGACGGACCCATGCCCGCACCGTAGATTGCGCTTCTTTATCAACATGAATGGTTTGGAGATTGCGCTTCTTCGTCAACATGAATGGTTTGGAGACAAAAAATTTCCCGAGCAATATCAATGATACCACTGGATCTGGTTAGAGAGGGCGGTTTCTTCTCTTCCCCAAACCCATAGTACCTCAAACCTTCTTCCATGGATTCTTCACTACTAGTTTTAACGGTGGTCAGATTTCTTAAGACTTTCAAGTGAGTGCTTACTGAGTGGCCTGAACCCACACTTTTTTGATAGGAAGATCTTGGGTGATTTGATGCACTATCGTTATGTGTAAGATCGTCTTCGATGAGCTTTGCAGATCTTAAGTGCATGTATGTATGATTTGATAAGCTACTTTGATGTCCCAATTAAGTTTTGATCAAAATCTGTCGACCTATTTTTGAGGCCGTGAGATTGTAAGAACAGTTCACGGTATGAAGTGTCAGAAAACAATTCACGTTGTAAAGGATTTTCTGCGCTTTCACGTATTTAAAATTTTTTGATCTTAGGATCAGAACTCCACATTACCTTATTATGGGTGTCAATCTTTTTAGGACCTTTGTAGCCTTAACCTGACTATACCAAGCTTGTGAGTCGGATTTGATTAAGGTGAGATTGTAGGAAAACGTTCACGCCATGAAGAGATAAGGTTTCACGTCGTGAAAAATAATGGGTTCACGTCCATGAACAAAAAATGGTTCACACCGTGAAAGTTTCTAAAATGGTTCATGCCGTGAAAGTTTCTAAAATAGTTCACGTCATGAACGAATTGGTTCACGCCGTGAAGAGTTCTGAGAAAGTTCACGTCGTGAACGATTTTCTGCACTTTCATGATTTTTAATTTTGTCTAATTTTGTCAGACTTCATGGCATCAGAGGTGTCAGGATAAGGTTACCTATTTTTGGCAAGGTAATCCTGTGAATTGCGGTGTTAATCACGATGCTAATGTCGGGAGCGGTTCACGGTATGAAGTTGTAGAAAACAGTTCATGACATGAACATTTTCCTGCAGTTTCACGTGGAAACTTCCCGCGTCGAGTAATGTGATTCTGGGTGCAAAATACTTATCCAACAATTCCCAAAATGATTGTGCCACGTCTAAGGAGTGGAATACAAGTTCAAGGCATAGTCAATGGCTCCTTATTTTTTGAATTTTTGAAAAGAAAAAAAATAGAACGCCAACCTGCTTGTTCACGTTGATGATTCCAATGATGCAAATATCAAAATTAACTAGAAAAAACAGTGAAGGTCTATTCTAAGACCACTCCACCACACACATACACAACAAATACAACCAATTTCTCACATTTTTTTACTTCCACACAAATCTTATCCATTCATTTCCTACACAATGCACTACCAGAATGCAAAGGCAATCATGAATCTTATGCAATGGGAGGTGAAACTCCAAGAGGAAGGAAGAAACAAAGGTGTTTCCTTGATAGCGGTGCCAAAAATGTAATGGGCTACCACACCTCCAAGAGGGAACTCAATGCATTCACCTAAAGGAAGAGCAATAGAACACAACTATCATAGGGCACTTACCAATGCTTCCAACTTGTCCCTTGAGGCCTCCAAGCTCACTTGTTAAGCTCCAAACCTCCAAGCTATCATCATAGAGTCGCTCACACCGTCACGTAAGGCAATCACTCTCTCTCACTCTCCCACACAAGCATGAATCATACAAGCATAGAAGAGGCACAAATGCTAGAATGTTGTCTCTCAATCTCTCTCAAGACACAAAGAAGAGCTCTTTTCAACAATAGCACAAAGGGGAATTGTGTCTTTTCATTATGAGAAAATGCCTTATATACATTTGACCCTTATTCACACTTGGGTGCCCAAAACTTACTTAACTAGGCCTTGTGTGGCCAATATCTCGTAATAAAACTTTTATAGTGCCTTTTTATGACACTTATTAATGTCCTCAATTGGAGGAGCATACTTGTTGTTAATCCAAAATGGGATTAACAACAGCGAGCAAAGGTTGAGCGTTGAGTGAGGGAGTTCAACATTAACTAAGGGAGCTCGATGGCAGCAAAACAAAGTAAGGTATGGCAAGCTAAGGCCATGGCGGACAACACGAAAAAAATGTGAGTGAGACAAAGATGAAGAGCAGAAATACAGAGACAAAGCTGCAAAGTAGCCTGTGGGGTGGAGGAGAAAGATTAAGAGTGGGTGAAGAAGGGACACCCACCATGGCCCTTCTCAAAAAACATAGGAAGAAGAAAAAGATGATGAACAAATCGTTGTGCATTCAGCATATCTACATCTTCAGATGTAGGCAGAGACTGTAAGCAAGAAAGTCTGTATTTTTCTTTAGAAAAAGAAATAAAACTATTTGACAATGTGAAGGGGCATTCACACACACTTTATGTGTTCCACACTAGGTGGTGTTCACGTGGTTTAAAGCATTTATGCATACATGTATGGAAATCACTCATATGCATATGGGTTCTTTGCCTGACTTCGACCAAAATGTGTTGTATTCTTTGTTTCACCCATGATTATGAGGGTAACCGTACTCGAGTAGTTAAAAGCTCAAAACAAGAATTTGTATTCACCCAGTGCATGAGGGTTCTCCTACCCAAGGTGAAGGTCTCAAAAGGGATGTATGGTGTTAAAAATGGAGGGTGTAGTCCTACCCAAGTTGAGACTCAAAAGTGGATAGTGTGCATGTTCCTGCCCTAGCATAATGTGATGTAACACTCCGATAGCATTGAGGAGGAGTGTAGAAAGGCGCAATGCCTATTGTCGTGTGTGGGTAAGTTATTGAACACCTCGATTAAGAGGGGGTGTTGAGAGATGTAATCGCGGTGTATGCATGTGTGGGAAAGCACTCTAGAAGTGCAAGATATTGTGGTAAGATAAGAATTCCACATATGATATTGTATGGTGTGTGAGTGTTGACCAAAAGAGTGGAAAAGAGTGTGCCACATGGATGCACACATGTAAAGTGGGATAAGGTTAAAAGGCCTATATCATTGTATGGTATACAACATGTTGTTGCAATAGAGATCTATTTTTGAGTGTGCAACCTCTCTCTCTCTCTCTCTCTCTCTCTCTAGTCATAGAGTTTCTTGTGTGTTTAATCCACCTTAATCTATGTTTATCCACCACCATGATCAATCCCATATTAGGATTATCAACAAGTAGGTGGAGGCTCTTGGTGCATAAGAGGGACTCGATCATGGATTAGTTGAACTCAAGTGTGTACCTTGGCTATCTTCATCACCTTTGTCTTATTCATCTTCTTCTCCTCCCATGTTACAAGCATTGTACAGCTTCTTCATGCATGTTGACATCAATTTTAGGCTACTTGACATGAGAATCGTCAAAGGGGTATAGCAACTATGATAACTATGTGTTCATCCATCATAAACTATGGAGTAAAATATCAATATGCCATATCTAGGGGGTAGTTGCCATATTGATGTGATCATCGAAGTAGTGTGGGTGTCATTGACTAACCTATACCCCTTAGACACAACCAGCTTGTGCACATTTTGATTTATTTGGGAAGCCTTAGTTTATCAAGCATAGACTTAAACTTTAATATTTTGTAAAGTGTGATAGACTTTAAACCCTAGCCTCAATTTATGGGCACTCTATTTTGAGCATAAGAGAGTGTCGTGCAAGAAAATCACCCTTTTGTATTTTTGGAGGCTATGGCCTTATTTGGAATAAAGTATCTCGTAAATACTCATGTGTGGGGAGAGGCCACACACATGAGGGGGGGATGATTAGACTCAATCTTGGAGTCGTGCTTTGTGAGATAAGTATTATTCGTTTTTCACTCAAATATTGAATATGTTGAACATGTGGTATTTGATAGGGTATTTGATTTGATTGAATCAAATTCTTGTAAGTTTTTTTAAACTCTATTTTCCTAGAAATTAGATCCATTGACAGTGTGGTATCAGAGCAAGGATCTAGGAAGATGGAGGCAAGAATTGAAATATTAAAAGCTTGATTCAAAGGTTTTTCAAGAGTTGCACTCTATTATCCAAGGGGAAAAGACCAAAGGATAAAGGGGGTGGCAAACCACTCAATAGAAAACCACCAAACCACCTTCTTCTTTAAGAGTAGTTTTTCCAAATTCATAACCTCTCTATGATCTACTAGTATGGATTGAATCAACTCTTGAAGGAGGTTTGAGTTCCATAATCCAATTACTAAACCACTACAAGACGAAGAAATCCAATTTACAAATCAGTTTTGGTGGATGGAAAAATAATAAAAAGCGCTAATTGCTTTGAAGGCCGGATTTATTTATTTATTATTAAGAAGAGCTTAATCTAATTGGAGTAAATCCAAGTTTGCAATTATAGCAATCGAATCCTTCTCTCCAACGAGCTGCGACCGAATTGTTGGCGGGTTTACTGATTTTTTTCCCCAGCTGCGCAGCGCTGGTTATCACAGTGAGAGAAGCCTTCGTTTCTTATAAAGGCTTTATAATCTTTACACAAGCTTAATTAATAAAGCCTTAAGAAAAAGAGAGAGAGCTTAAAATTAGCTCTTCTCTTCCAATTACGAGCGGAAGCAGGCAAATTTTTCCATCTTTATTTCCCCTCCAATCGGCGACCAGCAGGCGACGGCAATTTCTTAGTGTAGGAGAAGGTGTCATTTCCTCTTATTTTAAGGCTTTGAAAGCTTTGTTAAAATCTTAATATTAAAACCTTACAAAAAAATAAAGAAAGAGAAAGAGAGAAAATCCTTATAATATAAGCTTACATAAGCTTAGCTTCAAAGGATTTCAAGGTCTTAAAGAAAAAGGGGTTTCAACACAAAGGAAAAATTCAGCAATTTGGATTTTCAAGTTGCAGGAAATTTATAAAAAAATTTCAGAAAAGATTTCATCTCTTCTTTCAAAAAATTGTGAGTCTCTTGCAATAAAATTTTCGGACATCCAAGGCATCAAAGAAAATCAACAATTCTTGGAGGACGGTGCTACCTAGACCAACCATCTGACGAGACGAATTCAACGATTCAAGAGCTAAGTTTTCCATCTTCATTTATTTATTTGCATTAGTAAATCACACTTTCTTTATCTATTTAATTGCAATGGCCACTCTACCTGCACTACCCACTATGCAAGAGTAAATCTTAGCACTACAAGAGCAAATTGCTAGTAAGCGTGAGCTCTGACACAAACTAGAGCATCAAGTGAAGTGTTCTAAGCGTAAGCGTGACTCTTCTAACTCTGACGAGGAGGAAAGTGATCATGTTAGGCGCACTGTCAAAGCTAACTCTCGTGCTCAAAGTTCCTAGAAAGATTCACGAATTAGCCGAAAGGGATTCACTTTCCAGAACTACAATGGCAAGAATGATGCATGGGTTCTTATCGCATAGCTTAGCGAATTAGATGACTATTTTTCAGGCGAAAAGTTCTCCGAAAAGGATAAAATTAAATGTGCTTGTAATGACTTGATCAAAAGTGCTATTTTATGGTAGAATGTCATTGAGCAGGGTAAACATACACCTTCAACATGGAAAGAGTTCCAGAAACTCTTAAAGAAGCATTTTATACTGTCAGTACAAGGCTAAAGCGCGTCAACGATGGGACACTCTACGCTAGATTGAGAAAGAGAATGTCCAAGCCTACATCGACAAATGTTGGGACATTCCCCTAAAGAATAGGTTGATCATTAAAATGACGATGATTGAGTGAGAGCTATGACCCCCCCTTGACCTGCACCTTGCTTGCCAATCGCCCTCTCCACCCCCAAGCTTGCCATCGCCCTGTGATCATTGCGCCTCCCCCTTGCCCGCCTTCACCCTCTCCTCACCTCGCCTACCCTTTTGCCTGCTGCCCACCCTCTCCATCTCTCTCTCTTGTGCATTGCCCCCCTCTCATTCCTCTTCATTACGCATCTGCCCCCCTACCCCCGTTCTCATCCTGACTTTTCTTTCTTTCTTTTTCTTTTTTTCCTTTTTTTTTTCTTTCTTTCTTTCTTTTCTTTTCCTTTTTGTGCCCTCCGCCCCTTCCTTTTGCCATCTCATCCTTGTTCCTCTAGTAGCGATGTTAATGGATAATATACTATCTTACACACACAAGAGAAAGAAGAAGAGAAAGGTTCATACAAGGGTCGAATCCGATGAATGGCACTTAGCCAACCCTATGAGGGTTAACTCTTCGATGTGAAGCTGCTAGGGGCTAACTCCACCCTCTCCTTGTGTCACCCAAAGAGAGATCCAAGCTAGGTAGTGAGCAAGAGGGAAGGAGATATGGAGAGTTCAATCTCTACCTTATGCTAATCCTATGCAAATGGGGGGTGGTAGATAGCAATGAGAAGGTAGAAGAGAAGAGAAGGGAGAGCACTACCATTCCTACTCACATACACCAACAATCTAAGCAAGCAAGCCACAACACAAGCAAGCAAGCAAGCAACCATAAACTCAAATGAGAGAGAGAGAGAGAGAGAGAGAGAGAGAGAGAAGGCAAAACTCAATTGAGACAAATGGGATTGTCCCTTTTTATATTTCATCAAATGTCTTATATACATGAGCCCAAAACTAGTCTTCCTAGTTTTACTAGCTCTATATACATCAAATCTTCATGACCGGCATTACACATGCCGTAAGCTCGGTCATCCTATGTCTCATTTACAATTAGTGCATTGCGCGGTTAGAAAAAGATGAGTTACAAAAGACGTAGTAGCCACGCACGAAGGTCATGTTAATCGGAGTGGTCCCTAAAGCAGGTCCATCCTCAAAACTGGTCGGAGCTATCTATAGTAGATGGAATAGGTGCGGACGAAGTCCCATCGCGAGGTAGGAGGCATGATGGAAGACCCGGTAGCTAGTCCAAAAGGTTGTCTCCATCATGTCTTCAAAAGTTTGGAGCCTCCAAGCACGCATTCACATAACACGTTCCTAATAGCCGAACAACTGCTTGAGAGTTGGCCCTTTGTTGATGTTGAAGGCAAGGCCTTGGGTGAAAGATCTCTATCCCCTCCGTGCAACGAATCCTGGGGTGCTAGGAGCGAAAGTAGCACTTCTTACGTGGGGTAGGGTCCTTCACTCGGGGCCTTGCCCACCATGAATATCCGAACAAGAGACTAATCCTTTGGTTCTTCCAAAATCGACGAACCCAAAAAATCTTCCCTCACCCGGAAAGCACGGGCGATTCCTCCAGAATATTTTTACTCTAACGTAGTCAAGAGCCTTAACTAACTGAACTCATCTGACCGAACCCATAAGTATCATAGTCAGATCAAGGAAAAGACTTGCACTTGGATCATAGAGACCAACGCTTTTTTTCTCATTGAGAGGCACAGCCGTTGATTCTTTTCCATAGAACAATTTTTATCCGGAATTTACTTCATCTATCATCGTACAATAACAGAATTGAGTCTCATTTTAGGGATCCATCAGTCCAACCTAACCCCATCCAGTCCCGTGGGTTAGCCAACAGCCCAACCATTGTAGTGATGGGATCCATTTAAGAATTTGCTTAGGTTTTGTCCCGGGTACCTGGGAAAAGAGTTCCCAGGCCTCCTAGCCGGATATTCATGCAAACTTAAAACTAGTCACACCACTTACACACCCAATATGAAATTGCTTTTTTTTTCATAGATTCAGCTGTCTTTAAAACAATCATTTAATGAAACTATAGTATCACTGATCATAATCCTCCAAAATATCCGGTTGAATCCTAATTTCCAATTTTTCCTTCATCGGTGTACCTATGGCATCATTGGCAACCAGAACGCTCACCACATGTCCACTCAGGGGCCTTTTTGATAGTTCCTAGCTCATAGTACCTGGAAATATATTCACTTATAAAAATCAAAATAGAATCTCCGTTGAAGATCAGCAAGATCAACCAACATATCCATATAAAAGAGCCATGGACTCATCCGTTGGGACCAGCAAGGTTAATCAACCAGATCCATGCCCGAATTCAGAAAACAACTCTTACTCCTTGTTCTAATATCTTCCACGACGTACGTGTGGGTATCTTCGACGACCCAGAGCTCGAGCACCGTATGGTCAACACCCTCTAGGATCCTTCGCAGGTCACCTAGTGCTTCACTCATAGGCCGCTTCCTTAGTCCCTCATCCACCGTACCGAAAGCTCACCATTTAAATCGAACCAAGGCTGGTCAAGACCTTGGCCGACCTTGCTACTACCCGAGATGTCCACCGTTGACTCTCCATCAGCTGTTGCGACTTTATCAGCAGTTAGGTCTCCACGACCTCATTCACAAGACGGTCAAAATGCTTTCCCAGCATTTTTGACATAAAACAATAATTTAAAAACAGGTCATAAATACAGTTTCTATAACGAACTCTCATCTTTCCACATTGTTCCACATCAATCCTTATTTATTTCATATGTATTCCCATTCTCATCACATCATTTTCTATCTCATCACATCTTTCCTCATTTATCCACATCAGATCTCATCCACTCGCATGTGCCCATATCCACTCGCATCTACCCATATCCACATCTCATCACATCACATATCACATCTATCCCAATTTACATCACATCTCATTCACTCACATCCCGATTCACATGACATTACATCTCATTAATTCACATCCCGATTCACATCACATCACATCTATTCACTTCCATCACATTCATTTACATCACATCCATTTACATCCATCACATCACATTCATTCATATCCACCACATTTATTCATTCATATCCACCACATTCATTCTCATAACCATCCCATCACATACATTCTATCCACATTATATCACATCACTTCTATCCACATCATATCTTATTCATACACATCCACATTATATCACATCACTTCTATCCACATCATATCTTATTCATACACATCTCATCTCATTCATCCACATCTATCCAATCGTTCACATGTATGACTACTCACATCTATCCATACATTCATATCTATCACTTCACATCCACATATATTCATGTCACATCACGTCTCTTTACATCACATCACATTCTTTCACATACACATCGACATCCATTCTTTCACATACTCATCCACATCCATTCTTCACATACATATCCATATCCATTCTTCACATACACATCCACATCCACATCCATTATTCACATACACATTCACATCCATCCATTCATTCACATCTATCTGTTTCACATCGCATCTCATCACATCTATTCACATCACATCCCATCCATCCATTCATTCACATCTATCTGATTCACATCACATCTCATCACATCTATTCTATGCAAGTTTTCAATTTGATTTTCTTTTAAATACAAGGAGTATTTCTTGAATCAGTATCCCCAAAACTTCTTGATCAGAATTCTAAATTTCATACCAGAATTCCTCGAATTCTATAACCTTGATCCACATATCAATTCGAAGGGTCTCAAACTTAGTTTCAGATTTGGCGGGAGTTTTGAGTGTATTTTTCTAAACTGGTCACACCTTCTTTCCTCGAAACTGACGAAAGAGTTTGGTCTTGGTCATAGTCAGATTCAAGGTTCGAGTCGGATAAGATTTTTCCTGAACTATCTTTCTCAAAAAGGTTTGATAATTCAGTTACTATTTTACTAAATTTCTTTTCACTTAACTGATCTCTAAATTAGTTACGAATTCCAATGAGGAATAGATTAATCATTTATCTGAATATTTCGATCTCGATAGATTTCCTAAATTCTCTTTTTACAATCCGTGTGAATATAAAACGATAGAAATTTCTCTATTAGAGTATTTAATTATTCATTTATCAAATACTCATAGAATTTAAACATAGAATTAAGAGAATTCTAATTTTGATATAAAAATTCTTTATGCATCTATTTATGCATAAAAATCAACTTCAGTGGGAATAACACTTTTATAAAAAAATCCTTTTATGCATAAAAATCAACTTCAATGGGAATAACACTTTTATTAAAAAAATCCTTTTATGCATCTATTTATGCATAAAATCAAACTTAATAGGAATAACACTTTTAAAATAAAAAGAATTTCTTTATGCATAAAAATTAATTTTTATAAGAATAACGCTTTTATAATTAAAAAATTTCCTTTATGCATCTTTCTATGCATAAAAATCAATTTTAATAAGAATAACACTTTTGTAATTTTAATAAGAATAACGCTTTTATAATAAAAAAAATTTCCTTTATGCATTTTTCTATGCATAAAAATCAATTTTAATAAGAATAACACTTTTGTAATTAAAAAAATTCCTTTATGCATCTTTCTATGCATAAAATCAAATTTAATAAGAATAACACTTTTGTAATAAAAAAATTCCTTTATGCATCTTTCTATGCATAAAATCAAATTTAATAAGAATAACACTTTTGTAATAAAAAAATTCCTTTATGCATCTTTCTATGCATAGAAATCAAATTTAATAAGAATAACACTTTTACAATAAAACAAATTCCATTTTATGCATCTTTCTATGCATAAAATCAAATTTAATAAGAATAACACTTTTGTAATAAAAAAAATTCCTTTATGCATCTTTCTATGCATAAAATCAAATTTAATAAGAATAACACTTTTGTAATAAAAAAATTTCTATTATGCATCTTTCTATGCATAGAAATCAAATTTAATAAGAATAACACTTTTGTAATAAAAAAAATTCCTTTATGCCTCTTTCTATGCATAAAATCAAATTTAATAAGAATAACACTTTTGTAATTTAAAAAAATTTTCTTTTATGCATCTTTCTATGCATAGAAATTAAATTTAATAAGAATAACACTTTTATAATTAAAATTTTTTTCTTTATGCATCTTTCTATGCATAAAATCAAATTTAATAAGAATAACACTTTTGTAATTAAACAAATTTCCTTTATGCATCTTTCTATGCGTAGAAATCAAATTTAATAAGAATAACACTTTTGTAATTTAAAAAAAATTCCATTATGCATCTTTCTATGCATAGAAATCAAATTTAATAAGAATATCAGTGATATCCATGCATATTCATAGGTGAATATGTACATGGAGTAATTACAATATCTCTTTTAGATGCAAAAATGATGGGAATTACTCTTTTGGAATAACATAAAAACAAACTTTCTTTTCCACAAAATTCTGGAAAATTTTACCATAACCTCCTTTGTATGGCTGACCATTTCTCATTTTTATCATTTTTTATTTTACTTAAATTAACCCAACTCAGATTTATAGAACTCTAATCTACATAATTTTCTAAATTCAAGAGAGTAAACAATAAGAAGAGTTTAATTAATCCCTTAGTTAATCTTTCTAGGATTGAGAAAGATTGCAATGTAAAGAGAAGGGGGGTGGCCTTTTTATCAAAGGCATAGCATTTGAATTTAATTCAACATTTCAAAACATAAAAATTAAGAAAACCATAGATTTTTCATTAAACAAGCAAGAAAATTAGCTTACATGGAGCTTGTAAGCTCTCCTTTGGCTTGAGGGATTGAGGGTTCTACTCTTGTTTGAAGCAAGAGTGGCCACCAATTTACTTTGGAGAGGATTAGGCCAAAAACAATTGAATTATTAAAAAATTCAATGTAGATGGCTCAAGACAGGAGCAGAGTAACAGTGCTTAAACATCATTAAGTTTTTACAAAGGGGAGGCTTCTATTTATAGGAAAAAGTGAGCCTCTAACCAAGCAAACTGATTCTAGAATTTTCTAGATCAGTTTGGTTAATTTTTGACCATTTTTGGGTCAGTTCAACTTACTTTTTGGATCTAGTTTTGAAACAGGAGAGATGAGAGATAAAAACATCTCATTTTATTGGTTAAAAATTGGGGGTAATGATGAGAAAAAGGTGCCTACTTCATGAGGGGAGATCCCCACACTGAGGTGTCAAAATTTAATTTTTTAATTCTTTTCTTTGGGAGGGTTTTTCTTTTATTCTTCAATTTATCTCCTCCCTACATTTGGATTAATATTATTGGTCTATAGGAACCTTAATTGGACCATAATCTAAATTTTTTTGAAAATCTGGACCCTTAGGCTAAGGTCCTTTATACCTTTTTGCAATTAATTCCAATTGCACATTGAAAAGTTCTTTTTAAATTTATGTTTAAGGAGAAACCATTTTAGAAACTAGGAGGATTTTTATATCCAAAAATATCTCAATTTTGAATTACCTCACTCTAGAAATTTTCTCTCTCCAGGCCAAAACAGGGTAAAACATGATCTTTTTTTATTTCAGAGAGGGGAATAGTTATAAGATCAGAAGGGAAGGTTCTTACACCTGTACACCTCAAAAGCTGGAGGGAGGAATCTTACATCCTACCCCACTTAAAAAACGCGAGATGTCCTCATCTCGCAAACTAGAGGACAACTCTTTCCTTTAAGATCCAACTAATTCTGGGGCTCCTTATAGTCTGGTGAACCCAACAGAATCCGGGATAAAGATCCCTTATATAAAACTCATCATCAGATAACAATTCATTCATATCATATCATTCATATCCTTAACACAATAATGGTCCATTAGACCGAAATTTCCATCTGAACATTCCTCCATGGGAATTTCAATTATACAGGTTTTTAATTTATCATCCCCGACAAGCACGCACCTCCTCCACTCTTTGCTCGCAACCAAGCAAAGAACCTTGGGATTCATCCATCCCATAAATCAGCAACCCTTCTTAAACATGAGCATTCTTCCATGCTCAAACCAAAAAATTTATGAGGCAAAATCCAAAATACCTTCACAAAGCTTTTCTTGGCAGCTTCCTTGTTGACACCGACAACTCCATAGTCTTCATACTTGCTGAAATCTCCATTTTCAGCTTCCATGATGATAAGCAGGCTTTCCATATTGCAAAACTCCCATTTGCAACTCTCTTGGGCAGCTTCTATGCAACCTCCTTGTTGCAAATCTCCTCTCAAACTTGAGAATTATAGCTCCAAATCTCTCTCAAATCCTCACAAATGCAAATCCAAATGATAATATGAGTGTGCATAATTTTTTTCCATAATAACTGAAAATAATGCTTAATCAAAGAACTCATAACCAAGAAATCTATACATAAATAATCACCATGACCAAGAGCCCACCCAAGCTCTGATACCATGTTAACAATCCAAAAATGGGATTGATCATGGTGAAGGACATAGATTAAGCAACATAATTAAGGTGGATTAAACCACACTAAGAACTCCATAACAAGAGAGATGGAGAGAGAGATTGCACACTCAACACATGATCTCTATTCTATTGCATATCACAATGAACCATACAATGATATAGGCCCTCTAGCCTTATCCCACTTTACACATCATCATCCATGTGGCACTCCCTTTTCCACTCTTTTGGTCAACACTCACACACCATTCAATATTACATGTGGCATTCCTATCTCACCACAATATCTTGCACCTCTAGGGTGCTTTCCCACATACACACAACACCACGAATACATCTCTCAACAGGTAGGGGGGGAGCGATTTCTCAAAGACCAAGGGTGGATCCAACCATTGATCTTAATGCAGCCACATGATAAATCTATTGAATATAGCTACAGAAATGGGCCGAAGAATGGTCAGGGAATTAGACACTGCTCTAGAATCCGGACTCCCAGATAAAGCCACACATTATTTCCAAACTCATCCAAAAATTCTCTGGAGATGGAGATCCTATCAGCATGTAGAGATTTTTGAATACACATGCGAAACTTGTGGACCTGTTAGTGATATAACAATGATTCATGCTCTTTCTCACTGACCCTAGAAGGGAAATCGCATCAACGGTTCCGAACACTCAAACCCGAGGATAAGATTAACTTCAGAGACAACTCAAGAATGTGTTTGTGCCCAGATTTTCTAGAAGTGGTGACAGATGGAGCCATGTGGCACAGCTGCACAATATCAAACAAAAGGAAATGGAGTTGATGAGGGACTATGTGTCTCGACTTAAGCACTTAAATTCAAGGTGCAAACTATGGGAGAGGTTAATGGATGATCAGTTATTTCCTTGCTTCCGAAGAGGAGTTAGAGACCACAAGATGCATGATTATCTGGTACTAGGCTGACCAGCCACTCTAGATGCATGTTGCAAACTGGCAATTGAATATGAAGATAATATGCTAGAATTGTCGCAACCAGAAGATGTTAGAATACCTTTGGCAAAGCAGCAATGACTTCTCGTGTCTCGAGTCACCCAAGAGATTGGAACTCGAAGCAAGCAAGTCAGAAACATGACTGTGGACAAGCTCAAGAACACAATAGTAGAGAAATTGAATGAAAGGGAGGGAAGAGAAACATCTGGGCATGGACATAACCATCTTTGCCCCCGTAGGAAATTGGTGTGGTGCTCTATGTGAAGATTGAATCACACTACCACCAAATATCCACAATTAAGAGAGCAAGGCCATTACTCTATTGTGCACGCTGTGTAAAATTAGGAAATCATGATAGTTCAATGTGTAGATATCCAAGGTTCTAAATAGTTACATAGCTGCCAGCACCTAGAGCTCCATTGGCTTTACCTTCACCACCTAGACAAATCACTACAGCTGCAAGAAAATCCAACTCTTCCTATTTGCCTACGGGGATGTTTCGGGTACAGGACACTTCACATCTACCACCACCGGTTAGCCATTAAAAGATATTAAGATGGCACGTGAAGTAGAACTTAGCGGAGAGTACTATGAGTGAAGAAGCTGCGGAGGTCACACTTGAATTCTATGTCCTATAGAATAACATGCCAGTACCTATGTTTCAAACCATAGTACAGTGGAAGGGTAAGGACATGAACTCAAACATGAGGAGAGGGCCGCTACAATGTTTTGGCTACGGAGGGCCGTCATCGAATCACTGAGTGTCCAAACAAGAATGTGGTTCAAACGCACCAACCCCAACAATTGACTACTTCACCCAATGACATGCCAGTATACTCACTTGTACTAAATGTGGTATTGATCATTTGATCAAGGATTGTACATACCGCACAAGTGGTTTGACTTCCACTTCTAATCGGGCCACCATCCAAATGATTAGTGCGGAGCCTGGAAATATCACACCACTCAATGTCCTGACACGAGCCGAGTCCCAACTGAGAGACAAGGGGAAAAACCGAGTAGATGCGACCATTTCTAGAACTGGCCATAAGAGAAGAGTGAAAAAAGTGGGTAAGGGTGACACCAGGGTCACAATAATCCAAGATGGATCCGAAGAAGATATGATTGACACTAGATGGATCCACCCAATCGAGAGAAGAAGAGGATCAAGGGATCAACCACCACAAAGAGCCTGACCTAGAGGAGCAAAGGGGGAGACCATCAACCCCTAAAGGAGTCGGTGAGTACCCAAATGCTGAAGAGGAGATAAGGAAGCTCAAAGACGCCAGGGCCTTAGTAGAAGAACAACGGCTTCATGAAGTAGGGCCAACTGGATCAAGGATACAATGTATCCAAGAAACGAGTCAACAAGGGAAAGGGAATTGAATGTACCAACTCCAATTCCAGAAGAATTAGAAGAGGCTCAAGCAAACACAATGTCTAGGATGTTTGAGGAAATTGCATTAGGTGAGTCCATCCATTCCTTCCCTAGGGATGAATACGAGACACACACTTGGGGAGAACTCTCAATCTCTAGAGAACCCAGAGACATAGGAAGTCTTGCGGATGTACTGTCCATGCATGTACAAATGCCATTAGGGCAACTGCTACGTAGTTCACCAACTCAATGGACAGACATAAAGGAATGGGTAGAAGGTGGACTAAAGCCAGCCGAAACTACAGAGGAGGTGTTTCTACCTTTGGCAAAACCTCCTCTAAAATACATAAGGGAAACCCGAGTCGTCAAGATACCAGTTAATCAATTGGGATGTTATTACGAAAGTGACGACACAAATGCTACAATCCCAATTCATCATGATAGGTACCAGGCATTGGCTATTCTAGATGGTGGGATGGGGGTTAGCATCATCACGAAACGCTGCTGGGAAAACCCAATTTAAAAAGAGTAGATCTAATCAATGGCATATGGAACATCTTCAAGACCCATTGGACTTTTGGAGAATGTGAAACTCAAACTTTTTACGTTTCGCTATCATCATACATTTGTGATAATGGACTTCCTCCTCTAACCTGACTCATATGACATAATATTGGGGAGACCCTTCATGAGGGAATCCAAATTGGTGCATAATTGGGCAATAGATCACGTGTATGTGTGTAGGGATTCACAAATTTTAAAGATTATATCAGAACATGGAGAGCACACCCCATGGAAGGGAAATTGTTCGGTAATGATTCGGTCACACGAAGCAAACCACATCTGTACAAATATGCTAGCCCATGGTGGAAAATTCCAAGGAAGAAGAGGAAACAAAAATGTATGCATCACTTCCTCCTCCGGACTTCAATGAAAACTGGATGCATGTGCTAGCTACCATAGATGTGATGTAACCCCGGGGGACCCAGTATGTGGAATCTGGAACTGTCTCTATGACCTTTGTTTGTATGGCTGATTGGCAAACCATTGATGAAGAATCAGAAGAGGAGACCTCTAGCATAGAAGGGATCATAACACAAGGCCATACCAACGCTCAATGCCTCAGAAGATGGCAAATATAGAAATGATATATTGCCCGACGTAATGCCCTATTATGAAGAAAACCCATGGATGCCCAGTGGTGGCTGAGATACTTTGAGGCCACTAAGGTACACACTGAGTTTTCCAAGGATTGGGGTGAGGAATTGAGCAAGATATCACTGGAGGGAAAACACAAGGAGAAAGTCACCCTTCAAGATCCAGAAACACCTAAGCTTATGAAAGTTGGGCGTAAAAAATGAAACAAAGCTTTGGCAGAAGCCAAATGTGAGGCTAGAAAAGTCATGTGGCTAAACAAAAAGTGAAAATGAGGATAAACCAGACTTGATCTCAATACCAAACCACTTCAAAACCTACACTATTGATGAATGGAAAGTGGTTGGCAACAAGGGTTATGGAGGATGGGCTATCCATATCATACAAACATTGGTATGGAGGAAGAAGACAACTCAACAAGATGGGGTGAAGGGTGCCCAAACACAATGTCAGTAAACCACTTCGATCAAGGAGTTGGACAAGGACCCTAAAGGAAGAAACAAAGAAGTTCAGCAAAGGGACACAGATAAAAGCCCCAACCACAGGACCCACCAGTAATAACATTGTTCAGTTGGGTGGAAGGAAGAATCAAAAACTCTCACACGGAGCTAAAACGCCTGTAGAGAAACACCTACCCAGAAGTGCCAAGGTGTCACCTTGGTTTTCATGGCAATAAAAGATGAAGGTATCCATTTGTTGCCCAATGGATACAAGGTAAATTGGGTATCATTCACTCGTTTAATGCATGTTTGAATGACTGAGCAGCATGAAGAAAAAATAGAAGGTTGCACCATTAAATAAATAGAAAAATAAAATCCTAGTAAAGGAATCAAGTAGCATTAAACATCAAAAAACAAAGCACCTTCTATGGGATTTAGACTCTTTGTGAAATGCGAGGCCCTAGATTTGTTCTTATCTAAGTGTTAATATCTAGCTATTGAGCATTGTCCTCCTTTGAATATAGCTTGTACAACTCTTTCTCTCTTGCCAAAACTACCCTTGACCAAAATCAATCCACGAAGGGCAATGAAAGAGCTCCCATTGCGATAGCGCATGCATGCTTTTGTGATACATGCATGTGTCCTCTTTACCAAGATCCAACCATCCATTGCAATGATTGGGTAGCCTTGCTAGAAATGTTTCCCCTACTAAATGGGAGAGATACCTAGCTAGAAAGTGGCATAATTTCAACACAATACAATAGACACCCTACATTATAGGTTGACAAAGATTGAATTCAACACAAACCTGTAAACTACATGGCAAAGCAGCTAAAGTCAACTCATTCTTCTTTCTTTGACTAGCCCCTTCACCCTTTTTAGACCCCTTCACCTCCAAGGCTTTCTCTCATGTGCCTGTAGTGCTGCAAACATGTGATTTATGTCCTCCAACTTTACTTCCTCCAAGCAGTCTTGCAAAGTGTAGTCCAAGGGCAAGGCAAGAGCATTCCCCATTGTATAAAGCTTTTTGAGATCCTCTAATATTTTGTTTGCTTCCACTTCCACCTTATCCAAGAACCACTCTCTAGCCCACCACCTACACTATTCAAGTCTCTAAATAAAGGGGCACTCCTTAAACCAATTAATGTGTAAAGCATAACAAAGAGGACACAAAGAACTCACAAATGGTAGTCATTATCGCTCATTTAAATAGCATACATATCCTTCATTCTTTGTTAGAATCAAGGAGGGATAGAAGCATCCTCTCGCATCTCTACATTAGCCAACATTTTTAGCTTTTGTAAAGTAATCATAGAGTCTCCACTTTTGTATTTTAGGCTGAAAACCCTGGATACCCAAACATCACCCAACTTTGGGTCCATAACATTCAATACCTACAAAACAAACATACCATCACAAGGACACCCAAACAAAATGTGTACATACAAAAAAAAATATAGCATAAGTATGTGCATCACTTTCACCATGCCCATATTATTTGAAAGCCTCTTATGAATCTTGGTTCACTCCTTGAGGACATCTAAAAAGGATCTTCCTCAAACACCCAAAATGGATCTTATGTGTTCCATGTTGCCGAAAGATGACATGATTTCTCTATTGAGACCCTTGTTTCTTTAGCACATCCATGGATTAGATCAGAGTTGTGCACAATTAACCCTTGTGATTATCAAGCATCTCTAGATTTTTGTTTAGAACAAATGTCAAAATTCAAGACTTGGGCTGAAGCTCAAAGGTATGCAGAGGCCTATGACTATGCAGGGCTGAAGGAATAGATTGATACACGGATTACATTTTGATTGAGAAGAGATAATGGATTATTGTATATATTAAATATATGTGAGACTAAGACTTTTGATTTGATGAGTGAAATAAATGTGATCATGACCTTTGGAGTTTTCTAAGTACTCTATTACAATTTTTGGTATGTAATGTGAGTTTTCTAAGCGATCTATTATGTTTGATGTGAGTTTTCTAAGTGCTCTATTATTCCCTTTAGAGAGCATGTTTACGTTGCCACGCAAGCCCTCTATTATGTTTGATGTGAGTTTTTTAAGTGCTCTATTATGCCATTTAGAGAACATGTTTACATTGCTAGGCAAGCCCTCTTTAGGGGAGGGAGAAACCCTTCTAATCCTTTTTAGACAAAATGCTTTGCGGGCTAGGGTTGCTTAGTGGCTTTCTCATCAACTTCCATAGCTTTCACTTGTGAATTATACTCAAAAAGCAAGGCGTCTAAAATTATACTTAGAAAGCAAGGCGTCTAAAATTAGATATATGTCATTCTTTTTTACCGTATCCTCGGGTGATAAATGCCACATCCTATTCATATGTCCTAAGGGTCGAGTCTATTTTATATACATATGTGTGTGTTGATGTGTCATCCAAGATGTTATTTCTAGTCATATTTCCTAAGGATTGAGTCGATTTTATGTACATGTATGTGTGTGTGTGTGTGTCGATGTGTCATCCAAGGAGAGCACATGAACACCCTTATGGGTACCTAACCCTTGGTGTGAAGACCTACTAAGGTTTAGGCCAAGTATAAGGTTATTCATCAAAGGCTCGGATTATGATTACAGTCAAGCTAGCATCGCATCATGTGATTGAGTAGCTTGAAGCTTGAAGGGAGCCTAGCATGGAGTCGGGACATCATTGTCATTATTGGAGGCACAGTTGAGGTGCAATTCTATGGGCTGGTCAACCAGAGGGTATGATGGGAAGCTACAAGCAGGGTCACCATGCAATAATTGAGGAAGCCAAAGGTGGCCATGGAATTTGTGAGACAAGCATGCGGTGCTATTGTTGGTTGGCAGAGCAAAAGCTGGGGAGTATGGTGATGGCAATGGCTTTGTAAAGGAAGTGATGTACCAAAGCATGGAGCATATAGCCTTACCACCTTCACTTAAGATTGCCATGGAATTCATGAGACAAGCATGCGGTGCTATTGTTGGTGGCATAGCAAAAGCTGGGGAGTATGGTGATGGCAATGGCTTTGTAAAGGAAGTGTTGTACCGAAGCATGGAGCATATAGCCTTACCACCTTCACTTAAGATTGCCATGAATCGATAATGGCAGGACTAAAAATTAATTTTTAGCTTCCTAAAATATATCAATACTCACTTTTGGATATTATGCAGATGCAAATGCCATTCACCTGCCAACACATCACTCACCAAACCATCCAAGGATAGAGAACTAGAAAACAAGACACTTTTATGGCAAATCGAGTGCACATTATGAATGGTAGGCTCAATTAAGGTTAACTTACAATACAATTCACATATAAAACCACCATTGCTGGATTTGATCTTGCAAGTTCAGAGCTCGCTCATAGCTGACGTTGGAGTTTCAATTTGAGTGTGTGTATATGAAGTTCCAAGATCGGTAGAATAGACTGCATTTCAAAATACGATCTATTCTATTGAGGTTGGAGCTTCACATTTAAAATGCAGTTTGTTCTATTGATGTTGGAGCTTCACATATACACACTTAGAGCTTCACACACACACACACACACACACACACACACACACACACACACACACACACACACACACACACTATGATATAAAAACAATGACATAAAAAGGTCTTGTACACTACAGAACCACATAGCAATTTGTATCTACAAAACCATGTTTGCATTCTGATTTTAACCTACACATTCCTTTAGTTGTTGATGTTGACATCCAATTCACTAGTAGCAAATCTTGTATCTTCTAAGGTATTTGAACTGAAGTTGGCATTTCTCTGCCTATATGTACATTTTCTAGATAGCGGGTCTTTGATATTCTTCGACGATGTGTACTAGAGGCTAAATATGTTCCTATTTTAGAGGAAGCTTATTGCATCTTAGCTGCAGGGGGGCATTTCAAAGCTGAAGTCACACTTAAGAAAGTCCTTTTAGGCCGGGTTATGGTGGCTTAAGTTATTTGGAGGTGCTGTAGAATTTGTTAAATAATTTGATGAATGACAACGATTTGGCATCACTCATGAATAACAAAGATAGAATGCCATTTACTGCTATCATGTCTCTTGGTTTATTCCAAAAATGGGGCTTGGACTTCATCGGTCTTATAAGTCTCTACAAGGGCAAGATATATCATTGTGGACACATACGATTGTTCAAAATAGCCAAAGCCATAGTAAAAGCTGATGCTCATAGGACAGCAAAGTTTATCTATGAGTATATTATTACACTCGCTATACGTGCCCATTTAAAATAGTGAGTGATAGGGGGACAAATTTCATAAATGAAGTTGTACATTTGATTTTGGGGGAAATCATGATTGTGCATCAAAAAATCTTCTCCATATTATCCTCAAGCTAATGGTCAGGCTGAAAGTATTAAACAAAATTCTTTGTACCATTATGACTAAAATAGTCAATGAGAAGTGAAACAATTGGGAATAGAAACTTTCGACTGCCCTTTGGGTTTATCAAACAGCTTACAAAATAGCCATTGGCATGACACCATTTCACTTGGTATATGACTTGGAATCAATCGTGCCTATGGAGTTCATAATTCCATCTTTAAGAGTAGCACTTGGTGAAAAGCTTGAAGGGCATAAATTATAAAATAGACAGTTCCAAATAGAGCAGCTAGATGAAACCAAGCTAAGAGCGTCATATGGCCTCTATGTTGAGAAACTACATCAAAGAGTTGGTTTGACAAACAGCTGGTTAAACATAAATTTAAGGAAGGAGATCCTATACTTATGTATGCAGTCAAAAAGAACAAACAAAATTGAAATTGATGGGTATGGGACCTTTTTGAATTTCTGAATTTACAACCTTTGGATTAGCGAGGCTGGAAACCTTGGATGGAATCCCCTTTGATCCCTTTGTGAATGGCAAGGTGAATGGAAGCAAATTGTGTAAATTATATGGACCCCTGATGAGAATGAAATTCATAAAGCACATCAAAAGAAACATCTTGAAAAAGAAAATAGAAGTTGGCCTAGTTGGAAGGCAAGGCCTGAGCCAGAGAAAAACAAAAAAGAAACAACACATATATAAATAAAGCTGGGTGCTTGACGCACAATCTGGATGATGAGGAGGAGTATGTTGCTCCTCGCTGCCTTTTTTGGGTTTTCTAATGCAAAGTAAATTTTTCCTAGCTCTGGGTCTTTTAGATTCAGGAGAGCTGATAAAAATCTTCTATCCTAGGAAACATGGGAAAGAATGGGAAAACCAAAACTCAAGGAAACAAATCTTGTTCTAGTTCCTTTAATGGACATGATTCGTTCCTTTAATGGATATGATTCAAAATGCGTCGACATATTAACAACTTCCTACCATGTTACAAATGATCTTTTAGAAGGTAGTTTTTATGTTATGAATGCAGGTGAGATGTCGGAAGAGATCATATTGAGATAAAACTAGATAGCCAAGTACATATGCAACCCTAATTGGAAACATCATACCATGAGCATGATGCTCCCCTTTGGTGTAAACACTATATATCTAACTAATGATATGCCAATACTATGGTCCAACTCAGTAAGGGAACCAAAACACTACATGTTTGATACAAAAGAGAAGATTATAATAAGTATAGCAAAACCGAAGCCAAATTTGAAGACATTATTTCTCCTTGAAGTTGAAACATTCTCAAAATATAACCAAGTTCTTGCTCCTGAAGTCTCAGTTCTTCTAAATGAAGACATACCCAATGCAATGGTAAATGGATATCGATGGGTGGCATATAAACATTTAGTGAATCCAGCTTCACCTAAGCATAAAACTTGCTTTTGGGTTCCCAAAAAGCAAGTGCATCAGCAAAGGATAAATGGAGACCACTAGGAATGAAACCTCAAAGAAATTAAAAAAAAGCGACAAAGTAAGTGAAAGATCCCTACCCCCTCCGCGCAACAAATTCGGGAGTGCTAGCAGTGGAAGTAGCACTTCTTGCACAGGGCAGAGCCTCTCACTCGGGGCCTCGCCCATGGATATCCGGACAAGAGACTAATCCCTCGGTTCATTCCAAAACCAAACTCGGAAAAACTTCCCTCGCCTAGAAAGCACGGGCGATTCCTCCAGAGACTTGCACTTGGATCATAGAGACCAACGCTTTTTTTCTCGTCAAGAGGCACAACCGTTTTTGATTCTTTCCCATAGAACAAGGACTATCTGAGATTTACTTCATCTATCGTACCATAACAGAATTGAGTCTCATTTTAGGGATCCATCAGTCCGACCTAACCCCCCATCCAGTCCCATGGGTTAGCCAACCACCTAACCATTGTAGTCATAGGATCTATTTAGAAATTTGGTTATGTTTTATCCCGACAGGTACCAAGGAAAAGAGTTCCCAGGCCCCCTAGCTGACGCTTCATGCAAACTTCAAGATAGTCACACCACTTACACACCCAATATGAAATTGCCTGTTTCACAGATTCATCATAATGCTCCAAAATATCCGGTTGAATTCTAATTCCCAATCATTCCTTCATCGGTGTACCTATGGCATCATTGGCAACTAGAACGCTCACCACCTGCTCACTCAGGGGCCTTTTCAATAGTTCCTAGCTCATAGTACCCGGCAATATAATCACATAAGAAAATCCACATGGACTCTCCGTTGAAGATCAGTAAGATCAACCAATAGATCCATATAAAAGAGCCATGGACTCATCCGTTGAGAGGACCAGCAAGGTCAATCAACCAGATCCATGCCTGAGTTCAGAAAACAACTCTAACACCTTGTTCCATTTTCTTCCTCGATGCATGCATGGGTATCTTTGGTGACTCAGAGCCCGAGCATCGTATGGTCAGCACCCTCTAGGATCCTTCGCAGGTCACCTAGCACTTCACTCATAGGCCGCTTCCTTGGTCCCTCATCCACCATACTGGAAGCTCACCATTTAAATCGAACCGAGGCTGGTCAAGACCTCGGCCGACCTTGCTATGCGAGACGTCCTCTGTTGACTCTCCGTCAACTATTGCAACTTTATCACTTAGGTCTCCATGACCTCATTCATAAGATCGTCAAAATGCTTCCCCATCATTCTTGACATAAAACAGTCATTTAAAAACAGGTCATATATACAGTTTCTAATGAACTCTCATCTTTCCACATTGTTCCACATCATTTCTCGTTATTCCACATTCTTCTACATCAATTCACATTGCTTAATCCACATTCAATCATATGTATTCCCATCGTCCTTCATCCATTCTCATCTAATCACATTCAATCATATGTATTCCCATCGTCCTTCATCCATTCTCATCCAATCACATTCAATCATATGTATTCCCATCGTCCTTCATCCATTCTCATCCAATCACATTCAATCACATCGTCCTTCATCCATTCTCATCCAATCACATTCAATCATATGTATTCCCATCCAATCACATTCAATCATATGTATTCCCATCCATTCACATTCAATCTCATCCAATCACATTCAATCGTATGTATTCCCATCCATTCTCATCCAATCACATTCAATCATATGTATTCCAATCACATTCTCATCCAATCACATTCAATCATATGTATTCCAATCACATTCTCATCCAATCACATTCAATCATAGGTATTCCCATCCAATCACATTCAATCATATGTATTCCCATCCAATCACATTCAATCATATGTATTCCCATCGTCCTTCATCCATTCTCATCCAATCACATTCAATCACATCGTCCTTCATCCATTCTCATCCAATCACATTCAATCATATGTATTCGCATCCAATCACATTCAATCATATGTATTCCCATCCATTCACATTCAATCTCATCCAATCACATTCAATCATATGTATTCCCATCCATTCTCATCCAATCACATTCAATCATATGTATTCCCATCCATTCTCATCCAATCATATGTATTTCAATCATATGTATTCCAATCACATTCTCATCCAATCACATCCAATCACATTCTCATCCAATCACATTCAATCATATGTATTCCAATCACATTCTCATCCAATCACATTCAATCATATGTATTCCCATCCAATCACATTCTCATCCAATCACATTCAATCATATGTATTCCCATCCAATCACATTCAATCATATGTATTCCCATCGTCCTTCATCCATTCTCATCCAATCACATTATATTACATCCCATCACATCTATCCTCATCACATCTATCCACATCTATCCTCATCACATCTATCCTCATCACATCTCATCCATTCTCATCTACCCATATCCACATTACATCACATCACATCCATTCACGTCTCATCTCATCCATTCACATCTACCCCGATCCACATCACATCACATCACATCACATCCATATCCATTCACATCTATCCTGATTCACATCACATCGCATCACATTCACATCTCATTCATTCACATCTATCCCGATTCACATCACATCCATCTCACATCACATCTCATCCATTCACATCTATCTTGATTCACATCACATTCATATCTCATTCATTCACATCTATCTCGATTCACATCACATCACATCACATCACATCCATCTCACATCACATCACATCCATTTCACATCACATTCACATCTATCCCGATTCACATCACATCCATCTCACATCACATCACGTCACATCACATTCACATCTCATTCATTCACATATATTTACATCACATCGCATCTATTCACATTCATTGCATTCCCAACCATCCCATCACATACATTCTATCCACATTACATCACATCCATATCCATCCATATCTCATCACATCCATACACATTCCATCTCATTCATCCACATCCATCCAGTCATTTACATGTACGTCTATCCACATCCATCCATACATTCACATTCACATCCACATATATTCACATCACCTCACATCCTTTCACATATCCTCACATCTCATTCTCATCTCTTCATTCACATCCACATCCATTTACATCACCTCACATCCCATCCACATTCATTTACATCACACCACATCTTATCACATCCACTCACATCTTATCACATCGTATTCACATCTTATTCACATCTATTCACATTTAGTAACATTTTCTAATTTTGATATCGATGGGACTTTTTTAAATTTTTGCCAATTGCTTGGCCTAGTTAAAGGTACTTTTTCTTGACATAGATAATTTCATATTTCTTCTCAAATTTCTAAAGTGAATTATATTCAATATATTTCTTTTGAGTAAAAGATTCATGGGATTTACAAAAATCAATTCTACCCATATTTCCTAGAAATGTTCAAAATTCCACTTTTGATAAATACTCATACTTTGAATTATGCTAAAAATTCCTCTTTTTCCATCTAATTTCTTGGATCTCAAATATCATGGGAATTCCTCTTTTTGCATTTAAATGATTGAATTCCAAATGTCATGGGAATTCCAGTTTTATCTCATAAAATAAATTTATCTGAAATTTCTCGTTTCTTTAATAAAAATATCCATTATTCCAAATATGTCAAGAATTCCACTTTTACCATTTAAATGATTGAATTCCAATTGTCATGGGATTTCCTCTTTTATCATTTAAATTTTCTCATACATAAAATAAATTTATCTAAAATTTTTCTTTAAATTCAAATAAAAATATCCATTAATTCAAATATACCAAGAATTTCACTTTTACCATTTAAATGATTGAATTCCAAATGTCATGGAAATTCCTCTTTTATCATTTAAATTTTCTCATGCATAAATTAAATTTATCTAAAATTTCTCTTTAAATAAAATATTCTTATTTTAATATACCCAAAATTTCTCTTTTTCCATTTAATTACATGGATCTCCATTATCATGGGAATTCCTCTTTTTGCATAAAAATAAAATTACCAAAAATTCATCTTTTCTTTAATTAATTATTTATGCATAAACACTAAAAATTAGTTTTCCATGAATGTGATGAAAATCATTCTTTTAGCATAGGATGACCAATCCTAGAATATGGTAGGAAGTCCTCTTTTCACATTATGTACAAAAATGAATTATGTATTAATTTCTTAAAAATTTTACCATAGCTTCGATGCTGCTTACTGATAATTTTTAATATTTGTGAAAAAAATAAGACTTTATAATATGATTATGATAGAATAACTATCATTGGACCTAAATCCAATTTATGGAATTAAATCATAAGTTTACTATAATTTTATTAGCGTAAAAGTATAAAAAAGCCATTTTCTAACCTCTAGCTTGATTTTTGAATTGAGAATTTATCAATGACAAGCATTCATTTGAATAAGAATTAGTCATATGAATGATTATTCTTTTGGGGAGAGAGAGATATATACATAAAAAGCATCCTAATTAAGCATAAATATAAACTTTTTGTGATTAATCATTAGAATTCTTATAGAGAGCTTAATTTGCATTGAAAAATAATTCATTTGAAACTTCTCAAGCTTGAGAGGAGTTGAGAAGTGAAAACATTGAGAATATTAAAGAAAACCATGAAATTACATCTTACCTCTTGATTTTGCTTGCTTCTTTATCTTAGAAGGAAGCCCCCAACCAATCAATTGGTTTAGTATGTTGAGAAGAAAGCTCCAAGGATTGTTGAGAGAGAGAAGCTCCAATCTCTCCAAAAGTAGAGGATTTTTAAGGGATAATAGAAAATATCATTATTTTAATGTAATACTGGCATGGTATAGCTCAAAGATGAGAATATAAAAGAATGAGGGTCTATTTATAGGTGAGGGAGGCCACTAATTGAGTCCAACTAAGTTCTAGAATTTTCTAGCTTCAGTTTGGTTGAATTTGGACAAGATTTGGATCAGTTTGGCTCCCTTTTTGATTTGGTTTGATCCAGGAGAGATAAAAATATCACAATTTTTTTGAATTAAAAACTCATCCACATGTGTGAAATAGGCGCCTACCTCAAGAGTCTCCCCCTCTTACCAAGGTGTCAAAAATTCATCATTTCTCCAAAATATCTCATTTTTTTAGTAATATCTCTTAATTTTTAACTAATAAACCTTGTACTCAGTCAACTCTTCATCTTATGTGAGCATTTACTCATTTTTGGATATTTTCTATTATTCTTTGGATTTATCTCATTCCAACACTTGGATTAATCCTATTGGTCCATAGGAACCTTAATTGGACCATAATCCAGAAATTTCTGAAAATCTAGACCCTTAGGCTAAGGTCCTTTATACACATTTTTAATTAATTCCAAATGCACATTGGAAAGTTCATTTTGAACTTCTATTTCAAGGGAAACCATTTTAGACACTGGGAGGATTTTTATATCCAAAGATATCTCAATTTTGGATTACCTCTCTCTAGACATTTTCTCTCTCTAAGCCAAAACAGGGTAAAACAAGATCTTTCTCCTATTTCAGAGAGGGGAATTATTTCAAGAACAAAAGGGGAGGTTCTTATACTTTTACACCTCAAAAGCTGGAGGGAGGAATCTTACAGTAAGTCTGCTAATCGCTGTACTAAAAATATGTGTGTCACTAATAATAGCTAGAGCTATTGGGGAACAGTGTTAAAATGGATGCCCACTGGGAAGCTAGTTGCACATACTTGGAAACCCACCAATACAGACTTATATGCAATGAGTAAAAGATGAATCATGCCATAACTGATAATAGAAGTGGCTGCTAAAAAATAGGCTACAAGTTGGTCGAGAAAAGACAACCTGATCCCACAATGGAGATCCACTAGGCAGACATGTGGACCCACATGGTTTTCACCTAACAAAGACAAAGCTACATCTACAATTCAAAAATGACAAAGGCAAAAGCGCTTTGGATGTAGAACTTTCTTTGGCAAATTGACATGTCATTGAAGAGCTGATAAAATCTTTACCCTTAAGCTCTAGACCAGCTTCTGGTATAATCAACACTCCCATGAGCCTAATAGGTGTAATACCAAAGGACCAGGCACCACAAATACAAGTACGATGCTTAAAATAAAAGAAATCATCAAAAATGTATTGAACAGGTGTAACTTTATGATCCCCACAAGTTAGGGCTATACTGGCCGATTTTTCTCACAAACTGCAATTATGGCAAAACTGTTGTTAATGCCTGGTAGTTTGAGCAGCCAGATGAGGTTAGTTATCAGATGAGGCTAATTGTGTGTGTTATCAATAGTGTGTACTTCAATCATACCAAACCCCATGGTCATCAGAAACTGGGAACCATATTTCTAACAAATGTTGCATACTAGGCCCAGTGAGCACAAATTCTTGGATAAATTTCCTTGAACAGCAATAAATTTTGCAAAAGCTCCTAGTTTTACAAACTGATTGCATCAATGGAAACTTGGAATTAGTAGATAAATTGAAGCTGTACAACTCAAGTTATGCTGGCAACAAGTTGGGACTGTTTATGGAAAAGTCAGGTGTCTGGGACCAAATAGATGTCCACACAGGATGTCTAGACACAATGCACCTACATTAATAATGACCATTTTTCACAATGACGTAGAGCTAGAAAATGCTAAAGACATCCTTGTAGTTCCCATTCATCCTATAGTGCTTAACTTCAGAGCATGGGTGAGAGTCTTGATGCATTCTCAAGAATTCATAGAAGATGAGGAGATAATCCCCTTAGGTTTGCCATAAAATCTATCATTTGATTCTCCTTGTCCCAGGGATTATATAGCTAATAGCAAAACTTGGATGACCACATATGGGCTCTATGAGGCAAGGGATTGTAAAAATTATTTGAAGATTAGAAGTAGAAAATCTTACCAACCTTTGGGGATATGGAAGTTTTACACTATGCACCCACTTAGAAAATCTAGAAGCACAAGGTTCAAGGGAATTTGATTTTATTCACCTCAACTACCCCATACTGAAGGAGGAGGAAGAGATAGATTAAGCGGAAGGTATTCATAATTACTTCCAGGATAAGCCTAAAAACCCAGATGTTGATGAAGATAAAAAGAAGCAACTAAATAAATTAACCCTATCCTTATAACATGTCTATCTTCTCAACTACTCTTGGCTGAAGGACAACTGAAAGTCAACCAAGTAGACAAGACAAGACTATTAACCAAAAAGAAGCAGATACACCTCAAGAAGAAGTACAGTTACCACCAGCTCAATACTTAGCAAATGAAAGGTAAAAATGGTCACATAATGCTTAATGGGTAGTATATGAATTAGAGAAGTTGTTATGGATAGTGAAGGCCAGCCTAGAAGCAGCCCAAGAAGAACTTGCTATTGATGCGGAATCTACAGCAGCCAATGTGACCCTAATTCAGGATTGTGAGAATTAAACCAAAAAGGTGGGATCTAAAATATAGATTCTCTTCACCAACATGGAGCAACATATGCTGGACACTCAGGATATATTTCATCAAGAAAGAGAGTATTGGGAAAGTAGGAAGGAAGTGGCTGCTAAGGAGGTACGAAACTTGGAATACACTTTGGAAAGAATCAAATAAGGAAGGCCTTAAAGTATCTGGGATATTGGCTTGTCCAGAAAATTACTTTCTTTAGTCAGCACACCAATGGCACCTAGGAACATTTACACAATGGCCCAAATGCTGCTAAGCTACTTCAATGTGTCAATAATCACCTTGTAGTTAAATTTTCAAGAATTGACACGGAAAAATATGCAGACCTTAATGTCATAATATCTATCACATTATGTGGTGCCCACTCTAGTCTTTGGTTTGTTCCTTGGTAATTATAAGGTGCAGGATGTCAGAGATTATTTGCTCTTTCCTATGCATCCATTTATCCTCAATTTCAAAGCCTGGGTCCAAAACATTTTGCTAACATAGGTATGGAATGAGAGTGATCCACCATTAGTATTATTAACTCTTCTTGAATTATACAATTTTCGAATCCGCTCAGCATGGATTGAAGACGGTGTGTGGTGGTTAAAAGTGTACGGTGTGCAAGAAGTGAGGAATGTCTACCAGCACTTGCTAGGCATAAATAACCCTTTTTACCATCCCTTGGGGTTTGTCAAACTGCTCTACAACATACAACTATTTAAAGAATATGCTTTTATATGCTGATACAAGAGTCTATGTTAATTTGGTCAATTATCCACAAGTAGACACACAAGAAATCCATGAGCTACAAAATAAATATCATGGCCTCTGGCATCTTGCAAGCAGCCTACAGGAAAATAAACAAAGGTTATAAAAAATTAACCTATCCTTACTTTATAGATTCAAATCACTTAAAAGCTACAACTCTTTCACAGTGCACAAGTTGCTTAGAATTTGTGCCTTGTATTCCAAGAGGACAGCAACATCAGGATTACAACTTTCCAGAGACTGACCAATGGTGGGATGAGGAAGCATTTATGGAAGAGAAACAACCAGTTGATCCCAACACTTCTTTAGATCTGCCAATTGAACAGTGCAAGTACAAAGTGCTTCAGGATATTTCCATGGCAGTATTGAATAGATATTTGCAAGAGAGGATGCCTTTGAGTTGTTGCAAGATAAGGACTACTTGGAAGTGATTAAAGAAGGGACCACATTTGACCCTACTTGTCCTTATGATCCCTCCCTTGGAGTACAAACTCCCACAACCAAAATGATTGAAAAGAGGCCATACTTAGCTTATCCACCTATGGGTAATATGAAAGAACACATAGAAAAACATAGATGAAAGGCTACAGATTTATGGGTGCCCATAGCCAATCAAACACGGTTTAAGAACCCTCATCTAGCTTACCTATTGTATAGTGACATTTCTTATAGAGAATGCATTTGATAGATGGAAGAAAGATCATCTGATAGGAAGAGGTAGTTATGCTAATGGTCTTTCCAACCATTAGCATAGTCCTACTTGTTAAGGGTCACCTGTGATTTTTTTGGTCAAAGGCATAGTCCATCATCGAGTCATGCACTGGCAAGTTGTATATATGCACTCTCATTTACTACCATTTAATTATTTTTCTTATTTTGATTTTTTAAATTTAAAAAAGGAAGAAAAGAAAGAGAGATACATCTGAAACCTCACTAGCAAAATCCCTTCCAAGTACATCTTTGAATAGGGGGACCTTGGCGGTGGTATCGTTGGCCCAAGGTACTACCTATCACCTAAAGAACCCATCGATATGATTTACTTGCACAACATTCTGTTTTCTTTTTGTTGTGAAGCATATAGGTGCTTGCATTTTTCAAGTGCATGTATTAGGCACTCTTTATTTGTTTCTACATGTGCACTTGCATTGCACTTGACATCTGAAACCTCATCAGCAAGATCCACTCCACATAAAATACAAGACCTTGGAAGCTAACATTTACTAGCAACAAATCTAGTTGCATCAAAGGTTCGCGATGCTCTTCATCGACACACATGGACAAAATCTCAAGTCAAACTTGCATGTCCACACAGCTTCTTCTACATCAACACATGAACCAACCCCTTGACTTACACTTAATTACATAGGTCCGAGGACGGCCTGATGTAGGTTCAAGGACGGACCTACATTAGACAGGGGGAGATGTTAACCCCATTTATGGCAGTTAACTAAGCGGTTGGCTTTGATGGGCCCCACTAGATTTTCTTCGAGTTATTCGAAGTCATTACAAGTGATGGCTTTGATGGGCCCCACTAGATTTTCTTTGAATTATTCGAAGTCATTACAAGTGATTGGCATCAAAGGTTTTATTAATTTGGATCACTTTGTAATTTTGTTCGCTTGAACGGTTTTTTTTCACTTATTACATAACTTATGATTTATCTGCCCTAATGAGCTACACACGATGTAAACACGAAATGATAGAGCTAAGTATAATGTCGGCATCAAGTTCACATGTATACTAGTAGTTTAGCACACACTAGATGATAGATTTACTCAATGGCTACCCATGTGTAGGTGTAAGGTTCCCCCCCTTAAAGAAATAGGGGAAACCATAAGATAGTCTATTAAGTCTAACTTGAGAAAAATCTACTACTCGTCGACACCTTGACCTCAAGGATACAAGGATATGATTCGTATAGGTAAGACCTAGTTCTATTGTGCAAGGGGAGCATGGTCTTCTAAATGACTCTTAAAATAAAATCACTCATAGAGTGACTGACCTTAATGCAAACAACCTTTATTCTGATTTCTAGAAACAACGCTTTTTTTCTCATCTATGCAAGGCACAGCCCCACTGTTGATCTAGTCCTCTAGAGTAGAGTTACCCAGGAACCTACTTTCCTAACGTAGAACTTCTAGTTAATCTGTTGGAAAGCTACCCGACTAATCGGATCCACCCGTCCATAGGATGGTGCTCAGGGCATTCCATCCTCCCACTTTCCACACAACTCACGCATCAATTTTGTTTCCTAATTAGTCCTACCACACTATGTGACATATATAGACAATTTTCTTAATTAATAACCTTACAAATTGTTCGTTTAAACATCCTTTAACAATGATACAACAATGCTTACAAACAAAGGATTTAATAAAAGAAATAGATATAATGTTCAAAATTATCCATAGCCAAATCCAGGCTCTCTTATTTCATTACTTTATTTTACTGATGATCTAGAATTCAGTCTTCCAACCTCTATAGATTGGGCGATCCCTACGAGACCATACACCTCATCATCGGCAGCTAGCGCGAGGACTCAAGCCAGCTGAGGTACGCATGTACCTTCTGAGTCAGTGGGCAGCATGGTGGGCATCCACATGTCAGCCAATGTGGACCGTACATTGGGGTGGTCGGCCTTTGGTCCTTACATGGCTATTGTACGAGCACTCGAGTATGTGAATGCCATCTTTTTGGGATGGGGATCCCTTATTTGGGATGTTGTCCTCGATATGTGTGCCGGAGCACCCGACGGGTGGCAAAAAAATAAATTTCGATGAAAATATCCGGGGTGTTTCCCTGGTCATGGGGGGTGCAGACCATTCGTCAATCAGACACCCAGACATGCATTTATTAAGGTTTAAAGATTGCAGTATTTTAACTGAGAATAACTAAAGAATTACGTACATGCTTAATCTCGTGTCCATTTTGAGTGTTGTAAAACCCTATATTAGGGTAAAATTGCACGCATATTCCAAATTTGGACTCAAAATTTTAACATTCCAAGTGGAAATAGCTCCATTATTAAAATTGATAATTTTTACATCGTAAAAGACCATAAATTCATCTATCAAATGGGCATATATTATTATTTAAGATGCCTTCCCCCTTAAAGAAATGGAGATGTCCTCATCTCGTCATAAATTCGGGGTATTCTTTTAAGAGTGTAGCTTCGTCTTCCCAAGTTGCATCCTCTTCAGGAGGGTAATCTTTCCACTGTACTAGATGTTGTACAGGAGTTCTATTTTACGGAGTTGCCTTTCTCTAGAATCTATGATCCTACTAGGATGCAATTCAAAGACTCCTTGAGTTGGGATTACAACTTGCTCATTATCAAGAATATGATCGAGACTGGGTACATAAGGCTTTAACAAACTTACATGAAATACATTGTGGACCTTAATATAGACTGGGAGCTGCAGCTTATAGGCACTACTGCCCAAACTTTTGATGACTGTATAGGGTCCACAATATCTTGGGCTAAGCTTCTTATATTTCCCAAGTGATAGAGAGATACGCTTGGGTCACACTCATAGAAGAACTTTGTCTCCTTCCTTGAAGATCCTTTCAGACCTCCTTGTATCGGCATAATGCTTTTGCCAATCTTGAGCAACTTTAATATTTCTTTGGATAGCCTTGGTCTGCTCTTCCATCTCCTCGAGCATTTTTCTAGAGGCTTTGACTCTTAAGGTTAGATCAGAGAAATTCAGAGGGGATAAGCATTCTTGCCCATAGAGTACTTTGAATGGTAACATTCCTATGCTCTGATGATGATAAGATGTATTATAACTGAATTCTACCAAAGGAAGGTATTGAATCCATCTTCTTGGATCCCATCCACAATATGCTCTGAGAATATCTTCAATTATTTGGTTCTCTCTCAGTCTAGCCATTAGTCTCTAGATGATAAGCTATACTAAAACAAAGTTGAGTACCCAAGGCCTGAAATAAGGACTGCTAGAACTTTGAAGTGAAGTCAGAATCCGAGTCATTGACTATCCTCTTCGATAGACCATGAAGCTTGAAGATCTCCTTGATGAACAACTGGGCAACATCGGAAGCTTTCAAGGTTTTCTTTGCTGGTATAAGATGAGCTACTTTGGTAAGCAAGTCCACCACCACTAGAATGGAACCATATCCTCCTTGTATAGTGGGGAGACTTGTGAAAAAATCCAAACTAATGAATTCCCACTTCATTTATCCAAGGGTTGAGGCTTCCCAGGAATTTTGACTCTTTCAGCTCTGATCCTTTGACATGAAAGACACTGCTTTAAGTACCGAAGGACATCTTTTTTCAAGACCGTCCAATGATAGCTCCTTCTTACATTATTCAAGGTTTTTGCAAAGCATGGGTGCCCCGCAGCGGGGCTACCATGAGCTTCATGGAGGAATAACTTCTTTAGGGAAGGATCCTTAAGAATACACAGCCTGTGATTAAAGTAGAGGCACCCATCATGGATGGAGTAACCTTTGACTAGATTTTTCTATTTTTCTGAGGTTCCACCTTCTTTGAGTAGATTCACCATCTTTTGGTAAGCGAGATCATGGATTGACACTTCTTTCACCGATCAAAATGGGACCATTTGGCATAGAAATTGCACTCAAGAAAGATTTGTGACTAAGTGCATCAGCTACCATATTATCCTTCCGAGGGGCGAAATCTGATGTTGAAGTCATATTCTTGTAGGATTTCAATCCACCTTATTTGCCTCATGTTGAGGTTAGGCTGGGTGAAGATCTACTTCAACTTGTAGTCAGTGTAACAAGCTAGAATTTGCACCCCAAGAGATAATGCCTCTATAACTTGAGGCGATGAACAACAGCTAAGAGTTCCAAATCATGGGTGCGATAATTTGCTTCATATTGATTCAACTTGTGAGAGGTATAAGCTAATGGTCTCCCTTCTTGGCCTAAGACACCACCAAGTGCTAGACTACTAACATCAGTAACCACCTCAAATGCTTTGGTGAAATCAAGAAGTTTCAAGATTGGAGCTGAGGTAATGATGGCTTTGAAGTGATCAAAGATGACTTGATGGGTTGGCAACCACACTATTTTGGAATCCTTCTTAAGAAGATCCATCAAGGGTGCAGCTACTAGGGTGCAGCTAGGGCATAATCTTTAATGAAAATCTTGTATCATCCTATGATTCTCAAAAATCCACAAACTTCGCTGAGACTGATTTAATGGGTGGCCATTCTAGTATATCCTTGACCTTGGTGGGATCTACTGAGATACCATCTTGGGAAAAAATGAATCCAAGATACTCAATGTGATAAGTAAAGAAGGTACATTTTCTCTTCCTAGCATAGAGCTTATGTCTGCGACCAATTGCAAAACTTTGCGCACATGCTCCTCATGCTCTTCCACAGTGACTTAGAGTAGACTAAGATGTCATAAAAGAAGACAAGCACAAATTCATCCAAGTATGGATGGAATATATCTTGCATTAGGTGGTTGAAAGTTGCAGGAGCATTGGTTAACCCGAATGACATTACAATAAACTCATAGTGGCCATAATGGGTATTAAAAGTTGTCTTGGGTATATCTGCTTCTTTGACTCTGATTTGATAGTAGCCACACCTCAAGCATATCTTTGAGAAAACCGGGGCCCCATGAAGCCTTCCAAGAAGCTCATCAATGCGAGGGATAGGATATTTATTCTTGACAGTGACTTGATTTAGCCCCTGATAATCTATGCAGAGACGAAGAGTGTCGTCCTTCTTCTTTTGGAAAAGAACGGGTGCTCCCCAAGGAGAGTTGTCAGGTTGTACAAATCCTTTCCCAATAAGTTGGGAAAGTTACTCCTTGAGTTTGATGGCTTCAGGGGAGAGACATCTTATAGGGTGTTTTTGAGATAGGTTGAGCACCAAGGATTAGCTCGAAGTCATGATTGACTTCTCGAGGAGGAGGTAACCCTGTAAGCTCACATCAAGAAAGATGTCAGAGAATTCTTGGAGCTAAGAGGGTTCTGATTCCTTACTAGGTTCAACAGCTTTGTTGAGTTTAACTAGGAAAACTTGTTGTCCCTTACATGCTCCCTTAAGAAGTTGTTTTGCTTTGACTACCCTAGACTTGGGTTTACATGTCTTCCCTTGAACTGATACTACTTGGCTATGCTCATTTTTAAAAGTGATACTGCAATGGTTATAATGAATACTAGCATTGTTTGCAATTAACCAATCCGTCCCATCATAAATACCTAATGGTAAGATTCTAAAATGGCCATGAGTTTGCTCACTGCCCAACTCAAAATCAAGGTTTCCTACAGAGTGGTGAGATACTACTTCCTTCACACTAGCTAATTCTACAATCATCCTCCTAGCTGGTTTTTGACCCAAGTTTAATTTTTGTAAGAATCTAGGAGAAAGAAATGAATGGGTACTGCCATAATCAATCAAAAGCTGGAATGGCTTATCGTGATGAGTGGTTGGGGTCTTAATTGCACCAAATTGTTGATTTAGACCTTGATGTTCTACTGCCGCATGGATGGTGGCACACGCTTCTTTAATGATTCTTCATTTATAGCACAAGTTGCGTGGGCAACTGCTCTGCAACCTTTGACACATCCACCACCTCTTGCACCTTGGTGGATGGGGGTTCCACGGCCCTGATTTGCTTGACCACCTTGATGAAAAGACGATGCTAGCTTGGGGAAATTGGCCCTAAAGTGTCCCAGCTCATTGCATTCGAAACATAGTGGGACCTGTCTAGAAGTAGCAGCAGCATACAAATGGGGAACAAAGGAGTTGGGTTGCCACCCTCAGTTGTAGTAGGGAGCATTTTGCTAGGGCTTCTTGTAAGACTGATCTTTAGGGTTTGCTTCAGGGTAAGACCTCTTCTAAGGCTTAGCTCTACCAGACTTCAGCTCTTTCACAAGAGGTTTTGCTCGTATGAGAGCATCTTCCAATGTGTTCGGCCTCATTGCTTCGAGGCGGGAGTCAAAAGGTTCATTCAAACCTAGGCAGAAACGTGCTACTTGCTGGGAGGTAGTCTTGGCTTGGGCATACTTCCAGAGAGTGATGAACTTCGAGTAATATTCTTCCAGGGTTAAACTGAGCTGCTTGAGGCTAAAGAACTCATTCATCTTGATAGATTCATGAGATGAAGGGAGATACCGCTCCTTCACAACTTGCTTGATGTCATCCCATGTTTAGGAGTATTCACTGACCCCCTTATTTCTTCCACCAGAGTTTAGCATCTCCGATGAGGCGAAATCATGCAAGCATGGACAAGTTTACTGCTCCAATACCAGGAGGCTGAGAAATAATCACCCATTGCTTCGATCCAAACCTCTGCATCCTTCTCAATTTTTGAATCTTCCCCCTTAGAGGAAGGTTGCATCTGCTTGAGCAGGAGCTTCTTCTCCTGAACATTTGTGTATAGCACATTGGGGAGTGGAGGCTGATCGTCTTGGCCATTATCGCAAGATTAAATTTTAAGATTACAAGATTCATACATTGCACTACGCTCATGTTTTTAAAAGTAAAACTTTGAAATCATTTTATCTCTCAAATATTTATAAGGGCAAGTTTTATTACAAAGATTTGAGACAATATAGTTAGTCTTATTCATCATAAAAGAAAATCCTAAGCTCAACTAAGATATAAGACTAGAACGGTCCACATAGGTGAAATATGGGGGTTCCACCGTGGTTTCTAAGACATGAAAGACTGATGGTAGGGAGGTAGACTCTGGATAGGGTTGCGTCCCATAATGGCTACTCTGTCACAGCGGGTAAGACATGTGTTACTTGGTCAAATACCCAGGGTCACGTTGTATACGATCCCCATCTATGGTCGTCACACAGAGGTGTCGGGTCTGGGAGTACCCAACGAACTAAAATAAATGGACCATCTTCAGTTTTTCGATCCAGAGAATCCACTTAAAATCGATGGTGAGGTTCTTAATTCGGTCCGCTCGGATGGAAAAGTATCTCGGCCCACGATTCCAAAAGTGATCTCTACCCCACCCTCTTTGAATACGAGAGGGATGAGGGAGAGACAACCTCTCTAGAATCTACACCATCGTATCACGGAATTCAAAATTTGAGCAGTGACAAACCGTCTGGAGGAGCACTGGAAGACTAAGAATCTCAAGTATCTGTTTCCCTCTTCCTATAATCATTCAATCACCAATTCAAATTGTTCTAGTAAGATATTTTATCAATCACCATTATGTTAGGTAGAACATACATTCCAAAACAACCTTAAATAACAAGTCCTAGGAACTAAGATCGGCTCTGATACCAATTGTAAGGTTCCCCCCTTAAAGCAATAGGGGAAACCATAAGATAGTCTACTAAGTCTAACTCGAGAAAAATTTCCTACTTGTTGTCGACACCTTGACCTCAAGGATACAAGGATATGATTCGTAGGTAAGACCTAGTTCTATCCTATAGGGGGAGCGTGGTCTTCTAAATGACTCTTAAAATCAGATCACTCATAGAGTGACTGACCTTAATTCAGGCAACCTCTATTCTGATTTCTAGAAACGGTGCTTTTTTCCTCATCGATGCGAGGCACAACCACCCATAGACCTAGTCCTCTAGAGTAGAGTTGTCCAGGAACCTAATTTTCTAATGTAGAACTTCCAATTAATCTGTTAGAAAGCTACATTACTTATTAGGTCCACCCATCCATAGGATGGTGCCATCAGGGCTTCCATCCTCCCACTTTCCACCCAACTCATGCATCAATTTTGTTTTCTAATTAGTCCTACCACGCTGTGTGACATATATAGACAAGTTCTTTAATTAATAACCTTACACGTTGTTCATTTGAACATCCTTTAACAATGATACAACAATGCTTATAAACAAAGGATTTAATAAAAGAAATAGATACAATGTTCAAAATTATCCATAGCCATCTAGGCTCTCTTATTCCTTTACGTTATTCCATCCAGGCCATCCAGGCTCTCTTATTCCTTTACTTTATTCTAGCCTCTATAGACTGGGCAATCCCTATGGGACCATACACCTCATCATCGATAGCTAGCAAGGACTCAAGCTGGCATGTTGCCCTCCCAGGCCCCATCACTTGATCCTCCAGTTCCTCAAAGGGATGTCTACACATCAGGGAGGACTTATTCACCACACTAGCTTGGGCCCGCAGAACTAGTTACTCTTCCAAATGGTAGGAGGGATACCTTGGGCTGACTCTGGGCCTTGCTAACATTGCCGCCCAATGAAAAACAAGTAGAGGGAGAGGAGACACACACACAGGAGCAAACCCTAATGTATTAAGCAAACCCTAACCATAGAGGGAAGCCATCTCCCTTCTCACACAATGCATAAAGCCATAATCCATAATCTACAACACACTACATGTGTTGTGTCCACACACAGCTAACCCTAGCTAATGTCCACACACAGCTAACCCTAGCTAATGTCCACACACTATGACCAGCTGGACGCGGTCATTTATGTCTCACATATGTTACTACCTAACATGCCAGCACATAGTGCAAGTGGCACGAGCTGACATCGAGCTTGAATCTCAATAGCCCCTCTCAAGCTCATGATGTACTGCCATAGATGAAGATGTAGATGAGCTTGGGCTATCAAAGCTCTCAACACTCCCCCTCAAGTTCATCCCATGTACAACCAACATAGTACGGAAGTACTCAAACTTCTCCCTGCTAAGTGGCTTTGTAAAGATGTCGGCCACCTGCTCTTCAGTCTTCACATACTGCAAAGCCACTGTACCATCCAACACTTTCTCTCTAACAAAATGATAGTGGACCTCTATATGTTTGGTCCGCGCATGAAAACCTAGATTCTTGGCCAACTATATGTTGCTCATGTTGTCACAATGAATGACAACCTTGCCATCAATAGGCTCACCCAAATCAGCCAAGAGACTCTTTAACCATACTCCTTCACATGTAGCAATGGCTGCACCCCTATATTCAGCCTCTGTACTAGATAAAGCAACAGTAGGTTGCTTCTTACTGCTCCAACTCACCACTGCACTTCCAAATATAAAGGCATAACCACTAGTAGACCTCCTGTCATACGAGCTACCTGCCCAATCTACGTCTATGTAGTCATGTACATCCAAGCCTTTACCATGCTTATAAAGAAGACCATAATGTGCAGTGGTCTTTACATAGCGCGCATAATGCATCTCACTGCATCCAAATGAGGTTTTCTGGGGCTCTGCATAAATTGGCTTACTAGCCCCACAACATAACTGAGATCCGGTCATGTGATAGTCATGTAAATAAGACTGCCAACCATCTTTCTATACATAGATAGATCATCCAACTCTTCACCAAAATCAGCCCGCAGCTTCACATTCTGCTCCAAAGGTATACACATTGGCTTACACCCTATCATCCCATACTTCGCCAACATATCCAATGCATATTGGCATTGCACTAACCATGTCCCTGCATGGTCTTTGGTCACTTCAATCCCAAGAAAATATCTCAATTCACCCAAGTCTTGACATGCATGAAATATGTAGCATGATCTCCTGTGACAATAAAGTCATCCACATAGATGACAAGTAAGACAATCCCATGATCTGTTTTCTTCACATAGAGTGAAGAATCTGCTGAAGAAACCTGAAATCCAAGGGAGATAAGATATCGGCTTATCTTATCACTCCAAGCACGAGGTGCTTGCTTCAAACCATATAATGCTTTCCTTAATCTGCATACAGGAGTGGGGTATCTCGGGTGTACATATCCTTCTGGTTATGCCATATAAACTTCCTCTTGTTATAAATCACCATTTAGAAATGCATTTTTCACATCCATTTGATGTATTTCCCAACCATTTTCTGCAGCCATAGCAATGACTGCTCTCACTGTTCCCATCTTTGCAACTGGACTAAATGTTTCATCATAGTCCAAGCCTTGGTTTTGTGCATAACCCTTAGCTACCGATCGTGCTTTATGGCACTCAATGGAACCATCTGATTTGCATTTCACCTTATAAACCCATTTGCCCAATGACATTTTTGCCTTGTGGTAGTAAGGCAACCAAATCCCAAGTTTCATTATGAACTAATGCGTCCATCTCAACATCCATTGCCTTCTCCCATACATGGTTCCCAATAGCTCCTGTATAGCATGTATGTTCCACATGCTTCACCAAAGAGGTCATATATGCGTAATGCATAGCAAAGTCACGATATGTCAACCTGTCAACTAGATACCTGACCCTTTGGGACCTTCGCAATGTATGCAGATCACTCTGAACACCTATCACTCTAGCATGTGGAGGCACATATCTATCCTGCCTTGCACCTAGTGTGCGTAAAACTGGTATGCCAAGTTCCTCATCCAAACTTTCTGAACTTGACGACTCATAACCTGTAATGCCAATTCCTTCAATCTTCTTTTTCCCTTTATCCATAGCACTACTCCCAGTGCTCACACTCTCATGTCTCAAGTGTCCTGACCATGGACGTATAGTGCTACTCTCAGAATCTGGTGGCCCAGACATAGAAATAGAACTTGCTTGTGGCAAGTTCACATGCACATCAGTATCAACGAAATCAATGACACCCTCATCCTTTGCCCCTTGTACCAACTAGCAAGTTCATCAAACACCACATCTCGTGAGATAACCACTTGCCTAGTTTGTGGATTGTAACGATCCTGTGCATACCCAACAAAAATGCACTTTTCTGCCTTAGGATCCAACTTCTTCCTTCTCTCGTCTGGCACATGCACATAAGCTATGCAACCAAACACTTTGAGGTGTCCAATGTCTAGCCTGAAACCTATAAGACGCATCTCTAGCGTACTTCCATGTATGGCTATTGTGGGTGTCTTATTAAGTACATACACCACTGTGGCACACGCTTCTACCCAATAATAGTCTGGCATGCTCTTTTCATTGAGCATCACCCTGGCCACATCACAAATGACTCTATTTTTCCTCTTAGCAACACCATTTTGCTGAGGTGTGTGCCTGCAAGTTAACTGCCTTCTTATGCCATGCTTTATCAAGAAATTCTCAAAAGCATGTGAGGTGTTTTCACCACCTCCATCTGTCCTCAAACATTTTATCCAAGAGCCATATTGCTTCTCTGCAAAAGCTTTGAAGTCCATAAACTTTCCCAATACTTCACTTTTCTCTCTAAGAAAGTAAATCCAAGTCATTCTGCTGAAATCATCAATGAATGTCACATAATACAAGTTGCCTTTAATGGATGGGTTTTGTCCCATACATCACTATGAACTATCTCAAGTGGCCTGCTATTCATGTTGCCTTCTTTAGGAAATGGCAACCTTGCTTGCTTTCTAAACTGGCAAGCATCACAGACATGCATATTCCCATCATACTTGAATCTAGGCAGCCTACTAACAATGCCTCTTGCCTGCATGTTCTTTAACGTTTGTATGTTCACATGTCCAATCCTTTTATGCCACATGTCAATGTCTTGTACCACATTTTGGCTTTTAGAGAACATGGCTAATTTCAACTCAGGAATCCCAGCATCCAACTTAAATAACCTGCCTTCTTTCTTGCCTTTGGCAATGACTCTACATCCATTTTTGAAATCCTCAACGAAGCAACCATGCTCGTTGAAACGAACCTGTAAACCCTGTTCCACCATTTGACCAACTAAGGCCAAACTTTTTGTAATAGAAGGCACATACAAGACATCTGCCATAGACTTTGTTTCACCATTGTGCATCACCAATGGTACACTTCCAACATGTGTGATAGCATGTTGAGAATCATCTCCTGTCTCCACATAGCCTTTCGCATCCATTGGCTTCATATGCTTAAACCATTCGCCATGACAACAAGTCATATGGTTTGATGTTCGAGAGTCCATATACCAAGTGTGTTAAAGTGAGTATCTCATGTGGAAACGAGTCGTAACTAAGTGAGTCGGCCATTTCCATTTTGAGGGTATATATACCCATGCCCACTATTGTATCTCATTACCTATTCATTGCTAATATAGTCAAGCTTATTCGGCTCCATCTCTCTCTCTCTCCACGTGTGCGTGTGTGTAACGCTTCCGCAGGTAGATTCCTGACATGGTATCAGAGCTGAGTGCTCATTGATTCTTGGGCACACGGAGGAGCTGGAGAAGGTGGCTGCTGTGCAGCGATGACTGAGGAGGCGCAGGAAGTGAGGCTGGTGCAGTGACATGGCGCACGTTTCAACAGCACATTGCGTGTTGAGCAGCAGCAGAACTGTGGCTTAAGAGCTCAGGCACAGAGGGCGGCCTGGGGATCGTGTACAAGGTAGTGCTGGGCAATGGGCTGCCGGTGGCCGTTCGACGGCTGGGTGAAGGCTGGTGTTGATTGACACGGGCAGCATCAAGCCCCTGCACCACGTTCTGCTAGGCGTCGGGGTCTTCTCCTACCTCATCGCCCTTCCGCACGAGCACCGACACCTCGCTCACCTTGAAGAGCAGGCCAAGCACGGCAAAGGCCACGGGCATTGATCCAATTCCAGGAGTCTCAACAAAGGCGGTGCCCAGCGCTTCAAGGAGTTCCAGACGGAAGTTCAAGCCATCGCCCGCGTCCGGCACCCTAACGTCGTCAGGCGGCAGAGCAAGAGGAGGCCAGTGGCACCGCTCGTGCAGCAGGAGTGCAGCCGCAAGAGAACCGCCGGCTGGGAGAAGAGAAGGCGAAGGGAGGAGACGTGCGTTATCGAAGACCGGGTCGACTGAGAAGAGGTGGACGGAGTTTTCGAGATGGGACTCCCGTGTTCGAGCAAGGACGACAAACTGAATGGCAAAAATTATGCGCATTGGAACTTGATCATGAGGCTATGGTTTAGCAGAAAAGGCTTATTGGACATTGTTGATGGCTCGGAGGAACGTCCCCGAAGGGATAGCAATCGGTTCACACGTCTTCAAGAGGAGGAGTTTCTCAAATCTCTTGTGGATTGGGATGCCCACAATGCGAAGGCGATGTCGGCGGATTTCCTCAACAAGCAAGAGTGAAACCAACTTATCAAAATCTGGTAAACCTATACTCCGAACAGAAATAGATATAACAAAAGACTTGTACTCTGCCAAGACCACGCAAGGCAATGTCTACCAGATCATCATCAGGCATGGAGGCATTGATAGTTGCCAATGCATCTGCATACTTCTTTATCTCTTGAACATAATCATGGATACTCCTTCCTTTCCGCTTCACATTATGAATTTGTTGTCTCAACTGAGACTTACGAGCACTAGTATCCGTATCAAACAGCTTTACCAATGTATCCCATGCATCCTTGGGATTCTCAGCATCATGTATATATATGAGTATAGCATCCGAGATACATATAGTCAAGTAATGCAAAACTTTGTATGCTCTCTCTGACCACTGTTTATGAGCTACAACCTGTTGTTGTATAGGTTGTCAGGGTAGTTCCAGCTTTGGCTCCACACCTGTAACAAGGTTCCAAAATCCTTTTCCCTTCAGAAAGCTTTTAATCCTGTACTTCCATGCCTGGAAGTTCTTTCTATTCAACTTCTCACCCACAATCTGTAGTGGGTTGTCTGACATATTTGCTCAATGCAAATGCACCTTCCGCACATGTCCAATTCTGTAAATGAGCCTTCGTCAACTCAAACCACACTCTAATAAGTGTTCCAGATACTCCAAAAGTACTCAACGAACTTCACTGTTGATGTACAAATTCACTCTGATTGCACTCAAATTCACTCTGATTGCATTCAAATTCACTCTGATTGCATTCAAATTGAACTGGCATATACACAGTCCAAAGTACCCTGTTTTGTCGCACTTTCCAAGGCTTCAAATTACAATGTAGTGGTTCAATAAAGTGTGGATAACTTGCATTGACACCTAAACAAGCTCAATGTTGCATGTCAAAACCAACCAAGGTGCGTACATACCAAAAATATCAAATCCCCTTCTCTGTTTTGAGAAAACCAATAAAAACCAGTAGTAAAAGTGCTCTAATTCCTTTGATTCTTGTCCAAATTGAGATATCAGGCATTCATTAGCTTAGCAATGATGTCTACTAACTCCATGTAAAAATAATTAGACCAATTGTTTAAGTTGAGGGATTAGTTAGCCGATTAATGACCCTATGTTTCACTAATCACTGTAGATAGCCTATTTAATCAGCTCATAATCAGCTCCATAATGCATAATTGTTCCAACCAATCACATAGCAACCTTATCAATTATGTGTATCACAAAATTGCTAAGCAATTTAACTAATCACACAACTAGAATTTGGCCTCCACTTTGCATAATATTGAAAAAACTGCTCTGTTTCTTCCCTACTATAGTCTGCGCGCCACCTGCTCTCCTGAGGAGAATTGGGAGGCTTGTAGCGGCTATTGAAGATATAGGTGAGTTCCCAACACTCTTAGGCATATACCCAATCCATCAATGTAGTGATTTTTACAAAAAACCAGCTCCAATTTCATCCACAATGAGCATCTCTTCTCTGTTTTTGTGAGGGCTTCAAAAGAGTGAATTTCCACTCACTTAAATGCATCAACTTTGCTCCAAATTCAATGTAGGGCTTCACCATGAGTTTCCAATACATTACCATTTGCCAGATGATTCTTTGTCAGATTTGCAACCATTTGCCTCATACATTCACCACACTCAAGCTTCAATGGAGAGCTTGCAAATAGAAATTTTTCTTTGTTTTGGGCGACTCAAATCTGGTGTTGTTTGTGTTTTTGCACCTGCAATCCGCTCAAAGATATTTAGTAGTCCTTACCCGGTAGGCCAAGCTCTCAGATTTGATGAAAATTGGTGTGCTCCAAGCTTCACAACTTCTTCTCTCTCTTCTCTCACTCACTCATAAACCCTAATAGAGAGCACCAGGCTCTGATACCATGATGAAAAACAGGTAGAGGGAGAGGAGACACACACACAAGAGCAAACCCTAATGTATTAAGCAAACCCTAACGATAGAGGGAAGCCATCTCCCTTCTCACGCAATGCATAAAGCCATAATCCATAATCTACAACACACTACATGTATTGTGTCCACACACAGCTAACCCTAGCTAATGTCCACACACTATAACCAGCAGGACACGATCATTTATGTCTCACACATGTTACTACCTAGCATGCTAGCACATAGTGCAATTGGCACAAGCTGACATTGAGCTTGAATCTCAACACCGTCTGGCTATACAAGCACGGAAATAGGGTTAGCCTCGAAGCGAGGAGAAGATGTACCTGTACTTTTTTCAAAACTTAATCAAGATAACAATTGCTTAAACTAAACCATAGAATACGATAAAGAACATCACCTTCTCGAGAAAACAATAATATCACTAGGATTTTGATAATTTTCAAAGAAAGGAGAGTGATATCTTTCTCTTAATAATTTTCAAAGAAAGGAGTGATATCTTTCTCTTAATTTAATGCTAATACTAAAAATTCAATCAAAACCTCTTTTTAAACGATGACCACGCTAACTTGGCCATTAATTCCTTGTGGGAGTCCCAAGGGGAGAGATGGGGTTGCATCTAGAGCATTCCCTCTAGGGTCACTGTGTATGCTTCCCAACGAGGTGGTATTTTGGTGTCTTTATGGAGGAGCCATTCTCTTTACCTTCTCGTAGCCCACATTGCTTGCGAATGCAACGCTTCAGTCGGATCACAAATCGAAGCTTGTTTGCTCACTTTATGAGCATAAAACTCCTAGGTTGGAACCACCTCTAAGAGCCAAAGAGCCCTTACGAAAATCACCGCCGCAAATGGGGGGGGAAGGGTGTCCTTAAACTGGATTTTGGGACAAAAGGCTACACCTACATGGAGAGAGGGGTGAGCTCTCCCTTAAGTCTATTCACACGGGGGAGAGCAGCTAAGGACACCCTGTACTCAACACAAGGGTGAGATGGTGAAAAAAATCTTTGCAAAGCTTACTTGGAAATAGGCTGAAAAGGCTTGCTAGGAGAGTGGCTACAGAGGGCTATTGGGTACAGACTGTTAGGCGGCGTGTCAGGTATGGGCAGCACAACGTATCAGGGGATACTGGTCATGGGGGTACTGGGGGGTTACTACGGGGTACGGGTGTAGGGAAAGTTCGAGCAAACTGGGGTATAAACGATAGTGTATGGTGAAAGTACATCAGCCTATGGTTGCATGAGCCTAGGGAAAGGGATGGTACCTGTGCTTGCACGGGCAAAAGCTAAGGTACGCGTATACTTTCTGGGTAAGTGGCAGGATAGGCATCCACGTTTCGGCCAGTGTGGACCGTACGTTGGGGTGGTCGGCCTTTGGTCTTTACGCTGCTATTGTATAGGCACCCAAGTATGTGAATGCCATCTTTTTGGGGCGGGCACCCCTAATTTGGGGTGCCGGTCGCCTTGATAGGTGCGCAGAGTGCCCGACAGGTGCGAATTTTTTTTTTTTCGAAAATGTCCGGGGTGTTTCCCTAGTTGTGGGGGTGCAGATTGTTTGTCAATCAGACACCCGGACGTGCATTTATTAAGGTTTAAAGTTTACCATATTTTTACTGAAAATAACTAAAAAATTATGTACATGCTTAATCTCGTGTCCGTTTTTGCGTGTTGTAAAATCTTATATTAGGGTAAAATCACACGTAGATTCCAAATTTGGACTCAAAATTTTAACATTCCAAGTGGAAATAGCTCGATTATTAAAATTGACGATTTTTACATCATAAAAAGACCATAAATTCATCTATCAAATGGGCATATATTATTATTGAAGATGCCTTCCCCCCTTAGAGAAATGGAGATGTCCTCATCTTGTCATGAATTCGGGGTATCACTTTAAGAGTGTAGTTTCATCTTCCCAAGTTGCATCCTCTTCAATCTTTTCATTGTACTAGATGTTCTACAAGAGTTCTATTACGGAGTTGCCTTTCTCTAGAATCAATGATCCTACTAGGTTGCAATTCAAGGACTCCTTGAGTTGGGATTACAACTTTCTCATCATCAAGAATATTATTGAGGACCGGGTACATAAGGCTTTAACAAACTTACATGAAATACATCATGAACCTTAATATGGACTAGGAGCTGCAGCTTATAGGCACTTCTGCCTAGACATACATTTGATGACTGTATAGGGTCCAGAGTATCTTGGCCTGAGCTTCTTATATTTCCCAACAAGTGACAGAGAACTATGCTTGGGTCACACTCATAGAAGAACTTTTTCTCCTTCCTTGAAGTTCCTTTTAACAGACCTCCTTGTGTGGGCATAATGATTTTGCCTATCTTGAGTAGCTTTAATATTTCTCATGGTAGGGGAGGTAGACTATGGATTGGGCTACTCTGTTGGTGAGTAAGACCTATGTTACTTGGTCATATACCCAGCGATCTAGCCCATGATTCCAAAGTAATCTCTACCCCACCCTCTTTAAATACGAGAAGGATGAGGGAGGGATAACCTCTCTAGAATCTGCACCATCGTATCACGAAATTCAAAATTTGAGGAGTGACAAGCCGTCTGGAAGATGCACTCAAAGACTAGGAATCTCGAGTATGTGACTCCCTCTTCCTTGAATCATTCAATAGCCAATTCAAATTGTTCTAGTTAGATATTTTATCAATCAGCATTATGTTAGGTAGAACATACATTCCAAAAAAACCTTTAATAAGAAGTCCTAGGAACTAAGATTAGCTCTCATACCAATTCTAAGGTTCCCCCCCTTAAAGAAATAGGGGAAACCATAAGATAGTCTACTAAGTCTAACTTAAGAAAAATTTCCTACTCGTCTCGACACCTTGACCTCAAGGATACAAGGATATGATTCGTAGGTAAGACCTAGTTCTATCCCATAAATAGGGGGAGCATGGTCTTCTAAATGACTCTTAAAATCAGATCACTCATAGAGTCGCTGACCTTAAATCGGGCAACCTGTATTCTGTTTTCTAGAAACAATGTTTTTTTCCTCATTTATGCAAGGCACAACTGTCCCCGCTGACCTAGTCCTCTAGAGTAGAGTTGCCCAGGAACCTACTTTTCTAATGTAGAACTTCCAATTAATCTATTAGAAAGCTACCCGACTAATCGAGTCCACCCGTTTATCAGATGGTGCCATCAGGGCATTTCATCCTCCCACTTTCCACCCAACTCACGCATCAATTTTGTTTTCTAATTAGTCCTACCACGATGTGTGACATATATAGACAAGTCCTTTAATTAATAACCTTACAAATTGTTCGTTTAAACATCCTTTAACAATGATACAACAATGCTTACAAATAAAGGATTTAATAAAAGAAATAGATACAATTTTCAAAATTATCCATAGCTAAATCCACGCTCTCTTATTCCTCTACTTTATTCTGCCCGATAATCTAGAATTTGACCTTCCAGCCTCTATAGACTGGGCAATCCCTACGAGACCATACACCTCATCGTCGACAACTGGCAAAGCCTGTCATCCCACTGGCCGTATATCACCCATGATCTCACCAACCATGCCACTGGTGTAAGTGTGGGGCCTATCCCCTAGGAGGGTCATCAGTGTGGGGCCTATCCCCCAGGAAGGTCATCAGTGTCCACTGCCTCACTAGATGAGCTTGATATCTCAACACTCCCCCTCGAGCTCAACTCCATCTCATGTACACCAAGCAAAGCCCTGAATCTGCGGAGCTTCTCTGTACCCAATGCTTTGGTTAAAATGTCAGCGACTTGATCTTGTGTGCTGACATAAACAAGGTCAACGTCTCCTCCCAAAACCTTCTCTCTGACAAAATGGTAGTGGACCTCTATATGCTTCGTGCGAGCATGAAAAACTGGGTTCCTGGCCAACTATATACTGCTAATGTTGTCACAAAAAATGACAACTTGTCTATCCACTGATAGACCCAAATCTGCAAGTAGCTTTCTCAACCAAGCTACCTCACATCATGCTGCCATAGCAGCACCTCTGTACTCGGCCTCTGTGTACTGGATAGAGCAATCGTAGGCTGCTTCTTGCTGCTCCAAGTCACAGCAGCACTCCCCAAAGAAAACATGAAGCCACTAGTAGATCTTCTATCTGAGATACTACCAGTCTAATCAGCATCTGTGTACTACCAGCCCAATCAGCATCTGTGTACCCATGTACACATATCTCTATCCCAGTTTCATAAAATAGTCCACAATGCAAAGTAGACCTCACATATCTCAGTATGCATCTCAATGCATCCAAATGCGGCTTCCAAGGAACCTGCATAAACTGACTCACAAACCCAACAGCATAGTTCAAATCTGGCCTGGTGATCGTCATGTAGATCAAGCTTCTTCCTACTATGTGCTTATACATAGTAGGATCCTACAAAATCTCTCCTGAATCTGCACTCAACTTACCATTCTGATCCAATGGCACTAAGATAGGCTTACAGTCTGTCATACCATACTTGGACAACATGTCCAAGCCATACTGTCTCTGTAGTAATCCAATACCATGTGGTGACCTAATCACCTCAATGCCCAAGAAATATCTGAGCTCCCCCAGATCCTTCATCTCAAACTTCTGTTTAAGCAAGATCTTTACATCAAAGATCTCTGCATCATGGTCCCCCGTAATGATCAGGTCATCTACATAGATGACAACAAGCACAACCCCTCTATCACTGTGTCTCACATATAGCGAGAAATCTGCATTGGCTACATGAAAGCCAATAGTGACAAGATCTTTAAAAATCTTGTCAGACCATGCTCTTGGTGCTTGTTTTAAGCCATACAAGGCTTTCTTCAACCTGCAAACATGCTCGGGGTGACTCACATCCTCACATAACCAAGTGGATGCAACATATACACCTCTTCCTGCAAATCCCCATGCAAGAATACATTCTTTACATCCATCTGATGTAAAGACCATTGCTTTGACGTAGCCACTGCTATCACAACTCTCACTGTTGCCATCTTGGCAACTGGGCTGAAAGTTTCCTCATAATCAATGCCATATGTCTGCGCATATCCTTTGGCTACCAATCTAGCCTTGTACTTGCTTATGCTTCCATCACTGTTATGTTTTACTTTGTACACCCACTTGCATCCAATGGCTTTCTTGCCTTCAGGCAATTGCATTAAATCCCAAGTCTCAATTCCATATAGTGCATCCATCTCCTCATCCATAGCTTTCTCCCAACACACATTTCCAACAGCCTCATCAATGCATGTGGGCTCTACAACCTGTACAACTTTTGCCATGTATGCATAGTGATGTGCCACATAACCATCATAGGCAAGCCACTGCACAAGATTCTTCACTCTCCCAGATCTTCACAGCTTTGCATCCATGAGTTCCATATTCTTCTTTACAACAGGTGTTCTCATAGTAGCTGGTATCCCAAGATCCTCATCAAGGCTCATCTCTGAGCCACTAGACTCTCCACCATCAACATCATGAGAATGCCCTGCAGAAATGTCAGGCATACTAAGGGGCTCAACCACTTTCTCTTTGCCTTTATGTGATGTACTAATCACATTTGTTGTAGGACTGGTATTATGATGCAGCCTGCCACAACATGGTCTATCAACTGAACCACTAGATGAGGACTCTCCTGGTCCACTCAAAGACTGTGATTGCTGACTTGTATTTTGTGCAACCACATTTCCACTCACATCAGCTTCTTTTTCAACAGCATACTAGCTGATCATCTCATCAAAAACAACATCCCTGCTTGTCCTCAACTCACGTGTAGCAGGGTTATAACACATGTATCCCTTTTGCTCAAGGGAATACCCAATAAACACACATTTTTCAACTTTTGGATCCAGCTTAGTTCTCAGCTCATCTGGCACATGCACATATGCAATGCATTCAAAGACTTTCAAATGGGACAAATCAGGTTTTCTACCAGTAAACCTCTCCTCTGGAGTTACATCATGTATGGCTGCAGTAGTTAGAGTCTTGTTCATGATGTAAACTCTTGTAGAAACAGCCTCAGCCCAATAGCTATTCGGCATATTCTTCTCTCCCATCAATGCTCGTGCAATCTCAGCAATGTGCCTGTTTTTCCGTTCAGCAACTCCATTTTGCTGCAGAGTGTATGTGCATGTAAACTGTCTCTGAATACCATTCTTCTGTAAAAATTCAGAGAACTCATTGGAGAAGTACTCTCCCCCTCCATCTGACCTTAGGCACTTTACATGTTTCCATGTTTGCTTTTCAACCATAACTCTAAAATTCTGAAAATGAGTGAACACCTCACTCTTCTCCTTCATGAAGTATACCCACACTTTCCTTGTGTGGTCATCTATAAATGTCACATAATACCTGCACCCTCCCATAGACATGGTCTTCGTAGGACCCCATACATTTGAATGCACAACATCTAGTGCATTTCTGCTAACATTTTTGTCACGTGGAAATACATGCTTTGTTTGCTTTCCAAATTGGCATGCTTCACATATTTTCTGCATACCTTCAACTTTAAACTTTGGCAGCCTTGTCACAATTCCTTTAGTCTGCATAGACTTCATTCTCTGCACATTCACATGTCCAATTCTTTTATGCCAAATGTCTGTGTCTGCAATAATTCCTGAACCATTTGCAAACATCGTAGCACTCACTTCAGGCATGTTTACATTTAACGTAAACATTCTGCCCACTCTGTTGCCTTTTGCAACCAACCTGCGCTTGTCTTTAAAGTCTTCAACATAACAACCATCACGGTTAAACCGAACCTGCAAACCCTGCTCAATCATCTGGCCAACTGAAACCAAATTCTTTGTTATGTTCGGAACATGAAATACATCTGCAAGGTACTTCACTTTGCCATCCTGTGCATAGACAATGGCACATCTCTAACATGGGCAATTGGATGAGCAGTGTCATCCTCTGTTTCTACAAAACCTGGTCTTTCAAGGTTTTTCATCTCCTTGAACCACTCCCCATGACTTGTCATGTGGTTCGAAGCACCTGAATCAACGTACCATACATCATCTTTATGTGCTGCTTCAACATTTTCAGACATGGCATTAACGATATGCTGCATAACAAACAACCTTTCATTATCCTCATTGTACGGGCCAATACAAGGCGTTCAAGACGTGTATTCAGACTCGGGAAAACATTTCCAATTTCACAGATTTGGTGTCTATGTTGATTATAGAAGAGAAGAGCTTGGGTGAAGACCAACAGTCTTCACAAAACAAAAGAAGTTCAGAGCAACAGGCCTTCTACACAAGTTCAGGAAGAGGACAAGGTAGTGGAGGCCGTGGACGCGGCCAAGGAGGTGGCCGATCAGGTAATCAGAATTATGGCCAAGAGCAACAATAACAATAGTCCTAGAATTCATAACAACAACAACACGTAGGTGGAAGAGGCCAATTCAGAGGCAGGGGGAGTCAAAGAGGTCATGAAAATTGGCAAAGGCAGTATAATGATACACGTGGATGCTTTTATTGTGGTAAGCCTGGACATGTGCAGGCAGATTGTTATAAGAAGCAGGCAGATTGTTATAAGAAGCACGCTGACATGCAAAATGAAAAATTGCAGCAAAGCAACTATGCATCCTCGAGCAGAAAGACCACGTAGATAGACTTCCACCTTATCATCATCATCTACTGAAACGCCAATAGATGCAAGGGATTCCACAATACCCTTGATCTTCAATGCATAGTCATTCACAGACATACTCTTTTTCTCCACAGTATGAAGTTCATTCTTCAATTGTATCTTTCATGCCTTGGTATTCGTTTCATAGAGTTTTACTAAGGTGTCCCACGCCTCCTTGGGGGACTTGGCATCCTGTATGTGTCCAATCATGGTGTCATGTATACTGATAGAGAGCCAATACATAACTTTTCTAGATCCTTGGTTCCAATCCTTGAACTCTTTCACATCTACAGCAGTCGGATTGATCTCAGGTATCTCCTGTGCCTCTTCATGATCACCTTCTATGTAGTCCCAATAACCCTTTCCCATCAGGAAATTTGTCAACCTGAACCTCCAAGCATGGAAGTTGTTCTTGTCAAGCTTCTCAGCAACAACCTAGTTTATGCCATCATTTGACATCTTACCAGACACACAAATTTACCAGAAACAGCACTCTGGTTTGTCCTGCACAAACTGCTGTATTTTCTGCAGCGGTACTATACTACACTCAAATGTCACAAACTAGTGACCTCAATGTGCATACATACACCCAATGGCAACTGTTTACCTCCTTGCAGTACACACAATGTCTGTACAACCAATCTGTCTTCCTGCAGTTCTTAAAACAGAGTTTTGCATAGAATCGATGACTTACCCGTAGTGCTCGAAATCGTCTGCTTTCTAAAAAACGGAGGTCCTAACGCGCCCGAAACGCGTTTTCCGCTCAAAAAATGTTGTCCAATAGGACGGTTTAGTTGCCTTATAGCTTTACTCCCGCAAAGAAAGCTCCTCAATCAGAGATCGTTTGTCGGTGCCTCCCATAGAGCTCCCGATAAGGATGTAATCTCGCCAACATAAATAGGGAAGAGTAGATGAAGCTCTTACCCTTGTACCGCTTTCTATGCTTCTCTTTCTTGCAACTCAGCCCTTAGCATGAACCAAGCTCTAATACCATGAAAAGATGCAGGGGAGAAGAGAGCTTGAGCTCTTGCAAGCACACACACACTCACAAAACCCTAAAAGAGAACACACAAGGTGAGAGGCTGAAAATCTTCTTCTTCTTCACTCAACACTCAACACACCATATACAAAGATAAGAGTACACACAGTATGAAAGTACTCAACCAAATACATACTAGGGTTCTCTATAGTGTGAACCCAAATAAATGAACTGGCGCTATAACTATGCCAGTCTCTAGAATGGCTGTCACACAGCCTGTCATCCCACTGGTGCATATCACCCATGATCTCACCAACCATGCCAGTAGTGTAAGTGTGGGTCCTATCCCCCAGGCGGGTCATCAGTGTCCACCGCCTCACTAGATGAGCTCAATATCTCAACAAGTTGCTCATGGAAGATGGGCAACAATGGTGGAAGCACTTAATAGCTTTCACATGTTTGGCACCTAGAGATTTCTTGTGAGAAATCTGGTTGAAGGCACCCTTGGAGTGGTTTCCTTGTGAGAGAAACCACATGGAAAGCTTGCTTGTCAAAGATGGAAGAGGCAAGCAGTTATGGAGCTCATGTGTGAGCTCAACACGGCCATGTAAATGGCTATGATAAAACCTTATGAAAGAGGTTGAAGAGGCAAAGATTTTTGCATCAAGAAGGATGCATTCATGAAGCATGCTATGGCAAAAGACATGCAATTTGGAGATTAAGGAGCTCACAATAGCCATATTTATGGCCACTCTTGGAAACCTCAAGCTGCGGTGAGAAGAGTGTGGTGTTTTACACAACAAGCTTGAGAGGGATAAGGAAAACCTTCGAGGATTGCAATAGTCTGAGGGGTGTGCTGTAGAGTTTTGGCATCATCGTTGATGAGAGGGACGTGGCCATGCATCAAGGCTTTAGAAATGAGCTAAGGGAGATGATGGGCAACAAGCCAGTGCCTGTTTTGAGGGCTGTTCATCAAAGGTAGGTATGTAGGGGGTGAAGAAGAGCAACTACAGCTCCACGAGGAAGAGCAGCTTGCGCCTCTCTTGGAAGGTGTCCCTAAAGACCATGGCTATGGCAGGCCCTGTGATGGGTGCGGAGGAGCCCGCTTCTTGCCATGCCTTGAATGCAATGGTAACAAAAAAGTTACCGACCCAGAGATTAATGAGGTGGTTAGATGCCCTGATTGCAATGAGAATGGCTTAATCCAGTGCCCTATGTGCACCCAACATAAAAAAGAAAGAGGTGCAAGTAGTCATTGTTTTCTGTGTTATCCCAGTTGAAGGCGTGGAGGAAGATACAAGCTACAACAAACAGAATAGGTGGCTGTGACTATAGCAGAGAATTGAAGTAAGCAGACCATGAAGAAGGAGGACAAGTGGGGTCCAAAGATGCAAATGGTGAATTGGTGCACAAGTGGGCCAACTGTTTGGCGTGTTCCAGAGAGAAAACGCGTGGGTCCCTTAGCCAGCTGCACTAATCCGTTTATAGGTGTTGTGAGCTAATGCAGGTCCAACGCAATAAATGATCCACAAAATGTATTCTTTTGTGGTGTGAAGAGTCCCATCATTTAGCTACCATTCACATGGTTAATATAATTGCATTGTAAAACTAGCAAGAGAAATGCAATCACACCCATATGCATCACCCACCACATTAATTAGCATTCCCACATGGATTTATTTAGGCCAAGTGAAGCCTGATGTATGGTGCCCATGATTTGACATGGAATGCCCATGTAAGCGACACATTGTATTTTAACTATATCTCTCTCCTACGCCCTAAAATAGCGGGCAATTATCGGCTTATGTGGAAAAGTCATCAACCACTTGTATTTTGTGGGTACCCTGCCCTTGCACACGGCATAAAAAGGATTGTATTTGTTTCACCCATGTATATGAGGGCAACCGTGCCCAAGCCTCTCAGTCTCTACTCAAAACGAGATGTGTATTCACCCATGGTATAAGGGTAACCGTACCCGAGCTTACCGAGAAGCTTAAAATGGTTGTCGTGATGCACACATGAGCAATGCACATGCGAGGTGCATGCGCATGGGTTGGTTCCCACCCAAACTTTTACGTTCAAATTGGACTCAGTGGTTCCACTGTGAGAAAGTGGGCTCAAAATAGGCTTCGTGTCTAGGTTGGCTAGGCATATGCACATACACTTGTTGAACACTCCAATGTATCATTGAGGGGGAGTGTTGAGAGTTAGCAATTGCGGTTATGCAATGCTACATTGATATGGGTGATAGGTGAGTTGTGGAACACCTCGATTAAGAGGGGGTGTTGAGAGATGTAATCACAGTGATGTGTGTATGTGGGAAAGCACCCTAGAGGTGCAAGATATTGTGGCAAGATAAGAATGCCACATGTAATATTGAATGGTGTATGAGTGTTGACCAAAAGAGTGGAAAAGGTAGTGCCACATGGATGATGATGTGTAAAGTGGGATAAGGCTAGAAAGCCTATATCATTGTATTCATTTTGTGATATGCAATAGAATTGAGTGTTTAGTGTGCAATCTCTCTCTCTCTCTCTCTCTCTCTCTCTCTCTCTCTCTCTTATGGAGTTCTTAGTGTGGTTTAATCCACCTTAATTATGTTGCTTAATCTATGTCTATCACCATGAGCAATCCCATTTTAGGATTGTTTAACATCTCTCACTCACACACGAGAGATAGATGAAAGAAGAAGAAGCAAGAGCTCTCAATTACACACAAGGGAAGTGTCCATTCTCATTAGATGAGTTGTCCTTTATACAAACGTTATTAAGAGGCCAGGAACCCGTACATGGGCAGCCATTAAGTAAATCTATCATCTAGTGTGTGCTAGACTACGTTAGAAATTAAGGTGGGAATACAAGTGAGGCATTCATGATAAAAAGGATATGATTGCATTGTGTCAAATGATCTTGTACATAGTGCTTATATAGCCAGTACTCAATATGACTAGATACATTGCTAGGATGACATTACTGCTTATGGCATTTGGTGGTGGATTACATCTTTGATCTTAGGCTAAAAGATATCCTATGCAAGATAATTAAAAAGGCTAAGGACTACAAGTTGGGCTTATTACCAACAAACCCCCCTTAAGCCAAACTTGAGAAAGACACTCAATACAAGGACTCAGCCTACAACTATCCTCCTTGACACAATGAGATAGAGCCCCCCCTTTTGTAACAATAGGGTGTCTGTACTCTTCTCTTAAAATAATCAAGGGAATGGACAAAAACAAAGGCTTAAAAATCCAAAAAAAAATAGTGTACAAAAGAGTTAAAATGCATAAGAATCATCAAAGTCTTCAATGCCACTTGTTGCCTCCTCTGCCTTGACAATGTGAGCCTTCTCCTTTTTCTTATCTTGCTTTTACTTGAGGTAACACTAGCTAGATGGGTGGTTGGTTTTCCCATAATGAGAGCATGGATTGTTAATGAAGCAATCTTTGGATGAGTGATTTGTCTAAGCCTATTTACAACACTAGATATGCCCTCATTAGCTTCTATACTTGACCCATAAAGTTGCATTTTGAGGCTAATTTTGGAATGTTTGGCCTTAGATCCAAATATCCTCTCTAGGTTTTCCCAAGCTTTGGCAGAGCTGTATCAGCTTCATCTATGTAGTGTATGAAATTATCTTCAAGTGATTTGATGATGACTCCCAAGGCTTGTTCATCTTTGGCTTGTAATGCAATCGTGGTAGCTATAGTAGCAAACCCCCTCTTCCTTACTCAATGGCTTCACAAAACCCCATAGGTTTTTTCTCATTAAGTGTCCTTTTACTTTAATTTGCCAAGTATAAAATCCCGGGAACTTAGAAGATGAAGTAATAACTAGTGATGCCATGATTAAGAAAATGAAAGTAGATAGGATTAAAGAAGGAAAGAAATTGGCTATAAATGGAGCTTGAAATTAAGCTTATTGATCCCTAGTGAGCTTATAGAAATGCAAATTGATAGTTATTACCCTCAATTAGAATAAGAGCTTCAGAATAGCAAATCTTCACTCAGCCATTTTTCAAGAAATTGTGCCAATTTTCATTGGAAGACCCGTGGCTCTCTGGTGTGTACCTAACTAGTCTTGTAGTGCCCTTTAATGTACTTGGCTTGAAGGCTTTAAAAGCCTTTTTATTAACCTTAAATAAGGTTAATGCAACAAGATATATTTCCCTCTCTGCCAACCACTTCAACGGTTTGAAGGTGAAACCTTGCCTTTCCACCTCTTCCTCGCTTGCCTTGCCATAGTTGTTGTCAGTGCACGGAAAAGGTGCTCTGGGTGCTCGATGATGTGACTACCTTGGATCTTCTACCAACTTGATAATGATTGCATCGACCACTACAATGCTGTTTATGAGAAGATTTGGTATGGCCCCTTCAGCCAACAGGAAGGTGGCTACCTCTGCAAATGAGGGCAGAAGATGGGGCAATGGTGGGAGAGAGAGCCAAAGATTAGGCAGGCAGCTAATGGTGGGTGAGAGGGCCGTAGATGAGGCAATCAGGTAATGGCGGGTGAGAGGGCCATAGACAAGGCAATGGTGAGCAGATGAAAACAGAGCTGTGTGAAGAGGTTGTCTCTTGTGTGTGCATGGAGCGAGAGGGGTGGCACGTAGCGAGAGGGGCTGGCACGTAGCGAGAAAGCCTGCAAAGTCGGGTCCACGCGTTTGCTAGAAGGCTCCAAGATAGAAAACTCCAAAAATTGAATGTTAAAGATTTAAAAAAGGACCTATGCTCTTGACACCATGTTAGAAATTAAGGTGGATTCATACAAGTGAGGCATTCATGATAAAAAGGATATGATTGCATTGTGTTAAATGATCTTGTACGTAGTGCTTATATAGCCATGAGAGGTGCACTCAATATGACTAGATACATTGCTAGGATGATATCACTGCTTATGGTATTTGGTGATGGATTACATCTTTGATCTTAGGCTAAAAGATATCCTATATAAGATAATTAAAAAGGATAGGGACTACACGTTGGGCTTATTACAACAGACTACTAGTATACATGTGAACTCGATGTCGGCATTACACTTAGCTCGATCATCCCTTGTTTACATTCTGTGTAGCTCATTAGAGTGGAAAAATCATAAATTATACATTAAGTGCAAAAAACCGCTCGAGCGGACAAAATTACAAAGTGATTCAAATTAGTAAAACCTTTGATGCCAATTACTCGTAATGACTTCGAATTCTTCAAAGAAAATTCGGTGGGGTCCGTCTCGACGTCGTCGGCCTAGTTAACTGCCATAAATGAAGTTAACACCACTTTGTGAGAGAGCAAACCTTGAGATTCTCTCTTGCACTGTGTATGCTTGCTCTATTTCTTGAGGAATACTTGTTCATAATGGTACAACAAAGGAGACATGTCTTGATTACCATAACTACAATTGTGTTGAGCTGCTTGTAGGTGGTCATGGTCATCTTGGGATAATCAGTTCAGGATCGACACCAAATGTTTCTAACATGGTTTGACCACTTCATGAGGAAGCCAGCTTTGGTGTCCTTGGTCTTGCTTCTACTTCGTCTCACCAAATTAAACATTATGACATCCGACATGGTTTGACCACTTTATGAACCTTGAGGTTCTTGGTCTTGCTTCTGCTCCTTCATTGGAGCATAGGGTGGTTTAATGCTTTACAAAGCGAGCTGGTGAATTCTAGGGCTTGAAGGATTGTGGTGGCTCTTGTTTTCAAGTGTTCCGTTGTTCCTATGCTCATATTTGTGTTTAGTTGGCTCATTTTTTCCAAAGCTCCTTGCTTGAGGTCGATCTGAAGGAGTTGTTGACATTTGTTGTTGAGACCAAAGGTTGGGTGGGTTTGAAGAAGTGTAGTTCGATACACTAATTGACTAGTTATTTTTTTCAACAAATAGTCTAGATTGAGTTCGCATCAAAGGTTTCACTCTGGTGAAATGCTAGTGCTCCTAAAGAAGGTATGGAACTGATTTTAGACACATCTATTCTTTTGAAGTTACATTAATACTTTTTTAAAATACAATTTATTTTTAAGTTTAAAGTTTTTTTGGTTTTTTGGTTTTTTTCTTTTTTCTAGATTCATATCTATTGACTTATGCTCAAACTCTGTAGAATGGATTTAAACGATGGCTCAGGAATTAGGACGGTGGGCACCTAAGACCGACTTACATGGAAACAAGCCCTTCTATGGGAAAGCAGGAACCTGAACTCTGCCCTCATGAACATATCATGAATCATAAGCTGTGGCTCATTCGTAATCAGCTAGCGTTCGGCGGACGGTGTCCCAGTACTTACGAAATCATAACTGGAACGGGGCAATTACAGTAATGGAGAATGAAACTTGTTGGGCGGGCTCTCCTCTCTTTCCTGCTACTACAGTTGCAATGGAAGGCGTGTCTGCCATTGAAGCGTCGAATATGGCCATGAGTTTTGAGACGGGAGATGGCGCTTCGTCGTGCTCGACCCGGTTTTCGTGCGGCGCGATCGCACTTACAGTCAAGTCAGCACCAGCAACCACGACAACAGCAGAATGCGGATCTCTCTTCAGAGTGGAAAGACCGCATAAGGAGATGCCCGGACTCGACAAAGCTCACCTGGCTGGTCAAGCCTTCCTGGGTTGATTCAAAGGCAACCACTCTGCATGATTATGATGATGCCTTACACCTCCCGCAACAAAAGCAAGAGCATGATGAAGAGCTTGTTCAAACTCTCTGCGATCAAGGTCAGCTCCACAGGGCCCTGGATGCCCTCTCCCGCATGCACACCCCCCCTTCCAACAACACATACATGTCCATCCTCAAGGCATGCATCAAGACCAAGTCCTTGCCTCAGGTAATGCAAGTCCATGCCCATGCTGCCCAACATAAGGACCAGCTCTCCGGCTTGCTGGGTGACTACTTGGTGATGACGCTGGCAAAGTGCGGCGCCATTGAAGATGCATGTCAGCTAGCTTTTACGTTGCCCCACCGTACTGTCTTCTCCTGGACTGCCATGATTTCTGCCTATGCCGATTGTGGTCGGGGGCAGGAAGCGCTTGACATGCATCAACAAATGAGGCAGGAGGGTGTCCAACCAAACCATTATACCTTTGTTAGCCTCTTTAAAGCTTGTGGCACCATACCTGACCTCAGACAGGGCAAAACACTACATGCTGATGCCTGCAGGAAGGGTTTGGAGCTTGATGTTTTCATTAAGAACACCCTTGTTAGTATGTATGGCAAGTGTGAGGCCATTGCAGAAGCAGAAGATGTGTTTGGCACACTGTCTAAACAAGATACGGTGTCATGGAATGTGATGCTCTCAGCATATGTTGATCGACGCCAAGGAGAGAAGACCTTACTTTTGTACAGACAGATGCAAGAGGAAGGCATGAGCCCAGACAAGCACACGTTTGTTTTTGCCCTTCAGGCATGTGGCATCCTTTCAGAGAAGGAAGAAGGTCTTGATGTGGAGGGGCAGTTAATCAAAGTGTCATCTCTTGAAATTGGACAGGCATTACATGCAGATGCTCGCAAGAAGGACTTCACATTAGATGCCTTCCTTGGGAACACACTTGTGAGTATGTATGGAAAGTGTGGGACTTTTGTGGAAGCAGAGGATGTGTTCTGTGCATTGTCTCAACGTGATGTGATGTCCTGGACTGCCATGATCTCAACATATGTTGAGCAGGGTCAAGGAGACAAGGCTTTGAGGTTATATAGACAGATGCTTGAGGAAGGGGTGAGTCCAGAGCAGCACACACTCGTGTTTGCTCTCCAAGCAAGTGGTACCCTTGAAAAGGAGGAAGTCTCTCTTGCTGTGGATGGGCGATCAACCAAACGGTTGTCAATGGAAATAAGAGAGGCGTTGCATGCCGATGCTCGGCGGAAGGGCTTTGCATCAGATGCCTTTGTTGTAACCACTCTCGTGAACATGTATGGCAAGTCTGGGATGATTGCAGAAGCAAGGAATGTGTTTAGTGTGTTGTCTTGGCATGACGTTGTGTCATGGACTGCGATGCTCTCAGCATATGTTGAGCAGGGCCAAGGAGAGAATGTTCTACAGCTTTACAGGTACATGCAAGAGGAAGGCGTGTGTCCAGATCAGCATGTGCTTGTGATTTCCCTTCAGGCATGTCGGATTCTTGCAGACAAGGAAGAAGCTCTGGTTGTGGGTGAGCAATCAATCAAAGTTAAGTCACGGGATATTGGACAAGCATTACATGCAGATGCCCGCCGGAAGGGCTATGCATCGAATGTCTTTGTTGGTAACGCCCTTGTGATTATGTATGGAAAGTGTGGGGACATTATTGAAGCAGAGGCCATGTTCAGTACATTGTCCCAACGGGATGTCGTGTCATGGACTGCAATGCTCTCAGCTTATGTTGAACAGGGTCAAGGAGAGAAGGCTTTGTTGCTGTACAGGCAGATTCAGAATGAGCATGTGATTCTGGATGATCGCACACTTCTCTGCATTCTGCAGGCCTGCAGTGAAACAGGAAACTTGGAAATGTGTAATCAGCTTCATTTTGACATTTTCTCTGCTGGGTATGATGTGAACGTATTAGTTGCAGCGTCATCGATCCATGCCTATGGGAGTTGTGCAAGCATACTAGATGCACAGGCAGTCTTTGATGGTCTTCCTCAGCCTGATATTGCATCATGGACTGCAGGCGTTGCTGGTTATGCAGGAGAAGGAAATTGTGTAGCAAGCTTGCACAAGTTTGAAAAAATGCAACTGGCAGGTTTTCAACCAAATGGGGTTACGTTTACCTCAATCCTCTCAGCTTGCAGTCATACTGGCCTTGTTGGTATAGGCCTTGAATACTTTGATCTCATGATCAGAGAACATGGGATATCTGCAGACTTGAGACATTATGGCAGTTTGGTAGACCTCTTTGGCCGCGCAGGGGACTTCAAGAAGTTACAGAATATATTGAGGAGGATGCCAATGCAGGCTGATCTGACCATTTGGTTCTGTTTGCTGGGTGCATGCCGTATACATGGTAATGTGGAGCTGGGAAGACAGGCATTTGATCATGCAGTGAATCTGCAGCCCAAGCAGACTGCTGCATATGATTTGATGATAAGCATATATGCTGATGCTACATGATAGTGCGGAAATTCTTAGACAAGGACAATGCCTGTGAAAAATCCAGGCTAGAGTCCTGAAACTGAGCAGGAAGTACACATTTTTATGGGCGGGAGTACAGCCTTTTGGAAATACTGGCCTCTGATGCATCCGCTTCAGCAAATCTTATTCCATTGGCTAGCAAACAGTCAGATTGTGCTAGCCTTCTGCCCCACCTGTCAAATAAGCCATGTGATACGCTTATCTAAACTTTGGTATGCTCTCTTTTTTTTTCCCCCCGTAAATGCTCTCTCTTTCTCTCTCTCTTTTTTTTTTTCGTGAAATGGTGTTTTATATTGTATGTAAAAATATACATCAGCCACATGGCTCACACAGAACCTATGGCCCCCCAAAAAAAAACCCCCACAAAAGATCCTCTAAAGGATCATGACCATGCAAACCTGTACACTAATAAGAAAGCCTCCTAGCCAAATAAGCATCCCAGATAAAAGCATCAAAGATGAGCCATCCGAGCCGTCGTAGACCATAACGAAATAACATCTGCATCCAGTAGCTGAGCTGAGAGAAGAGAAGAAAACTGCCAAAGCAGCAAACCGCGGATACGTAGAATGTGCCCATGTATTCCAGACAAGGAATCAAAGATGAACCCATTCCGTGTAGTCCAAATATGCCAAAGTCCTGTCCATCTAAGGAAATGGAATATCACAAGGTGACTGTCCGAAGTAATGACTTGAGGACAAATCCCAAGTATCCACTGATGAGCCGAAACAGTAGACCTCTCTACTGCCTCCCAAACGCGAGAGACAAAAGACCAAATCTGACGGGGCCATCGGACAACTCATGAACAGATGCATAACTGTTTCAGTGCATGTCGTGCAGAAGAAGCAAGAGGCCAATGTAATTTTACGACAGCTAAGCTGATCCCGTGTAGGTAACCCTCCCACCAACATCCTCCAAATGAAAACCTTACCTTGGTAAGGGAGTTTAGATTGCCAACCACGCATAAGAGTTTTTTGCCACCATGATTTAGACTTGTGCAATCCCCACACCTTATTGGCCTTGGCTGAAACCCAATCTTTCTCTGATACGAGCTTATGATAGACCTGGTTAGCTGAAAGTGATATCAAGTCACCAGATTTACATAATGCCCAATCAAGCCAAGGCTGATCTGCAGATGGCTGAGGCAATGGAGTAAAAGGCTGAACTGCATGCATGATGTCAACCCATAGCGGCTGAAATGTCCGAGGAACCTTAAAGTGTTGCCGAATATGACTTTCTCTCTCTCTCTCTCTCGCGCACGCGCATGCGTGCACACGTGTTGCACTATAGCAAAAGTAAGCCCTGTGTGGTAACCTTCAGCACTTGTTGGTTGCTTTTATGACAGGTGGATATTACTAGAACTGTACACTTTCACAAAGGTGAGCTTCTTTTCTCTAGTCATTGTGGTCTTGGATTGCTTAAGTTCAGAAGGGTGATTTGGGCCTAAGGGTATTAAATATGACAAAGAAAATTTAGTATGATTTTAAGCTAGACATTATCATACAACACTAAGCCCGTTTGACTTCAATCTTTGCTTTTTCAGTTGGAAAGAGGACTCTCTGACAAGAACTCTTGTTGGGACCCGACTGCTCAGTTCCTGGGGCTGCTTGCAGACTGGCTCCAGCGCTGCTGCTTGTGTTTCTGACTCTCTGGCCATGAAGCTCGACGTTACATTGTTGTCTGCATTTGGGAATTTGGCTTTCTACCTTAAATGTAGTATGTGAGCAGGTTGCAATGGGTGGATGGTGGCACCCATCTCTTCCTTGGACACCATGACAATACCATGGTCCGCTCTTTTGTCTTCCTTTTTTTTAATCCTCTAAGTTTCCATGACTGTCTGCCTCTCCCAAGCACCATGTTGTTTGCTGGTTTTACACGTTAGGGATGGTTACATATCGAGGGAGTCTAGAGGGGTTAACTAATGCTTGAGGTGGCCAATAAAGGGTTTATACCTCAGAGAAGTAATTGACCACATGACAAGCATTTGGGCAAGGGGGAGTGTTGCCTTGCATGTGAGAAGCCACGAATTGTGGAAATTTGGGATTTTATGTAGTGGAAGACAATATGTATTTGCATTTAAGTATCATCAAAAGCTCTTTGCTATATGAACTGGTTGCTTCTTTAATCTTGATATGCGAGCTTAGGAAGGTTATGAATTGCAAGAGAGGGGGCAGAGGTGCTGTACGTGTGTGCACGAAGCAGGGAAGGAGAGCTTCATTGTCATGGACAAAGCGCATTGTTGTCGGCTGCTGTGTGGAGGTCCAGGTGCTGTAGAGTTGGCTGATAACCATCTATCTCTTCTACTTGAAGCGTCGGGAAGTTCACGGGCTCGATCCTCCTTGTTGTATAGCTGTGGTGGCTGGATGCGCCGGTGGTGCGTGCCTTCTGGTGGTTGTTTCCGCAGGTTCTGTGCGTGGATGGGGATCGGCTCCGGACTCCGGAGAGTGCTATATAGCATCAAATTGAATTTTGGTTTATTGCCTCATTGGAGCCGGTTCTTTGTTACAAGGTTTGATGATGTGAATTGTGTAGCGGAAGATAATAAGGTATTGAAGGCTTCATCATGGATCATGTAAGTGAATCTGCCGATCTTCGTTTACAACTTTTGCAAACTTGTCCTCGTGTACCTTGGTCATGCGAAAGGACATTATAGGCATGATTGCCCCGACTATGGCTCCAACCACCCTTATCTCAGGTGCCAATGTTCTTGGAGTTTATATTGAAGAGCTCGCAAAGAATGAAGACGAGGCGGCCAAGGTCTTGGCTGGAAAGTGTGGCCTCAAGAGTAGAAAGAGAGGAAAAGCAACCAGAGTTTAGAGAGTGAGAGAGGCCAGGAGGTGCATGAAACCTCTTGTTGACAGCAAGAGGGAGGCTTGGAAGTTGGAGCTAGCAACCCTTGGTAGAGCTTAAAGGTCAAGGATATCTTGGGCTTGGAAGCAAGGTAAGAATCCCACAGCAGTGGTCATCTGTCTCAATACTTGCTTGAATGAGAGAGCTCTTGAGAGAGTAGAAACATGCTATAATATATACTCCTTCCTTTGCTACTTCTATGGCTCCCCACGGAGCATTGAGTGGGTTTAAGTAGGTTGTTCAAGCTTGGTGTAGGTACACATAGACCAAAATAGTCTAAACTCATACACACAGATCTAGAAAGCCTAAACACACAAAACCTTCCTTCACATCTTTGCAATTCTTTTAGTTCGGTCTTCTTCCAAACATAGCATCCCGTCATTATCATTAAGTCTGTAGTCATTTATATGGTAGTGATGTGTGGATGTAGGCTGATAATGGGCAATGCATTTTTTCCTTTTTTAGGAGGTTTTTTGTTTCTGAGCGTACATATGCACTCTTATGAGTGTGTGTAAGTAACCTTATCATGTCACTTCACTTGTACTTCACTTATTCTTATCAATCTACTTTCAGTGTTGTGCTTCATTTATCTCTTCTTGCGTGCTACATCTATGTGTGTTGCTATTTTGATCTCCACTCCAACAATTGGTATCAACGCAAGTTCTCTTGGCTCTCACTTCCTTGTCAGCTTCTCTTGGAGTTACTCTTTTAATTGTCTCATATTGAGCTATCCTCTTTAGAAGAGAGGGTATACTCTATAGTGCACGTTTCAGAGCATTTCAAGCGCATTTCGAGGCTCATTATCAGGTTGTAAGGGAGGAGTGTTAGTTTGAAATTTTTTTGTTTGATTTTGAATATTCTTCATAGCAAAAGCAGCATTTGGTGTGTAGACAAGGTTGTCATCAGCTTCGACATTGTATCTTCGAGCTTATCTTTAATAGCTTCAACAACATTGTCAACATTATTATCGATATTTGCATTCTTGTTAAGTGTCATTTTCACACTCTATACTCTATAATTTTTCATACACTTTACAAGTTTTCATCGTCATCAGTGATCTATTGGCAGCTATTTCGGTTGCATTTAGTGGGAGCATTGATAGTACCTGTTCTATGTAGTTGGGATATTATATTCTATGTCACAGAATAGTTATTTGCAGGGAAAATGGCATGGCAAGCAGTGATGTATTTAGCATGCTTTCTAAAGAGGAGAAGCTTGATGAGACCGACTTCTCATGATTCTATATGATGCATCATGTATTGGTCGCTAAAGGGCTTTGGAATGTTGTTATTGGCATTGAGGCATGCTCTGTCTCGTTAGCACAACAATATAGTACAAGTACTTTGGATAGTGATACAAGTTTTGATGCAATAGTGCATCCACCTCCACACCTTCCACAATGGAACAAGCTAGGTGGGATGGCAAGAATGCACAGACATATGCATTAGCGACACTTTCAATGAAAAAGAGCATTATTTCTTATATTTGTTCATGCAAAATTGTAAAGCATGCTTGGGATACGCTTTACCAGGTGCATGACGAGACATGAGTAGCTTACTTGCAAAAGTAGTTAGACTTTGAGCATATTTGATGGATGAGTCTTTCATAAGGATTAAAAATCTCAGGGAGCAGTTGGTGAGGTCTATCCGTACAATTCTTTAGTGTCTATTGTTCTCACAACTCTATCAGATTCATACGAGGCTTTTGCATCTGTACTTCAGCTCATGATGAAGGGTAACCCCAATGCTCTTACTTTTAATGAATTGGTTGTAGTACTATCGCAAGAAGGGAAATCTCGATAAAACCGAACTACTATGCGTGTTGGAGATTAGGCATTTGTTGCTAGTCAAAAAGGTAATAGTAAAGCCTTTTCTCAAGGTGACTGTAAGCCAAAGGCAAAATCCGCTAAGTCTTCTGGAAAGGATGTCGAGAAGGGGAGTCATAAGTCTAAATAGAAAGGCAAATATAACTAATGTCATTACATCAATGAATGTAGCAAAAGGTTGGAGAAGGAGAAGAAGAAGCATGGTTGTGGTTGATGCATCAGTATACCAAGTGCTGAAAAGAAGGAGTCATCGAACTATGCACAAGATAATTGTGCATTCATTGTGCACTATAGTTATGATCCTTTTATCCATGATGTATGCATATTAGTGAGATAGATCAACATGTTTGGTCCTTTGATAGTGGCGCTAGTAAGCACATTACTTTTCAGCGTGATTTATTTTTCTCACTTACGTCTATTCCTAAAGGAGGAACAATCACATATGCAAACATCTCCTCATATCCAATAAAAGGAGTTAGTAAGGTTGTTCTCACTGTTGTAAATAGTGGGACAATCACTCTCTCATAAGTCTTGTTTGTGCCAAGTATCAAAAAGAACTTGGTGCTTGGTGTTAGTCTCTGCCATTGCGAGGGTAGGCTAAGTGGTTAGATTTGTTGATAACAGGTACACAGTTCATGACCAGAGTCATGCAGATCATTGTGGTATTTACGGGTACTCTAAGCCATGGGCTTTATAGGTTAGATAGGTATGAGGGATTGACACACAACGCTTTCTCAGTTATTGCCACACGTGCTATCAGTGATGCGGAGTTATGGCATGCTTGCTTTGGTCAGCTGAATTTTAGTAGTTTGTTGTGCCTTAAAGGCAAGAAATGTTGTCATATTTGCTAAAGCTCAAGGCCCCTGTAAAACATGTATGTAAAGGGCGCATTTTAGGCAAGGTGCAACAGTCATTACTCTCAAAAGATGGATCAATTAGGGCTATCCAGAAATTACAGCTTATACATAGTGGTGTATGTGGTCCCATGAGGACACCATTGATCGGGTGATATCTCTACTTTGTGACTTTTATTGATGATGACGACTTTAGGTACACCTGGATGTATTTGTTGAAGGCAAAGTCAAAGGTTTTTACATGCTTCAGACACTTTGTTTCTATGCCTAGAAATGTTGTTGTGTCACACGAGTGTCCACTAGTAACCTTTGCTTTCACATTGGTGATTCGTATCTATCATGGCTCAACAAGTAGTAGTTGACAATGGTCACTTTGAGCTGTAAAGCTGAGAGTACATGGCAGATTTTACAATGATTGTGGAGTTTGTATAGATCTTAATGTTGATCCTACCTCCATCTTTACTGACAACCAAAGTGCATTAGCCATTGCGAGAAACCTATGTTTCATGCTCACATAAAGCACATTGAGGTGCATTATCATTATATCAAGGAAAGGCTCATTGTAAGATATTAGCCTGGCTTATGTCTCTACATAAGCCTGGCTTATATATCTACATTGCAAGAGATTAGCCTAGCTTATGTCTCCACATACGACAATGTGAAAGATATGTCACAAGAGAAGTTCGAAGCGTTTCGCAAAAGCTTTGGGTTTATTGCAATTTGCAAATTGATCAACCACATGATCCATGTACATGTTCACATCATCACTATAGGGGGGATTTGTAGCCATTTATATGGTAGTCATATGTGGATGTAGGCTAATAATGGGCTTGGGTACTTTTTCTCTCTTTAGGAGGTTTTTTTCCCGAGCATATGTATGCACACTTATGAGTGTAAGTGACCTTATCATGTCACTTCACTTGTACTTCACTCATTTTCATCAATCTACTCTGAGTGTTGTGCTACCATCTATATCTTCTTGTTGCTTGCTGCATCTATGTGTGTATTGCTACTTTGACCTCCACTCCAACAAAGTCTTGTTTGTGCTAATTCCACCCATTGCACTTCACATAAAGCCATGTGCACACTTATGAAGCTTAAGAGTTCAAACCCTTGCACATATCTTGAAGCATGGCCAAAGGAGCCACCTCTACCTCATCCCCAAACAAACAGGAGGCCAAGAAGCGGCTCCTAGATCTTCTTGATCCATTTGTTGAAACTAGGGTTACAACTAAAGAAGACTTCTGCTCCCTAGAACCCCATAAATGCTCCGGAAGGTCCACCATGTATAGGTTCGTGCCCAATCACTACAGGGTAGCCTTTTCATCACAGTGGAGTGACTCGCAGTCCAACTACCACAAGTAGCCCCCTATCTTGACAAGGTTGGCCTTAATGACTTTTGAACACAAACCACCATGGGGATGAGATTTCTCTTTTACCTTTCACTTCATCGAGTACTACCACAACAATGATAATATGGGGGAGGCAGAGATACCCAGATGGTCACAGAGAAGGATCACCCTTTACCTCCTAGCCGTCTCAAATAAATTCCACTAGGAAAGGAGCCATGGCCAAAATTTGGCATCTTGTAACCAAAGAAGGCCTCCAATCTAATAGTTCAAAGTTTGAAGACACCCTTTGCTAGGGTAATCACTTTCCTAACCCACCATAAGGCTAGGGATCAACACAACTGAACATCAATCATAATTCTAGCCAAGTTGCATACTAGAAAATCGAAAAATTAGGCCAGGCCATAAATGTTCTATGTTATGCATTCCATATACTCACAAATGTTCTATGTTATGCAATTCGCAAAGAACTCCCACTTCATGTGCCTCAACAAGATTTATCCCTCCTTATGAAGCACCACATCTTTGACAATGTTAAGCTCCATGTCACATGCATCCTACACTTGGATGCTATGTGGAAACATCTAGACAGCAGGTGTTGCACACCTATAAAAACATAGGCTAAGAAATGGTCAAATAATCTCATTATTCACAAAGTGCTAAATAAATCCAAGGGCCACGACAACTAAAGAGAGCCTGAAGCAAGGTGAACTTGAAGGTCAAGAATTAGATCATCTTCAAGCTGCAGATTTACAGCCAAGGAAGATCTCCAAGAAGCTAATCTTTTTCATCATTCAATAAAGCAAATACACCAGTCCTTGGTGGGGGGCCTTTAGAGGGTATTTGGGGCGCTTCTCCCTAAGAAACAAAAGCTGGAGACAACTCGCAACCCCTCAAACACCGGTGTCCATGGAGTATCATATGTCCACAAATCCCTCGGCCAAGAGCATCCACAAAATGGATGACTCTAAGGAGCCACGATCCCATTTCCCCAACCCACTCAAGAAGAAGATCCTCTTGGCTTGGTACGTGACATGTTTGAGCCACATGACTTCTTCACGCATAGAAAGCATCCCAGGGAGGTGCATGAAGCCCAAGCCGACACAATCTAAGTTACCCACCAAGAAAGTCAACAAGTAACACATGAGCGTGATCCACCCTCCCTCTGCAAATCCCTCATGCACTCCCAAATTATTATACCAACTTCCACAGCATCTGGCATCGTTTGGACTCCCACCATCATGCCCATCCCATGCACACCTCTAGCAGAGTCTTAAGGAAGCTATCTTGATTAGTCCCTCTCCTTTTACTTTCTCTCATCCCACAGGATGCGGGCATGCACCTATGAACTCTTAGCTCACTCAAGAACCTTTGAAATTAACACTAAGAAATTCTAAGCATAGTAATTGCTATTGTCCCATACCACCAAAAAATAGTGTCCCATACCACCAGAAAATAGTGTCCCATACCACCAAAAAATACTACACATAAGTATCTCTATCAACAATAAGGCTAGAGGTATGTATGCATCAAGAGTTTTCACCTAGGATTAGTTCTCATGTCCCATACAATGGAGACAGATTCATAGTAATAAATTCGTAAAGTAGAGTTCAAGATGAAAGGGCCAATACCCTCAAGACGATCTACTCTAATGCATAAAATCTCTTCCCTTGAGACTTAAGAAATTTGAAGTAATATCGTTTCACTAATTGTGGTTATTGTTGTTTACAAAACTTTGAAAGAAGAAATGAAGTAATGAAAATCTATTCAATAACTACTAAATTAATCTTTGAAATGTGTCAAATTTCTTAACAAAGTTAGCAATAAAATATTGTATAATTTCAATATGAAATAACAATGAATAACATGTATTCTTCGATGAGATCAATCAAAGAATTTATGTATAGATCATTTTTTATTCATATTTTCATACTCAAGTTTGGAGTCGTGATAGTTAATAATTCAATATGTATTTCCTTCCGTGTGTAGAGAATACATATTAGTCATCAAAATATCATAACTATTTTCAATATCTAACTATGTCAAGTTAACAATGCAATGAAATTGACTAATAAAGAATGATCAGCAATGTTAACATTATCATGAAATGGCAGGTTTAAAAGAATATTCGTTAAAATTGATAGATAAATACTCAGATGAACTAGACGTGCTTAAAATGAAGCTTAACTTTAGATAGATAAAAAATGTACCTTACATGAATCAAACTGTATTAAATGTTAATAATTGGTAAAAGAATGATGTTTAACAAGATTATGCGGTGTGAAATCAAAATAGTATTACATGAAATGACCTCAGTTGTTGTTGAATTATGAAACCAAATTAGTAAATTTAAACTTGTAGTAATTAATTGGTTTGAAAATAGAGGTAGTACAAAATATAAAAAAAGTACATGAAGCTACATAATAGTATAATTTTCTAACAAGGAAAAAGCACCGAGAACTTTTGTCTATGGCCAAGGATGCCATAAGTCACACTCATACAGTCTGAAGAGTTGGCGAGGAAAAGTATTCATGAGAAGAGTAATGGCTACAATGGGATATGGAGTCATATTTCTATGGCCATGTTGAAGAAAAACAAAATCTAAAGTCTAGATAAGGCATCTGGGTAGGCACTCAGGGTCAGGGAAGTGATGTCAAAGTCCACCACTTTTGTTGTTGGGTACCAAGCAATTCCACGAACCCAAAGCATGAAGGGTCCCCATCTGTCAAGAAAATCTCTGGGAGGAGGCTCATAGTCGACGAGCTTTTCCACTAAGTTATGAATGTGTGGCCTTGAAGTGTTTCTAAGAGCCAAGAGGAGTGGTCGGATTGAAGGCTAGTTAGCCATCATAGTTCTAGTCTCAAGGACAAATTTTGTAAAGGAGATGTCAAGATTTTTTTCTCTCAAAGTCCTCCTGATGTTGTAGGTGTTGCTTCCGGAGAACATGAAGGGAATCAAGTTGTTGCTAAACAGTAGGATGGAGTGGATATTCACCCATGCCTGAAATAGGAGGAGAGAGTAACAGTTATGTGTCTTATGTGGTGAAATAGGAGGAGAGAGTAACAGTTATGTGTCTTATGTGGCATGACAACATGACGGACAAACTACCCCGATCGAAACTTCCTGGAAAATTAGCTTAATACACAAAAAGTAATTTTATCGAGCAGAAATCAATATAGTATTCAAAACAAAAAGATTATCCTTGAATTAAGGGCACATGCTTTTCTATACACAAGAGTCTTAAATAGCATAAACTAAAATTTGGATGTATCTCAACCTTAAACTACTGCTTGATATCATAAAATAAAATGTAAACTGATTATTGATATCAAGGTAGGAGAGACTTACTTTAAATTGATGAGTTGCTTGCTATAAAAATAAAATTTGAAATTCATAAAAACGTTAACAATAGAAAATTCGATAGTAAATTTTACGATCCTCTAACAATACGAGTGTGATCAGATACAAATACTTTTTCAGGTGGTAACTTAGATTTAAGGTAGTAGAAACGAGTAACAAATTCTTCATCAAATATTGTTAGTTCGTCTGCCGATGTAACCTCAAATGATATTTAGATGTTCCATGATTTGACAAAAGCAGATGTTAGGGGTGAAAACCCTGGTGTTGCCGATATGTATCATGATGAAGCATTCCTCATGATCGTGTGTCCAAATTTTTGACCATTTGTCGTTTTGTGTATTCTTAAAGGTTAGTAGGAGTTGCTAGAATAAATTGGCATTTCATTTGGATAAACAAGCTAATCGATTACACTCTAACATAAGTCGTAGGGGTTTCGAGGTGGATAAGGGTCATGTGGAGATGTCCGAGTCATAGTGCTACAGATAAAAGATTTTTTTGGCAATTATAACTTTAAAAGTTTTAGGATAAAGAATCCATAATGATTTCCACTTTTGGTGTCATCTCTTACATCTATTTTTCTCAATTGGGAGCTTAATAGGAAGCTCTTTTGGTTTGATGTTAGATTATACAATGTAAAAGGAAAATAGATTGAATAACTTTCAATACATCCAAAATTTAAACATCATATAAACATACAATAATGGGTCATTATTATCAATCTGACAGCTTGATTGAATTGGTAAAACAAAGAAATAAATTTAACTATTTCACTGAAATTCTTTTAACTATCAAAAAAGGTTTAGATGAAATAAGACCTAAATGTAGAAACTTTGGTTTTAAGAAATGGTTTATGGTCATAGGATGGTCTCTAACTAGGTCGTACTTTAAGGTATGTACAATTTAAAGCAGAGTTCCGATCATGAACTTTGTTCTAAACAAAGTTCCATGTGAATCCACATTTTGTATAAGCCAAGAGAACAGGTAAAGGTTAGAACCTCTTTTTCAAGCGCTGCCCCACGCTACATTAGAATTGACTTATTGTTCCTATAAATCTCCTAAAGTCATTAGTCTCTCTATCTAAGGGTCTCTTACTAACCATCAATAGCCATATTCTCAAGGAAATATTAATGGCCTGATTCTTATATACAAATGATTCAGAATGATTGGGACTAATAACCTTTTAAGTCTCTTATGGCAAAACGATCATTTTCATATTTAAACTTAATTATTTTAATACTTTATATATGTATATACTAACTTAATCTATGATGTGCCTTGATAACGCTATGAACATAAGGTCCAAACAAACTTCAATTTCACTCTATTGCATCATCCATCATAAAGGATGATAGAGGTGGCAAATATTGCGTTTGAAGACTATAAGTTAAGATTATATTTTAGCCTTAGTATAAGCTTTTGTGATGTAGGGATGGTATACTAGAATAAAGAAACACTTGGGATGGATATAATAGTATGGCCCAAAGTCTCATTATAGTAGTGTTAGCTTAAGCTATTTTAAGTTTTAAACTAAAGAAAAATGTGAGAATTTTCTTCAAGGCTCTCGAATATAATAGTAGGGCCCAAAGTCTCGTTATAATAGTATTAGCTTAATCTAGTTTAAGTTTTAAACTAAGGAAAAACGTGCGAATTTTCTTCAAGGCTCTCTCTTGGGGGATCTTGGGCTCGTTGGTTTGCTTGGGGCTTTGAAGGCTTTAAAACTTTAGGAGTAGGAAGAATTTTTGTTTCTTTTTTATTATAAGATTTATAATATAAAGCTTTTAAACTATTGAAGGCTTAAGCTTTTAAAGCTTTTGTTATAAAGCTTTAATCTTTAGTATTACAAAAGCTGTAGAGATTTTTGAAGCTAAGCTTGCTAATCGGCTGGCTGGCGCACAAATGAAGAAAGAGAAAATAGAAGAGAGGAAATAACCAATGAAGAGAGAGAAAAAGAGAAAAACGGGCAGTCTTGCCTGTAGTAGACGCAATCTGCTAAGAGGAAGAGAGATGCCTGGCCAATTTGATGGAGGAGAGGAAAGAAAATAAATTCTTTTGCCTTTTGCACAAGGAAATAACCTACTTGATTAAGCCTCAATTAATCAAATTTGTCTCTGTTTAAAAGTGATTTTTCCTTTTTCTTAAAATTGACTTGAGAGCAATCCTCGACTATCCATGCTAGAAATTTGACACAGTCATTGGATTAGCAATGCTACTTTGGAACCCAAACCTCCTTCTCTTCCTGATTGGGTTCAACCTACCTCCCGCCCTCGAGGCTCTCTCCAGGGCACGGGTATTTTAGTTATATTCCAAAATTCTGCCCTTGAGACAATAATAGAGTGCATGTACGGCAAGGCACTTATCCTATTCACATCTATGTGCCTTCCACAATAAAATTTATTAACATGCACATATAATTTAAGTGTCCATTCCCTTACACAAAAGGGGTGGATAAAACATAAACATCAAAATCACCAGTGCATTGCCATAAAATAACCATACGAAATAATAATTCACGTTGACACAAAATAGGATCCTCCACGTGTGACACACTCGCACCACTCATCACCGTTTGCACCTTTTGTAACCTTTAAATAAATCGATCAAAATAAAGTGCTCCTTATGCACATATTTACCACTTGCACTTTATGCAACCTTTAAATAATTATCTTGCACATTTGACTTAGGGGTTGGTTCCTACACACATATTCCATGAGCATATATTCTTTCTAAAATATTGAGCATAAAAAAATATGCTAAATTTCATACATGTAACACAGTCCCCTCTCAACTTGTTCCTCTACACTTTTTACCAAGGAATACCACTTCCTCAAACTCACAACACATGTGATCTTAACTACCCTTTCCATGAAGATCTGTTCACTCCACCTCGGTATAGATGAAGACTCGCGTTTTCTGAGGTGGTCGACCTACCACTAGCTATGCCACATGCCCAACGACCAAAAAAACCCACATGAAATCATTTGACTATATCAAATAGTCTACACATATCTTGAGTAGGCTTTGAGATGCCACCATTCCAACAATTCATGTGACCTATCCACAAGACCTCTCCATATTGACAAGGCACATGAGGCCTGTGCCTTTTTTAGAAGCCATAAACCCCCTAAATGAAGAAGGTGATCTTAAAGAATATTTAGATGACAGCGGCAAGCAGGTTGGTGGGGTAAGACTTCAAGAGATGAAGATCCGAAAGGCGACAAGAAAGCTCATTTGGTAGTATGGGTGACAAAGAAGATCTAAAGGAGAAGGATCCAAAGCCGACCCTTGGTAGCCCTGATTCCACCTTGACAACTACTCTACCCTTTCTAAACCAACACTAAAACCGTTTCACCAATCCTCATCCACACAGGGCTACACGCTACATCCACATTCCAGCCCCATTCTTGAGCTTCTCCCTCAAGAACCTCATCACTCATATCTATGAGCCCCCAATCATCAATACCATTTGATAACAGTCCCAACCTCAATGAGGTCACATAGGAAGAGACCATCGAAGGTGATGGGAAGGACCAAAGGGGTGTGTCCTTTGCCCGTCCATGATGAGTAGTAGCTCATTTAACCAACCAAATTATGAGACCCCATCTTTTAAGGAAAATTCCACGATACCCTTGACACACGCTTTGATATGGTTAAAGTCCACTTGGTAAACCTCTGAAAAATGGATAACCTATTTGTCTAGTACTAGATCAATTATCCAACCTGTGAGGTGGGATTTCTATATACTCACGCACCGGTGCGTGAGTGCGTTCCTAAGGTGCCTACCATGGGTCCGTGCTTTGCCTCTCCTTGCACCTCCTCCCCATATAGAGGCAAACTATTCGGGGCGGGCTAGCATACCCTCAAGGCACCAAGTCCCTTCGGATAGAAATCTCACCTCACACAACCAGAGTATAGGACCTCATCTTTCAAGTCAACGTCCATGACACCCTTGGCATACCCTTTGATATGGTTGGAGTCCACTTGGTGAACCAACAAATGGATAACATGTTCTCTTAGTGGAAGGTTCACCATCCCTGGCATACTAGAGGTGTGTATGGTAAATTTTTGAGCCAGAGGACTACACAACTGCATATCATTCGGGTGAGTGGGGAAAACTGTATATCCTAAAACAATCACTAGATGTGAAGCGATTATACATGTGGTTGCATCAAGAAAAGCCCATATCGACCTAAGGTTCATGCCTATCAAAAGAAGTGGTCCTAACAGAAGTTCTTTGTGAATGGAAGGCAAGGGGCATGTCTACAACCATAAATTAAAGGTGCCATGCCACTAACCACCACAGAGATGTGGCTCCACGTGAAAGTTTCAATGATCTCCACTATGCAAACATCCCCAACCTAGCCATCGTTGCCACCACATGCCTCTTCTTCAAGCTCATTATCCTTATCCTCATGAGAACTAATGCACAAGTAAAGAAATCCTAGTCTTCGGCATCAATGAAGGCCCAAAATGTTACCAACAATACTATAGGTCTCTATGGCATGGTCAAATACTTCCATGGCCACAAGGCAGTCACCTTTGAGAATATCCTGAGGTACCGAGCTTTGGAAACCCTTCGACATCATATGATGGTGAGGTAGATGGCTTTCCTGCAAGCTATTTATCACTTCCTTCTATGAGATTAATGACATCTTTGGCATCAATGTGGTGGCCTACTAGTAAGTCTCACTACCATGCCAAGCCTACCACTTTCCATTTGTTTCCATTTTTTAATGAGCTTAAAGATGGTACAAAACCCTCGTCAACTCAAAGAGGGGTGCCACAAAAGCTTCATAACCTTGATTTCCCAAAATCGAAAAAACCATTCTATGAGCAAGTGTTTTCGAGCAAAGGGAAAAACCGAGAAAAACCCTCCAAACAATCTACAAAAAGAAGGAAATAGGAATACTTTCTAAACATGTACATGCAAGCATAACACAATATTTCAAGGAGCTACATTTTAGAAAAAAAGTTCCACCATATGTCAAGGGGCTATATTTCGAATAGTGACATTAAAAAAATCAGCCCCTCATGCATGCACACTGCATCTTCTACCACTCAGGGCCTAAAATAACTCCACCTTAGTGAGTGCTACCTGAAATAAATCCTCCTTGGTGAGTATTTTTTAATACATGAGCTCATGAGCTAATTAATCCAAGCCTAGAACTTGCAAGTACACAAAGTACAAGTGCTTGCATGATGGCATGTATGCCAAGAACTTGCTCTCTCGTTTTTGAAACCCTTTAAATCAGCCCCTCATGTGCATGCACATTGCAACATCTTGTACCACTCAAGGCCTAAAATAACTCCACCTTGGTGAGTGTTGCCTCCTGAAATAACTCCCCCTTGGTGAGTATTGGCTAATACATGAATTCATGAGCTAATGAATCCAAGCCTAGAATATGCAAGTACACAAAGTATAAGTGCTTTCATGGCATGTATGCCAGGCACTTGCTCTCTCATTTTTGAAACCCTTCACATGTGCTTCAAGGCCCTTTGATGTAATGCTTTTGGCTCTTTTGGCTCTTTTGGCTCTTTTGGCATACTCTAAACATCTTTCAATCCTCCTTTTGATTTGAAAGTGGAGTGACAAACATCTTTCAATCCTCCTTTTGATTTGAAAGTGGAGTGACATACTCAAGCAGCTCACCAATCTCTGAACTGTCCGGTTTCTAATCCCCCATAAGCATGTCCAACATGACATCTTGAGCCACAAAAATTAGCCCCTCATGCATGCACATTGCATTTTCTACCACTTAGGGCATGAAATAACTCCACCTTGGTGAGTGCTGCCCTTGAAATAACTCCTTGGTGAGTATTGTCCAATATATGTACTCATAAGCTAATGAATCCAAGCCTCAAAAAGTACACAAAGTACAAGTGCTTGTATGGCATGTATGTCAGGCACCTGCTCTCTGGTTTTTGAAACCCTTCACATGTATTTTAAGACCCTTTGATGTAATGCTTTTGGCTCTTTTGGCATACTCCAAACATCTTTCAATCCTCCTTTTATTTGAAAGCGGAGTGACATACTCAAGTAGCTCTACAAATTCATCTTCACCAATCTCCGAACTGCTCGGTTTCTAATCCCCCATAAGCATGTCCAAAATGATATCTTGAGCCACAACTGTCTCCAATTGCTTTGCAGTAAAATAAAAGGGTTCATTTTGGCATGAGACATCAACTTTTCCTCAATTTTTGGTTTAGTGGACCTGCATAGCCCCTCCTCATAAGGGTGATTATAATTTTCATTAGCAGATGCTATCAGATTAAGAAGAGTACTAAGGAACCCGACACATTTAATGGGCCTTGGTTCATGTTTTCTCTTCAATTGTAAGATGGGGATGCATGCTTGGATTCGAGGTGATGACGCCTTGTTGGTAAGTGTTTATGCACTAGGAACTCCTTAAAGAAGACGACCTTGAGTTTCTCATATAGATGTAATTTTGCATGGATCAGTTAGCTTTTTAGACTGTTCACTATGGATTTATCCTATTTTAGCCTAGTCATTGGTTAGATAAATTTAGATAGCTTGAAGTTGGAGTTAGCATTGATGAGTTGTGGTAACCATGGATGATTTTCAATAATCTTGGAGGATGTTATTTCTCACATGTTTCTTTTTTCCCCCTACAAGTTTCAAGGTATATATGATTTGTATTTATAGTAATGACTAAGAGCAAGTGCTGATTAAGGTATCGAAAGATTATACTTAGAGGATGTTATTACCCACATTGTACTTGGAGGATGTTATTTCTCACATGGTTTTTATAATTGTTTCTACAAGTTTCAAGGTAGATTCGATTGGAAGTTCAAGTAATGACTAAGAACTAATCAAAGTACCAAAAGATTGGTCTCATCGAGCGATTTAGAGTCGATCAAGGTGTTGAAAGATTGTACTTGGAGGATGTAATTTCTCACATGGTTTTTTTAACTTTTTCTACAAGTTTCAAGGTAAATTCAATTGGAAGTTCAAGTAATGACTAAGAGCTAATAAAGGTACCAAAAGATTGGTCCCATCTAGTGATTTGGAGTCAATCAAGGTGTTGAAAGATTGTACTTGAGGATTTTATTGTGCTGAAATTTTTAAAAAACTTTTTCTACAAGTTTCAAGGTAGGTTTGACTGGAAGTTCAAGTAATGACTAAGAGCTAATCAAGGTACCAAAAGATTGGTCCCATCAAGAAATTTGGAGTAGATTATATACTTGGATGTGTACATGGAGAGAAACTCTAAAGTTACTAGAGAGATCCAAAGGAGTATCAGCACTGATATACCTACATCAAGTTCATAATCATATAGATGAGAGGGAGTGTTAGATTTAGTGTGCTCAGATGTTTGTGACAAACATCTCCTTGTTGTGATCCCCCTTAATCAGGAGACATGAGATAGTATGATGCCTTGCATGTTTGCCACACTACTCGATGTCATTTTCTTAATGATTTCTATGCTAAAATTTTAGGTATTATTCATTTCCAACTGCTTTATCTTTTAGCTTACTTTCTAACTACATCTTTTTAGCTTAATTTCTTGGCTATTAGTTGTGGTTTTTGTGACCCTTCTCTGGGTGCTTATTGTTTCCATCATGCTTCATTTTGAGAGGCTATTATGTGCTATGCAGACCTCCCACAAGAGCAACCAAGAGTGCATTTTGTTGAAATATTCCTATCCATGACATGACCATTGCGCCACCATTGACATATTAATCGAGCCTCTACTGATGCAGCTTCACTAGTAGGAGACATGTTCCACTTCTTGTACGTTGCTTTGTACTCACCTTAAGATGTGGTGGACACATACTTTGTTTTGTGGGAAACCATGCTATACTCCCAATGAAATAGGTAATAGATGGTGCTAATGTTAATACGTCCTCTGTGCAAAGAAGGCCTACATGCAAGCTTCTCACCTTGAAACGCTCCAATTACTTGTAGTCCAGCACAATGGAGAAAAGATTTTTTTTTTCCAAAAGAAAATGGCCGTAGGGAGACTGTGTCAGCGCGGCCTTCCCACCACCTTTTTTTTGCAAAAATACAGGAGGAGGCAAGAGGGCTTTCAATGTTTACAATAGGCTAGATCTAGGGCAGCATTACGGTAGTGGTGCCAGTAGCTACGCTTCATCGGTGCCCTCAAGCATCTTCACCTTCCCTGAGATTCTAGAAGCCACCCACAACTTTGGCAAGGTGTACCAAGGGGAGCTTGATGATGGAATGTTGCACCATTATCATCATCTCATCACCACAACACTAACACCTTCATTTTTTTTAAAATGCCTCAAAGGAGGCTGTGCCGACGCGGCTTCCTCTAAGGCTTTTTTTTTAAATGAAGGTATTTGTGTTTATGGTGATGATGATAATGTTGATGATGGTGGTAATGATGATGATGATGAAATGGTAATGATGATGAAATGGTGATGATGGTGGTAATGATGAAATAATGATGATGCCAAAAAAATGCCATGTGGGAAGGTCGCATTGACGGCCATTTTTAGCAAAAAATTAGCACTGTTGCACCATTATCATCATCTCATCATCACCACAACACCAATACCTTCAAAAAAAAATTAAAAATTTTATCTCAAAGGAAGCCACGTTGACGCGACCTCTTGAGGTAGTTATTCTTTTAATGAAGGTATTTATGTTTAGGGTGAAGATGATGAGTTGATGATAATGTTGATGATGGTGGTAATGATGAAATTTAATTTTTTTTGCCAAAAAAATGGCCTGTGTCGGCACAACCGCCCCACGGCCATTTTGTTTTACAAAATATTGGTATCGTTGCACCATTATCATCATCTCATTTTTTAATGAAGGTATTTGTGTTTAGGATAATGAGATGATGAGATGATGATAATGTTGATGATGGTGGTAATGATGAAATTTGAAATGATGCTAAAATGGTAATGATGGTGGTAATGATGATGCTTGATCAAGGTGAGAACCATGGAGGGATTGAGTGGAGATAGTTTTTTTGCCAAAAAAATGGCCGTGGGGAGGCTGCGTCGACATGGCCTCCCCACCGCCGTTTTGTTTTACAGAAAATTGGTACTGTTGCACCATTATCATCATCTCATCACCACCATGGAATAAGAGTTGTTTTCTGAAACCGGGCATGGATCTGGTTGATTGACCTTGCTGGTCCTCCAACGGATGAGTCCATGGCTCTTTTATATGGATCTGTGGGGTTGATCTTGCTGATCTTCCATGGAGATTCCATTCTGTTATATGAATATATTGCCGGTTACTATGAGCTAGGAACTATGGAAAAGGTCCCTGAGTGAATAGGTAGTGAGCGTTCTGGTTGCCAATGATGCCATAAGTACACCGATAAATGAAACCGGGCATGGATCTGGTTGATTGACCTTGCTGGTCCTCCAACGGATGAGTCCATGGCTCTTTTATATGGATCTGTGGGGTTGATCTTGCTGATCTTCCATGGAGATTCCATTCTGTTATATGAATATATTGCCGGTTACTATGAGCTAGGAACTATGGAAAAGGTCCCTGAGTGAATAGGTAGTGAGCGTTCTGGTTGCCAATGATGCCATAAGTACACCGATAAATGAATGACTGGAAATAAGGATTCAACTAGAGACTTTGAGGATTGTCATCAGTGACATAATGGTTTCATTAAAGGATTGTTTTAAAGTTAGCTGATGCTAAGAAAAAGGCAATTTCATATTGGGTGTGTAAGTGGTGTGACTAGTTTTATGTTTGCATGAACTTCCGGCTAGGGGGCCTTGGAACTCTTTTCCTTGGTACCCGGGACAAAACCTAACCAAATTCTTAATTGGATCCTATCACTACAGTGGTTGGGCGGTTGGCTAACCCATGGGAGTGGATGGGGTTAGGCTGGACTGATGGATTCGTAAATCGAGACTCAATTTCTGTTATTATGATAGATGAAGTAAAACCCGGATAGTAACTGTTCTATGGATAGGAATCAACGACTGTGCCTCTTGATGGGGAAAAAAGCGTTGATCCCAATGATCCAAGTGCAAGTTTCTTCCTTGATCTAACCGAGTACCTTTATAGGTGCAATCGGATCAGTTTGATCAGTAATGGTCTTGACTATGTTAGAGTAAAGAGTTATCCTGGTGGAATCGCCCGTGCTTTCTGGGTAAAGGAAGTTTTTCCGGGTTCGATTTTGGAAAAACCGACGGATTAGTCTCTTGTCCGGATATCCATGGTGGTGGGCGAGGCCCCGAATGTGGGACCCCTGTCCCGCGCGAGAAGTACTACTTCCGCTGCTAGTACCCCGAATCCGTTGCGCAGTGGGAACACGGATCTCACAAAATGACTCTAAACTTGAGTATGAAAATATGAATAAAAAATATTCTATACATAAATTCTTTACAATATTTTATTGCTAACTTTGTTCAGAAATTTGACACATTTCAAAGATTAATTTAGTAGTTATTGAATGATTTTCATTACTTCATTTCTTCTTTCGAAGTTTTGTAAACAACAATAACCACAATTAGTGAAACGATATAACCTCAAATTTCTTAGTCTCAAGGGAAGAGATTTTATGCATTAGAGTAGATCGTCTTGAGGGTATTGGCCCTTTCATCTTGAACTTTACTTTACGAATTTATTACTATGAATTAGTCTCCATTGTATGGGACACGAGGACTAATCCTAGGTGAAAACTCTTGATGCATACATACCTCTAGCCTTATTATTGATAGAGATACTTATATGTAGTATTTTTTGGTGGTATGGGACACTATTTTCTGGTGGTATGGGACAATAGCAATTACTATGCTTAGAATTTCTTGATAGAATATCTCTATGTTACTTGTTGTTGCTAGTGATTTTTATTATTTGTGTTTGATTCCCTGTCACCTAACATATTTATTTGGCTGATGAGTACAAGGCTATCGAATTAGGTGTTGTACGCGTGCAAGGATCATCGATTGAGGTGTTGCACAGACCATATGAGGATACTGATTATGGTGTTGTATGAGTTATTTAGATTCCATGATTATATGAGCCTCTGTGTTGAGCCATGCTTAATCAGTCTTTGAGCCATGCTCGATCATTGGATATCTAAAGTGTTCCATGTTCATAGATCCTATGAGCCATGCTTCATTATTGGACCTTTGAGTATACTTCATGGAACATATATACAATTGAGGGCAGTTGCTCTTCAAAATGGGAGGATTTCTTATGAAGTTTAAATTCTTTACACAACTGAGGGTAAAGTTCAAATTCTTTACACAATTGAGAGCAGGTGCTCTTCAAATGGGAGGACTGTTTACGTGTATGAAATTTATTATACTTTTGATGCTCAATATTTTAGAAAGAATATATGCCCATGGAATATGTGTGCAGGAACCAACCCCTAAGTTGAATGTGCAAGTAAATTATTTAAAGGTTGCATAAGGTGTAAGTGGTAAATATGTGCTCAAGGAGAACTTTAGTTTGATTGATTGATTTATTTAAAGGTTACACAGTGATGAGTAGCGCAAGTGTGTGTCAACGTGGAGGATCCTATTTTGTTTAATTCGAATTCTTATTTTGTATGGTTATTCTATGGCAGTGCACCATGATTTTGATGTATATATTTTATTCGCCCCTTTTTTTGTAAGGGTGTGGACACTTAAATTGTATGTGCATGTCAATAAAGTTTATGGTGGAAGGCATATAGGTGTGAATAGGATACGTGCCTTGCCAATTTTGTAAAAGGAAAGACCAATCTTGTATCTGCACTCTATTATTGGCTCACGGGCTAAATTTTGGAATATGATTAAAATACCCATGTCATGGAGAGAGCCTCAGGCATGGGGAGGGAGATTGAACCCAATCTTGCGTCGTATTCTTATGGTTTTTCTATCTCTCTTATTTGTATATGTGTTTTAATTATCTCTCATGATACAACAATTAGTAATGGAAAGGTACTTGTTGAATTAATTAATATGGAAAACTAACTTGGAGTAAGATCCATTTCAGACTATTTGTTAATGTTGAGTTTAGTTGCCTAGTTTGAATATCAATTTGTATGAATTATATCACACAATTATAACTTTTTTGTGCTACTTAATAAATCTTTGACATATTTGGCTTCTCAGTTGATCCTCAATAGCCAATTTGCTCTGATACCAACTGTGAGATCCCTGTTTCCACTGCGCAACGGATTCGGGGTACTAGAAGCGGAAGTAGTACTCCTCGCGCGGGACAGGGGTCCCACATTCGGGGCCTCGCCCACGAATATCTGGACAAGAGACTAATCCGTCGGTTTTTCCAAAATCGAACCCGGAAAAACTTCCTTTACCCGGAAAGCACGGGCAATTCCACCAGGATAACTCTTTACTCTAACGTAGTCAAGACCATTACTGATCAAATTGATCCGACTGCACCTATAAAGGTACTCGGTCAGATCAAGGAAGAAACATGCACTTGGATCATTGGGATCAACGCTTTTTTCCCCATCAAGAGGCACAGCCGTTGATTCCTATCCATAAAAAAATTACTATCCGGATTTTACTTCATCTATCGTAATAACAAAAATTGAATCTCGATTTACGGATCCATCAATCCAGCCTAACCCCATCCAGTCCCATGGGTTAGCCAACCGCCCAACCACTGTAGTGATAGGATCCAATTAAGAATTTGGTTAGGTTTTGTCCCGGGTACCAAGGAAAAGAGTTCCAAGGCCCCCTAGCCAGAAGTTCATGCAAACATAAAACTAGTCACACCACTTCCAATATGAAATTGTCTTTTTCTCAGCATCAGCTAACTTTAAAACAATCCTTTAATGAAACCATTATTTCACTGATGACAATCCTCAAAGTCTCTAGTTGAATCCTTATTTCCAGTCATTCATTCATCGGTGTACTTATGGCATCATTGGCAACCAGAACGCTCACCACCTATTCACTCAGGGGCCTTTTCCATAGTTCCTAGCTCATAGTAACCGGCAATATATTCATATAACAGAATGGAATCTCTGTGGAAGATCAGCAAGATCAACCCACAGATCCATATAAAAGAGCCATGGACTCATTCGTTGAGGACCAGCAAGGTCAATCAACCAGATCCATGCCCGGTTTCAGAAAACAACTCTTATTCCTTGTTCTAATATCTTCCTCGACGCACGCGTGGGTATCCTAGGCGACCCAGAGCCCGAGCACCGTATGGTCAGCACCCTCTAGGATCCTTCGCAGGTGACCTAGCGCTTCACTCATAGGCCGCTTCCTTGGTCCCTCATCCACCGTACCGGAAGCTCACCATTTTAATCGAACCAAGGCTGGTCAAGATCTCGGCCAACTTTGCTACGCGAGACGTCCTCCATTGACTCTCCGTTCTCAGCAGTTGGAACTTTAGCAATTAGGTCTCCACGACCTTAATCACAAGACGGTCAAAATGCTTCCCCAGCATTCTTGACATAAAACAACCATTTACAAACAGCATTTACAAATAGTTTACAAATACAGTTTCTATATTAACTCTCATTTTTCCACATTATCCCTCATCAATCCACATTACTTATTCCACATTCCATTTATATGTGTACTCATCCCATCACATCATTTTCCATCTCATCACTTCAGATTCCTTCACATCACATATCATATATTCACATCCATACATATCTCCACATCCACATCCACATTCACATCCATACATCCACATCTACATCCATGCATCTATTTTCACATCCACATCTACATGCACATTCATGCATCCTCATCCATACATCCACATCTACATGCACATTCACATCCATACATCCACATCTATATGCGTACATTCATATCTACATGCATACATTCACATCCACATTCATACATCTACATCTACATGCATACATCCACATCTCCATGCATACATCCACATCCACATTCACATTCACATCCATACATCTACGTCTACATGCATACATCCACTTCCACATTCACATCCACATCTATACATCTACATCTACATGCATACATCCACACCTCCATGCATACATCCACATTCACATTCACATCCATACATCTACATCTACATGCATACATCCACATCTCCATGCATACCTCCACATCCACATTCACATTCACATTCACATCCATACATCTACATCTACATGCATACATCCACATCTCCATGCATACATCCACATCCACATTCACATTCACATCCATACATCTATATCTACATGCATACATCCACCTCCACATGCACATCCACATCTATACATCTACATCTACATGCATACATCCATACATACCCATCCACATTCACATCCATATTCTCACCCTATCACAATCCATATACATCTTATCCCATCACATATACTTCTTACCTCATCCCATACACATCCTATCACTTCTTCACTCATCTTATCACATCCTAACTCATCTCATATGCATCTTATCACATCTTATCACTTCCCATATCTTTTATGCATACCTCTATGCATGAAATTCAATTATGCTAAAAATAACACTTTTATAATAAAATAATCATCTTTTATGCATACCTCTATGCAAATCAGTTTGGTTGAATTTGGACTAGATTTGGACCTAGTTTGGTTTCTTTTTGATTCGGTTTGGTTCCCTTTTGATTTGGTGTTCAAGAGAGAGGAGAGATAAAAATATCACATTATTTTTTAGTTTAAAACTCATTCAAGTATGTGAAATATGCACATCCTTTAATGGACTCCTCTTCCTTACATATGTGTCAAAATGGAATGATTATACCCAAAATATCTCATATTGTTAATATTGCTTATAGTTTTTTTCTAATAAACCTTGTACATTTTCAACTCTTCATCTTATGTGAGCATTTACTCAATTTTGGATACCCAAAATATCTCATATTTTTAATATTGCTCATAGTTTTTTACTAATAAACCTTGTACATTTTCAACTCTTCATCTTATGTGAGTATTGAAGGGACTTCCCTTCCTTACATATGTGTCAAAATGAAATCATTATACCCAAATATCTCATACTATTAAAATTACTCATAGTTTCTTACTAATAAACTTTGTAGATAGTCAACTCTTCATCTTATGTGAGCATTTACTCATTTTTTGGGTATCTTCTTTTACAAAATTGGATTTATCTCCTTCCCACACATGGATTGATCCTATTGGCTCATAGGAACCTTAATTGGACCATAATCCAAAGATTTTCTGAAAATCTAGACCCTTAGGTTAAGGTCCTTTATACCTATTTCCAATTAATTCCAATTGCACATTGGAAAATTCTTTTTGAATTTCTGTTTCAGGTCAACCATGCTTGAAATAGGAGGAGAGAGTGACAGTTATGTGTCTTATGTGGTGAAATAGGAGGAGAGAGTAACAGTTATGTGTCTTATGTGGCATGACAACATGACGCACAAACTACCCCCCGGATCGAAACTTCGTGCCAAATTAGCTTAATACACAAAAAGTAGTTTTATCGAGCAGAAATCAATATAGTATTCAAAACAAAAAGATTATCCTTGAATTAAGGGCACATGCTTTTCTATACACAAGAGTCTTAAATAGCATAAACTAAAATTTGGACGTATCTCAACCTGATATCATAAAATAAAATGTAAACTGATTATTGATATCAAGGTAGGAGAGACTTACTTTAAATTGATGAGTTGCTTGCTATAAAAATAAAATTTAAAATTCATAAAAACGTTAACAATAGAAAATGCAATAGTAAATTTTACGATCCTCTAACAATACGAATGTGATCAGATACAAATACTTTTTCAGGTGGTAACTTAGATTTAAGGTAGTAGAAACGAGTAACAAATTCTTCATCAAATATTGTTAGTTCGTCTGCTGCTGATGTAACCTCATGATATTTAGATGCTCCATGATTTGACAAAAGCAAATGTTAGGGGTGAAAACCCTGGTGTTGCCGATATGTATCATGATGAAGCATTCCTCATGATCGTGTGTCCAAATTTTTGACCATTTGTCGTTTTGTGTATTCTTAAAGGTTAGTAGGAGTTGCTAGAATAAATTGGCATTTCATTTGGATAAACAAGCTAATCGATTACACTCTTAATATAAGTTGTAGGGGGTTCCGAGGTGGATAAGGGTCATGTGGAGATGTCCGAGTCATAGTGCTACAGATAAAAGATTTTTTTGGCAATTATAACTTTAAAAGTTTTAGGATAAAGAATCCATAATGATTTCCACTTTTGGTGTCATCTCTTACATCTATTTTTCTCAATTGGGAGCTTAATAGGAAGCTCTTTTGGTTTGATGTTAGATTATACAATGTAAAAGGAAAATAGATTGAATAACTTTCAATACATCCAAAATTTAAACATCATATAAACATACAATAATGGGTCATTATTATCAATCTGATAGCTTAATTGAATTGGTAAAACAAAGAAATAAATTTAACTATATTCTTTTAACTATCAAAAAAGGTTATGATGAAATAAGACCTAAATGTAGAAACTTTGGTTTTTTAAGAAATGGTTTACGGTCATAGGATGGTCTCTAACTAGGTCGTACTTTAAGGTATGTACTTTAAGGTATGTACAATTTAAAGCAGAGTTCCGATCATGAACTTTGTTCTAAACAAAGTTCCATGTGAATCCACATTTTGTATAAGCCAAGAGAACAGGTAAAGGTTAGAACCTCTTTTTCAAGCGCTGCCCCACGCTACATTAGAATTGACTTATTGTTCCTATAAATCTCCTAAAGTCATTAGTCTCTCTATCTAAGGGTCTCTTACTAACCATCAATAGCCATATTCTCAAGGAAATATTAATGGCCTGATTCTTATATACAAATGATTCAGAATGATTGGGACTAATAACCTTTTAAGTCTCTTATGGCAAAACGATCATTTTCATATTTAAACTTAATTATTTTAATACTTTATATATGTATATACTAACTTAATCTATGATGTGCCTTGATAACGCTATGAACATAAGGTCCAAACAAACTTCAATTTCACTCTATTGCATCATCCATCATAAAGGATGATAGAGGTGGCAAATATTGCGTTTGAAGACTATAAGTTAAGATTATATTTTAGCCTTAGTATAAGCTTTTGTGATGTAGGGATGGTATACTAGAATAAAGAAACACTTGGGATGGATATAATAGTATGGCCCAAAGTCTCATTATAGTAGTGTTAGCTTAAGCTATTTTAAGTTTTAAACTAAAGAAAAATGTGAGAATTTTCTTCAAGGCTCTCGAATATAATAGTAGGGCCCAAAGTCTCGTTATAATAGTATTAGCTTAATCTAGTTTAAGTTTTAAACTAAGGAAAAACGTGCGAATTTTCTTCAAGGCTCTCTCTTGGGGGATCTTGGGCTCGTTGGTTTGCTTGGGGCTTTGAAGGCTTTAAAACTTTAGGAGTAGGAAGAATTTTTGTTTCTTTTTTATTATAAGATTTATAATATAAAGCTTTTAAACTATTGAAGGCTTAAGCTTTTAAAGCTTTTGTTATAAAGCTTTAATCTTTAGTATTACAAAAGCTGTAGAGATTTTTGAAGCTAAGCTTGCTAATCGGCTGGCTGGCGCACAAATGAAGAAAGAGAAAATAGAAGAGAGGAAATAACCAATGAAGAGAGAGAAAAAGAGAAAAACGGGCAGTCTTGCCTGTAGTAGACGCAATCTGCTAAGAGGAAGAGAGATGCCTGGCCAATTTGATGGAGGAGAGGAAAGAAAATAAATTCTTTTGCCTTTTGCACAAGGAAATAACCTACTTGATTAAGCCTCAATTAATCAAATTTGTCTCTGTTTAAAAGTGATTTTTCCTTTTTCTTAAAATTGACTTGAGAGCAATCCTCGACTATCCATGCTAGAAATTTGACACAGTCATTGGATTAGCAATGCTACTTTGGAACCCAAACCTCCTTCTCTTCCTGATTGGGTTCAACCTACCTCCCGCCCTCGAGGCTCTCTCCAGGGCACGGGTATTTTAGTTATATTCCAAAATTCTGCCCTTGAGACAATAATAGAGTGCATGTACGGCAAGGCACTTATCCTATTCACATCTATGTGCCTTCCACAATAAAATTTATTAACATGCACATATAATTTAAGTGTCCATTCCCTTACACAAAAGGGGTGGATAAAACATAAACATCAAAATCACCAGTGCATTGCCATAAAATAACCATACGAAATAATAATTCACGTTGACACAAAATAGGATCCTCCACGTGTGACACACTCGCACCACTCATCACCGTTTGCACCTTTTGTAACCTTTAAATAAATCGATCAAAATAAAGTGCTCCTTATGCACATATTTACCACTTGCACTTTATGCAACCTTTAAATAATTATCTTGCACATTTGACTTAGGGGTTGGTTCCTACACACATATTCCATGAGCATATATTCTTTCTAAAATATTGAGCATAAAAAAATATGCTAAATTTCATACATGTAACACAGTCCCCTCTCCCTTGTGGATACTCTCACCACCATCAACCACACCCTATCCCTCTACTTGCTTCAATTTAACATCTTTTTATCCAAACTAATCTCCACCTCCACCTTCTCCATCATCCTTGCTTGCATCAACACCTTGTGGCCAGAAATAACCAACCCTCTTTTCTCTCTTCTTCTATGACCATTCCATTTCCTTCTTAGACACCATCCTTCTTTACTCCATCAAAGCTCCCTGGTCATGTCCAACCTCACTACCACGTGTGGTGCAACTTGTTCCTCTACACTTTTTACCAAGGAATACCACTTCCTCAAACTCACGACACATGTGATCTTAACTACTCTTTCCATGAAGATCTGATTCACTTGACCTCGGTAGATGAAGACCCGCATTCTCTGAGGCGGTCGACCTACCACTAGCTATGCCACATGCCCAACGACCAAAAAAACCCACATGAAATCATTTGACTATATCAAATAGTCTACACATATCTTGAGTAGGCTTTGAGATGCCACCATTCCAACAATTCATGTGACCTATCCACAAGATCTCTCCATATTGACAAAGGCACATGAGGCCTGTGCCTTTTTTAGAAGCCATAAACCCCCTAAATGAAGAAGGTGTAGTATGGGTGACAAAGAAGATCTAAAGGAGAAGGATCCAAAGCCGACCCTTGGTAGCCCCGATTCCACCTTGACAACTACTCTACCCTTTCTAAACCAACACTAAAACCGTTTCACCAATCCTCATCCACACAGGGCTACACGCTACATCCACATTCCAGCCCCATTCTTGAGCTTCTCCCTCAAGAACCTCATCACTCATATCTATGAGCCCCCAATCATCAATACCATTTGATAACATTCCCAACCTCAATGAGGTCACATAGGAAGAGACCATCGAAGGTGATGGGAAGGACCAAAGGGGTGTGTCCTTGCCCGTCCATGATGAATAGTAGCCCATTTAACCAACCAAATTATGAGACCCCATCTTTTAAGGAAAATTCCACGATACCCTTAACACACCCTTTGATATGGTTAAAGTCCACTTGGTAAACCTCTAAAAAATGGATAACCTATTTGCCTAGTATTAGATCAATTATCCAACTTGTGAGGTGGGATTTCTATATACTCACGCACCGGTGTGTGAGTGCGTTCCTAAGGTGCCTACCATGGGTCCGTGCTTTGCCTCTCCTTGCACCTCCTCCCCATATAGAGGCAAACTATTCGGGGCGGGCTAGCATACCCTCAAGGCACCAAGTCCCTTCGGATAGAAATCCCACCTCACACAACCAGAGTATAGGACCTCATCTTTCAAGTCAACGTCCATGACACCCTTGGCATACCCTTTGATATGGTTGGAGTCCACTTGGTGAACCAACAAATGGATATGTTTTCTTGGTGGAAGGTTCACCATCCCTGGTATTCTAGAGGTGTGTATGGTAAATTATTGAGCCAGAGGACTACACAACTGCATATCATTTGGGTGAGTGGGGAAAACTGTATATCCTAAAACAATCGGTAGATGTGAAGCAACTATACGTGTGATTGCATCAAGACAAGCCCATATTGACCTAAGGTTCCTGCCTATCAAAAGAAGTGGTCCTAACAGAAGTTCTTTGTGAATGGAAGGCAAGGGGCATGTCTACAACCATAAATTAAAGGTGCCATGCCACTAACCACCACAGAGATGTGGCTCCACGTGAAAGTTTCAATGATCTCCACTATGCAAACATCCCCAACCTAGCCATTGTTGCCACCACATGCCTCTTCTTCAAGCTCATTATCCTTATCCTCATGAGGACTAATGCACAAGTAAAGAAATCCTAGTCTTCGGCATCAATGAAGGCCCAAAATGTTAGCAACAATACTATAGGTCTCTATGGCATGGTCAAATACTTCCATGGCCAAACAAGGCAGTCACCTTTGAGAATATCCTGAGATACCGAGCTTTGGAAACCCTTTGACATCATATGATGGGGGTGAGGTAGATGGCTTTCCTGCAAGCTATTTATCACTTCCTTCTATGAGATTAATGACATATTTGGCATCAATGTGGTGGCCTACTGGTAAGTCTCACTACCATGCCAAGCCTACCACTTTCCATTTGTTTCCATTTTTTAATGATCTTAAAGATGGTACAAAACCCTCGTCAACTCAAAGAGGGGTGCCACAAAAGCTTCATAACCTTGATTTCCCAAAATGGGGAAAACCATTCTATGAGCAAGTGTTTTTGAGCAGAGGGAAAAGCTGAGAAAAACCCTCCAAACAATCTACAAAAAGAAGGAAATAGGAATACTTTCCAAGGGGCTATATTTCGAATAGTGTCATTAAAAAAATCAGCCCCTCATGCATGCACATTGCATCTTCTACCACTCAAGGCCTAAAATAACTCCACCTTGGTGAGTGCTACCTGAAATAAATCCTCCTTGGTGAGTATTTTTTAATACATGAGCTCATGAGCTAATTAATCCAAGCCTAGAACTTGCAAGTACACAAAGTACAAGTGCTTGCATGGCATGTATGCCAAGCACTTGCTCTCTCGTTTTTGAAACCCTTCACATGTGCTTCAAGACCCTTTGATGTAATGCTTTTGGCTCTTTTGGCATACTCCAAACATCATTAAATCCTCCTTTCATTTGAAAGCAGAGTGACATACTCAAGCAGCTCTACAAATTCATCCACCAATCTCCGAAGTGTTTGGTTTCTAATTCCCCATAAGCATATCCAAAATGACATCTTGAGCCACAAAAATCAGCCCCTCATGCATGCACATTGCATCTTCTACCACTCAAGGCCTAAAATAACTCCACCTTGGTGAGTGTTGCCTCCTGGAAATAACTCCCCCTTGGTGAGTATTTGCTAATACATGAATTCATGAGCTGATGAATCCAAGCCTAGAATATGCAAGTACACAAAATATAAGTGCTTTGGCATGTATGCCAGGCACTTGCTCTCTCATTTTTGAAACCCTTCACATGTGCTTCAAGGCCCTTTGATGTAATGCTTTTGGCTCTTTTGGCATACTCCAAACATCTTTCAATCCTCCTTTTGATTTGAAAGTGGAGTGACATACTCAAGCGGCTCTACAAATTCATCTTCACCAATCTCTGAAGTGTCCGGTTTCTAATCCTGAGTGCTACCCTTGAAATAACTCCTTGGTGAGTATTGTCCAATATATGTACTCATAAGCTAATGAATCCAAGCCTCCAAAAGTACACAAAGTACAAGTGCTTGTATGGCATGTATGTCAGGCACCTGCTCTTTGGTTTTTGAAACCCTTCACATGTATTTCAAGACCCTTTGATGTAATGCTTTTGGCTCTTTTGGCATACTCCAAACATTTATCAATCCTCCTTTTATTTGAAAGCGGAGTGACATACTCAAGTAGCTCTACAAATTCATCTTCACCAATCTCCAAACTGCTCGGTTTCTAATCCCCCATAAGCATGTCCAAAATGATATCTTGAGCCACAACTCTCCAATTGCTTTGCAGTAATAAAAGGGTTCATTTTGGCATGAGACATCAAACTTTCCTCAATTTTTGGTTTAGTGGACCTGCATAGCCCCTCCTCATAAGGGTGATTATAATTTTCATTAGCAGATGCTATCAGATTAAGAAGAGTACTAAGGAACTCGACACATTTATTGGGCCTTGGTTCATGTTTTCTCTTCAATTGTAAGATGGGGATGCATGCCTGGATTCGAGGTGATGACGCCTTGTTGGTAAGTGTTTATGCACTAGGAACTCCTTAAAGAAGACGACCTTGAGTTTCTCATATAGATGTAATTTTGCATGGATCAATTAGCTTTTTAGACTGTTCACTATGGATTTATCCTATTTTAGCCTAGTCATTGGTTAGATAAATTTAGATAGCTTGAAGTTGGAGTTAGCATTGATGAATTGTGGTAACCATGGATGATTTTCTCAATAATCTTGGAGGATGTTATTTCTCACATGTTTCTTTTTTCCCCCTACAAGTTTCAAGGTATATATGATTTGTATTTATAGTAATGACTAAGAGAGCAAGTGCTGATTAAGGTATCGAAAGATTATACTTAGAGGATGTTATTACCCACATCGTACTTGGAGGATGTTATTTCTCACATGGTTTTTATAATTGTTTCTACAAGTTTCAAGGTACATTCGATTGGAAGTTCAAGTAATGACTAAGAACTAATCAAGGTACCAAAAGATTGGTCTCATCAAGTGATTTAGAGTCGATCAAGGTGTCGAAAGATTGTACTTGGAGGATGTAATTTCTCACATGGTTTTTTTAACTTTTTCTACAAGTTTCAAGGTAAATTCAATTGGAAGTTCAAGTAATGACTAAGAGCTAACAAAGGTGCCAAAAGATTGGTCCCATCTAGTGATTTGGAGTCAATCAAGGTGTTGAAAGATTGTACTTGAGGAATTTATTTTGCTGAAATTGTTTTTTTTAACTTTTTCTACAAGTTTCAAGGTAGGTTTGATTGGAAGTTCAAGTAATGATTAAGAGCTAATCAAGGTACCAAAAGATTGGTCCCATCAAGAAATTTGGAGTAGATTATATACTTGGATGTGTACATGGAGAAAAACTCTAAAGTTACTAGAGAGGAGTATCAGCATTGACATACCTACATCAAGTTCATAATCATATAGATGAGAGGGAGTGTTAGATTTAGTGTGCTCAGATGTGTGACAAACATCTCCTTGTTGTGATCCCCCTTAATCAAGAGACATGAGATAGTATGATGCCTTGCATGTTTGCCACACTACTCGATGTCATTTTCTTGATGATTTCTGTGCTAAAATTTTAGGTATTATTCATTTCCAACTGTTTTATCTTTTAGCTTACTTTCTAACTGCATCTTTTTAGCTTAATTTCTTGGGTATTAGTTGTGGTTTTTGTGACTCTTCTCTGGGTGCTTATTGTTTCCATCATGCTTCATTTTGAGAAGCTATTATGTGCTATGCACACCTCCCACAAGATCAACCAAGAGTGCATTTTGTTGAAATATTCCTATCCATGACATGACCATTGCACCACCATTGACATATTAATCGAGCCTCTACTGATGCAGCTTCACTAGTAGGAGACATGTTCCACTTCTTGTACGTTGCTTTGTACTCACCTTAAGATGTGGTGGACACATACTTTGTTTTGTGGGCATACTCCCAATGGAATAGGTAATAGATGGTGCTAATGTAAATACGTCCTCTGCAAAGAAGGCCTACATGCAAGCTTCTCACCTTGAAACGCTCCAATTACTTGTAGTCCAGCACCATGGAGGGAAGATTTTTTTTTTTCCCAAACGAAAATGGCCGTAGGGAGACTGTGTCAGCGCGGGCTTCCCACCACCTTTTTTTTTTGCAAAAATACAGGAGGCAAGAGGGCTTTCAATGTTTACAATAGGCTAGATCTAGGGCAGCATTACGGCTAGCTACGCTTCATCGACGCCCTCAAGCATCTTCACCTTCCCTGAGATTCTAGAAGCCACCCACAACTTTGATGAAACTCTTGTAATTGGGGTAAGGGGTTTTGGCAAGGTGTACCAAGCGGAGCTTGATGATGAAATGTTGCACCATTATCATCATCTCATCACCACAACACCAACACCTTCATTTTTTTTTAATGCCTCAAAGGAGGCCGTGCCGACGCGGCTTCCTCTAAGCCTTTTTGTTTTAATGAAGGTATTTGTGTTTATGGTGATGATGATAATGTTGATGATGGTGGTAATGATGATGATGAAATGATGATGAAATGGTAATGATGAAATGAAATCGTGACGATGGTGGTAATGTGATAAAATAATGATGATGATTGGCCATGGTGGTGAGCACCATGGAGGGAAGGCAATTTGTTTTGCCAAAAAATGCCATGTGGGAAGGAAGGTCGCATTGACGGCCATTTTTAGCAAAAAATTAGCACTGTTGCACCATTATCATCATCTCATCATCACCACAACACCAATACCTTCAAATTTTTTTAAAAAACGTATCTCAAAGGAAGCCACGTCGACGCGACCTCCTGAGGTAGTTATTCTTTTAATGAAGGTATTTATGTTTAGGGTGAAGATGATGAGTTGATGATAATGTTGATGATGGTGGTAATGATGAAATTTAATTTTTTTTGCCAAAAAAATGGACGTGGCGAGGCTGTGTTGGCACAACCGCCCCACGGCCATTTTGTTTTACAAAAAATTGGTATTGTTGCACCATTATCATCATCTCATTTTTTAATGAAGGTATTTGTGTTTAGGATAATGATGATGAGATGATGATAATGTTGATGATGGTGGTAAGATGAAATTTGAAATGATGCTAAAATGGTAATGATGGTGGTAATGATGATGCTTGATCAAGGTGAGAACCATGGAGGGATTGAGTGGAGATAGTTTTTTTTGCCAAAAAAATGGCCGTGGGGAGGTTGTGTCGACACGGCCTCCCCACGGCCATTTTGTTTTACAAAAAATTGGTACTGTTGCACCATTATCATCATCTCATCACCACCAACACCAACACCTTCATTAAAAAAAAACACTGCCTCAAAGGAGGCCGTGTCAACACTGCCCCTCTGAGACAGTTCTTTTAATAAATGGTGTTTGTGTTCAGGGTGATGATGATGAGATGATAATGGTGATGATGGTGGTAATGATGATGAAATAATGTTGAAATGTTGATAATGATTGGCCATGGTTAGCACCAAGGAGGGATAGAGGGGAGGAAAAAAAATTTGCCAAAAAAAATGCTTGTGAGGAGGCTGCAGCAAGACCTCCCCATGGCCATTTTGTTTTGCAGAAAATTTGGACTATTGCCTCTCCTTCCGCCCCTTCATGATGCTCAACCATGGCCAAAAACATGAAAAAAAAAAGGCCCAAGTGGATGTGGCCTCTCCACGTACTTTTTTTTTTGGCAAAAAATTAGCATTGTTGAGTGGCCAAACATAACAAAAAACCCCTGAGAACCTGTCCTGCAAATTCAATTTCACTAAAAGAGGCATAACTTTCTGCTCGTAACTCTAATTAAGGAGATCTTTTTATCACTTTATTGAGTGCAAGAAAGTCTATGAGATTCAATCAAAGCTCTAAGAGATTGATCATTAGTACCCTTCTCTTTAGGGGTAGCCATAATCTCTCGTTTTTGTCATAGAATCCATGGGCTTCTAAGAGAATTTTGATGCTATCCATCCACAGATTCCATTAGGTTTCTTACTCTTGGATGGTATCCTAAGGAAAGGTTCCATTTCTATTTGAAGGTGCCTTTTGTGCTTGTTTGAGTAGCTTCCTTTGTAAGCACACATGCTATTGTTTTCTTTCCTCCTATTACAAGGTAATTTCACACATGGAACATTGATGGTCAAAACAGGGCCATATATTGTCTCCAATAATCATCAATGAAGATTGTCTTCAATTATGAAAAATTAAAAAAAAATGAAAGAAAAAGTAAAGCTCATTATACTACTTAATAAGATTCAAGCCACCAGCTAGAATGTTAGAAAAGAGTACAACCCATAGCTCACATTATGAATCGTTTACAGCCACACATGCTTGATATAGCCGGATGGCTTATGAGAAACTCGCTTAAAATCTTATAGAATAAATACATGACAGAGATACAACCCAAGGGAGGCCTCACTGGCGTCCATTAACCTCCTATATCCATGTCTCAATATTGGCATACATTGTCATTTCTGCAGTTACGCAACCATACTACACCCCCTTTGGTGCAACTTCATTGTACTTTGACGTGAACTCCACAACATTCGATGACCTAGTGGATTGGATAAGTGAGAATTCTCACCTCGCTTCCCTTGAGGTCTTCGAGCTCCAACATGCCGATTGCCCGGTCCATTTTAGTCTCTATATCAATTGTTGTAGGTGAAGGGGCTGCTCGTCCTGGAGCAGAGTTTGAGCCCACAGACTCAGCCATGATAGGTTAATCACAATGTCACACTTCTCCATGACTGTCAAGAGAAGCCACTTATGAAATCAATAGCCACATTCGTAACACAAGAATGAGTATACACAACACCAATGGTGGAGCAACACCAATAAATTACCTCATGTAAATAAATGAAAAATCGTAAAAAAAATATGGTATCTAAATGAGTATCCAAAGATTGGGAAAATGTCAAAAATATATAAGAAAATTCATAAAAATATGTGAGAATGTGTAAATACTTTCATTTTAAATATCTTTGGATACTAATTTAAATACCTTCATTTTAAATATCGTCAATTCACAGCCTCACCCACATCTCAATTCATAGTAGGCACATCATAACCCATGTGATAGAACAAGTGAATGGCAAGATCAACCACCTACAATCACCATAACCAAATCACAGTTTAGAACACCCAATCAATGTTTCACACTTAGAATGCTATTGCAAAATAAAAAACAAAATACCTCCTCGCCATCCTTGCAAATGTATCCATACTCAAGACTATAATGTACGATGGAGAGTGAATCCTTTCTTTCAGGTGTGTGCACATACAAGAGGAAAATGCTTTGTCAATCCACATTTGATGTACCATCCCTCATCTACAACAAATGCATTTACATTCTTGGAGGTGGCAATAGAAAGCTCCCTCTGCCAAACATTCCAAGATGGACAAGCACAGGGAGATGCCATGGCCACTCACAACCCCATAGGAAAAAATCTGCCCAAACAACGTTCAGTACCTCCATACATAGGGCTCCATGATGCCTCAAGTTCTTGGAATTTATTTTAGCTAACCATAACTAAATCCTTCAAATAACAATTACTATGACAATGTGATCAATCTCTTATTTACTACCTCCAATATACCCTTTTTGTGTAATGAAAACCCTTCTCTTTAGGAGACCCTTTGCCACGTCTTGCTCAATTTTCTAGTTTGCTCGGAGAAAGTTGCTCAGAGTATGGTAGAACTCTCCCAAAATCCGGACAAAATGTAAATGCTGAAGAAAGTAGAACTAAGAGTCAAAGAAAGTTGAGAGAGTTTTTACGTGGAGGAGAACATGCACAAGCACGTGTAGTCCCACGCATCACACATGCATTAATCAGTAAGAGATTCGCACTTATTATGCATATAGTGCATGAATAGGCACTCATAATAGCTATCACCTATGTTGCCTTGTCATTGACAGCCATCTAGATACTTCTATGCGGAAGGGGCATGGTGGGTGAAAGCTTGGTCCATGGTATAATCCATCACCTAGATCCTATTGGATTGTGCAGGGAGCTCCAATGATCTTTTAAAAAGAAACAATTTCTTTCAGCCTCTATTAGACCATTTGCCTTCTTCAACTACCTTCACCATCACAACAAGAATGTCACCACCAAAGGTGCTGCTACACACGACCCAATCTTTGGTACCACTATGATATCTGAAAATCATATCTTGTCATGCCAAAGAATTTTATGGACCATCATAGGTCATTGCCAATCAAATGAAGATAGTCTTAGTGCATGAATCTACAAAATCAAGCCAAGCCCTCTTTTTTGTATGGGCCCAAACAACTCACCACCTCATAGATGAGGCCTTGTATGAAGCATTTTTGCACCCATACGACACCACCTACAACCTCGACATGCTTCCTAACTCAAGGGCTCTATCTCTAACAAGCCCCAAAGCATGTCATTTGTCTCTTCATGTGGATTCGTCTCTTCACTGACCATATCTTTGATTATCCACATTACACCATCTGCAGCCTAAACATGCTTCCTAAGTCAAGTGCTCTATCTCTACTAACAAGCCCCAAATCACATATATTCCTGGTCCTCATGTTCATTATCCCATGTCTTGTCAAGCTCTATAGATATCAATTAACGTGCTCCGAGTAGTTGATTGTGTGTTGCATTTACACATGCTTTTCGAGGTCTTCTTTTGGATCTCTGGTTTTCGTTCATTACTCTTTTCATTGTGTGACAAGCTCTTGGGCTGTTGGCTTCGAGGTTAAAGCCCGAGCTTTCTGCTTATTAACTGTCTTGGATGTTTCCTTTTTGGCAATTTCCCTCAACTTGGATGTTTCTGCTTCTTACCTACCTTAGGTATTTTCTTGGCAGCTGTCCTCAACTTGCTTTGGAGCCTTGTGATGGCATTAAGGGGGACTATATGAATAAGTCCTCCTTGTACGCTTTTGATAAGTTTAGACGTGCCGAGTAGCTAATGCTCCTACCACTGGGATGATTGTCATGCTATTGGAATAATCCTTGAAAAGACATGTTTGAATCCACACTTGTAACATGTGCCTCTTAATGGAATGACAAGGGGATTTGGCATTGGATTCAAGGATGGAGTTGGGACACTAGGTGCAATGGCTCTATGAGAACACTAGGCAACACGATGTGGGGCCTTGCAATGAAAACATTGCATCAGTGGGCCTGCATGCCACATATTGTTAAGAGCTCTCATTCTTTGTTTCACCATGGCTTCAAACAAAGAGGTATAGTCTATGGCTGGGATTGCCATGGATATCCATATGAATCATATTGCTCATATGACTCATAGCTCTCATGTTCTAGACTCTTTGGGTATGATGGCAATGTCATCATCGAGTACTATTGTACTACTGCAGCTCCACGAGGAACTCATTGGGGTGGTAATACCACAGGTGGTATGGCATTCGTGACAGTTTGTACATACATCTGATAAACGGACCAGATTATGAACCGGTTGAGAAGCATTTGGTATTGATGGTAGAGCTAGTGGTTGTTTTGTTGTCAAGTGCGTAAGTAGAGTTTCCCTGGTACCAACAATGGGTTGTATCATAGTTCCCATGATGACACTGACAATGAGCATTTATTAATAATTCATTAGTTTTTTACCATTCTCTCTTCTAAAGAATTGGTGGCGACTCTTGTTGCAAACAAGAGTAGATCTCTCAAACCATCAAGCCAAAGGAAAGCTCCCAGAAATTCATGTAAGTAAGAAATCTTACTTTTTCTTTATCAATTGGGAATAATTTTCATGTGATTTTAGGATAAAAAATTTGAAAAATGGTCAGCCATACAAAGGAGGTTATGGTAAAATTTTCTTAAATTTTATAAAATAAATATTATCTTTATTATTCAAAAAGAGTAATTCTCATCGTTTGTGTATTCTAAAAGTGTTATTTTCAGTATATGCATAGAAAAATGCATAGCAGAAATATTTTTATTGTAAAAGTGTTATTTCTATTAAAACTAAATTCTATACATAAAAAGATACATATTGGATAATTTCTTTTTATGATAAAAGAGTAATTTTCATTAGATTAACATTCTATGCACAAAAAGATGCATAAAGATATTTATTTTTATTTCAAAAGAGTTATTTTCATCAATTTTGATTTTATGCATAAAAAGATGCATTAAAAATTTTATTTTTATTTCAAAAGAGTTATTTTACCCTTTGACACGTGCTCGGGAACTCCAAGGGCAGTCTGAGATCACAAATACCATGTCTAAAAATCCAATGCTTCAAAAGGTTCGTGATTTGGCAGATTGTCCTGGGCCTAGTACACGGCCTTGTTGATTCCTTTTCTGGGAAGGCTTATGAAAATTGTACAATGGAATGTAAAGGGTATTTCTTCGCGCCAAAAGCAGTTCAGGCTTTGGCGTACAATTTTTTGTCATGGTTGGGATGTTTTGTGTGCAGTTGAACATAAGCAGCATAAGTTGGCTGGCAAAGCCTATGTATATAAGGGGTTTCATGTTTTCTACAGCGGACATCCTGCTTCGTGTTATGTTTGCTGTTCGTTCGCAGTTTCAGCCTTCTCTTGTGATTCAAGATGTTCATGAAAGATTTCTAGTGATACAGATTGTTTGGGATGATACGCCTTTATGGTTGTTAGGGGTGTATGCTCCAAATAATGCTCGTGCACGCCGTTTGCTGTGGAATGACTTGTGTGCTCTTTCAATCTCTCATCCTGGCTTTGTGATGGGGGACTTTAATATGTGTGTCTCCAGGGAGCAAGCCACGTCGCCTCATTCTATAATGGATGGCCCGGAGAGAAAGGCGTGGGAAGCTTTTGCAGCAAGGTCGCTAAAACAAGACATGTGGTCTTGGTTGCATTCAGATGAAAGGGGTTACACTTATGCCTCACAACAGTTTCGGGGCACTTATGCTAGATTGGATAGGATGTATATTTTACATCAAGATCTCTTTTTGCCAGGGGTTCTTACTATGATGGTTGATCAGCAACAGGTTTTGTCAGATCATTGGCCGCTTGTGTTTGAAATGGTCTATCATCCTGTGGATGCATATAAAGGCTTGTTGGGACGCTTGCCTTTGCGCTTAAATCACACTTTTTTGGAGCATGAAGTTTTTGATGTTTATATGCGTCAGTTGATACGACATTTCTCCACAAGAGTGTCCATGGCTGATTATCATGCTTGGCCAGTGTTCCTTACCAACACTTGGAAATTAGCACGGCATTATGGTCTTGCTAATGCCTCTATACAAAAACAGCATGTGGCCCTCCTTGAGTCGCTTTTAAAGGGCTTGCAGGCGTTCATGTTTACTGACTCTATGGATGCAGAAGTTGCGGATGCCATAGAATGGCTGAAAAAGGAGCTATCTAGGGTGCAGGAAGCACAATATGTTCGCTTTAAACTACTTGCACGTCTTGATGCTTTGCGGGATGCTAACTGTCAATCTCATCGCTTCTATGATAAGTTGCATCAAAAACATATGCGTGAGAATATTGTTAGGCTGATGGATGCCAAAGGCAACCTTGTTACTCAACCTTCTGAGGTTATTCAGCATTGCATCAGGTTTTATGAAGATTTGCTTGCCCCTCGAGACCGGCTGACCTGGCTGCAAAAGGGAGTCATTGTTTGCTGAAGTACGATATCAAGTTGACCCTGATGTGGCGGTTCAGCTTGATGCTCCTGTTACTCAAGGGGAAGTGGAAGCTGTTCTCTCCAAACTTCCCATGGGAAAGAGCCCTGGTTGGGATGGTTTGACAAATGAGTTTTTCCGAAAATATGCTGATCAGCTTGCAGAGCCTTTGACGCTTATTTGTCAAAGGGTTTGGGATGAGGGATATATGCCTGCCGATTGGAAGTTGGGCATACTTCGTTTGTTGCCCAAAGTCCCTTCGCCTACTTCTTTGGCTCAATGGCGCCCGATCTCACTTATGGGTATTATGTATAAAATCTTTACAAAGATTTTTGCCAATCGCTTGCAGAAGGTGCTTCCTACTCTTGTTCATCCATATCAATATGGATTTGTGCATGGCAGGAATATTTTGCATAATATTCTTAATGTTCAAATTGGAGTGGATTATGCCAAGGCAAAGAAGCAAGAGATTGTGATGGTGCAGCTGGATCTTGAAAAAGCTTTTGATCATGTTAGCTGGTCTTTCCTTTCTCAGTTAATGACAGCCATGGGCTTTGGTCCCAAAATGGCTAATTTGGTGCATTTACTTGGCTCTGGCTCTATCACGCGGATTATGCTCAATGGAGGACTTTCGGATGGTATTTCTCTCACCCGTTCTCTTCGGCAGGGCTGTCCTCTTAGCCCTCTTTTCTTTGCCATTGCCACTCATCCTATGTTATCTCGCCTAGATGCTATGGCATCGCATGGTGAAGTGGTTGGTTTGCATCTCCCTCATGGCAAGCAATTGGTTGCTCAAGCCCTTGCGGATGACACTTTTATGTTTCTCAGGGCCGAAAAAGGCAATATAGATCGAGCATTGGAAGCTTGGAATAATTTTAAATTGGCTTCTGGGCTGAAAATAAATTCATCAAAATCAGCCCTCATTGTATGCACGGAATTTGATCTTGAGGCATTAGGGTGTCAAGGCCGTGTGGTGCATACAAGAGACATTGTTCATCATCTTGGATATCCGGTGGGTGTGGATGTGGACCCCCAAGCGCTTCTTGCTTGGATTTCTGCTCGGATCTCAGATAAATTTGTGTATTGGAAAGCTCAAGGGTGGCCTATGCATGTGAGGGTTAAGGTAGCTCAGGTTATTATGCTTAGCATGATTTCCTATTTTTTGCCTTTGCTACCTTGGACGCACAAATCTCTCATTCGTTTGGTTGCTCCCATTCGGTTTATGTTGTGGAAGAGGCAAGGAAATATTATGGGTCAAACATGGATAGCTTGGAATCACATTACGACGCCCAAAAGAATGGGTGGGGCTGCTTTACTGGATGTCCGCTTGCATATGGTGGCGCGTAGGTGGGCGCTTTTTCAGGATATGTGTTTGCAAGAGCAGCCTTGGGTATTCATGGCTCGTGACTTGATTGAGTTGGAGGGATTGTCACATGGGCGGACACGTGTGCAGGCTTCATGGTGGGACATTGTGAATGCGGCTCATCCTGTCCGTATTCGCTCATCACACATTTTATCGCATATTCTCCTTTCTTGGCATGAAGTTCTACTGTTGGCTCGGTGGGATCCTGGTCACGAAAGACTACTTTTGAACTCTTTGCAGTTCGAAACATTTGTGGAGTCGCGTGTCATTGTTTGGCCAGACAGAGATGCTTCACGCATACGACTCAACCGCATGGTCAGGCTAGGCTTGGTTAGAATCCGAGATGCTGTGATACCTGGTCGTGACAGGCCATATTCATTTCGTCGTATTCGGCAGCACTTTAGGGTTCCTCGGACATTTCAGCCACTATGGGTTGACATCATGCATGCAGTTGAGCCTTTTACTCCATTGCCTCGGCCATCTGCAAATCAGCCTTGGCTTGATTGGGCACTATGTAAATCTGGTGACTTGATATCACTCTCAGCTAACCAGGTATATCATAAGCTTGTATCAGAGAAAGATTGGGTTTCAGCCAAGGCCAATAAGGTGTGGGGATTGCAAAAGTCTAAATCATGGTGGCAGAAAACTCTTATGCGTGGTTGGCAGTCTAAACTCCCTTACCAAGGTAAGGTTTTCATTTGGAGGATGTTGGTGGGAGGGTTACCTACACAGGATCAGCTGAGCCGTCGTAAAATTACACTGGCCTCTTGCTTCTTCTGCACGACATGCACTGAAACAGTTATGCATCTATTCATGAGTTGTCCGGTGGCCCGTTAGATTTGGTCTTTTGTCTCTCGCGTTTGGGAGGCAGTAGAGAGGTCTACTGTTTCGGCTCATCAGTGGATATTTGGGATTTGTCCTCAAGTCATTACTTCAGACAGCCACCTTGTGATATTCCATTTCCTTAGATGGACAGGACTTTGGCATATTTGGACTACACGGAATGGGTTCATTTTTTATTCCTTGTCTGGAATACATGGGCACATTCTACGTATCCGCGGTTTGCTGCTTTGGCAGTTTTCTTCTCTTCTCTCAGCTCAGCTACTACTGGATGCAGATGTTATTTCGTTATGGTCTACGGCGGCTCGGCTGGCTCATCTTTGATGCTTTTATCTGGGATGCTTATTTGGCTAGGAGGCTTTCTTATTAGTGTACAGGTTTGCATGGTCATGATCCTTTAGAGGATCTTTTGTGGGGGTTTTGTTTGGGGCCATAGGTTCTGTGTGAGCCATGTAGCTGATGTACATTTTACATATAATATAAAACACCATTTCACGAAAAAAAAAAGAGAGAGAAAGAGAGAGCCAAAAGTGTGGTATCCACAAAATGCAAGTCAACCCTTGCATGTGTACCACATCCATATAATATAGAAGTACAAAATATTATATGTTAGAGTGTCCTTTCACACTTGATGTCCAAGGGAAAAAACCACATGGAAAAAAGTGCCCTTGGTTAAGCCCTGTTCACACATAGCACTACCATAAGTGAGCATATGCCTGCATATGAGATTAGTGGATTGTGCTGGCAGATTGCTGTTGTTAACACTTAACTCAGCGGATCAAGTTAAAAGAGTGTCAAATTAAAAATCTGTAAAATTAAAAATGTCCATGGTGGATTGTTCAGATAGAAATCTCGATCTAATGAACCAATATTATGATAAGGATTTGAATGTTATGATCTGAGTGAATTGTTATCTAATGATGAGTTTTATATAAGGAATCTTATCCCAGGATTTTGTTGGGTTCTCTAAACTATAAGGAATCCAGAATCAGGACATCTCGCGTTTTTTAAGTGGGGTAGAATATAAGATTCCTCCCCAGTCTCTCAAGATGTCCAGTATCTTTCCTTGTAATCAAATCCCTCTTCAGAAAAGAAAGATCTTGTTTCTACCTGTTTTGGCTTAGAGAGAAAATATTCTAGAGAGAGGTTATTCAGATTTTGGATAGAAAAATATCTTTTCTTATTAAAATAAATTCTCCCGAAACAGAAGTTCAAAAAGATTTCAGAAGATGCATTAGAAATAAATTATAATCTGTTCAAAAGGCCTTATCCTAGAAGTCCAGATTTTCTGAAAAATTTAAATTAAGGTTATGAGGGACCAATCAGATTCATCCAAATGTGTGAAGGAGATAAATAGAAGAAATAACGAAAATTTCTCCCAAAAATGAGTAAATACTCACATAAGATGAAGAGTTCACTAAGGACAAGGATATTGTTAAAAAAGAAGAGATATTTAGAGAAATGATGCATTTTTGACACCTCAGTGTGAAAGAATTCTCCTCATGAAGAAGGCGCCTATTTCACATGTGTGGTGGAGTTTTAAATTCCCAAAAATTGAGATATTTCATATCTCCTCTCTCCTAATTCAAGTCTAATTCCAAAAAGTAAGCTAAACTGACCCAAAAATGATCAAAAATTGACCAAACTGATCTGAAAAATTTTAGAATCAGTTTGCTTGCTTAGAAGCTCACTTTTTCCTATAAATAGAAGCCTCTCTCTTTGTTAAAGTTTAATAGTGTTTTATGCACTGTCACTCTCCTCCTCCCTTGAACCAAAAACTATCAATTTATTAATAATTCATTAGTTTTTGACCATTCTCTCTTCTAAAGAATTGGTGGCCACTCTTGTTGCAAACAAGAGTAGATCCCTCAAACCATCAAGCGAAAGGAAAGCTCCCAGAAATTCATGTAGGTAAGAAATCCTACTTTTTCTTTATTCTTTTAATGGTTTTTTAATTTTTGTCTTCTTTGAAGTATAAACAGATACTATGCCTTGTTGGAAAGGCTTTCCCCCTCTCTTCTTCTTAAATTCAGCCCTTCTTTATCCTAGTTAAGTAATCTAATGGTTGAAATTAAACTTTTCATATTGTTTCTCTTTTAAAAGTGAAAATTGATTAGTTTAGAATGCTTTAAATCAATTGGAAATAATTTTCAAGTAATTTTAGGATAGAAAAATTAAAAAATAGTCAACCATACAACGGAGGTTATAGCAAAATTTTCTTAAATTTTGTGAAATAAATATTATCTTTATTATATAAAAAGAGTAATCCCCATCGTTTGCGTATTCTAAAAGTGTTATTTTTATTATATGCATAGAAAAATGCATAGTAAAAATATTTTTATTATAAAAGTATTATTTTTATTAAAACTAAATTCTATGCATAAAAAGATGCAAATTGGATAATTTCTTTTTATTATAAAAGAGTGATTTTCATTAGATTAACATTCTACGCATAGAAAGATGCATAAAAAAATTTATTTTTATTTCAAAAGAGTTATTTTCATCAATTTTGATTTTATGCATAGAAAGATGCATAAAGAAATTTATTTTTATTTCAAAAGAGTTATTTTCATCGATTTTGATTTTATGCATAGAAAGATAAAGAAATTTATTTTTATTTCAAAAGAGTTATTCTGATCAATTTTGATTTCATGCATAGAAAGATGTATAAAGAATTTTATTTTTATTTCAAAAGAAGTATTTTCATCAATTTTGATTTTATGCATAGAAAGATGCATAAAGAAATTTAATTTTATTTCAAAAGCGTTATTTTCATCAATTTGATTTTATGCATAGAAAGATGCATAAAAAATTTTATTTTTATTTCAAAAGAGTTATTCTCATCAATTTTGATTTTATGCATAGAAAGATACGTAAAGAAATTTATTTTTATTTCAAAAGAGTTATTCTTATCAATTTTGATTTTATGCATAGAAAGATGCATAAAAGAAAGTGTTATTCTCTTCAAAATTGAATTTATGCATAAACGGATTTTTATAAAAGTGTTATTTCTCATTGAAGTTGTTCTTATGCATAAATAGATATGTAAAGAATCTTTATTTCAAAAATACGAATTCTCTTGTATTCTATAAATGGATGTGATGAGAATGGAAGTAATGAGAATGAGAGATAGATAGTGATATGAATCAAATAGATGAGAATGAATAGAGAATAGATGTGATAGGAATAGAAGTGGATGTATGTAAAAGAATGGATGTAGATGTATGTATGTGAAAGGATGGATGTGGATGTATGTAAAGAATAGAAGTGGATGTATGTGAAGAATAGAAGTGGATGTATGTAGATGTATGTAAAGAATAGAAGTGGATGTATGTGAAGAATAAAAGTGGATGTATGTGAAGAATAGAAGTAGATGTATGTAGATGTATGTATATGAAAGGATGGATATGAATGTATGTGAAGAATAGAAGTGGATGTATGTGAAGAATAGAAGTGGATGTAGATGTATGTATGTGAAGGATGGATGTGGATGTATGTGAAGAATAGAAGTGGATGTATGTGATAAGTATGGATGTGGATGTATGTGAAAGGATAGATGTGGATGTGTATGTGATTGGATGTATATGGAAGAATATATGTGGATGTAAATGTGATGGATATGAACGAGAATTTGAGGCGATGAGATGTGATGATTGGATAGATATGAATGATAAGAGATGTGAATGTATGATATAGGATGTGAATGAATGTGATGTAATGTGAATATATGATATAGGATGTGAATGAATGTGATGTGATGTGAATGAATGATAAAGGATGTGAATGGATGTAATGTGATGTGAATCGGGATGTGAATGAATAATAAGGGATATGAATGGATGTGATGTGACGTGAATCGAGATATGAATGAACGATAAGGGACGTGAATGAATGTGTTAGCATGTGAATCGAGATGTGAATGAATGAGATGTGATGTGAAATGAATGTGATAAGATGCGATGTAAACTGGATAAATGTTAATGTATGTGAAGTGATGACATATATGGATAGATGCAAGTGGATGAGATCTGATGATGATAAATGAGAAAATAAGTGATGAGATAGAAAAAGATATGATTAGATGAGAATGGAAATGCTTATGAAATGATGTGGATTGATGTATGGATGATGTGGATTGATATGGATGATGTGGATGGATGTTTGGATGATGTGGATTGATGAGTGAATGATGTGGATCGATGTGGATGATGTGGATTGGTGTGTGTATGATGAGTGAATGATGTGGATGGATGTTTGGATGATGTGGATTGATGTGAATTGGTGTGTATGATAAGTGAATGATGTAGATGATGTGGATGGATGTGTGGATTAATGTGGATTGATGTGAATGGATATGTGGATAATGTGGATCGATGTGGATGGATGTATGGATGATGTGGATGGATGTATGGATGTATGGATGATGTGGATTGACATGTGGATTGATGTGGATAGATGTATGGATGATGTAGATTGATGTGATTGATGAGGATGGATGTATGGATGATGTGGATTGATGTGCGGATGATGCGATTGGATGTGATTTGATGTGAGAAGGATGTGATGTGATAGAGATCGATGAAGAAAATAAAATTGTGGTAAGATGAGAAAAGATGGAGACTAATGTGAAAGGATGCGGAGTACCGTGAAAAGATGGAAATATTGTTGGAACTGTATTTGTATGTGAAATCTGTTTTTAAATAACTGTTTTATGTCAAGAATACTGGGAAAGCATTTTGACCGTCTTGTGAATGAGGTCGTAGAGACCTATCTGTTAAAGTTGTAACTGCTGACGGAGAGTCAACGGAGGACGTCTCGAGTAGCAAGGTCGGCTGAGGTCTTGACCAACCTCGGTTTGATTTAAATGGTGAGCTTTCGGTACAGTGGATGAGGGACCAAGGAAGCGGCCTATGAGTGAAGCGCTAGGTGACCTGCGAAGGATCCTAGAGGGTACTGTCCATACGATGCTCGGGCTCTGGGTCGCCGAAGATACCCACAAGTACGTCGGGGAAGATATTAGAACAAGGAGTAAGAGTTGTTTTCTGAATTCGGGCATGGATCTGGTTAATTGACCTTGCTGGTCCTCAACGGATAAGTCCATGGCTCTTTTATATGGATCTTTTGGTTGATCTTGTTGATCTTCAACGGAGATTCCATCTGGATATTTTTATATGATTATATTACCGGGTACTATGAGCTAGAAACTATAGAAAGGGCCCCTGAGTGAACAGGTGGTGAGCGTTCTGGTCGCCAATGATGCCATAGGTACACCGATGAAGGAAGGAATTAGAAATTAGGATTCAACTGGATAATTAGAGGATTATGATCAGTAACACTATGGTTTCATTAAATGATTGTTTTAAATATTGCTGAATCTGTGAAAAAGCCAAGTTCGTATTGGGTGTGTAAGTGGAGTGACTAGTTTTATGTTTGCATGAATATCCGGCTAGGGGGCCTGGAAACTCTTTTCCCTGGTACCTGGGACAAAACCTAACCAAAATTCCTAATTGGATCCCATCATTACAGTGGTTGGACGGTTGGCTAACCCATGGGACTGGATGGAGTTAGGCTGGACTGATGGATCCCTAAATCGAGACTCAATTTCTGTATGGTACGATAGATGAGGTAAATCCTGGATAAAAATTGTTCTATGGAAAAGAATTAACGGCTGTGCCTCTCAATGAGGAAAAAAGCGTTGGTCTCTATGATCCAAGTACAATCTTTTCCTTGATCTGACTATGGGACTTACGGGTTCGGTCAGATCAATTCAGTTAGTTTAGGCTTTTGACTACGTTAGAGAAAAGTTATCTTGGAGGAATCGCTCGTGCTTTCCGGGCAAGGGAAGTTTTTCCGAGTTCGGTTTTGGAAGAAGGATATCCGTGGGCGAGGCCCCGAGTGTGGGACCCTGCCCTGCGCAAGAAGTGCTACTTCCGCTGCTAGCACCCCTGAATTCGTTGCGCGGTGGGGTCAGGGATCTTACACTTAGAGTGTCTACTAGGTCTATTTCCTTGCGTGCAACACTCATCGAAGATGTAGTGTGTCTAGACCTATAGAGATGGCCATGAAGCCTCACTGTATGGATCCGTACGTACTGTACGTTGTTTGGTACGGGAAAAAATTTGAAGGTACGTAAAAATACGTAGCATTGGTAAAAATACATTAAAATACATAAAATCTCAGAAATTTCAGCCACCTACATAAAATTTGAGTCCATATCCACATTGACATATAATTTTATAAAACTTTCGAAATAGAGACACAACAAGGTCAAAAACCTACTAATTCAAAAGTGAGAAATTAGAATCACAAAGTCGTTAATCATACTTAAGTTAATCGTACTTAATACTTAATACTTATTACTTAAGACAAGTCACATTGTCACAAGTGAGTCGTGACAACTCACAATTCACATCAAAAAATGATGAAATTTGAAAATGAGTCTATGAATAATGACAAAATGTGCCATGTCCATACAATACCAAATCAAAACTAAGGTAATCCAAATCAAAACTCATCATCCGATGAGGATGATGACCCTGGAGAATCAAGCATATAACCCTCCGTGATGACATTGCCCTCGTCATCATACTCAGGCCCTGTCATCATGGGCACAGGTGGGTGGGCTGCCTCAGATGTCCCTGTCCCTGCCTCTGCATCATCCTGCTGGGTAGTGTGAATGAGGCGAACGGCCTCATTCGCACGTGCTCGAGGAGTCTGAATAGGCAGCTTCCCTCTCCGGGCGCCTCTCCGGCCAGAACTCTCTGCATCTGCAGGTCCCTCATGTAGCTGAATTTTTTAAGTCCGTGTACTCGATCTCGTCACCCACCTGTCTACACTCTCCAGCTCTCTATGCAGGAGGCAAAGAATCTCGTCCTGCTCATCTCTCAACCGTTGCTCTGCCTCATCAATGGTGGTAGGATCTGGGACCAGCTTGACACGTGTTGGATCCACCTATTCAACGTAAAACCAAAGAGAACACGGAGTGTCAACGACTCAACTTTTTGTATACTATAGTTACTAGTATGAAAGCTATGTAAAGGGGAGGCCAATCCCCATAAGAGAATGAATAGGATAAACTCACCTGTTTTGGGGTGCCCAAAGCATGATAAGCTCGTACGAGCTTCATGTTGGCCCTACAATAGACCAGTCTCTCTAGTTGAGAGGTGCTCAAACGATTGCGTATCTTTGTATGTATGAGCGAGTAAGCGCTCCAATTGCGATCACAAGCACCTACTGAACAATCCTGCACTCCAATTCAAAAAAAGTGCTTCATTCATGTGAGCTCGGCAATTCCCAACAAGCTTCACAAGACTAGTTCAAATGGCATAGTACATACATGATATACATCTCATCTTGCATGACAAAAGGCCTCTTTCTGGCAGACGATGCCAGCTCAGAAGAGGCAGGCTGAGATTCATCAACCTACGTGGATGGACCGGCCAAGTCCCCAAGAAGAGCATCATGAAGCGCATCCTGTGTCTCTTGTGTGCCTCTTCCTCTTACAGCTGTCCCCATTGCAGGGAAATTTTCAGCAATCAACTGATCTCTCAATGCTTCTGGCACTCTCTTGCACCCTGCACAATTGTTGGTGGTGCCAATGCCTGTGAGGTGCTTGATGACACGAGTAATTGTACTCGTGAGGGTGAAATTGCAGTACTTGCACTGCCATTGTCGAGTGCCACTACCTGCCTGCCCTGGAGTAGTCACAATGCGAATGACATTTGTGTGCTCCTTCCAGTATGGGTTCTCTCCCTTCGGCATGATTGCTCTGACAAATTCAATGCACAATGCCATACAATTTCAATCAGGATTCAGCAATCATGCAATGCATAATATTTAGTGGGCAGCTCAGCTGAGAGTGAGAGTGAGAGTGAGAGTGAGAGGGAGAGGGAGAGAGAGACTGAGAGCTAAGTGCATGGTCCACAGATGGTGGCCTAAGGCTCTGAGAGAGAGACAGAGAGAGAGGGAGAGAGAGAGAGAGAGTTATGTTGCTGCCTTGGGAGCCTAAGCAAGGGTGGGTGGGAAAAGGGGGGCGCCACCACAAGAACACAGAAGATGGCTGAGCAAAGGGAGGGCGGTGGCAACAAAGGGGGACGAGAGCAGAAGAACATAGAAGATGGCGAAGCAAAGGGAAGGCCTGGAGAGAGAGAGAGAGAGAGACTGAGAGACTGTACCGGAAGGTGTGCGCTGGCGGTTGTACGGAGTGACGAGTCCAGGTGCTATCGCTGGTGGCAGTACGGAGTCCAACGCTATCGGCGAAACCCAAAAGAATGCGAAATCCCAAAAAAAAAAACGTTTATCGCAGGCGAACAACGAAAACCCCACACACACACACACACACACACAAACGTACAGATCCCCGTACTATACGGATGCACGGATGTACGGTACGGATTGGATCCGTACGTACGTTTGATCCAACCTTGAGAAGATCCAAGACGGGAGCTCATTGATTGACCAAGACTCAGTGAGACTAAGCAGCCTACCATTCAGGCTGCTTGAGGTCAATGGATGATTCGGAATGGTTTACTATTCCGTAATGACAAAATTTGTGTACCACAAATCCCGAACATTAGGTCCAAGTACTTCCTTCAAATATTTCTTTGCATGGAGCTACACCGACATGAAAGGGATTGATCCCAACTTCTACCAACACAGGATCAACCTAAAAAAAGATGCCATCCCTATCCGGCAACAAAGATACTGGATGAAGCCAAACTATGCCAAAAGGGTGAAGGAAGAAATAGATAAGCTCCTCCAAGTTGGGTTCATATACCTAATCAATCGAGCCACATGGCTATCACCAATCGTGATCGCCCCCAAGAAAAACTAGAAGTTAAGGATATGTGTAGATTACCGGAAGCTAAATGTTGCTACCATTTCGTTTTCCCTTACTTTTTACGGATTCTTTGCTTGATGCAGTAGCAGGCCACGACATGTACTCATTCCTAGATGGGTTCAGTGGATACAACCAGGTTCAAATGGCTCCGGAAGATCGGCAAAAGACTGCCTTCATCACAGAATGGAGAGCCTTTGCATCAAATGTCATGACCTTTGGTCTGAAGAATGCTCCTGCTACATTTCAACACCTGGTTTAGGAAATCTTTGCTGATTTTCACCTCCTTTATGAGGGTATTCATTGATGACTTTAGTGTTTTTGGCAAAATATCACAACATCTGATGCACCTACAACTCTGTCTGGCCAAATGCAAACTTTCTAGATTAAGCTTGAATCTAGCAAAATGTGCTTTTGTTGTACAAAGCGGAATGCTATTAGGCCACATCATTTCTAAAGAAGGAATAGCAGTCGACCCAAATAAGGTCGAGGTGATCCGTAAAGCCCCAACTCCAACAAATGACAAGAGCTGAGAAGATTTATGGGACAAGTAAGATGGCATAGCAGAATGCTCAGATACCTCGCTCATGTAGCAGACCCTTTGAATCAACATATGGTCCATTTCAAAAAACCTCTCACAAAGCAATCAAGGTAGGCCACCGGAATGCGACATTGCATTCCGGCACCTCAAGCTTATGCTATCTACTGCACCTATTGTCCAAGCCCCAAACTGGGAACTGTCGTTTCATGTCTTTGGTTGACGCCTCTGATGTAGCAATTGGTAGTATACTCATGCAAGAAGCAGAGAAGAAATGGTTCTAGCCTGTCTACTATGCCAGTCGAAGGCTCTCTAATGCTGAGCGGAACTATTCCACCACACATAGAGAAGCCATGGGTATGATCTACTCAATCACAAAGTTCAGGCACTAATTGTTGGGTAATAAATTTACCTTCCATGTCGATCACTCTGCCTTGTTGTACTTGGTGGATAAGCAAAGTATAGCAAGAAAAATGGCTAGATGGATACTAATACTCCAAGAATTTGACTTCACAATAGTCCACACACTAGGTGCCATCCATACAGTAGCAGACTATCTTTCCCGCCTAGAGTCCGGAGAAGCCCCAAGTGGAGTAGCACATGATCTACCAGATGCTGGGGCTGTTCACAACTGATGCAGTCATCCCAATTTCCCAGACATGGTATGATGAAATGCTTACATTCGTCGCCACACGTCTGATGGACAATGATTTGACCAGGGATCAGCGGAAGCAGATTGCTCTCCGCAGTAGGCATTTCCAAGTCATAGCTGGTCAACTATACAAGAAAGGGATTGACCAAGTACTCCGAAGATGCATACCACCACATGAGCAGAAAGCTGTGCTCAGAGAAGCTCATCAAGGGATTAGCAGAGGACACTTCGCTGGAGATATCACCGGAAGGAAAATCCTCCAAGTAGGACTCTGGTGGCCCACAGTACTTGGTGATGCCTACAATTGGGCCAAACAATGTGACGTTTATCAACGTTTAGACCAGCCAACAGATAGGAACAGACTGCCACATAATCCGGCACTCCCATTAGAACCATTCCAAAAATGGGACCTCGACTTTATCGGGCCATTCAAGCCCCCATCCCATTTTACCCGTCACAAGTATATCCTACCACAGATTACAGCACCAAGTGGGTAGAAGCTCATGCTCCCTAGGATAACACGGCACAATCAATTGCCAAATTTCTCTATGAGATAATCATCACTCATTTCGGATGTCCCATCGAGTTGATTAGTGACCAAGGTAAACATTTTGTCAATGATGTCATCAAACAGTTGGTCACCCAACATCTCATCATCCATAAACGATCCAGAGTGTATTATCCCCAAGCCAATGGTCAAGCTGAATCGACCAACAAAATTCTCAAGAAGATTCTTATAAAATTGGTCAATGAAAATCACCACGACTGGGATGAAAAGCTATATTCAGCTTTATGGACTTTCCGCACAGCATACAAAATCTCTACCAGAATGACTCCATTCAAATTAGTATATGGCACAAAAGCAGTTGTCCCAATGAAATTCCTAGTACCAAGTCTCCGCATCGCTATTTCAGAAAAGTTAAGCCCAGAAAATTCCCTAGAGCATCGCTTGGATCAACTCCTTGCCTTGGATGAAGGACGCTGCCAAAGTTTTTCGTCACCAAGGTCATCCAGAAAAGAAGGAAGAAATGGGTTGACCGTCACTCCAAGTTCCGGATATTCAAAGAAGAAGATTCAGTTCTCTTATTTCAACCTCGAATGGGTCCCCATCCTAGAATATTAAAGCTCTAGTGGACAGGACCGTTCTGGATTGTCCAAAAATTCTATGATGTCACTTTTCTTCTCGGCACACTCAACGGTGAGCAATTTCAGAATCCAGTCAACGGCTACCACTTGCAGCCCTACCACGCACCAATGCCACCGAATCCATTCATCAATGCAACAACCCCACTAATCCACTACCTGGGCATCCATCACCTCGATAACATCACTCCTCTCCGAACAATCATGGAAGATTCACCTCAAGTGCTCATCGACATAATGCAATCCGATTAAGAATCGACATTCACTCCGCGCCAATGCTACATGGCAACTCTTTTTAAACCTCCACAAGATACAACTTATACAACTGTCTTTGTTTGTTTGCATACAGCAACCCTTTCTACCACAAGCTATAAGCCCTCGCCTCCAACCATCCTTACATTCTCTCTTCCCTTCCATCTGCTCTGCACACAATCATGAAGAATACCATCTATGTCCCCAAGAGCCACCTTCCCGCTCTAGAAAATCTCACCCCCAAACCTACAACTAAAGTACCACCTGACTGTACACCCACCACTCCTGAAGAACCCCACACTTCCCACATCCCAAAGCCCATAGCTCCTTTTTTTGTTCTTTCCCCAAGCCACACTTACCATCACCCTAAAAAGAAACCCACCACATACGGAGGCCATCCACAATCTCGAAGCAGTTTCTTCAATGAAGGACAACCATCAAGGGATGCCAAACAGTATCCTTACAACAAAGGGACAAGCCACCAGCAACCAGAAAGAAAACCATTTTTCTCACCACACTGGAGATCAAGGCATGAAGTACAAAAACTCACCTCTAGATACCCCGACAGTCAAAGTTCCAATGACATAGATAGTTACCATGAAAGGAAATGGCTAAGAAACCAGCAACCTGCACGAGGAGGATGCATTACCAATAACACCAGCAGAACAGTACAAAGAAGATAGTATGGGTCTGAAGGTGCCAACAGCACTACAATTTCCGAAGAACACCACCACAAGAAGGCTCATATTCAAGGATCATGGGCAACTCCTCTGCCGCCCATCTCTATACTCCTACCAAATGTAGCGGGTATATCACTAGAAGAGGCAGAGCCATCCTCACCTCAGCCCGAAGAAAGCATCCCCTCACCTACCAACATAAGAAGGCCGTAGCTGTTGGAAGCATTGGAAGATTATTCCACGGCTCTCCAGAAGCACTATGACCAACTCCAAGATTGGTTGTTCACCAAACATAAGAAGGCCGTAGCTGTTGGAAGCATTGGAAGATTATTCCACGGCTCTCCAGAAGCACTATGACCAACTCCAAGATTGGTTGTTCACCATCATGATGTCCTCCAACAAACAGCAAAGCAACAACCAGCAAGAAAGGGACGACATCCACCACCAGCCAAGCAGCATGGGAAGAAGTAAGTACTACCCTGAGATCTTTCTTCCGGATGTCCACCTCCGGGAATCAATTGTCATGTGCATGAAAATGCCATGGACATTCTCAGAAGCTCATCTAGAAGAGGCAACCAGAAAAAGAGCATAGAGTTGGAGCACAAGATACAAAAGTGACTAGTTTGGATCCTGGAGAGTGGACCAAATCCCTCACGAAACAGACAAAGAAACAGATCCCTCACCAAATCCCTCCGTATGAGCTTCCCGGCTCTGAAGATGCGCTCAACTCTACCTGTCTCCACCCTGAGGCAATGGGATGAAACCCGTATCTGGCCAATCGCAATCTGCATGGCATGTGAACACTCAAGTAGCCTGGCTACTGGATGAATCCATCCTTAGTGAGCATGAGGAAGTGATCTCTGTAGAAGTGCATCTTCCTTGGGAGCTCCGGAGGTGTGATCCATGTGCAATCGGTGTAAAGGCAGAGGAGATCTAACCGGATAACCTAGTTGGTATCCTCGTGAGAGAGCCGGAGAAAAGGGGAGTCCAAACTATCCTGAAGGAGGGGTAGGCGGTCCACGCGGTGCCCATATACTAAGAACCGAGTGGAAAGTAATGCATACCATACTGCATAGTATCCCTCAAGTGCTAGCTGTCTCGAGGACTCCAGGGCAAGCCTCGGGTACCTACGGGGATCCATGTGACTGATGTGATGGAGGTATGTGACGGTCTGGAAGAGTGCATCCACTACCATCGGGGCTGCAGCAAACTCTGCCTGGATAATCTGGTGTGGGACTGATGGTTTGCTGTGGATCATACAGGAGAACATCATGACCTAGGGCCTCTCAACTCGCTGCCAATCCTCATCGGATAAATCTGGCACCCAGAAGGCTACTCCATACATCAAGGCTTGTGTGACAAGGGTGTCAAAAAGCCAACCCTTCGTCCTGGGCTCCTGGCCACTCAAGTAAGGTCAAGGCTGCATATCCCCGTATCACTCTGGCATGTGCTGCAGGAAGCATGGTGGAGCGTGGGCCACTGAAAGTGACACCAAGGTAGACATAGGATGAGACAATCTCCACAGGATCCCCTCTATATGTGAAGCTCAATTTGGATGTGAAAGGGCGAGAAGTATTAAAGACCATTACCTTGGTTTTACCAAGGTTAACAGAGAGGTCCCGCTGAGTGCAGAAGACCTGTAAGGCATCCAAGTGTCTCTAAAGCCCCTCAGCTGAGTCTGAGAGGAGGAGGATGTCATCTCCATAAAGTAGTATGGGGATCAATACACTTGCCAGTGTGGGACCAGCCCCGCCTAATCCGTCAATGAAGCTCAAGATCTCATCAATGTAGAGGCCGAAAAGAGTGGGTGATAGAGGGCAGCTCTATTTCACCCCAATAGTGCTGGAAATCTCCTGTGATGTACCTCCTGGGGCTCTCACTCATCCGGTGACGGACTCATAAAGCGCGAAGATGCTGCAAACCATGTCAGATGATGGGACTCCTATCTCCTGTAGACGGTGTAGGAGACGGGCTCGGGGTACAGTATCAAAAGCTTTGCGGAAATCCACAAAGCAGCAATAAATCCTTTGATGTCGTGCTCTACCCTCCTCTATGATGGTGTGATGGCCGTACGGATGCGAGCCCTGTACGAGCGGACGCCCGGCACGAACACACGTCGTCTTTGCCGCACGCGGCCTCTTCTAGCTCATGACTCGGCTCCACGGGCCCGTCGAGCGCGTCTCGCGCGTTTGCCTTGCGGGTCTCACCGATCACTTGCATCGATGCCCGGCTCCGGCTCCCTCGGCCTCGGCTCGGGACTTGCCTTCCATCCATGATCCACCGGCCCGGCCTCTTCTCGGCCCGTCAGCACGGCACGGCGCGCCGGCCTCGACGGGCGGCCGTTTTTCCACCATTCGGTCCCGTCGGCGTTTTCGGTCCCGACTCCGTCAAGGTGGGGAGGGCATCCCCCAGAGGCACTCGGCACCCGCAAACCTCACTCGCAACGCGGGAGGCCTAACGTGCCTACCCGGTGCGTGAGTGCGTCTAGGTGCCTACCATGGGTCCATGCCTTGCCTCTCCAAGCACTTCCTCCCCATATAGATGCATTATATTCGGGGCGGTCAAGCATCCCTCCCGGGCACCAAGTCCCTCCGGATAGAAATCCCAACCGCGCGACGCATCACATACACCCCCCCTTTATAGAATTGACGCCCTCGTCAATTACTTTTGAAACCAAAGGTTGGATGTATGTCCTCATATAACGCATCTGTGCAAAGTGATAGATATTTTACTGAAGGACAGGAGGTCTTTACCCTGCTTTATAGCCATGAGCAAGGTCAGTGTCTAACCCGTTTACAAAAGAAAAACTGTGCATATGTGTCTTTTTATCATTTTTTCTTTTTTTTTTGTCTTTTTCATCTAAATGGCCTGGACTTCAAGCCCCCGCTTGAGAGTCCCCCAATCCCCACAAAATTGGCGAGGTGACTGCGTGGTCTCGCCGAAGCTCCTGTCTGAGCTGAGTAAGAGTGATTACCTTAAGCAATGCAATGTTGCCCGGAAAGTAAGAGTCTTCAAGGAAGTCGAGATTTGTCGCCGAGTTGACGCCAACTTGGTTGCAACATCTCTTCTTCAAATCTGACTTCACATTTCCTTTTCGTTGGAGCGTTGTCTTGAGCCTTGATGCTCGCCGATGCCCCTTGCGCTCTTTGTGCCGAATCTTTAATGGACAAGAGTTGCCCACCTCACTGACGCCAGCTTGGTTTGCCCCTTCTTGTGCCACTTCACATTCTGCACTTGGTTGCCTTGGACCTTGACGCCCTGCTTCAACCTGTTTTGGTACATAAGTGCATTGATTCTCTGTGACAAAGTGCCTTTGGCCCACCTGACTCCAAGTGAAACCACCGCGAACCTTTGGCATTCGAACCTTTGCACTTCTTCGGCTTTGGTTCACCTAACTTGAGTGCTCTAGCCTGCCTTGACTCCAAGACCTGCTTTGCCATGCTCCAGCCAAACTGTCCCTCAACCTGTTCAGGCGGTCTTGACCTTTACACCAGAATCTGCCTGTTCCTGTTCACCAAGGCGCAAAGTCCCTCCACTCTGTCTTGCTCGGGCCCCCATGACACCATGACGACCTTCACACGGCTTCGTTTCTTGACTCTGCACCATCACCTTGAACCTTTGACGTTCAGAATGTGTCATGCCGTACTGCGAAGCACCGGTCTTCTTAGACGTCATCCCAACAAGCTCTGCTTGGATGGCTAGGAGCCAAGTTTCACCTGCTTGAACTTCGTCTTGGGCCGGATCTTCTTCTTTTTTTCTTTTTTTTTTTTCCGAGAAAAGATCCTTTCATTAGTTATATAAAAACGCCCGTAGGGCTACAAAAGATCTCTCCTGCTCCTAAGAGAGAGAAGAGCAGTGAATACATCATGGCAGCCCGGGAGACTCTCCCTAGGTGCTGCAAAATACAAGCATCAGTATAAAGAACTGAGCGGCTAAATCATACAATAGGGGGGGGGGAAGAGCCAAACAGGTGGCCTGTAGTGCCAACGGGGGGATCCCGTGTGTAAGGTGTAGAACGGGCCACAGCGCCAAGTGGTGTGAAAGGCCTGGCGCCGTAAGATCGCCTCATCCGAGGTCTCCCCGGATGCGGTCATACTGTCCACGCAGGGTGTGGATCAACTCCTGCCAAATCCCCCGAACAGTCTCTGCTGGTGGCTCTAATCTCCCCTCAAAGGCCGTAAAGCACCGGGCCCTCCAGGTGAACCAGATGGTGAGGCTGCTGAGGAGCTCCCATCGTAAATCCCTCTCCTGTGTCCAGCTGGCGGACGAGAAATCCGGTGCCGGAACCAGGCGAGGCTGGCCCCTAATAAATCTGATGGCCTGACTGCCCTGCTCCATCTCATAGCCCATAGCAGGCCCTGACGAAGTCGACCAAGCAGCGGCACCCCACGTAAACATACCCTCTGGAGAGAGGGGGGCCAGAATACGCAGTATCCGCAGCCAAATCTGTTGTGCCTGAGGGCAGTCCCAAAGGCAATGTCTCTGTGTCTCCATAGGGTGGCCGCATCGGACGCAGGCCGCCGGAAGACCGCTGTAAACAAGCCAAGTGCCAACTGCTGAGCCCCTGTGGGCGACCAGCCACTGAAAAGCCGAGATCCCGCGGGCCTGCCGACTAGCCCAGAGCCGAGCCCAGAAATCCTCCAGGAACTCCTGTGAGAGTCCCTGCAATCGCCAATGCCCTACTGCCGTTGGAGAAACCGTCCTCCTCGCCGTCAAAATATGCCGTCCCAGCCGAACAGTATACTGGAAAAAGGTGATCTCTGTGGCCTCAAGGGATGCATAAGGATCATGCCACTCGTACTCCCCGGGGTCCCACTGTAGCCGGGCCAAGGGGCGCGCTGCATATGCCCATATGCGCCAATCCGGGAGCACATCAGCAGGGTCGGGGTCAATATGCCACTTCCGAGAAGCGGCAGCCACTACCCGAATCTTCTGAAAGGTGCACTCTGCAACCAAAGGCGACTCCACCTCCACTCTCTGGAGTCTGCCCTCATCCTGAATCTCATAGTAGAGGCATCTGCCATCCTCAGTGCTAGCTCTGACAGCAATCAGGATCTCCAACTGTGTAAAGGCTCCCATCCACCGTGGGGCCACTGGCTCGAGAGGTGTGAACCACTCCTCTGTAAGTGCCTCCTGAATATCATCTCTCATAATCAACCCCCCTCTGAAGTGACTCAGCCTCTCCACCTGGATCTCCTCTGGTAGACTGCAGAAAGCCTACCAGTCTCCAAAACTACGAGCTGGGCCTGCCGCTAAAGGTCCCCAGGCTAGACGAGGCCGAGAACCCAGCATATGACCCTGCTCCGTACGAACCGCTGGGCTCCAGATGAGCGGCTGCCTGGCCCGCTCCTCAACACAATAAGGAGGCCGCTGAGAGAGCCCCGGTCTCAACAGCTCCCAAGCTCTCAGGATACTCAAAGCAAATCTGTCCTCCCATCCTCTACTGAGGCCTGTCCTCCTCATCTCTATGAAGATCCAGCGAATCTCTGGTGCCCAAGTACCCCCTGCAGGGGGCGCCCGAGCCTGCAGTCGCTGCAAGAGCTCTTTCCAAGGCTCAGCGCCTGGAAGCAACCCCCGAACAATAAGCTTCCCCAATAAGGCTCTACTCTGATCGACTGGATCTATAATGCCCAAACCGCCCTGAGCCAGCGGAAGTGTAATAACTGCCCATGCAACCTTTGCCCGAGCTGGCTGACCGTCCCGCCCAGACCACAGAAAGTTCCTGATCAGCCTCTGTACCTGGCTGATGCAAGAGCTCGAGAAAATCCAGCAAGACGTAATGTACCACATGGTCGCTAACAGCACCTGATTTGCCACCACCACCCTCCCAGCCAAGGATAGTCGAGCTGTACTCCAATACAATAGCTTCTTCCGAATGCTCAGAAGAAGCGGGGCAATCTGCTGCTCAGGTGACAAATCGAGGCCAATCTGGCATCCCAAATACCGCACTGCTGTGCCTGGAGGAATCCATCTAAAACCGGGGTCCGGGCTCCATGCCGGAGTGGGAGCACTACTGATCCAAAAGGCCACTATCTTGCGCCAATTGATCAATGCTCCCGAAGCTGCACTAAAAACCTGGAGCGACTGCTCAGCCCGAATAAGATTGGCCTCTTGGCCATGCAAAAATAAGCCCGTGTCGTCTGCAAACTCAGCATCAAGCAAATCCTCCCCCCGGACTGGGAGCTGAAGTCCTCTCAAACCAACCTCCTCTGCCGTCAAATACATACTCATAGCCTCCGCAAAGAAGAGAAAAAGGAAAGGGGCGAGAGGACACCCCTGACGGACTGATCTGGTCAGCTCAAAACTCGGCCCCCGTCCTCCTGCAATCAGCACCTGGCTGCGAGCTGTGGAATACAGAGCTGCCACCCCTCTGATCCATCCTGGCTCAAAGCCCAGGCGAAGCATAGTGCCCTCTAAGAATCCCCAATCAACTCTATCGTATGCCTTCTCAAAATTGAGAAGCATCACGACCAAGTCCTCGCCAAGAAATCTAGCTCGGGCCGTCGCCTCCCAGAAAGTAAAGATGTTGTCAAGGATACTGCGCTCCTTGACAAATCCTGTCTGAGTAGCATGAATCAACTCCCCCAGGAAGGGCTGGATCCTCAAACTCAAGGCCTTTGCTAAGACCTTGTAGACAGTATTGAGGATCGTAATAGGCCTCCAATGCCGAATGTCATCTGATACTCCCTCTCCCTTGGGGATAAGATAGATCAAGCCCTTTGAAAAGCTCTGCGGCATCACCCCAGTGTCCAAAACATGCTGAAAGCCCCTGCGGAGGCCTGGCCCCAAAAGGTCCCAATAGCGCATAAAAAAGGCCGGCGTCAGTCCGTCCTCCACTGGGCAACTATGTCGCGGCAGGACCCTCAAGGCCTCGGCAAGCTCAATCTCTGACAGAGGCGCACCTAGAACTGTACGCATATGGTCTGTGACCCTCCTCTGCACATGGGCCCACACAGTCTGTCTGCAAACATCTCGATCCTCAGTGGCTGGCTCCGCTGAAAGCAGGTCACTATAAAAAGCAGTGGCAATGGCTCTGATCTCCCCGAGCTCAGTAGCTACCGATCCATCCGGTCTACCAAGCTGGCGGACTCCTGCTCGCGCATGACGGGGTCCAGTGATCTCAAAAAACTCCCCAGTCACTCTATCACCAAGCTGCGTCCACTGAGAGGCCTGACGACGATAATAAAACTCATGTCTCTGCTCCTCTACCTCTCTAACCTCCTGGCGTGCCTGGCTCAGCTGGGACGCCACCCACTCACATGCAGGCTGCTGCTCCTGAAGGCGCTGTAGCGAAGCAAGGCTGCGTCTCAGCCGTTGCTCCCGCTCGCGAATCTCTCCCAGTCGTGTCAAAGCTGCAGCGTGCAGAAAAGAGCTAAGATCAATGAGTCCCTGGGCACACTGGCCCGCTGCATCCTGGTCAGAGCACTGACTATCATGCCAGATCCTCTCAATGTCCTCAGCGAGACTGGGATCTGCAAGTACCCTCTCTGGGATCCTCAACTGCAAGCTGGGCTCCCGTGTCCCCTCCTCCAATGTCAATATAACTGGCGCATGATCTGAAAATGAGGTGCCAGCGAGAATGCCGACGGAGCCCCCTCGCTCCCCTAACCAATCGCCCACATAAAAGCGATCAATCCGTGATAGATTAGTCCCTCCGTGCCGGCGATCCGACCGAGAGAAACTAAGACTGTCCTGAGACCGGGAGAAAGCCCCATGCTGCCATGCATCAGTGATCCTCAGTGACATGCAAAACCGGTCCCAAGCTGCAAGCTCCGTGCCGTGCACTGTAACATGACTGCCTCCCACCCTATCTGCCGGGTCCTCAAGCATGTTGAAGTCTCCCCCAACACACCAATGTGCGGCCTCTGGCAATGCATCTGTAACCTGAGTCCAGAACTCTGCTCTGGCACTAGCATGATTGGGCGCATAGATGTTGAGCACACCCAATAGCTCATCATGCATCCTCAGAATGACATACTGTGCTCTACCAGGCACAATGATCCCTCGATCCACAATGGCCTGCCGCCATACATCTGCAATAACCATGCATACTCCTCCCTGTCCACCCAAAGGACCAAACCCTGCAGACCAAAAAGTGTCCCATCTACCAGGCATCACCGAACCATATCTCTGGATCCTGCTCTCACCCAAGTGGTGCTCCTGCATCATCAAAATGTCAATGCTGCCACCAACCAGGCATCTCTGAAGCTCCTGCCTCAAGCAACCTCGATAGCGTATAAAGTGTGCTCCGCCAAGGCCCTGTACATTCCATGAGATGATCCTCATGGATGCCCTGCTGAGGTGGATGCTGTCTCAGCCGTACGCCGGGCCTTCACAAGCGGCTTGGATGGAGAGTAGTCCCCATCCGAGCGGCTGCGAATCTGCCCACCCGGTGTACTACAAGAATCCCGGATCAGGCACCAGTGGCTGTGGCCCATGGCGACTGCCTCCTGCTCTGACAGAGAAACCTCGTGTATACTCACATATCTAGGGTCGCGTGCCAAGTCTGCCACTATGCGCACGACCAAATGCCGAATCCCTGAGGTATCCACACTCCCGGGATCCAAGAAAAAATGAGCCAACTCCCAAAGTCGGCCTATCACATCTGTCACCTCCAGATCGCTCATGTGGTGAGAAAACTCAACTGCCTGAGTCTTCAAAGTGCTGAGAGCGAGCTCTAGAGTCCACTCCCGATCACAAGGTCCACATAGAGGGAACGAGAAGGCCACCGCTGAGTCTAGTGCCTCCTCCCCGCGGGCCGGAGGTATCACTACATGAACTCGAATGGGTGCTGGCTCATGGGGGCCCTCTGCTCCAAAAAGCCGTGTAAAGGTATAATCAAAGGCCTCCGAGCGCTGTCTAATGCCAAGGCGACTCAGCCGACTGCGGATAGATGAAATCCGTGAGGCCCTAATCGGCATAGGTCTCCTCTGTGATGCTCGAGCGAGGTCAGTGCTCAGCGCTCTCCGGACTGCAGGTGAGCGCCAGGGAACTGCCAGGGTCTCCCGGGAAGGTGAGGCGGGCGGAGGGGGAGGAGGGGGAGGCGAAGGAGGTGGAGAGGGAGCCGCTGCCGAAACCGGAGCGGGGGCGGGAGGAGGCGAAGGTGGAAGCGAGGCGGTGGGAGGGGACGGGGGTGGGGGGGGTGAAGGAGGGGGAGCTGGCATCTCCTGGTCCTCGGTCGCTGCAGGGGTCTCCTCCTGAAGGGGAGCAAAGCTGTTCCTCACGGGAACCCAGTGAGGCTGAGACTGTGGCTGCTGCTGCAGCGGTCTCTGGGCATGCTGCTGTGGCTGTCTCCCTCGGCGGCGCCCCTGTCCAGGCTGCCACTCCGAGGTCTCTGTGGCCTGAGCAGGCGTCCCTGAGGCAGCCTGCCGAGCCGAATCTGTGGGCGGGCCATCAGTAGCCTGCTGTGCTGTGGTGAGGGTCGAGGTCTCTTGCGAGGGCAGGCCTTGGCCAGATGACCGACTTGCCTGCAAATGAAGCACTAGTTCGGGAGCCCCGAGAACTCCACTCTCTGATCTATCCACCCCCCCCCCTATCCTAGGTAGCTGAATGACCTTAGGAAGGGAGGAGATGTCAGACACCAACACTCTGACCGAAGGTAGCCCAGCTGCTCTGGCCACCACTGAAGCTGCTGAGGGGCCCGTCTCTAGTACCGAGCCCACCAATGCTCCGAGCCTGGAGAGGAGCGGAAGATACTCCCGGCGGAGACCAGGGAAACAAACTGTAATATGGAAGAGGCGCTCTCCCTGCTCCGCCGCTGCTGGGTCAAATCCATGCTGCCAAGGTCTGAAGAAAGCCCGAGCACCCCTGATGTCCAGAGGACTCATGGTAAGGACCTTGGCAACGCTCTGGGCGGCCTCGAACTCGATCTGATAATGGCCCCGGCCCAGGAGCTGTACATCCAGGATCTTGCCCACATCTGCAAGAAGGCGAGCCTGAAGAAGATCCCTGATCTCCCCTCTACTGGGGCGAGTGCCGACTATACGGCAGATGGTGGAATGAGCCTGGAGGCGTTCCACCTCTGCGGTGAGGCTCGCTTCCTCTTCCGGCGAAAGAGAAAGCCTGATGGGGATGTCCTCGGCGGGGGCGGGCGAGGGGGCTGCGGATGAGTCCCTCTGAGACGAGGCGGGAGGAGTCTCCATCAAAGTCTGAAGCTCAGGCGAAGGCGAGGCGAAAGCGGAAAACCTGCAAGAAGCGGGCTGCACACAAAGAGGCGGAAGACCGGATGAAAATGAAGAAAAACAAAACCCCCTGGGGGTGAAAAACAGCACGAAAGAGGAGGGAGGGGGCGAAAACGAAGGAGAAGCCCTAAGGGGGGGGGCGGCAACAACGCGAAAGGGAGGGGAGGCGGGGCGCTGCTGAAGGGAGGCGGGCGCGAACAGGCGGAGAGGTGGGGGGCGAACAGGCAACAAAGGGGAGGGGGAGCGAACAGGCGAAGAGGGGGGGGGCGAAAAGACGAAGAGGCGGCTAGGAGGGGGGGGACAAAATGGCGAGGAGGGGGGAGGCGCAGCAGCGAGGCAGGAGGGGGCGCAACGGCGAGAAGAAGGGGGCGAAGGCAGGCGGGGGGTGGAGGGGCGAACAGGCGGAGAGGTGGGGGGCGAACAGGCGACAGAGGGAGGGGGGGCGAACAGGCAGAGAGGTGGGGGGCGAATAGGCGACAGAGGGAGGGGGGGCGAACAGGCGGGCGCGCAGTGCAGGGTGGAGGCGGGAGCTTCAGCGAGCTACGAAATTCTAGATGCTCCAAAGTTAGCAAAACGCTCACTCAAATCAGAAAATCGGGCCGGATCTTCTTTTCTGCACCCTCTTTGCCCTTTGGCTAGATCTGAGTGCTTTCCACAACCAAGCTGCCATTGAACTTCAGTGAGCCAGCTGCCAGTTTGACCCACCCAACTGCATGCACATTGCCACCTGCACACCCAGCTGTTTCCATCTTCTCGTAACTTGGTCCAAGAACGCGCCTTCGAACTTCAGTGAGCCAACTGCCACTTTGACCCACCCAACTGCATGCACACTGCCACTTGCACATCCAGCTGTTTCTGTCTTCAAGTGTGACCTTGGAGAGCCAAACGACTCCGGTCCACTTGCCCAACTCCAGTTGTACAAAGTCACGCCCTCACCCAGAGTGCTATGTGCCCAGCACTACGGTTCCATGCCTGCGCTTGAGCGATCACAAGTAGTCCCCTTCCTTGAACTTGCTTTCCAAAGCCTTTCAACTCGTGAGCCGCACAACCTGAGTCCACGAGGAGTGAGTCCAGCTATACCCGTTTGCTCCTTCATCTAGAGTGCTATCTGCCCGGCACCACGGTCCTTAGGCTGCAATCCAGAGCTCCCAAGTAGTCCCCTTCTTCAAACCTGCTTTCCCAAATCACACAGCTCTTGTGCCCCTGCAGCCCTTGCTGGCTTGATATGGCACGTTCCCGCAGCATGGCCCTCCCCAGATTGCTCCAGTTCGGGCCGGTGTGTGCCCTCGGCACGATGGAACCTTTGGACCTTTACGGGTTGCCCAGGGCTCTTGGCGCCATCGCGCGGACTTACCCTCACCCAGGCGAGTTTTCGGAGAAGAAAGTGACGCATGCACCACGGCGGGCTACACGGCCACAGAGAATGCCAAGGGGTCTTGGTGCCTCTTCTTTAGGACTTACCCTCACCCGGCAGAGACTTCGGAGGAGAAGTGATGCGTGCACCACGGCGGGCTACACGGCCACAAGAGGAAGCCCAGGGCTCCTGGTGCCGTCGCGTGGACTTACCCTCACCCAGGCAGAGACTTCGGAGGAACGGTGACGCGTGCGCGCTGGCCTCGGCGGGCGGCACGGCCACAAGGAACAGAAGCCCAGGGCTCTTGGTGCCTCTTCTTAGGACTTACCCTCACCCAGGCAGAACGTCGGAGAAGAGGAGAGAAAACCCAGGGCTCTTGGTGCCTCTTCTTAGGACTTACCCTCACCCCAAGCGGAACGTGAAGGTTCCTTGTATGGCTCTTCATAGCCTGAACCGGGTATTGACGCCTTCTGTCTCACCCTACTTTTGCACTGCAAAGGAGTGCGGGCTCGGCTTTGCTGCTTCGCCCTTGACGATCCTGGGTTGATATGGGGAGGCTTCGGCTCCTTCCGGCCTAGACCTCGTTGCTCTCTCTGCACATGGAGAAGATGGGGCTTCAGCTTTGCTGCTTCCACCCAAGGCGCAATCCTTTATGATCTGAAAGGGCGTCGGCTTCTCCTACCTAGCCCGTTGTCTTCGTGGTGAGGGTTGGTGGCTGCTTCGCCACGAGGCTCGTCATGGCCTCGGCGGCGGACGCCTTTGCCGCTTGCTTTATCCCAAAAGATTGGCTCGGCAGCATCTTTCTGCTCTTCATGGGCACCACACCAACACGACGTCCCATTCCGCCGCATCCAGTTTCTTAGCATAAGCGGACCCGGTCCCATTCCCGACACTGCCTCCACATGCGTGGCCCCTTTGTCTTTGTCTTTTCTTTGACCTTGAGTGACTCCCAGCCCGCGGTCCTCATCTGAGGTGCTACCGGTCCATGCGCCACCCTTGTCTTGCCAGCCTCGCCGTTTTCTTCAAAGCATCACCGCCGTTGGTGGTAACTCTGAAAAATCCCGAAGCCCGCTGATCTCCCTTTGCTGGAAGTGCTGACGGCCCCCACAAGGATCAAGTTGGAATGCTCCTTCGTTCAGCTCTTTGCCAACATCGCATGTTGGACTTTGCACCCGGGACCTCACCTTGCTTGGAACCCAACTGTCCACTGGCCCCAAAACATGTCGGCCGACTCCGGAATTTCCTCGAAAGGACCACGCGGTTGCGATCCCCTCGGAAAACTGATCATTTTTCATATATAACATGTCCCCAAATTCCTTCGTCTTGGCACCCGACGGGAGCTGCGCGGTCGACCCCCCGACGCCGTCAGCTTGGGGTCCCGACGGGTCCGGCCGACCATGCCATCCTGTGCCTTGTACCCCGCTCCTCGAGGTCGGTAAAGGTCACCACGGGCAAATTCGCCGTCTTGAAGCTCAAATCTCAGTCGGCAGTTTTGTGCCGTTTTTCGGCTCATGGCCGTCACTTGGGCTCGACTCGCCGTTTCGCCATTTTCGGCCTTTTTGCCCTTTTCGACATTTCCGTCGTTTTGTAACCGTTTTGGCTCTGATACCAAGTGTGATGGCCGTACGGACGCGAGCCCTGTACGAGCGGACGCCCGGCACGAGCACACCACGTCTTTGCTGCACGCGGCCTCTTCTAGCTCATGACTCCGGCTCCACGGGCCCGTCGAGCGCGTCGAGCGCATTTGCCTTGCGGGTCTCACCAATCACTTGCATCCCGGCTCCGGCTCCGGCTCCCTCGGCCTCGGCTCGGGACTTGCCTTCCATCCATGATCCGCCGGCCCAGCCTCTTCGCGGCCCGTCGGCACGGCACGGCGCACCGGCCTCGGTGGGCGGCCGTTTTTCCACCGTTCGGTCCCGTCGGCGTTTTCGGTCCCCCGGAGGCACTCGGCACCCGCAAACCTCACTCGCAACGCGAGAGGCCTAACGTGCCTACCCGGTGCGTGAGTGCGTCTAGGTGCCTACCATGGGTCCATGCCTTGCCTCTCCAAGCACTTCCTCCCCATATAGATGCATTATATTCGGGGCGGTCAAGCATCCCTCCCGGGCACCAAGTCCCTCCGGATAGAAATCCCAACCGCGCGACGCATCACGAAAAACGGCCGAAACGGCCAAAAAACGGCCGACGCGTCACATACCTAACGTGCCTCCGGGGGCGAGTGCGTCTAGGTGCCTACCATGGGTCCATGCCTTGCCTCTCCAAGCACTTCCTCCCCATATAGATGCATTATATTCGGGGCGGTCAAGCATCCCTCCCGGGCACCAAGTCCCTCCGGATAGAAATCCCAACCGCGCGACGCGTCACGAAAAACGGCCGAAACGGTCGAAAAACGGCCGACGCGTCGCAGATGGCATGGAGGGTGAAGATGTGGTCAAGGGTAGAGTAGCTCCTCTGAAAGCCAACCTGTCCTGAAGCTCTGCATTGTTGGCTCTCTGCAAATGAACTGAGCTCCGTCTCTCGCACTGATCCATAGAGTTTGGCCAATGTTTTGCCAATCATGATCATCGTGTAATTATTAGGATCAAGTGGATCTCCGGCTTTGAGGATGGGGGTGATGGTGTTGGTGGGCCAAGAGGGTGGAAAACCTTCACAAAGGGCTCTATTGAACATGTAGGCTAGTATGGCGCCAGAGTATTATCGGCATGCGAGATGTACTCGGTAGTGAGTCCCTCATGATCCTGGCCTCACTCATTACGTAGTCTACGAATGGCCTTGAGAACCATGCCCCTTGTGAAGAAAGTGGAGTTGGTGGGACGGGGATCTGGTGGTGGGGGTAGGGGTGGCTGATGGGGGGTATGATAAGAGGGAGCGTGCATAAGAGTGCCATGTGTCCGAGCAGGTGATAGGTGTGGGGGGGGGGGGTGATGTTCTCAGAGTTTCCTCCAGGCCTCTTTGCAGTTCGACCCCAAGAAAGTCGGTATAAGTCATCCTCTTTGCGAGCGCAGAACTCCCATTTCTTGTGTTGGGTGAGCCGTTGAGAAATCCGTTGCGCTTGGCGCTTCATGATTTTCCCAATCCGTGCCTCATGCTTAAGACAGTTCTGGGGCATGGAACCACAAGGTGGCTTGTTGGCGGTAGACCGCCGCGTGCAGATAAAAGAAGTGGTGGCAGATGTGTGGAGTATGGTGGTGAGTTGTGATGTGAGGGTGGATAGGGGGATAATAGGTTCCACATCCCGGAGTTGGCGGTAGTTGTGGTTGGAGTAAACAAGGTCAAGCTCGTGATCAAAAAGGGCCTGGGTGTAATGTGAGATGGGGGGTGGTGGCGGAGGGACGGGTGGTGTGCAGATAAGAGTGAAAGAGAGGTAGGCATGGTCAGCTTCAAAGGGGGATGGCGGGATGGAGAAGTCAGGGAGAAGGTGTGCCAAAGCCGGAGATCCCATGAGGTAGTCCACGGTGCTAGTACCTCTTGGGTGAGGGAAAGAGGTGACGGCGTCGGAGGAGGGCCATCAGGACATCCCGTTATAGATAACGAGACCATGTGCAGCTCCCAGCTCTAAGCATTTAATGCTGCGAAAACAGCATTTAATGCTGTGCACAGTTGTGCTGCCCCAATGCTGCTGTCGGCCAGGTTTATTACTCCTAGCTGCTGCCTATAAGCAGCTGTCGGCCTGTCCCATCTACTGCTGGGGCTGGCCGACTAGGCCTTACAGCCTAGATTGACTGTTGCATGGGCTACCCAAGAGTGCCCATGAGGAATGGGCTGGCCGACCAGGCCTTACAGCCTAGATGGGCTGTTGCATGGGCTACCCAAGAGTGCCCATGAGGAATGGGCTGCCCATGGCACAATGCAGAGCTATCAGTACACACATTTGTACTCATGCCCATGTATGCCTACATGCTAATGATGCTTCTGATGCAAGACCTAATCTATGGCTGACTGCTACATGCACTTATATGATGGGATTCTCCAAGTGGGTTAAGAGGACTGACTCCCGACTTCTATGGCTCGGAGACTGACCTACATAGCTCGTCCTCAACTGTCCTTAGACTGAGGGCTCACAATGGGGTCACGCCATACGACAAATGTTCCTAAAAAGGTACTATTATTGTACAAAATGTTGCACTGTTGATGATGCGGTGTCACTGTGTACCCCAGTGCAGGGTGCACGCAACAAGTGTCCTAGGCAGAGCCTGATCCAGTTCTACATCATTCTAGAGGGTGACTCACAGGACAGACTAGCACTGTTCCATTTGCAGGACTTGCACACGTGACCAAAACCGTGTATGGGACTTGTACACCTGACCGTGGACGCTTAGAGTGGAACCCTGGCTGACTCGTCCCGAACTAAGGCTCACAAGGGACCAGTTTACCATTCCAGGTCCTACACCTATGGTACAGTTATGTCCACGTGGCATCCAAGTGCGAGATGCATGTGACCCAGGTATAATATCTAGATATTATTTAACCCCTCTAAGAGTGGGTTCACACACACACACAAACACAAAACAGTGTTCACACATGCCTACACACTAGCTTTGACTCCAAACACCTGCACCGGAACCTAGGGAACCAAAGACTGAGAACGTGAAACTTGCACCTCCTGGCGCCGCCCACCTCCTGATCCAGAGATAAATGCTCACAACGGTTACCAAAAGGCACTGTTTCCTCAGGGGGCCCACCTGCCTGGTGCCCTGGCTGGCCGTGCTCCTGTTGGGATTGGTGGTGACATCTGCTGGGCTGACTTGCTGGCCAGCATCCTCCCCCTGCATCTCGAAGTCAAGCTGACCGGGCGCACTCTCTCCGGGAGGGGAAGGAGGGTGGTGCTGAGCTCATGCATCCTCCGCCCGCGCAAGGGACCCTGAGGCAGCACCGGGGGGGGGGGGGGGGGGGGGGTCCTTGGCAGGCCTGGCGGTGTAGGCAGACCCGAGCAACGTGCCCCATCACACTGGCCAGGCAGTCCTGAATACTCAACCAGAGGCTACGCAAAGTCTGATGGAAGGAATCCCAGCTGCCCTTGCTACCACTGAGGCGGCAGTCTGGCGGGACTCCAGTACCTACCCGAACATCTGTGCAATCGAGGTAAGGAGAGGGTGATGCTCCTTCCTGAGGCTAGGAAAGCAGACAGACCAGGAAGCTGGAAACACCTGCAAGGGGGTGCATGGGCAAGGTGTAGATGACATCCAACAGCTCGAACACCAACTTGCTATCAAAGTACATCATACTTAAGGTAGGATGTGATTCATCCGTAACCTTATTAAGTATGGTTCTAAAGTTAAACACATTGACAGCTCTAACCATGACTTAGGGAATGAGCTCATGGCACGGATGTTTGCATATGAGAATGAAATTCCCTCCCCAAGATCCATTTTCCCGGAGGATTACATAGAAGACCCCACCGTAGAACAACAAATCACCGCCTAAAGGATGAATGGCTCAGAGACCAAGTTCTACAAGTGAACTACATTGCCGATCTTAATCGCATGACCACCAAGAACACACATGCACAAGCAGACAGAACCCTACATTGTTAACATTTTCAAAACACACCTAAGTTCTTGGCTTAAATTACCTGTAAATTTGGAGCCGTGTGTGGCTTTACATCTACTGCATTATTCTCCCAAAAGCTTCTCCTCAGCGTAGTCTACATCTTCCCATCATCTCTGTCAAGCTGCAGTAGCAAAACGCAAAATAAAAAATAAGAAAGTGACAAGAATATACATAGATGAAAGCCAGCAAAGACCTTAGGACTATAATTGCATGTACCATATCCTGGAAGAGCACTTGCTGCTGGGTATGTATTTATAATGGCCTGGGTCTGGATTGGACAACCAGCTCTCCCTCACAAAACAGGACATGTTTTTTGGGTTATATATCAACAAAAACAGCACTCTGAGGAGTTTTCTGGCATGCCATTCGTATCTGCCAATGAAGACCATTCAAAAGCCTCTACATCACAAAATATACTCTTTCTCATCTTTGTAAGATTCTTAAGCAGGCGATCCATCGTAGGATTTGTCAGCTTTTTGATGGGCAAGAAGTGGTTGGACAAAATTGTAAATTCAAGCATTACAATTTATTCTATACGCCCAATGGGTTGTAGCCCAGCTGGTAGAGTGCTCAACCCAGACCGGGGGGTCCCAAGTTTGAGTCCTTGCTGGCACTCCCCCATAGAACCCAAATATCACTGCCTTGGGCAGGTTTCTACACTGCCTTCGGGCAGGCACATCATACTACTTCTGAAGAATCTACTACTGGGAAAAAAAAATGTTCTACGCTAGTTATCTAGGACACCATATCAGGTGTTGTGATCAATCACAATATTGAAGTAGGTTAGCCTTGGGCTTATGAACAGAACTGGAGTAGCATCCTTTTTGAGGTCACTTTTTTAATCAAACTGGATACCATCTCATATGCAGGAGGCTTTTTTTAAGATCAGTTTGACGCATGATGTTGCCAAATTTGGATGGTGTATGATAATAATGGACTTTAGAGTGAAATTTGTTGGAGGTGTATGTGTAGCTGCTTTTTGTAGGGGGGAAATCATAAAGAGGTAATGTGCACAACATAGTCAAGAAGAAAAAGGTTAGTTGATGGTGATACCTTTGAGTGCATTGATTAAACAGTACAGGCAAGAGACCTTGGAGTGATTGGTGGCATGTAGAAAAGTCGGAACAGCATGGAAGTGAGTGGGGGATGCCACATATAAGAAAATGGCTGCAAAGTGTAATTTAACGATTGCTTTCCCCTCTTCAAAGTGATGTAGCCACCATGCATGGGCCACAGAACCTAGCCATAGAGGGAAGCCCCCTCACTTTGTTTGAAGATTGGTGCTAAGAGGCCGTAGAAGAAGCGTTTCAAACCTCCTCTATATGCTTAGTGAATAGATGGTACCCTTTCTTGTTATGCTTCTTGCTTATCTGTTGATATAGCAGGTCATAGGGATCTTTCCTTGTGGGTGCTTGTGGTCTCCTGTAATAAGAAAGTCTGCTTCCTGCTGTTGATGCTCAATCCGACTCTGGCCAGGCTACATCTAAAACCCATGCGCATTCTCTCTGTCTAGCGCTTTTAACTTCTGCTGCACAATGATGCGACCAAGCATCTGCATAGATGTTTGACATCAAAATGTATGCAGCAGCCTGCTTGGGCTGCAGATTTACTGCATAGTGAAATGCCTGTTTTGCCAGCTCTACGTTGCCATGTAAACGACATGCACCCAACAAGCACAGCCAAATGGTCAGATCAGGCTGCATTGGCATCCTCCCCAATATGTTGTCTACCCTCTTGAAGTCCCCCACACGCCCAAAGAGGTCTAGCATGCTGCCATACTGCTTCAAATCTGGACCTAATCCATAATCTCTGCTCAAGGATTCAAAATACTCAATGCCATTGACAACAAGGCCAGTATGGCTGCAAGCTGAGATAACCGACGTCAATGTTACCCCATTAGGCTTTAAACCTGCCAGATGCAGATTCTCAAACATGTGCAACGTTGCTACTGAGTCTCCAACTCCTGCATAACCAGCAATGCATGCAGTCCATGAACCAATCTGAGGCTCAGGGATTTCATTAAAGACTACCTGCGCATCTACCATGTTTGCACAACTCCCATATGCATGAACTAAAGTAGCTGCTATCGAGGGGATCCAATCATACCCAACACAAACAATGTGGAAGTGAAGCTGGTTACATGTTCCCAGGTGTCCTGTTTCACTGCAGGCTTGCAGCATGCAGATAAGTGTGACATAGTTTGAAGTCACATGCTCCTTTTGCATATGTTTATACAACTGTAAAGCATTCTCTCCTTGGCCCTCCGCAACATATAACGAGAGCATGGCATTGAAGGGATCAACATAATGGGGCGATAATGAAGAGAACGTGCTCTCTGCCTCCACAATGTTCCCACATTTGCCATACATACTCACAAGGGTCGTACCAACAAGGACGTCCGAGATGTATCCCTTCCTACAAGCATCTGAATGTAATGCCTGTCCAATTTCGAGAGACATAGCTTTAGTTGATAGTCCCTCCACAACAAAATCTTCCATCTCTGCAAGAGAACCACATGCTTGAAGGGCAGCCACAAACGTCAGCTGATTTGGACTCACTCTTTCCTCTTGCATCTGTCTGTACAACCACAAAGCTTTGTCCCCTTGGTTCTGCTCAACATAGGCTGAGAGCATGGCAGTCCATGACACGATGTTAGGTTGGGGCAATGCACAGAATGCTTCCTGTGCCTCCATGACTGCCCCACATTTGCCATACATACTCACAAGAGTGTTACCAACAAGGATGTCTAACGTGTGGCCCTTCCTCCAAGCATCTGCATGTAATGCCTGGACAATCTCCAGAGGCTTCACTTTGGTTGGTCTCCCCTCCAAAGTCAGAGCTTCTTCCTTCTCTGCAAGGCTGCCACATGCCTGAATGGAAACCACCAATGTCAGCTGGTTTGGACTCATGCCTTCTTCTTGCATCTGCCTGTACAATTGTAAAGCCTTGTCTCCTTGACCCTGCTCAACATATGCTGAGAGCATCGCATTCCATGACACGATGTCATGTCGGGACAATGCAACGAACACATCCTCTGCTTCCAAAATGGTCCCACATTTGCTATACATATTCAAAAGCGCCGTACCCACAAAGACATCCGATGTACAGCCCTTCCTACATGTATCTGCATGTAATTGCTTTCCGATTTCCAGAGCCAGCCCTTTTGTTGGATGGCCCTCCATTACGACAGCTTCTTCCTTTTCTGCAAGGATGCCACATGCCTGAAGGGCAAACACAATTGTGTGTAACTCTGGACTTATGCCTTCCTCGTGCATTTTTTTGTACAAGAGCAAAGCTCTCTCTCCTTCCCCATGCTGCACATATGCAGAGAGCATCGCATTCCATGACACAATATGAGGCTGAGACAATGTAACCAACACATCCTCTGCTTCTTCAACTGCACCACACTTGGTGTACATACACACAAGGGTGTTACAAACAAGGACATCAGATGTGTGGCCCTTCCTACAAGCATCCACATGAAATGCCCGTCCAATTTCCAGAGATATCACTTTGGTTGATCTCCCCTTCACATCAAGAGCTTCTTCCTTCTCTGCCAGGGTGCCACATGCCTGAAGGACAATCACAAATGTCGCCTGATTTGGAGTCACATGATCGTCTTGCATCTGTCTGTATGACATCAAAGCCTCCTCTCCTTGGCCCAGTTCAAAATATGCCGAGATCATTGCAGTCCACGACACAGTGTCGCGTCGGGACAACGCACAAAACACATCCTCTGCTTCCACAATGGCCTGACACTTCCCATACATACTCACAAGAGTGTTTCCAACAAAGAGATCCGATGCAAAGCCCTTGGACCGGGCATCTGCATGTAGTTTCTTGCCCTGTTTCATGTCAGACATGCTACCACAAGCTTTGAAGAGACTAACAAAAGTATAATGGTTAGGCTCAATGCCCTCTTCTTGCATGCATTGATACAGTTGAAGTGCCTCGTGCCCACGGCTGCAGTCAGCAAAAGCGGAGATCAGGGCAGTCCAGGAGAAGACAGTGCGGTGGGGTAGTGCACATGATACAAGTAGAGCATCTTCAATAGCACCACATTTTGCCAGGGTCACCACGAGGTAGTCACCCAGCAAGCCGGTAAGCTTTGCCCCATGTAGGTCAAGATGGGCATGGACTTGCTGGGCATGATGCAGGGCCTTGACCCTGTTACAAGCCTTGAGGAGGGAGAGGTAGATGTGGGTGGAGGGGGGTGTGTGCATGCGGAAGAGGGCATCCAGGGCCATGTCCAGCTGTCCTTCCTCGCATAGAGTTTGAAGAAGCTCTTCGCCATGCGAGTTCCCGCTTTGTTGACGTGATGCTGTTGCTGATGATGATAGTAATCGCAGTGGAGCACAGACGATTCTGTGCCGAAACCGAAGAAGAGCCATCTCCTGCCTTGTTAAATAAGAGAGACATTACGGCGAACATTTGCCGAGAGGAAGAGTCACGACCACCCAATTATCCTCGTTGGAAAAGAATGCTAATGCAGACCAGCGGGCTGTCGTGGCGCCAACAAGCCAGCCTCCAATGCCTCTGCAACTTCAAAGGTTCTTCGCCGCCGCCGCCGCCGCCGCCGCCGCCGCTCGAAAGATGAAACAGGCGGCATTCATACTCCCATTTTGTCCGCCCACGCGTTGTCCTTTCTCCACGTTGCGCGGGTCATGGCAACCCCATGTATGACGCGGCAACAAGTACCCAAAACTTCAAAAAAGATGAACTAATCATTGGTTTGGGCATTGCAAGCCATTCTTATAATTACAACATTTATAGTGCCATTTCATAGGTTAACCTCAAAATGGGTTTAACATTCATGTGTTCAAGCTGCTTAAATTGATAGAGTTGAGTTACCGAGCTATGCTTGACACCTGTCTTAGAAATCATTTCAACTAAACTACTATTGGACCCGCGTGTGGCTACGGCAGCTAGGGTTCCAAAAAAAAGAGCTGGTTTGCTTCAACATAGAACCATCTTCAAAGAACCGGAGAAAAAGCATACATGGTTTCTCCAAGATTTAGGCCATGTTTTAAGTAAACACAATACACAATTTCAAGTAACGTCATATATACATATCTCAAAATTACATCCATGTCTTACATAGATTTATAAAACGAGAACAATATCATTGTAATGTAGCATACAAAGACGCAAAAAGGACCAATATCACAGGTTCTCAAAATGTGTCATACAAAAAAATTATCTAAGTCAACAATGTCAAAATCAGCAAATTGAATTCTTTCCCTACAAGAAGGATCATTCATTTATCTCATAATATGCTATGTATTGTAGTGTACAAAGACACAAAAAGGACCAATATCACAAATTCTCAAAATGTATCACACAAAAAATTATATAAGTCAACAATATATATATATATCCATATAAGTCATCAATCTAAGTCAACAATGTAAAAACCGCAAATTGAATTCTTCCTCTACAAGAAGGATCATTCTTCTATCTCACAATACGCTCTGTACTGTAAGGCGATGATCCATCTCCTGCTAACTCTATTGTCGATGAGCGAAAAAGTCCTACACAAACAATACAGTGATAAATCAAATCTTTTAAAAAACCATATAATATAAAAACATAATCAAGATTACCTTGTACAATAAAACATTAAGTGGATGATACATGAGGAGCTCCATTATAAAACTCATAACAAATACTAACAATAATGATAGATGTAAGAAACAGCCAACCGTCTAGTATTAAACACCCCTCAAAAGATACAAAGCATCTCTCCATCTCTCTCCGAAATAAATAAACACCCCACTCTTCATCTAGAACACTAATTCCGTACAAATACTAACAATAATGATAGATGTAAGAAACAGCCAACCGTCTAGTATTAAACACCCCTCAAAAGATGCAAAGCATCTCTCCATCTCTCTCCGAAATAAATAAACACCCCACTCTTCATCTAGAACACTAATTCCGTACATCTCCAGAACTTTGTGGATGACTCTCACCATAAGGATATCAATGTCAAGCACTATCCTAAAATCAAAGCATAACAAATAGGTTATACAATTATTTATGCATAGGTTTAACAAATATTTATACCATGTCTCTCTGGCCTAATAATTATACTTATACTTACCCATCCCTATAGGCATCAATCATAATCGCTCCTACGTGACCCACAGTAATAGAAGCTGACCATAGAGGTGGCTCTATACAAACAAACATCAGTATATAGAATGTCATGTTTCATACTTTGCAATAAAGAGAAGTTATGCAATAGAGAATAACTAACCTATTATCCTTGAGGAAGGTATGTCCAATGTAAAGATAACCTCATACATGTCTGTTAAAACATGAACAACAAAAAAAGTACTTTTACCATAGATAAATGTATATAAAAAAGAAATCACAACAAAATAATAAGAAACTTGACTTGTCACTCTCAAGTCTTCAAGATCTCCTTATAAACAATGTTGTTTGTCGTAGGTGTATACCTTTGAAGATCATTAAATGAAGACTCTAGATCAGCATTATCCTCAAGCAATACTTTCACAGCATAAGGAGACCATACTCGTGATAACGCAAGGTATAATTGCCCATGAGTAGACATTGGAGTCACCAAATACAACTCCAAGACATTTAGGGTTTTCCCTTGTGATTTGTTTATTGACATGCCAAATGCTAGCCACACATAGGAAACTTTCTCCATCTCATGGGTGAATGGTAATTGGGTCTTTGTGCATTAAAGGTAATCCGTGGAAGAAATACTCTTTCACTAACTTTAGTAACAGTGATAATTTCAGTCTCCAAGACTTTAGAGTGAAATGTATCGTTACACAATCCACGTCTTGGATCCAAGTTACGAAGAAAAATAACAAGAGCTTCTAACTTTAAGGCCAAGCAATGAGATGGATATCCGCCTTCTTTAAAAATTTCATGAAATATAGGAATGAATTTTCATCATTTTCAAGAATTGAATCTACATTGAAATATTACTTAGGCTCACTAGGCATTACATCCAAAGATGTCTTATTCACAATATCCACTTGACTGTTTATCGGAGCAAGAGTGATGTGCTCCCTAAAGCATGAAGCATATGTTGTAGTGATTGCCAATTTGGAAATACCCAATGTACCAAGTCTTTAAGGGTGGATCTTTGCAAGAACATATTACTTGGTAGTGCCACCATCAAATTCCTATCACTACAATCACTACATTCCCAATATTCATGATCCACTATTTAAACTCATTGCATCCATTAGTGTTGCTTGATTGAATACACATATTTTCAGACAACTTTAAAACTTTGATAGAGTTCCATAGAAAGGAACGACACAATGCTACATTAACGATATCCTCACGTCTCCCCTTCATAATAACAGGCAAGATTTATCTAAAATCTCTCCCTAAGTAATACAACCTTTCCACCAAATGGCTTATCTGAGACGAATACATCTTGTAAGCTCGTATGTAATGCTTCAAAACCATAATGATGAATCATTGAAGCCTCATCCCAAATAATGAGCTTACAAACTCTCTAAACCTTTGCAAGTTGTCCATGTACAGGGATTTTATAAATTGAAGTATTGTTTAGCTCTAAAGGTATCTTGAACATAGAATGTGTAGTATGTCCATTCACCAAGAGCAAAGAAGCAATACCTAATGATGCAATAGCCCCAGAACAACATGCCCTTGTCCACGCAATCGCACAAGCAAGCAATTATACAAATGTGTCTTGCCCGATCCCCCCAGACCATCTAGAAAAAAAAATGTCCCATGCATCTATGGTAACTACATGTATTACAACTTCGAAAGCAATGCGTTGGCTATTTGTTAATGTTGACTCCATAGCACTTGATAGGTTAGATTGTTCGACAATACCAAAAGCTCTCTCTCTTTCAAAAGTAATCTGTTTTCACCTAAGACTTCCAAATCAGTTTTGTTTACTTCAGGCATTCCTTCAAAATCTACCAATGTCTGTCTCTGAGCACAAATAATTTGTTTTAAATGTAGCAACACATGAGTTTCAGCCGATTGTTCAATACCGGCAAACTGACCCCTGTTTGTTAATAATTGGTATAGAAAATCTTCTATGATTACTTCTCTAAATCTCTCCCATAATATTCTTGGACAGAAAGGCTCACAAAACAACAATATAGTACTAAAAAGACATCTCAATTGCAAGGCATTTCGCATGGACGATGCTTCCTCCATAAATGCAACCCATTCAGAATCATCTTCCAATATCTCTCTGGCAATGCAAGCTGCCTTGAAGGAAGGACAGACATAACCATTAAGTGAACGCAAATCTTCAAATGACTTAGATCCTTTGCGTATTATTGTAAGAAGTAGGCGAATATAGTATGTCTCACTTGAAGGAGCTACAAAGTACATGCGCCCTATAGTGTTTCCAAACTTTCTTTTAGTCCATTTCTTCAACTTGGAGTTCTAAACACATTATTGAGGGAAATCAATATACAATGTATCATTTGCTTCAGGATGTTGTTGATTGTAAATAAACCATTCAGCCAAAGTAGTCTTGCCTACATTTTTCCTCTGAAAAACATATGTAATATTATCATCATCTTTGAACATACCATTATGACCCCCATCTAAGTGTACCTACACATCAAGCTTCTCATTGTGCAAATCATAATCAAAGAGTCTCCAACATGCCTCTGTTTTGCAGAGACGTAACGTGCATTTAGATACCTCTTAATCTCATCAACATTAGACTACACAAACAACATCGACGTCACCGCCTTATACAGTGCTAAATCTTATTCTCGCTTTGTCATGCCCCTTGTATATGTACTTGTAAAGATATTTCATTGTTGCTATTATCGGGCATACTTCCACATTTATATGAGCATTATATGTGATTGAAAGATAAGGGTTATATGGCACAACCCATCTGTCACAATTCTTCCATCATTCCACTGCCACAATTCTTCCATCATTCCATTGCATGTACATAGGGTAACCACTCTTATCCACATTAGTCTCTTGTGCAAAAGCATGTGGATAGTCCCTTGAGCATTTCCCTTTATCCATACAAACTGCATTTGGATTGAATGGCCTAGAGGGCCCATGGATATTGTAATGCAACACGAGATCATGCAAAGCAGGAAACATTTGATTAGTCATTCGGCACATACTAATCTGGCATAGTCTTGGGAAGTCTTAGGTTTATAGGCACTATCCAAGATCAATAACGTGTGTGAATGAGGCAATCCTCTTTTTTGGAATTCAATGACACTCACATATCCAATCACCTTACCAAAGAGCTCCTTTTTAACTATATTTTTCATTATATCTAAATGTTTTTGGTGAAATACTCTAGTAGTCAAATACTCTAGTAGTCAAATCAAGCCGATCACATGCACTTTGCCCCGAAAGTAAAGCATCTAATACCTTAGGCCACTTTGGATTACAGGTAAAAGTAATGAATAAATTAGGCTTGCCCTTTAAACAAACAATTGCCATGACATCCTGATAAAGCTGATACATTTATGGTGGCCCACCAGTAAAACTGGAGGGTAACACTATTCTGCTTCCCACTATCCTTCTTACAGTACTACTTCTTCTTCCTTATGCATAAAGCATGTCTGTTAAACCACTATAAACCTCCGAGCATAATTTTTTCTAATTATAGCATAGCCATAATAACCATGACTCTTCAACACTGCAACAGGCATCGACATAAACTGTTGGAAAAACCTTCCACTATGCAACAAACATGCATTTGTATCCAGACGAATTTGTAGCCGGGTAGCATAGTATTGTCATTGAGTCACACATTGACCACTTCTCATTGCAATCATTGGTACATCAACACAACGGATTTTCAAGTGCCATTCGTCTTCCCCTCGTGGAAATAACAAAACCTACAAAAGAGCCATGTATCACCTATGCACATTAGAGATGTGTTTGGTATGACAGGCTGTAAGCCTATCTCAACTTGCCATTGGATCAGAATGGCAAGTTGAGTGCAGATTCAGGAGAGATTTTGGAGGATCCTACTATGTATAGGTGCATAGTAGGAAGCCTGATCTACATGACGATCACCAGGCCAGATTTGAGCTATGCTGTTGGGTTGGTGAGTCATTTTATGCAAGTTCCTTGGAAGCCGCATTTGGATGCATTGAGACGCATACTGAGGTATGTGAGATCTACTTTGCATTGTGGACTATTTTATGAAACTGGGACAGAGATATGTGTACATGGATACACAAATGCTTATTGGGCTGGTAGTATCTTAGATAGAAGATCTACTAGTGGCTTCATGTTTTCTTTGGGGAGCGCTGCTGTGACTTGGAGCAGCAAGAAGCAGCCTACGGCTGCTCTATCCAGTACAGAGGCCGAGTATAGAGGTGTTGCTATGGCAGCATGTGAGGTAGCTTGGTTGAGAAAGCTACTTGCAGATTTGGGTCTATCAGTGGTAGACAAGTTGTCATTTTCTGTGACAACATTAACAGTATACAGTTGGCCAAGAACCCAGTTTTTCATGCTCGCATGAAGCATATAGAGGTCCACTACCATTTGGTCAGAGAGAAGGTCTTGGCAGGAGACGTTGACCTTGTTTATGTCAACACTTGCACAGGATCAGGTAGTTGACATCTTCACCAAATCATTGGGTACAAAGAAGCTCCGCAGATTCAGGGCTTCGCTTGGTGTACATGAGATAGAGTTGAGCTCAAGGGGGAGTGTTGAGATATCGAGCTCATCTAGTGAGGCGACTGATGACCCGCTTGGGGGATATGCCCCACACTTACACCACCACTGGCATGGTTGGTGAGATCATGGGTGATATGGGACCAGTGGGATGATAGGCTGTGTGACAGCCATTCTAGAGACTGGCATAGTTATAGCACCAGCTCATTTAGTTGGGTTCACACTATAGAGAACCCTAGTATATATTTGGTTAAGTACCTTTTCATATGTGTGTACTCTTATCTTTGTATATGGTGTGTTGAGTGTTGAGTGAAGAAGAAGAAGATTTTCAGCCTCTCACCTTGTGTGTTCTCTTTTAGGGTTTTGTGAGTGTGTGTGTGCTTGCAAGAGCTCAAGCTCTCTTCTCCCCTGCATCTTTTCAGTATGGCTACCAATCAAAAGAGACCTTAATGGCTCAGGTGGTTCAGCAAGTGAAGGAAGAAACACACGCCCATGTTTACAACAATATTTGCCAAGAACTTGTCCACAAGTCATCTTCTTTTCACTTGCCCATAACTATGCTCCACAAAACCCACACTCATGTGTCATCCCTTCTAATGAGTGGCTTAAAGTGCATAAATATGCCAAAGGCTAAGTAGATGCATGTATACCTTGTACTAGTGGGAGTTCATGGAGGATAGACAAAATCTCTCCCTTTCTTTTATCAAATACATAAGAGGAAATTTCTCTAACACTCTCCCTTCTTATTGTATTAGCAAATGGCACTTCTCCTATCTCCTTTGTAGGTAGAAAAGGAAGACATTGTAATTCCATTACCCTCAATTACTCTCTAGTCGCATTATTATAAGAAGTCCTATTTCTAGCAATGAAGTGACGGTACCTTCTTGTGTAAGTCTCAAACTTTCAGCCTAATGACATCCCTAAATAAACTCCACTTGCCATTTCCCTTGTTATCTATTTCAAAAGATTCCTATTTCTTAGCAATCTCACGACGGTGAACACTTCTAGCACTCTTGTTAAATATCCTTTGAACTTTACCCAGGGCAATTCGAGAGCTAAGATAGTACCTTCTTATTGTATTAGCAAATGATACTTCTCTCTCTTTAGGGACAGAAAAGAAAGACATTGTAGTTGCATAATCCTCATTTTACAAATTCTAATGCTCTCTCATCCTCTACCACTACTCTCTAACCATCTACCAATACATTACTCTCTACCACTACTCTCTGACAGTCTACCAATACACTTTTAGCCTCTATCATTACTCTTTGACCATCTACCACTGCTCTTAGACAATCTACCACGTCTCTCTCATTAAATATACTAGCATCTTCATTAGCTCCATTCTGTGGTGCAAGTACTCTCTCACCATTTATCAAAGAAGAAGATAACATCCTTGGATCACTCACTACAACCCTTATGACCACACCCTCATCACCTACATCAATGCATGCCACTACTGCCTCCTTAGCCACCCACTGCAGGAACCTTGTTAAAAGAAATCATGTTCATAGCCAATGTCGTGGATATTACAAGACCATCATTAGCTCCATCAAATGTACTCTTCTAATTGCATTATAAGAGGCCTTATTTCTAGTAAATGGAGCGTTGATACCTCCTTGTAAGTCTCAAACTTTTAGCCAATGACATCATATAATAAAGTCCATTTGTCATTTCCCTTATTATTTCTTTCAAAAGAGTCCTATTTCTAGCAATCTGTTGGCAAACACTTCCAGCACTCTTGTTAGATATCCTTTGATCTCCACCTAGGGCAATTCAAGACCTCTTAGTGTAAGATTTCGACGGCAAATGCGTCAAAGTTGCTTTTGTTGCTTGTTTTTGTGCAGAAAAGGTATCATTTTCTATAAGAATCCCATGAGGATCTTACATTAATACATCACTGGTTTTACAAGTAGCATTATTCCCCCTTGCATCATAACAATGAGGTTCACTATCCCTTGACTCCTCTGCACTTGGTAATTTTTCATTTCTTCTCCTTTTTCTTAGAGCATTCAAGGAAATGGTCTGAAGAGGAAACCTCCTGTCACTACCATTCTTGCTATAAACCTAATTCCATCAAGTACTAAATTAGAAGGAGTGGTGTAAACTCATTTTCTCTAATATAAAATACTAAAAATTAAATAAAAATAACGATATTTTTTCTATGATATTTGTGTATACACATAATATATAATCCCTCTGAGATTTTCTCCAATCTTCACATATATACTAAGGGATTATAAAGCTCTCTCTCTCTCTCTATATGTGTGTGTGTGTGTGTGTGTGGATGACTCCGCCGGTCCGCTAGGGAACTCGAAGACTACCGACACAAACACTAGGGTTGGGGGGGAGAAGGGAGCATGGAATGCCACAGCTCGCTTGTTGGATAAGGATCACCTAGGAGCCTAGTTGTGAATCATTTTTATTTATTTTGTACCGCTCTAGAAGGTTTGCCTAGAAGGATCATTGTATGAGGTATGCCTGGGAGCTTGCTTACTAGATGTTTTGCCCAGAGGCTGAGGCTAGCTTGCCAGAGAACCACTTGTGTTTTTTCTGTGGCATTCACCAGGATGGTGAATTGAGTAGTAGTGGGCGTCCTGTGGGGATGGGAAGCGAGGTCCTCCACACTCCATGAAGAGCTGCCACCATCACCTCCGACATCTCTGACCGCTCCAACCACTTTGACCCCCGATGTCCTCTGATGGCTCTAGCGTCGGTGCCCTCCGATTGCTCCCATCGCCCGTCACCGTCGGTGTGCTCCAACCACTTCAACCCCCAGTGTCAATGGCTCTGAGCGTTGGTGCCCTCCTACTGCCGATCGCTAGTGCCCTCTGACCGCTCCGACCACCGTCACTACATGTGCCCTCTGGCCACCAGTGCTCTTTGACCCCTCCGGCCGATGCCCTCTGACTGCCAATTCTCTTCGACCCCTCGGACCGCCGGTGTTAAAACCCTAAGATCTCTCTAGATAATTGTTATGCATAAACATGCCTAAATCAGGCATAAACTCTACCACCCAACCACCCCCGAGCCCAAGGGATGCACACATGAATAATAAATGAAATACACCATACCTCTACCTTGATGTCCCATACCATCAAGAGGTATAACTCCAATCCAATAGCATGTAGCTATAGTGTGAAATGGTAGATGAGTAGATATGGATCTCTACACAAGAGACCATAACATAAGCCTCAAGCTTCCTAGCCTCCAAGCCCCCTTGAGTGTGCCCCATGCCCCTATTATATAGGAGGGCCCTCAAGTGACTCTTGACTTTCCATTCCTCATGTGTGACCCTTGGATGCCTGACCCTAACCTTAACCCTTAAGGTTAGTCCTAACCCATGCTCCACTAGACCTTGTTCCCATGCTCCCATGCTCACAAGTCTAATGTGGGTTAGCCTCCTAGTATATGCACACATAATGTGTATATAACATAGCACACATAATTTACATATAACATACTTCCCCTCTCTCAAAACATTACACTCTTGCAATGAAAAGAAGGAGAACTGCGTTGAACAATCTCAACCGACTCCCAAGTCGAATTCTCAATTTCCTTATCTTTCCACCTAATTTTAACCTCAGGGATTAGTCAACTACAAAGTTTCCTTTCCCTAAATTCAAGTACCTTATCAGGTTCATGTGGAACATAGGATAATTCATCGACTTCAACGAGTTCTTGAGGAGTGACTCTGTCATCCTCACCTCCCAGTTTCCCTTTCAATCTATCGATATGAAAGACTGGATGAACTCTAACAATTGGAGATAGTTTTAGTTCATATGCAACCGTGCCAATCCGATATATAACTCGAAATGGACCACAATATCTATGAGATAAATTCGAGCATTTTTCCATTGACAAAGTCTGAAAATCTTTAGGAACATTAAAATAAACCAACGCTCCTGGTTCAAAAGACCGAGATGAGCGTCCCCTATCAGCATAAAACCGTGCCCTATCATGAGCACTCCTGATAGAATCCCGAGCTTCGGTCAGAATTTCCTGCATATCTCGCAAGAAATCCCTCGATGCATCAAGCTCGATGTCCTTAAGACTGACATCAATAGGTGCCCTGAGTTGATACCCATACATAAGTATGCACGGACTAAAATAATAGCCATTAATTTAGAACTGTTATAGGCAAATTCCATCATTGAAATATTTCCCAATATGATGATTTTCTAGAGACATATGCACGAAGCATATACACTTTAATCTGATTCATACGCTCTGTTTACCCATCAGACTACTGCGGATGATCAGAATAATTCACATTCAAAGTAACTTTTTCGTTGTAAACCTTTCGGAATAAAGTAGGAAAGCATGGCATTATAACAGTAGAAACCAGGGATTCATCGGCGCCCCGACATACCCACATCTACATATGGAATAATCGACGTCTCGAGTTACCCACCATATCAACATAGAGTCATCAACGTCTCGATGAGTCACATATGTCCATCCGTAAACCTATCAGGTTGATTGTGTAAATCACCTAAAGTACGGAACTAGAGAAAGAAATGCCAGCAAAGGAAGAATCCAAATTTCCTTATCCGAACACAACAAGATAAACTTGTTTGAACTCTAAAGAAAGAGATTTCAACAAGTGAAAATGCCGATGAGATTACCCTCATCAAAACAAGTGAAAATGCCGATGAGATTACCCTCATCAAAACATGCAGGCTATAGATAAAAGAAATTTATCTAGAGAATGCCCACACTATAACTTCTAGTGAATTTAGAAAATAAGATTGTCTTTGAATGTTGAGGTCAACATGCTAAGTGATGTAAGCAAAGCAACAATCTTGAGCCCAAATTATCCCATAAGATAATATATGTGAGGGATCCCTAGCGTCCCATTCCACCATGATACCACCCATACATACCTTAACAATTTGAAACTCCCTAGTATGCCGTCTAGGAAAATATGAATAAAATCCTCTATAAAAGGAATAAGATGGCCTTATCTAGACTTTCACATACTAAAACTTGTCTCTATATACTTGAGACTACATCAAGGAATAATTCCTTATGAGTACATCATTAGAAAAGAAATTGAATTATTGGCGCCTTTCTAATGATAACTACCCAAAACACAATAAAGTCAGGGTAGAAAAATTACTCACCTAGATATATAAGTAACTAGGTATCTGAGTTGGAATATATACAAGAGTATAAAAAATATACTCTAAAATTACGTGCAAAAAACGAAGGCAAATGCTACCTTCAAAGCACATGTAATTATTCAAAAGATCAAAAGATCCTTATAAAACCATGGATAAAAGCATAGAAGCTCCTCGAGTCCATAAACACCATAGTTGATCATAAAAATCAATGCATACCATCTAATGGATATAAATCATGCCAAAAGAAGCATTAAAATTGGTGGCCAACTCATTAATCTGGAGTATATGAACGTTGTGTTGTTCAAATAAAACTCCAAAGTAAGTAAGTGAAATGTTGAGATATCGAGCTCTAGTGAGGCGGTGGACACTGATGACCCGCCTGGGGGATAGGCCCCGCACTTACACCACTGGCATGGTTGGTGAGATCTTGGGTGATATGCGACCAGTGGGATGACAGGCTGTGTGACAGCCACTCTAGAGACTGGCATAGTTATAGCGCCAGCTCATTTAGTTGGGTTCACACTATAGAGAACCCGTGTATGTATTTGGTTGAGTACCTTTCATATTGTGTGTACTCTTATTCTTGTATATGGTGTGTTGAGTGTTGAGTAGAGAAGAAGAAGATTTTCAGCCTCTCACCTTGTGTGTTCTCTATTAGGGTTTTGTGAGTGTGTATGTGTGCTTGCAAGAGCTCAAGCTCTCTTCCCCCCTGCATCTTTTCATGGTATCAGAGCCTGGTTCGTGCTAAGGGCTGAGCTGCAAGCAAGAGAACCACAGGAAGCGGTACGAGGGTAAGAGCTTCAACTACTCTTCCCTATTGTGTTGGTGACTACACCCTTGTCGGGAGCTCTACGGGAGGCACCGACAAACGATCTCCGATTGAGGAGCTTTCTTCGCGGGAGTGAAGCTACAGGGCAACTATACAGTCCTACGGACTACAATTTTCGGGCCAAAAACGCGTTTCGGGCGCGTCTGGACCTCCGTTTTTCAGAAAGCAGGCGATTTCGAGCACTGCGGGTAAGTCATCGATTCTCTGCAGAACTCTGTTTTACGAACTGCAGGAAGACAGATTGACTGTGCAGACACTGTGGGTGCTGCAAAGAGGTCTACAGTTGCCATTGGGTGTATGTATGTGCATTGAAGTCACTGTTGGTGACATTTGAGAGTACTACAGTACCGCTGTGCAGAAAATACAGCAGTTGTGCAAAAAAACCAGAGTGCAGTTTCTGGTAAAATTGTGTGTTTGGCAAGATGTCTAATGATGGCATAACACAGATTGTGGCTGAGAAGCTGGACAAGAATAACTTCCATGCTTGGAGGTTCAGGTTGACGAATTTTCTGATGGGAAAAGGCTATTGGGACTACATAGAAGGTGAGCATGAAGAGGCACCGGAGATACCGGATATAAATCCGACTGCTGCAGATGTGAAAGAGTTTAAAGACTGGAACCAAGGAGCCAGGAAGGTTATGTATTGGCTTTCCATTAGTATACAGGACACCATGATTGGGCACATTCAGGATGCCAAGTCCCCCAAGGAGGCGTGGGACACCTTGGTAAAGCTTTATGAAACAAATACCAAGGCACGCAAGATACAATTGAAGAATGAACTTCATACTGTGGAGAAAAAGAGCATGTCTGTGAATGACTATGCACTGAAGATAAAGGGTATTGCGGAATCCCTTGCATCTATTGGTGTGTCAGTAGATGATGATGACAAGGTGGAAGTCTGTCTACGTGGTCTCGGGCCACAATACAAGGCGTTCAAGACGTCTATTCAGACTCGGGAAAACATTCCCAACTTTACAGATTTGGTGTCTATGCTGATTATCGAAGAGAAGAACTTAGGTGAAGACCAACAGTCTTCACAAAGCAAAAACAGTTCAGAGCAACAGGCCTTCTACACGAGTTCAGGAAGAGGACGAGGTAGAGGAGGCCGTGGACGCGATCAAGGAGGTGGCCGAACAGGTAATCAGAATTATGGCCAGCAGCAGCAGCAACAACAACAGTCCCAGAATCAACAACAACAACAACACGCAGGTGGAAGAGGCAAATTCAGAGGGAGGGGGAGTCAAAGAGGCCGTGGAAATTGGCAAAGGCAATATAATGATGCACGTGAATGCTATTATTGTGATAAGCCTGGACATGTGCAGGCAGAATGTTATAAGAAGCAGGCTGACATGCGAAATGGGAAAGTGCAGCAAAACAACTATGCATCCTCAAGCAGAAATAATGAGGATAATGAAAGGTTGTTTGTCATGCAGCATGTCGTGAATGCCATGTCTGAAAATGTTGATGCAGCACAAAAAGATAATGTATGGTATGTGGATTCAGGCGCTTCGAACCACATGACGAGTCATGGGGAGTGGTTCAAGGAGATGAAAAACCCGGAAAGACCAGGTTTTGTGGAAACAGGGGATGACACTGCTCATCCAATTGCCCACGTTGGAGATGTGCCATTGTCTATGCAGGATGGCAAAGTGAAGTACCTTGCAGATGTACTTCATGTACCGAACATAACAAAGAATCTGGTTTCAGTTGGCTAGATGATTGAGCAGGGTTTGCAGGTTCGGTTTAACCCTGATGGGTGTTATGTTGAAGATTTTAAAGACAAGTGCAGGTTGGTTGCAAAAGGCAACAGAGTGGGCAGAATGTTTACGTTGAATGTAGACATGCCTGAAATGAGTGCTGCAATGTTTGCAAATGGTTCAGGAGTTGTTGCAGACACAGACATATGGCATAAAAGAATTGGACATGTAAATGTTCAGAGATTGAAATCTATGCAGACAAAAGGAATCGTGACAGGGCTGCCAAAATTTAAGGTGGAAGGTATGCAGAAAATATGTGAAGCATGCCAATTTGGGAAGCAAACAAAGCATGTGTTTCCACGTAACAGATATGTGAGCAGAAATGCACTAGATGTTGTGCATTCAGATGTATGGGGTCCTACGAAGACCGTGTCTATGGGAGGCTGCAGGTACTATGTCACTTTCATTGATGACCATACAAGAAAAGTGTGGGTATATTTCATGAAGGAGAAGAGTGAGGTGTTCACTCACTTTCAGAATTTCAGAGTTTTGGTTGAAAAGCAAACAGGGAAATATGTAAAGTGCCTAAGGTCAGATGGAGGGGGAGAGTACTTCTCCAATGAGTTCTCTGAATTTTTGAAGAAGAATGGTATTCGGAGACAGTTTACATGCAGATACACTCCGCAGCAAAATGGAGTTGCTGAGCGGAAAAACAGGCACATTGCTGAGATTGCGCGAGCATTGATGGAAGAGAAGAATATGCCGCATTGCTATTGGGCTGAGGCTGTTTCTACAGCAGTATACATCATGAGCAGGACTCCAACTGCAGCCATACATGATGTAACTCCAGAGGAGAGGTTTACTGGCAGAAAACCAGATTTATCTCATCTGAAAGTCTTTGGATGCATTGCATATGTGCATGTGCCAGATGAGCTGAGAACTAAGCTGGATCCGAAAGCTGAAAAATGTGTGTTTATTGGATATTCCCTTGAGCAAAAGGGATACAGGTGTTATAACCCTGCTACACGTGAGTTGAGAGTAAGTAGGGATGTTGTCTTTGATGAGATGAGCAGCTGGTATGCTGCTGAAAAAGAAGCTGTTGGGGCTGATGTGAGTGGAAGTGTGGAAGTGTTGGGGCTGATGTGAGTGGAAGTGTGGTTGCACAGAATGCAGGTCAGCAATCACAGTCTTTGAGTGGACCAGGAGAGTCCTCATCTAGTGGGTCTGTTGATAGACCATGGAGTGGCAGGCTGCGTCATAATACCAGTCCTGCAAATGTGATTAGTACATCACGAAAAGGAAAAGAGAAAGTGGTTGAGCCCCTTGGTATGCCTGACATTTTTGCAGGGCATTCTCATGTTGATGGAGAGTCTAGTGGCTCAGATATGAGCCTTGATGAGGAGCTTGGGATCCCAGCTATGAGAACACCTGGTGTAAAGAAGGCTATGGAAGCCATGAATGAAAAGCTGCGAAGATCAGGGAGAGTGAAGAACCCTGTGCAGAGATTTACATATGATGGTTATGTGGCACATCACTATGCATATATGGCAAAGGTTGTGCAGGTTGTTGAGCCCACATGCATTGATGAGGCTGTTGGAAATGTGTGTTGGGAGAAAGCTATGGATGAGGAGATGGATGCACTATATGGAAATGAGACTTGGGATTTAGTGCAATTGCCTGAAGGCAAGAAAGCCATTGGATGCAAGTGGGTGTACAAAGTTAAACATAACAGTGATGGGAGCATAAACAAGTACAAGGCTAGATTGGTAGCCAAAGGATATGCGCAGACATATGGGATTGATTATGAGGAAACTTTCAGCCCAGTTGCCAAGATGGCAACGGTGAGAGTTGTGATAGCAGTGGCTGCGTCAAAGCAATGGTCTTTACATCAGATGGATGTAAAGAATGCATTCTTGCATGGGGATTTGCAAGAAGAGGTGTATATGTTGCAGCCACCTGGTTATGAGGATGTGGGTCACCCCGAGCATGTTTGCAGGTTAAAGAAAGCCTTGTATGGCTTAAAGCAAGCACCAAGAGCATGGTCTGACAAGATTTCTGAATATCTTGTCACTATTGGCTTTCATGTAGCCAATGCAGATTTCTCATTGTATGTGAGACATGGTGATAGAGGGGTTGTGCTTGTTGTCATCTATGTAGATGACTTGATCATTACGGGGGACCATGATGCAGAGATCTTTGATGTAAAGATCTTGCTTAGACAGAAGTTTGAGATGAAGGATCTGGGGGAGCTCAGATATTTCTTGGGCATTGAGGTGATTAGGTCACCACATGGTATTGGATTACTGCAGAGACAGTATGGCTTGGACATGTTGTCCAAGTATGGTATGACAGGCTGTAAGCCTATTTCTGTGCCATTGGATCAGAATGGCAAGTTGAGTGCAGATTCAGGAGAGATCTTGGAGGATCCTACTATGTACAGGAGCATAGTAGGAAGTTTGATCTACATGACGATCACCAGACCAGATTTGAGCTATGCTGTTGGGTTGGTGAGTCAGTTTATGCAGGTTCCACGGAAACCGCATTTGGATGCTGTGAGACGCATACTGAGGTATGTGAAGTCTACTTTGTTACCATATTATAGTAGTGATGTGTGTGAACACACTTAGGACCGCCGGGGCACTTTTTCCCTCACTAGGAGGTTTTTCCCCCCGTGCATTGTATATACGCCCATTATCTTCTAGGGCTTGTTATCTTTCATTTTTGGCACTCATAATACACTACTGTGTTGTGCTCAAGCTTCCTCATCTTCTTGAAGTTGTGTGTGCATTCCTGCAACCCTAATTCCAACAATTGGTATCAGAGCAGGCTTCCTCCTCCCGGGCAGCATCACCGGCACCTGCCGCTTCATCTCCTCCGATTGCAACGAGGTTTCACGAGCGTCTGCAGGTTAGTATATGCCGTTTCAGAATTTTGATCTGAAGTCATTTCGCCCTCCGTTTTTGCATTCCAAGTACTGCGCAGGCAAAATCGTCCTACTGTGCAGATTTTCTGTCAAGATTAAAATCTGCAGGACAGGTGCCCATTCGTCTGTTTTGGGCTGTGCTATATAGCACAGGTCGATTTTATACAGGTTTACCTCTTACAGACATCATTTACATCTAGTAGTACAGTCATTGGCCATGGCTGACAACAATGATGTATTCCGCATGTTGGCTGCTGAGGATAAGTTGGATGGCACCAACTATCCATTGTGGGCATATATGATGCGACATGTATTGGTAGCAAAAGGGTTATGGAACATTGTGCAGGGTATTGATGCACGTCCTATTGTGGCTGGGAATGCTGCAAACACATCAGAAACAGGTACTGTTGATGATGGTGCAGGCACAAGTGCTGTAGCAGCTGTTCGAGAACCACCACTTTCAGCAGAGCAGATTCGTTGGGATGGTAGAGATGCGCAGGCTCATGCCTTGATTGCGCTGTCTGTCAAACGTACCATTATCCCACATATTCGCTCCTGCAGGACTTCTAAGGATGCTTGGGATGTACTTGCCACATTGTATCAGGCAAGAAATGAGGCTCGTGTTGCTTATCTCCGAAAACAGTTGGAGAGTGAGCATATGAACGAAGGTGATTCTATGGATAGCTTTTTGACAAAGATCAAGGATTTCAAAGAGCAGCTCATTTCTGTAGATGAAATCTTGTCAGACAGTTCACTTGTGCAGACTGTTTTGAATGGTCTACCAGATTCTTATCAGGGTTTTGCTTCCACTCTTTGCTTGATGATGAAAGGCAATCCTAATGCCTTATCATTTGAGGAGTTAGTTTCTGTTTTGCTGCAAGAAGACCAGTCAAGGCAAAACAGGAATATTATGCGTGTCGCAGATCAAGCTTTCGTTGCTAGTCAGAGAAGCGGGAAAGGTAAAGCTGGCTTTTCTTCTAGTAAGCAGAAATCTGCAAATGCTGCGCAACCAAAGAAGGAAGACAAAGATGAGAAGAAGGGTGACAAACAGAAGACATTTTGCAAGTACTGTAAGGGAAATGATCATGTCATCAAAGCGTGTCCTAAGCTGGCTGCGAAAGAGGCTAAGAAGAAAGAGGCTGGTATGGCTGTTGCAGATGCCTCTCCTTCTAACAATGAATCTGCTAATGTTGTGCTAGATACAGAATGGGCATTCAATGCGCAGTGCAGTTATGACCCATCTTTGCATGACACATGTATGTCTGCAGTAGATTCAAATGTATGGTACTTTGACAGTGGTGCCACTAAGCATATCACCTCGCAGCGCAGTTTATTCACTTTCCTTGAGTCTGCTCCCACAGGGAATACTGTCACTTGTGCCAATAACTCCTCTTATCCCGTTAAAGGAGTTGGACAGATTGTGCTGAATGTTGCAAATTACAACACCTTTACACTTTTTGATGCATTGTATGTGCCAGGGATCAAAAAGAATCTGCTGTCAGTCTCCGCATTTGCCAAAACAGGTTTGGTTGTAAAATTTGTGGATGACAGATGTACTGTTCATGATCTCTCTTGTGGTGACATCATTGTAGCATCTGGTTCACTATGTCGAGGGCTGTATAAGCTCAATATGGATGGCAAATGTGTAGAGGATTCAGCATGTGCTATTATGGATACGCAGGCTATTTCAAATGCAAAACTGTGGCATGCACGTTTTGGTCATCTGAATTTTGCAAGTTTGCTGCGCCTGCAGAAATCTGAAATGGTGTCTTCTTTGCCTAAGCTTGAGGCACCTGTCAAGCATGTTTGTGAGGGCTGCATATTGGGTAAAATGCAACGTGCTTCCTTTCCCAAAGATGGATCAGTGAGAGCTGAACGCAGATTGCAGCTTGTTCACAGTGATGTTTGTGGTCCCATGCAAACTCCATCATTTGGAAACTACCTTTACTTCGTGACTTTCATTGATGATTTTACCAGGCATGCATGGGTATATCCTTTGAAGGCAAAGAAAGTCCGAAGTGTTTTTGTGCTTCAAACAGTTTTTGGTTATGGCTGAAAATGTGTCAGAAAGTAAGATGGGCACCCTCCGTTCAGATCGAGGGGGGGAGTATATGTCTTCAGAATTTAATGCATTTCTGGCTGAGCGTGGGATAAAACACCAATGTACAGTGCCGTATACACCACAGCAAAATGGTGTGGCTGAGAGAAAAAACAGGTCTCTCATGGAAATGGCAAGATGTATGGTTAAGAGTCAAAGTCTACCACATGGTTTTTGGCTTGAGGCTGTCATGTGTGCCACTTATGTACTAAACAGGTGTCCCACCAAAGCATTACAGGTTGTCACTCCATATGAGGCTTGGCATAGCCGCAAGCCATCTGTTGGCCATTTACGTGTTTTTGGTTGCCTGGCATATGCATTAGTGCTTGTGCAACATCGCAGAAAATTGGATGACAAAGCTGTCAAATGTATTTTTGTTGGATATAGTGCTGAGAGCAAAGGCTATCGTTTGTATCATCCACAGACAAAGCGCATTTTGGTTAGCCGTGATGTTGTATTTGTGGAAGATGCAGTTCAGCCCTTGGTTTCATGTACTAAGGAGACAGATATCAGCTCACGTGATGTCTATGATACATTGTTGCCTCTTTTCAGTGGTGCACAGTCAAGTGCAATACCTCATGAGGCAGTTTTTCAGCCTATGCAGGTTTTAAATGATGGCACAGATCAGCCTATATCTGATGCAAATGTGCATGATGCACTTGAGGATGAGAGACAAGAGATTGAGGGCTCTAGGAATATGCCTAGATGGCTGGTGCAGACTTTGCGTGAAAGCAAGTTGGATGCCCCTTTGTCTAGTCGCACTCGTTCTGGCTCTCATGGTGCCTCTTATGCGTCAGATTGTTATGCATTGGCTGTTTCTAGTATGTGCGATGAAAGTGAGCCTGTTTCATTTGATGAGGCACAAAGTTCAGAAAATTGGATGGCTGCTATGCAAGCAGAATACGATGCTATTATGAAGAATGGTACATGGTCTTTATGTGACTTGCCCCCTGGCAAGAAGGCCATTGGCACTAAGTGGGTATACAAATTGAAGCGTAAGCCTGATGGCACAGTGGATCGCCATAAGGCTAGGCTTGTTGCAAAAGGTTATGCTCAAGAGAAGGGCATTGATTTTGATGAGACTTTTGCTCCCACATGTCGTATGACCACTGTTCGTAGCATCTGTGCATTAGCAGCTCATAATGGTTGGAATGTACATCAGCTGGACATAAAGACTGCGTTCTTAAATGGAGATTTGCATGAGGAGGTGTATGTATCGCAGCCTCGTGGTTTTGTTCAAAGAGGGCAGGAAAACAAAGTGTGCAGGTTAAAAAAGGCTTTATATGGTTTAAAGCAAGCTCCACGAGCTTGGTATGAAAAAATACATGCATATTTGACTGCACATGGGTTTCAGAATAGTCCAACAGAAAGCACTTTGTATGTTAAACGTGTGGATGGTGTACATCTAATCATTGCTCTCTATGTCGATGACATGCTGCTCACAGGACCAAATGAGAGTCATATTGCTGATTTTAAGGCTGATTTGAATGCCTCTTTTGAGATGTCAGATTTGGGGCATTTGCATCATTATTTGGGGATACAATTTAAGCAGTGTGATGGAGGTATTGCTTTGTGTCAGACAAAGTATATTGAAACATTGTTGCGGAGATTTGGCCTTGAAGACTGCAAGCCTATTGCTACTCCAATGGAGACAGGTTTGAAGTTGAGTCTTCATGATGCTGGAGATCACTTTGATGTCACACTCTATCAGACAGCTGTTGGTTGCCTCATTTATGTATGCATTACGAGGCCAGACATTCAGTTTGCAGTCTCACAGGTGAGCAGATTTATGCATAGCCCAGGCATTAAGCATTGGCAGGCAGTGAAGCGTATCTTTCGCTATTTGAGTGGTACTCGGCATCTTGGGTTGTTTTATCCCAAGGGGGGATCATTGCCGCCAGATTTACATGTTTTTTCAGATTCTGACTGGGCTGGTTGTTATGACACACGCGTGTCCACGAGTGGTTTTTGCTTCATGCTTGGAAGCTCATGCATATCATGGTTGAGCAAGAAGCAGCCTACTGTGGCCACTTCTAGTTGTGAAGCTGAGTACAGGGCAGCTTTCACAGCTACGGTTGAGTGTGTGTGGCTCAGACGCCTTATGGCTGATTTGGGTGTTGGGCAGCCATCTGCCACCACCATCTTCACTGACAGTCAGAGCGCATTGGCAGTTGCGCGGAACCCAGTGTTCCATGCTCGTACGAAGCACATTGAGGTGCACTACCATTATGTCAGGGAGAGACTCTCTGCAGGAGAGATCAGTTTGGCTTATGTGCCAACACAGGATAACCTTGCAGACCTTTTCACAAAGGCTCTGCCTCGTGAGAAGTTCGAAGCTTTTCGCAAAGCTTTGGGCTTACTCCCTTTTGTGGATTCGTCCACATAGCTAGACACTTCCCTATACATGAGTGCTAGCTCTTGTTCACCGCATCACTCCAGGGGGGATTTGTTACCATATTATAGTAGTGATGTGTGTGAACACACTTAGGACCGTCGGGGCACTTTTTCCCTCACTAGGAGGTTTTTTCCCCCGTGCATTGTATATACGCCCATTATCTTCTAGGGCTTGTTATCTTTCATTTTTGGCACTCATAATACACTACTGTGTTGTGCTCAAGCTTCCTCATCTTCTTGAAGTTGTGTGTGCATTCCTGCAACCCTAATTCCAACATACTTTACATTGTGGACTATTCTATGAGACTGGGACAGAGATATGTGTACATGGGTACACAGATGCTGATTGGGCTGGTAGTATCTCAGACAGAAGATCTACCAGTGGATTCATGTTTTCTTTGGGGAGTGCTGCTGTGACTTGGAGCAGCAAGAAGCAGCCTACGGTTGCTCTATCGAGTACAGAGGCCGAGTACAGAGGAGCTGCTATGGCAGCATGTGAGGTAGCTTGGTTGAGAAAGCTACTTGCAGATTTGGGTCCATCAGTGGATAGACAGGTTGTCATTTTCTGTGACAACATTAGCAGTATACAGTTGGCCAGGAACCCAGTCTTTCATGCTCGTACGAAGCACATAGAGGTCCACTACCACTTCGTCAGAGAGAAGGTCTTGGCAGGAGACCTTGACCTTGTTTATGTCAGCACAGAGGATCAGGTAGCTGACATCTTCACCAAAGCATTGGGTACAGAGAAGCTCCGCAGATTCAGGGCTTCGCTTGGTGTGCATGAGATGGAGTTGAGCTCGAGGGGGAGTGTTGAGATATCGAGCTCTAGTGAGGCGGTGGACACTGATGACCCGCCTGGGGGATAGGCCCCGCACTTACACCACTGGCATGGTTGGTGAGATCTTGGGTGATATGCGACCAGTGGGATGACAGGCTGTGTGACAGCCACTCTAGAGACTGGCATAGTTATAGCGCCAGCTCATTTAGTTGGGTTCACACTATAGAGAACCCGTGTATGTATTTGGTTGAGTACCTTTCATATTGTGTGTACTCTTATTCTTGTATATGGTGTGTTGAGTGTTGAGTAGAGAAGAAGAAGATTTTCAGCCTCTCACCTTGTGTGTTCTCTATTAGGGTTTTGTGAGTGTGTATGTGTGCTTGCAAGAGCTCAAGCTCTCTTCCCCCCTGCATCTTTTCATGAAACACATGTGTGTAGCACTCAATAAAAAACCCCTAGACACAAGTGATCTAGGCAGAACCTGATGAGTCCATATAAAACTTGGAAAATATCCAATAAAAATCCACCACCCAAAACAAACCGATCAACTGACCCACGATAGAGGCTTAAGAAATTAAGCACAATCCACACTTAAATAAGTGCAAAATAAATTATCATAGAAAAGTGTCAAAGAAGAAACACACTTTGAACGTAAATTATAGCCATCAAAAGAAATTAAGGAACATGTCCAAAAAGAATGGCTAAATAATGGTAAAAAATCATGAATACATCGTTTAGAATTAATCCAAACATAAATATCCATTAATACGAGATATAATCGTATTAATAATATGTGAATAATCCGCATCTATCTAATGTCAGCACGAGAAAACGTACTTCAACATTAAATAACCCTCGAAAATATTAAATTCTCGAGAAAAAAAATTTATCATGATTTTTTTCTAATTTTCCCTAATTTATAGGGCCTCAAAATATAATAATTTTGAATTCCACCAAACCTATCTCATGGCATTCCAAACCTATATTTTTCCAAAAAAAATTTAGCAATTTAATTTACCAAAATACCATTGATATTTTAAAATACCAATTTTTAGGATTTTTAAATATAATATCTAGAATATTCCTAATTTTCCCTGAGAATCCCATCGTTCACGAAATTTTCAATTCCACCCGACAATTCTCAAATCCAATGAAAATTTTCAATTTTAATGGATTTTTCTAATTTTTTGGGTCAAAAAATATATTTTTAAAGGAATTTGAATGGTCATGGGCGCCCGAATGGACACACCACATGCCAAACACCAACCCCACATTTTCCCGAAATATAAAATAACCTTTGTCTAATTTTCCACTAATTTTCAAGAATTTTTTAAAATTTTTAATCAACCCCGAACGCATTTAGAATACGAACGGTCAAAAAATTTTGGAATTCCAACAGTTTTCCCGGAATACGGAAAGCCAAAAGTTTTGGGAAAATGAAAAGACAAAAAAAATCGGAATGTGAAAGGTCAAAAGTTTCCGGAATACGGAAGGTCAAAAGTTTTTCTGGAATTCGGAAAGCCAAAAGGTTATGGGAAAACGGAAAGCCAAAGGTTTTCCGGAAGTTGAAAAGCCAAAAAATTTCATTAAGAAATTTCCAAGAATTTTTCAGAGATTTTTTTACCTCAAATTCCAATTTTTTTGAAATTTTCAGGCTTTTTCTAAGCTTTTTTTGGAAATAAATCCAAAAGCATTTTTTAAATAAAAAAACTCATTTTTTAAAAAAATAAAAAAAATAAACTTTATTGGGTTATTATCCATTTGATTTTTTTTAGGGGGGGCGATTTTTTTCGCCCGGCTGCAGCGCAGCCCCCCCGCTGCAGCCCCCCCGTGTCTGCGCGCATGGAAAGAGAGAGGGAGGGAGTAGAAAATAAATCCGTCCCCTCCATTCTTATCCCCTCTTTCCTCTCCTTCCTCTCCCTTCCATTCTCTTTCTCCTCCCTTCTCTGTTAAACAGAGATTAACTTAATCCATTGATTAACTTTTTAATTAAATATATCTTAATCATAATTATCATTAATTATGATTAATAATTAAAAAATCATTTTAAAGAGATTTTCTCACGGAAAAGAGAAGGAAAAATCAGATTTGAGAGGCGGAGAGAGTCCCACGCACACGGGAGAGCATCTCATGCATCAACACGCTGTCCCCTACTGAATTTCAGTAGAAATTGATAGAAATTTGATCGCATTCTCGCGGAAAAAACCTGTAAAAAATGTATAAAAATACATTTTTTATCATAAAAATGCTCAAAAAATTCCTAAAAAAATAGGAAAAAAATTTTAAAAATTCTAGAAATTCAGGGAATCCATTCTACAAAAATATCCACCATAAAATCTATGGTATTTTTGTAAAAAATTCCATTAATGCTTGATTTTAACCATAAAAAATAGAAAAAAATAGCATTAACTCACGGAATTTCCTCGCAACGTCGATTCGTCCATTGAATTGTAGTTACACACGTTCCAATCACCAAATAGATGATCCACGTGTAATTCATCAACACAAATCAACAAGAAATAACATTTTATTAGTAAATATTAAAATTTACTAAAAAAAATCAACAACAATTAAATAGAGATTGCTCTGATACCACTGTTAAAACCCTAAGATCTCTCTAGATAATTGTTATGCATAAACATGCATAAATCAGGCATAAACTCTACCACCCAACCACCCCCGAGCCCAAGGGATGCACACATGAATAATAAATGAAATACATCATACCTCTACCTTGATGTCCCATACCATCAAGAGGTATAACTCCAATCCAATAGCATGTAGCTATAGTGTGAAATGGTAGATGAGTAGATATGGATCTCTACACAAGAGACCATAGCATAAGCCTCAAGCTTCCTAGCCTCCAAGCCCCCTTGAGTGTGCCCCATGCCCCTATTATATAGGAGGGCCCTCAAGTGACTCTTGACTTTCCATTCCTCATGTGTGACCCTTGGATGCCTGACCCTAACCTTAACCCTTAAGGTTAGTCCTAACCCATGCTCCACTAGACCTTGTTCCCATGCTCCCATGCTCACAAGTCTAATGTGGGTTAGCCTCCTAGTATATGCACACATAATGTGTATATAACATAGCACACATAATTTACATATAACAGCCGGTCCCCTCCGACATCTCCGACGTGCATGGCCAACTCTGATAGCACTCATGGAGGCAACAACCCTCTCCCTTTCCCAAGGCAGGGAGAGATCCTCTTTGAGATCTTGAGCACCTTCTTCCTTTCCCCTCTCCCTTTCCCAAGGCAGGGAGAGATCCTCTTCGAGATCCTCTTGAGCACCACCCAAGGAGGAGATAAGGGGGGCACTCTCTCGACAGAAGGACACACACAGTCTCAGACATACTCTCACGGACGAGGGCACTCTCTCCTGTATCCATTCATTGTAGCACATTCTCTATTGGAGCAAAGTCTCTCTTCTAGCATTCTGCCCTATAGTTGGTTTATAGTGTTGCGCTTTGTTGGTGTTTGGTCTATCTTTCTGTGTGAGCGAGGTGAGTGAGTGGTTATGTGTGGTGTGAGTGTGAGAGGCTTGTAGGGATACTGCAGTGCTAGTAGGTGGTGGTTGGAGAGTAGGGTGGTAGACAATGTCGAGCATAGGTCTTGCATGTCTAGCTAGTGAGCTCGACTCATCCCTGAGAGGATCCACGCTTCCTTCTCCCCCAACCCTAGTGTTTGTGTCGGTAGTCTTCAAGTTCCCTCTAGCGAGGACCGAGACGGAGTCATCCATAGCTAAGACAAAAAGGTGTGCCCCCAAATTCGAGGCTTGCTTCACGCTTATCTCCCACGGGACCACGGGATGCATCAAATATCAGGACATTAGCTCCCCATTCCACCATAGCTCAATGCAAGTTACTCTACCATGCTCAAGCAAGCAAACATCAATGGTGTCTGGTTGTGATGAATTAAGGCCTCCACCATATCCCCATTCTCCAAAAGCAGTAAGAGGATATCAGGTTGGCCATGGGAAGCTACATAATGAAGCGAAGAAAGGGCACCATGGTAAAGGGAGCCGTTGACAAGCTTGGGCATGCGGTTCAGAAGAAGCTTCAGATGTTATAAATCACCTTCTCCAATGGTGTAACTACTCAACCCGAAGATAGCCATAACCATAGCCAAAAGAAGCTTCACTCTCTTTGAATCGGAGCTATTCCAGCAAGCTCCATAGCCATAACCGTAGCCATGGCAAGCCTCATCAAAAAAGGCCTTCAAGAATCAAAAGCTCTCATCGGCATAGCTAGCAACCGAGTCGCGGTGATCGGTACTGGTGACATCAGTCTGGGACTCGGCACTTGCTAGTTGTAGTCGTGATGCCATCTACTTAGCATCCCTTAGCATCTTGTCCAGGGGTGTGTGTCCACATGAGGAAAACCCATGTAGCAACTTCCAGTTTTTGAATTCAAATAAATTGTACTACGGCTTTGTGGGCTTTAATCAAGATTGGCACCATTTGAACTCTTATAGAGGCATTGTTACCATGACAAGTGCAAACAAAACTACTGCGCATGGGGGGTGATGCAAGGGGGGAGATGGCATGCGTCGAGGAGACAGGTGATGAGGGAGGGAGAGGGTGGGGTCAGGGCTACGCCCGAGAGAGTGAGGGGGGGCGAGTGATTGGGGTGACGAGAGAGGGGTGAAGAGGCGTTGCGCACGGGGGGAAGTGAAGGTCGGCGCACAAGAGAGTAAGGGGGACGGGGGAGTTGTTGCGCACGAGAGAGACAGGGGAGGGAGAGGGGGTGACGGTGGGGAGCAAAGGGAGGGGGTGGTCAGTGGTAGACATCCCTCTAAGGGGCGGGAGGATCGAGCGACGGAGCCTGAGGGGGTGATAGGCCAGCTTGAGTCCTCGCCCGAGCAAAGGGAGGGGGTGGTCGGTGGTAGACATCCCTCTAAGGGGCGGGAGGATCGAGCGACAGAGCCTGAGGGGGTGATAGGCCAGCTTGAGTCCTCGCCAGTGGTCGACCGACGAGGTGTATGGTCCCGTAGGGTTTTGCCCAGCATGTAGAAGCTTGTAGGCCGAATTGTAGATTGTCGGCGGTAGTATAAAGAAAAAGAATAAGAGAGCTGGTTTGTCTTGTATGGAATTGATTCTTGTATAAACTTTGTTTCTATAAATCTTATCTTTGGTATTATTATGTTGTGGAAAGAGACTGTTTTAACGAACTTTGTGAAAGGGTCTTAATTAAGAAACATGTTAATTTATGTCAAACAATGTGGTAGGATTAATTAGAAAACAAATTGACGCGCGTGAGTGGGGTGGAAAGTGGGAGGATGGAATGCCCTGACGGCACCATCCTACGGATGGTGCACCCATCCTACGGATGGGTGGACCCGATTAGTCGGGTAGCTTTCCAACAGATTAAGTGAAAGCCCTATGCTAGATAAATAGGTTCTCGAGCAACTCTATTTTAGAAGACTAGGCTAGTGGTTGTACCTTACATGGATGAGGAAAAAAGCGTTATCTCTAGGAATCAAGATTAGTACTTGTCCAAATTATGATCGATTACCCTATGGGTGATTTGATTTTTAGAAGACCACGCTCCCCCTGCGAGATAGGACTAGGTCTTACCTCAAATCTCTTCATGGTCAAGGTGTCGACGAGTAGGAAATTTTCTCCAAGTTAAGACTTAATAGACTATCTTAAGTGTTTCCCCTATTTTGGAAGGAGGGGGGGATCTTACAAAATAGGGGAAACACTTAAGACAGTCTACTAAGTCTTAGGTTGGAGAAAATTTCCTACTCGTTGACACCTTGACCATGTAAAGATTCAAGGATACGATTTGTAGGTAAGACCTAGTCCTATCCCACAAGGGGAGCATGGTCTTCTAAAAGTCAAATTACCCATAGGGTAATTAATCATAATTTGGACAACTACTAATCTTGATTTCCTAGAGAAAATGTTTTTTTCCTCATCTATGCAAGGTAGAGCCGCTGGCCTAGTCTCCTAGAATAGAGTTTCCTGAGAACCTATATATCTAGCGTAGGGCTTTCACTTAATCTACTGTTGGAAAGCTACCCGATTAATCGGGTCCACCTGTCCGTAGGATGGTGCCATCGGGGCATTCCATCCTCCCACTTTCCACCCTACTCACGCGTCAATTTGTTTTCTAATTAATCCTACCACACTATTTGACATAAATAAACATGTTCCTTAATTAAGACCCTGTCACGAGGTTCGTTAAGACAGCCTCTTTCCACAATATAATAATGCCAAAGATAAGATTTATAGAAAAAACGTTTATACAAGAATCAATTCCATATAAGACAAACTGGCTCTCTTATTCTTTTCCTTTATACTACTGAACGATCTAGAATTCGGCCTTCCAGCCTCTACATGCTGGGCAAAACCCTACGGGACCGTCGGCCGCTATGGCGAGGACTCAAGCTGGGGTGTCGCCCCCTCAGGCTCCATCACTCGATCCTCCCGCCCCTTAGAGGGATGTCTATGCAATAGGGTGGGCTAATTCATCGCACTAGCCTGGGCCCTCAGAACTAGGAAGAGACTACAACTCCATAGTTTTCTTTTAAAGGAAGAATAGTATGCCATTGCTCTATATGAGAGAGAAGGCTACTTTGCCATAGTCCTTCAAAGAGAGAAGAGTCAGAGTACGAGTGAGAGAACATTAAGCTCGGAGATGGTCAAATAATTCCATTTCTACGAGAAGGTATTAGGAGACTCTCCATTCTCCTATTTCAAGTTTTAAAGCTCGTTAACGAATAAAATTTTTTGGAGATACTTATTCTTGAATATAACTATTATTGTCTTCTTATTTCTTTTAGGATTTTTTTGGAGATGATATTTCTATTCTAACACTTTCCTAATGTTTCTAGCCTTATTGTCTCACTCTTCTCTAAGTGCACTCTCTTTCCTTCTTGAAATCTATATTAAAGAGACACATACATGGCTTGGGAGGGACCTTACAATTTGTAAGGTTCCCCCCTTCCAAAATAGGGAAAACACTTAAGATATTCCACTAAGTCTTAACTTGGAGAAAATTTTCTACTCATCGACACCTTGACCATGCAAAGATTCAAGGATACGATTCATAGGTAATACCTAGTCTGATCCTGTACACAGGAAGCGTGGTCTTCTAAAAATCAAATCACCCATAGGGTAATTGATCATAATTTAAGCAACTACTAGTCTTGATTCCTAGAGACAATGCTTTTTTCCTCATCCATGCAAGGCACAGCCGCTGGCCTAGTCTTCTAGAATAGAAGTGCCCGAGAACCTATTTATCTAGCGTAGGGCTTTCACTTAATCTGTTGGAAAGCTACCCAACTAATCGGGTCCACCCATCCGTAGGATGGTGCCGTCGGGGCATTCCATCCTCCCACTTTCCACCCTACTCACGTGTCAATTTGTTGTCTACCACACTATTTGACATAAATAAACATGTTCCATAATTAAGGCCCTTTTCACAAGGTTCATTTTAAAACAGTCTTTTTCCACAGTATAATAATGCCATATAAAAAAAGTTTATACATGAATCAATTCCATACAAGCCAATCCGGCTCTCTTATTCTTTTCCTTTATACTACCGATGATTTAGAATTTGGCCTTCCAGCCTCTACATGCTAGGCAAAACCCTAGGGGACCATACACCTCGTTGTCGGCCGCTGCTGGCGAGGACTCAAGCTGGCATGTCACCCCCTCAGGCTCTGTCGCTCGATCCTCCCGCCCCTCAAAGGGATGTTTACACACTAGGGTGGGCTTATTCACTACACTAGCCTGGGCCCTCAGAACTAGACAGCATCATAATCACTTGCCTCTCAATCAGCAAACCTCATTCTCCCAATGATATGAGGGATACCATGGGCCGACTCTGGACCTTAATAACGTCTCCCCCGTATGGCTACACAAGCACAAGAATGGGGCATCGTTAAGGTAGGGAGAAGTTGTACCTGTATCTTAATTTAACAAAGATAATAATCTAATTACTCAACTAAACCATAGGACTAGAATCCACGTTACCTTCTTAAGAAAACAACCCTTTCATAAAGATTTTAACATTTCAACTTGAGATTGCGATAAGACATTCTTTATTAAGGCATATGCCGTTATTTAAAAGAATAAAAACTTTAACTAGTAAATCAATCAAATAGATCACTATTAACAATTAATAGAGAAGCCAGGGCCATACCTCAATCCCTAAATAAAAATGATATATAATTGAAAAATAAAATATATATATACCTTATAGAAATTTATCGTTTATCGTTGTCTTTGCTCATTTAATAAGAGTTTCAGAACTTGATATATGAGAATAGAGAGTCTTCTAATACCTTCTCTTACGATTGAAATCATCCGATCATCCCCAAGATTTATCTCCTCTTACTCGTACTCTGACCTTTCTCTCTTTCAAAGGTCTATGGTGGCAAAATAGCCTTCTCTTGCAGGGCTACTATGACATACTATTCTTTCTATAAAAGAAAAGGTATGGAGTTTTGGTCTCTTCCTCCGAAAGACCATAGAAATCTAACCTTCTCTTCTAAGAGATTAGATAAGAATGAAGGGATATATACATCTCAAGCTCTAGGATTACCTTGAGGTTACTTACTGCTTTCTTATAGTTTTCCCTGTGTAGAGACCCTGATAGAATCAGCAAATTGTTTTGGCCATGACTCTCTAAGAAAAACTCAGAATATGGTCATGTAGCTAGTCAAAAGAATTGGAACGTATGTGGTCTACAAGCAAGCGTGGCTAGAATAGGCAAAAACATCCGTATATAGCCGCAATGGTGCCATCTTTGGAAATGTGTTGCTTTTTCACATTTTTAGTGTGCATGGACTCTAAATATGTCAAAGTACTCTAAATACAACCTCTTATCACCTAAATTCGAATTTCTATTTTTGGAGATACTTATCTCTTAATAGAACTATTCTTGTCTTCTTATTTCTTTTAGGATTTTTGGAGCTAATATTTTTACTCTATTACTTTCCTAATGTTTCTAGCCTTATTGTCTCACTCTTCTCTAAGTGTACTCTCTTTCCTTCTTGAAATCTACATTAAAAGAGACACATACATGACTTAGGAGGGACCTTACAATCTCCCCCACTTAAAAGATTCGAGATGTCCTCATCTCGCGAGTTGGGGTAGTATCTAAGTAAATCCTCCTGTCTCTTCCAAAGTGGTGTCCCCACCACTAGGAGAATTCTTCTTTTATTTCAACATTGTTCCTAAAGAGTCCCTTATTTCATGTGTTTGGCTCATTTTGTTGTGCTCCCAAAAGGTCTTTATTATCCTAAAGTTAATTGGCCTTATTATCCTAAAGTTAATTGGCCTTATTATCCTAAGTTCATGCATCCATATACCTCTCATACGATATGAACCTTAAAAAAAAAACATAATCCTTCCTTACGAATTTGTTATTCTATACCCCCATGTAATATGGTACTTAATAATTTGTCATGGAGAAACGTAAGGGAATCAATCCTTTATGCAATCTAACCTATGATAGCAATTGCATAATCTTAGTATCGTCTTCTAGAATACCTCTATTCGTCATGTACATTACTTCACATGAATTTTGCACCAATCCTCGTCTATTTACTTGTAGAAATACTTGTTGAATTTGGTTATCTTCAACCCTGCTATCCCTATTTCTTGACCTAATTTTGCTCTAACTCATGATTCCTTGTAGCCAAGGGTGGGCTTGACGTTTCTCTTGCATTAGGGGATCTCATGTCCTTCTCAACACTCTCCATATAAAAAAAACTTTATCATAGTCCCTGGCTATAAATATGGCTTCTGAAATAGAGGATGGTTTTGGCAATCTTGACGAGGTTATTCAAAGGTAGATTAAGCTTCCAAATGAATCGATGAAGAAGAGTTACCTCATCCATCTCTAGAGCTAATATGTTTACTCTATTACTTTCCTAATGTTTCTAGCCTTATTGTCTTACTCTTCTCTAAGTACAATCTCTTTCCTTCTTAAAATCTATATTAAAAGAGACACATACATGACTTGGGAGAGGGACCTTACAACTAATTGTAAGGTTCCCCCCTTTCTAAAATAGGGGAAACACTTAAGATAGTCTACTTAGTCTTAGCTTGGAGAAAATTTCCTACTCGTCGACACCTTCACCATGTAAAGATTCAAGGATATGATTTGTAGGTAAGACCTAGTCCTATCCCGCGCACGGAAAGCATGGTCTTCTAAAAGTCAAATTACCCATAAGGTAATTGATCATAATTTGGGCAACTACTAATCTTGATTCCTAGAGACAACGTTTTTTTCCTCATCCATGCAAGGCACAGCCACTAGCCTAGTCTCCTAGAATAGAGTTGCTCGAGAACTTATTTATCTAATGTAGGGCTTTCACTTAATCTGTTGAAAAGCTACCCGACTAATCGGGTCTACCCGTTCGTAGGATGGTGCCGTCGGGGCATTCCATCCTCCCACTTTCCACCCTACTCATGCGTCAATCTGTTTTCTAATTAATCTTACCATACTATTTGACATAAATAAACATGTTCCTTACTTAAGGCCCTTTCACAAGGTTCGTTAAAATGGCCTTTTTTCACAGTACAATAATGCCAAAGATAAGATTTATAAAAAAAAGTTTATACATGAATCAATTTCATACAAGCCAAATCGGCTCTCTTATTCTTTTCCTTTATACTGTCGATGATCTAGAATTCGGCCTTCCAGCCTCTACATGTTGGGCAAAGTCCTACGGGACCATACACCTCATCGTCCGGCCATTGGCGCGAGGACTCAAGCCGGCCTGTTTTCCTCTCAGGCTCCATCTCTCAATCCTCCTGCCCCTCAGAGGGATGTCTATGCAGTAGGGTGGGCTAATTCACCGCACTAGCCTGGGCCCTCAGAACTATGTAGCATCACAATCACTCACCTCAATCGGTAAACCTCATTCTCCCAATGGCATGAGGGATACCATGGGTGGACTCTGGGCCTTACTGACGTCTCTGCTACCGTCCGACTACACAAGCACAAGAAGGGGACAGTGTCAAGGTAGGGAGAAGTTGTACATGTACCTTAATTTAACCAAGATAAAAATCCATTTACTTAACTAAACCATAGGACTAGAATCCATGTTACCTTCTTAAGAAAACAATTCTTTTCACACACAAAGATTTTAGCATTTCAATTTGAGATTACAATAAGACATTCTTTATTAAGGCATATGCTGTTGTTTAAAAGAATACAAACACTATTAACAAATAATAGAGAAGCTGGGGCCATACCTCAACCCCTAAGAAGGATATATAATTGAAAAACAGTATATATATATACCTTATAGAAATTTGTCTCGTTTATCGTTATCTTTGCTCATCAAAAGTTGATATATGAGAATAGAGAGTCTTCTAATACCTTTTCTTACGATTGAAATCACTTAATTTAACCAAGATAAAATTCCATTTACTCAACTAAACCATAGGACTAGAATCCATGTTACCTTCATAAAAAAACAATCCTTTTCACACAAAGATTTTAGCATTTCAATTTGGGATTACAATAAGACATTCATTATTAAGGCATATGCTGTTGTTTAAAAGAATACAAACTTTAACTAGTAAATCAATCAAATAGATCACTATTAACAATTAATGAAAAAATCGGGGCCATACCTCAACCCCTAAGAATAATATATAATTGAAAAACAATACATATATATATACCTTATAGAAATTTATCGTTTATCGTTGTCTTTGCTCGTTAATAAGAGTTTCAGAACTTGATATATGAGAATAGAGAGTCTTCTAATACCTTTTCTTACGATTGAAATCATCCGATCATCCTCAAGATTTATCTCCTCTTACTCGTACTCTGACTTTTCTCTCTTTCGAAGGTCTATGGCAAAGTAGCCTTTTTTTTGCAGGGCTACGGCATACTATTCTTTCTTTAAAAGAAAAGCGATGGAGTAGTAGTCTTTTCCTCATAAAGGTCATAGCAATCTAGCTTTCTTTTCCAAGAGATTAGATAAGAATGAAGGGATATATGCATCTAAAGGTCTAGAATCACCTTGTGGCTACTAGCTGCATTCTTACAGTTTCTCTATGTAGAGACCTTGACAGAACTAGCGAATTGTTTCAGCCATAACTCTTTGATGCCCCTATTGCTACCCTTCTGATGCAGGAAAGCAAGACTCCTCAGGAAATGAGTCGAGTTCTTGGGTAAAAATTGGATGAAGGATGCATGTATTATAATAATCGGCTATGTATTCCCAATGATGAGGGAATAAAGGGAAGAATTCTGAGAGAAGCCCATGATAGCCTGATAGCTGGACATCCAGGGTTTATAAAAACCTATATGTCGGTGAAGAAAAGCTTCTTCTGGCCAGGACTCAGAAAGGATATACTTGATCATGTGCGAAAATGCTTATTGTGTCAGAGAGTCAAGGCAGAGAGAGTCAAGATGCCAGGGAAACTACAGCCTCTAGACATTCCATAGATGAAGTGGGAATGTATCAGTATGGACTTTATCAGTGGATTACCTTCAGTGCAATTAGGTTACAACTCCATTTTTGTGGTAGTTAACAGGCTAACCAAAGTTGCCCATCTGATTCCAGTGAAAGAAACATACTCTACAGTGGATGTTGCTGGAGTTTTCTTTAAGGAGATCTCCAGATTGCATGGTTTACCTAGGAGGATAGTGAGTGACAGAGATCCCAAATTCACATCGAAATTCTGGACTGCATTCTTCGAAGCAGTAGGAACTTTCTTAGATCTCAGCACAGCCTATCACCCCGAAACAGATGGCCAGTCTGAAAGAGTGAACCAAGTATTTGAAGATATCCTTCGGTCATGCTGTGGGGCAGGGAACCCAAGAAGTGTTTAAGCCATTTGCATCTGATCGAATTTGCTTACAATGATTCTTATCACATCGAAGCACTGGGATGAGTCCTTTCAAAGCTTTGTATATGGACAAGATTACCTTACACCGTTGACTTGGTATGACCCATTGATTAGAGTCGAAATGTCCAGACAAATGCTTGATGACATGGACCAGCAGATGCAATGAATCTGTAAAGATATAAAAGTAGCCCAAGACAGGTAAAAGCAGTATGCAGATAAACTGAGGTTAGAGAGAGAGTTTGAAGAATCAGATATGGTCTTCATTCGGGTATGCCCAAAAAGAAGTTCCTTATCCTTAGGAAAGTATAAGAAGCTCTCTCCCAGATACTGTGGGCCGTATATGCGGTTATAAAGAAAGTGGGCGATCTAGCCTACAAACTTCTTCTGCCTTCCCAACTCAAGGTTCATGATGTATTCCATGCCAGTTTGCTTAAGAAGTATGTACCCAGCCCGAGTCACGTGCTTGATGATGAACAATTAATCTCTCCGACTCAAGGCCAGATGGTACTCCAACCTGAAGAAATCCTTGATGTTCGAGAGAAGATTCTCCGGAGCAGAGTCCTCAGAGAATTCTTAGTAAAGTGGAAGTTCTTCCCTCTAGAAGATGCCACCTGGGAGAAAGAAGAAGAGTTGGCGAAGGATTACCCCCACTTTGCGAGATGAGGACATCTCGCATTTTTCAAGTGGGAGAGGATGTAAGATTCCTCCTAAGCAACCTGAATAATGATTAAGCCTTTACTTCAATCCTTGTTTTGCCTGTTTTTGAATACAAGAAAATATTATTTTTCCTTGTTTTGCCTAGTGAGATAAAAATTTCTAGAGAATGGTAAATCAATATTGAGATATTTTTGGATATATAAATTCTACAAATATCAAAAATATGTTTCCCCGAAAGAGAATATCAAAATAAAATTTCCAAGGTGCAATTAGAATTAATTAGAAATGATTTAAAAGACCTTAGTCTAAGGGTCAAGATTTTTTAAAAATTTTGGATTATGGTCCAATTAAGGTAAGATGAAGAGTTGACTGAGTACAAGATTTATTAGTTAAAAATTATGAAATATTACTAAAAAAAGAGATATTTTGGAGTAATCATTCATGATTGACACCTTGGTAAGGAAAGGGGGAGCCTTCAAGGAGGTGCCTATTTCACATGTGTGGAGGAGTTTTAAACTTAAAAATAATAGGATATTTTTATCTCTACTCTCTCTTGGATCAAACCAAATAAAAAAGGGAGCCAAATTGGTCCAAATCTTGTCCAAATTCAGCCAAACTAGGCTGGAAAATTCTAGAACTTAGTTGGACTCAGTTAGTGGCCTCCCTCACCCATAAATAGACCCTCATTCTTTTGTATTTTCATCTGTGAAACTATGCCGATATTACTCTAAGATAAGCTTATTTTCTATTATCCTCTAAAAATCCCCTACAAATTGAAGAGATTGGAGCTTCTCTCTCTCTTCAACCTTCCTTCTCTTCATCAACATACCAAACCAATTGATTGGTTGGGGGCCTCTCCATTGACTAAAGAATCAAGCAAATTAAGAGGTAAAGTGTGGTTTATGGTCTTTTTTTTTTAAATCTCAAAATGTTTCTCACTTCTCAACCCCTCTCAAGCTTGAGAAGCATTCAATTGACTGGCTCTTTAATGCAATTAGAACTCTCTAATGAATTTTAGTGATAAATCTTATAAATTTTACATTTATGCTTAAATTAAAATGTTTTTAAAGCATATCTCTCTCCCCCCCAAAGAATGGTCATTTCTATGACCTATTCTATATTCAAATAATGCTTCTCATGAAGCGATTCTCGAATCTAAAAGTAATTTCTATGCTTGTCAAATTAGAGGCCAAAGAAGTGGCTTTTTAATGCTTTATGCTACTTAATTTATGAAAAACTTAGGAATCAAGTCCATAATTGGATATTGATCCTAATGATAGTTATTAAATCATATTGTATTATTAAAACTTTATGCTTTCAAAATTATTAAAAATTATCAATAATAGCAGAGCGGAGCTATGGTAAAATTTTTAAAAAATTAACACATAAATCATTTTCATTCATAATATGAAAAGAGGACTTCCTACCATATTCTAGGATTAATCATCCTAGATTAATTAAATAATTCTCATCATAACCATGGAAAAATTAATTTTTATGTTTATGCATAATTAATTAATTAGAAAAAAGAGAAATTTCTAGTAATTCATTTTTATGATAAAAGAGAAATTCCCATGACAATGGAAATCCATGTATTCCAATGAAGTAAGAGAAAAATTGGAATACTAAAATAATGTATATTTTATTTAAAAATTAAAGAAGAATTTTAGTTAAATTTATCTTTTTGCATAGATAAATTTAAATGATGAAAGAGGAGTTTTCACCATAATTGGAATCCAAGAATTAATGGAGATTTTATTTAATTTTTAAGAGAAAATTTAGTTAAATTTATCTTTTTGTATAGATAAATTTGAATGATAAAAGAGGAATTCCCACCATATTTGGAATTCAATCATTTGAATGAGAAAAGTGGAATTTCTAGCTTAATGGAATTAATGGATATTTTATGTAATTTTTAAGAGAATTTTAGATAGATTTAATTTATGGTAAAAGAGGAGTTCCCATGATAATTGGATTGCACTCATTAAATGAGAAAAAGAGGGATTTTAAGTTTATTCAAAAAAATAGGTAATTGGTATTTAGTTAAAAGAAGAATTTTTATGATATTTAAGAAAAGATGGATTTGAATTAATTTTTAGGGTCAAAAAGATGAATTTCCACCATAATTCTACCTAATGAATTAAGGTCGAGAAATTATGTGGTAGAAAGAATATCTTGGATATTTTAATTAGTAAAATCACTAAATTGATATTTACCCAAAACTAGATGTTTATCTGGAGGGAATCCTCGTTAGAACTAAATCGAATGAATTTGGTTAGACTACGAGAGGGATGGACAGCAAACCTACTTGTCTATCTCTCGATCTGAATCAGGCAAAAACTTCGTGACCAATTCCAGTTCCTAAATACAAAGAATAGACTATCGGAACTAAACTAGTTTTTCCTTTGATCGAATTTACCAAGAATCTAGTTAGACAGACAGACAAAATGATGGGTAGATTACCTTCATGAGAGATTGAGGATCCTCATTTATGAAACCGAGAATTATGGAGAAAAGGGTTTTGTGAACCAATCTCAAACTAGAAATTTTACTTGAATTGGAACCTCTGTTTTTCATTCAAAGGACTGTTTTATGCCACAGTGCTGGAGGAAGCATTTGGCATGTGTTTTACTAAGAGGAGGTTCGTTGGAATAGCTCGCAGGGAGTCATCAAGGGACGTCTCTCTCGACAAAGCCTGCCGAGGTCTTGACCAACCTCGGTACGGTTAAAATGGTACGCTTCTGGTACGATGGGCGAGGACCGACGAAGCGGTCCCTGAGTGAAGTGCTAGGACACCTAAGGAGGATCTTAGAGGGTTCTGACTAGGCGATGCACGGGCTCGCGGTTGCTAGGACACCCATGCGTATGTCGAGGAAGATTTCGGATGGACAAAAAGGAAAGATTTTTAGAAACCAAATTTTGATACTGGATCTCATTGGTTGGCAAGCTGGTCTTCAACGGAGAGTCCAGAGGACATATTTTATAATACAATGGACTCAGAATTTTGAAAAATGATGATAATAAATATTATGATTTCTATTGAAGGATTGTTTTAAAGCCAGTCGAATCTGTTATAAATGGTAATTTCATATTGGGTGTGTACGTGGTATGCCTATCTTAAATTTACATGAATCGCCGGCTAGGGGTCCTGGGAACTCTTTTCCTTGGTACGCGGGCAAAAACATAATCAAATCTCTATAAAGGAATCCCACCAATACAGTGGTCGGTAACCCATGGGTCAGATGGGGCTGGATCAGAGGATTCCTGTGAAACAACTAGATACAATTAGTTACGTTAATTATATTAAGCCCTGAGAAGACCTTGTTCTCTGGGGGGAGGATCAGCGGCTATGCCTCGTAAATGAGGAAAAAAGCGGTGATTCCATGGACCAAGTGCAAGTCTCTTGGCCTGACTAAGTGACTTCAGGTTCGATCAGATTAGTTTAACTAGTTAAGACTTTGACACTGGTTAGAGTAATTCCCCCGTTAGAAGATTTTTCCTATGGCAGAATCGCCCGTGCCTTCCAGGCGAGGGGAGTCTTTCTAGGCCTGCCGGTTTCGGAGGAACCACCCGGGCTAGCCTCTCGTCCCCGGACATCCACAGGCGAGGCCCCGAGTGTGGATCCCCGCCCCACGTGGGAGGCCAATGCCACTTCCGTTCATCGACAGGAGCCCCGGAGGTGAATGGGGTCTCACAAACACATACATGACTTAGGAGGGACCTTACAATATCCCCCACTTAAAAGATTCGAGATGTCCTCATCTCGCGAGAGCTGGGGTAGCATCTAAGTAAATCCTCCTATCTCTTCCAAAGTGGTGTCCCCACTAGGTAGAATTCTTCTTTTATTTAAACATTGTTCCTAAAGAGTCCCTTATTTCATGTGTTTAGCTCATTTCGTTGTGCCCCCAAAGGGTCTTTATTATCTTAAAGTTAATTGGCCTTATTATCCTAAGTTCATGCATCCATATACCTCTCATACGATATGAACCTTAAAAAAAAACATCATGGTACTTAATAGTTTGCCTTGGAGAAACGTAAGGGAATCAATCCTTTATGCAATCTAGCCTATGATAGCAATTGCATAATCTTAGTATCGTCTTCTAGAATACCTCTATTCATCATGTACATTACTTCACATGAATTTTGCACCAATCCTCTTCTATTTACTCATAGAAATACTTGGCTTTCTTTAACCCTGCTATCCCTATTTCTTGACCTAATTTTGGTCTAACTCATGATTCCTTGTAGCCAAGGGTGGGCTTGACGTTCCTCTTGAATTAGGGGATCTCTTCTTGATTAACATGGAAGGACTCATGTCCTTCTCAACACTTTCCATATAAAAAAACTTTACTATAGTCTCTGGCTATAATTATGGCTTCTGAAATAGAGGATGGTTTTGGAATCTTGATGAGGTTATTCAAAGGTAGATTAAGCTTCCAAATGAATCCATGGAGAAGAGTTACCTCATCCATCTCTAGAGCTAATATTTTTACTCTGTTACTTTCCTAATGTTTCTAGCCTTATTGTCTCACTCTTCTCTAAGTGAAATCTCTTTCCTTCTTGAAATCTATATTAAAAGAGACACATACATGACTTGGGAGGGACCTTACAACTAATTGTAAGGTTCCCCCCCTTCCAAAATAGGCGAAACACTTAAGATAGTCTACTAAGTCTTAGCTTGGAGAAAATTTCCTACTCGTCGACACCTTTACCATGTAAAGATTCAAGGATACGATTTGTAGGTAAGACCTAGTCCTATTTCGTAGGGGAAGAGTGGTCTTTTAAAAGTCAAATTACCCATTGGATAATTGATCAGAATTTGGGCAACTACTAATCTTGATTCCTAGAGACAACGTTTTTTCCTTATCCATGCAAGGCACAGTTGCCCCGCTGGCCTAGTCTCCTAGAATAGAGTTGCCCGAGAACTTATTTATCTAACGTAGGGCTTTCAGTTAATTTGTTGGAAAGCTACTTGACTAATCAGGTCCACCTGTGCGTAGGATGGTGTTGTCGGGGCATTCCATCCTCCTACTTTCCACCCTACTCATGCGTCAATCTATTTTCTGATTAATCCTACCATACTGTCTGACATAAACATGTTCTTTAATTAAGGCCTTTTCACAAGGTTCATTAAAATAGCCTTTTTTTATAGTGCAATAATGCCAAAGATAAGATTTAAAAAAAAAGTTTATACATGAATCAATTTCATACAAGCCAAATCGGCTCTCTTATTCTTTTCCTTTATACTGTCGATGATCTAGAATTCGGCCTTGTAACCTCTACATGATGGGCAAAGACCTGAGGGACCATACACCTCATCGTCGGCCATTGGCGAGGACACAAGCTGGCATGTCTCCCTCTCAGGCTCCAGCGCTCAATCCTCCCGCCCCTCAGTGGGATGTCTACGCAATAGGGTGGGCTAATTCACCGCACTAGCCTGGGCCCTTAGAACTACGCAGCATCACAATCACTCGCCTTAATCGGTGAACCTCATTCTCCCAATGATATGAGGGATACCACGGGTAGACTCTGGGCCTTACTAACATCTCTGCCGTCCGGCTACACAAGCATAAGAAGGGGACAGTGTCAAGGCAAGGAGAAGCTGTACATGTACCTTAATTTAACCAAGATAAAAATCCATTTACTCAACTAAACCATAGGACTAGAATCCATGTTACCTTCTTAAGAAAACAATCCTTTTCACACAAAGATTTTAGCATTTCAATTTGAGATTGCGATAAGACATTCTTTATTAAGGCATATGCTGTTGTTTAAAAGAATACAAACTTTAACTAGTAAATCAATCAAATAGATCACTATTAACAATTAATAGAGAAGCCGTGGCCATACCTCAACCCCTAAGAATGATATATAATTGAAAAACAAAAAATATATATATACCTTATAGAATTTTTTCATTTATCGTTATCTTTGCTCGTTAATAAGAGTTTCAGAACTTGATATATGAGAATAGAGAGTCTTCTAATACCTTTTCTTACGATTGAAATCATCCGATCATCCCCAAGATTTATCTCTTCTTACTCGTACTCTGACTTTTCTCTGTTTTGTCTTCCTCATACAGGTCATAGCAATCTAGCTTTCTTTTCCAAGAGATTAGATAAGAATGAAGGGATATATGTATCTTAAGGTCTAGAATAACCTTGTGGCTACTAGCTGCATTCTTACAGTTTATTTGTGTAGAGACCTTGACATAACTAGCGAATTGTTTCAGCCATAAATCTCTGATAAAAACTCACAATATAGTTGTATAACCAGTCAAAAGAATCGAAAGGCATATGCTCTACAGGCCATCGTAGGTAAGATAGGTAAAAACGTCTGTATATAGCCGCAAACACACCATCTTTAGAAATGCGTTGCTTTTCCACATTTTTAGTATGCATGGACTCTAAATATGTAAAATTACTCTAAATACGACCTCCAATCACCTAAATTCAAATTTCTATTTTTTAAGATACTTATCTCTTAATAGAACTATTCTTGTCTTCTTATTTCTTTTAGGATTTTTGGAGCTAATATTTTTACTCTATTACTTTCCTAATGTTTCTATCCTTATTGTCTCACTCTTCTCTAAGTGAACTCTCTTTCCTTCTTGAAATATATATTAAAAGAGACACATACATGACTTAGGAGGGACCTTACAATATCCCCCACTTAAAAGATTCGAGATGTCCTCATCTCGCGAGCAGGGGTAGCATCTAAGTAAATCCTCTTGTCTCTTCCAAAGTGGTGTCCCCACTAGGTAGAATTCTTCTTTTATTTAAACATTGTTCCTAAAGAGTCCCTTATTTCATGTGTTTGGCTCATTTTGTTGTGCTCCCAAAAGGTCTTCATTATCCTAAAGTTAATTGGCCTTATTATCCTAAGTTCATGCATCCATATACATCTCATACGATATGAACCTTTAAAAAAAAACACAATCCTTCCTTATGAATTTCTTATTCTATACCTTCATGTAATATGGTGCTTAATAATTTGTCATGCAGAAATGTAAGGGAATCAATCCTTTATGTAGAAACGTAAGGGAATCAATCCTTTATGCAATCTAACCTATGATAGCAATTGGATAATTTTGGTATGGTCTTCAACAATACCTCTATTCATCATGTACATTACTTCACATGAATTTTGCACCAATCCTCTTCTATTTACTCATAGAAATACTTGTTATTTCTATGTTGAATTTGGTTATCCCTATTTCTATGTTGAATTTGGTTATCTTTAACCCTGCTATCCCTATTTCTTGACCTAATTTTTCTCTAGCTCATGATTCCTTGTAGCCAAGGGTGGGCTTGACGTTCCTCTTGAATTAGGGGATCTCTTCTTGATTAACATGGAAACACTCATGTCCTTCTCAACACTTTCCACATTTAAAAAACTCTATCATAGTCTCTGGCTATAAATATGGCTTCTGAAATAGAGGATGGTTTTACAATCTTGACGAGGTTATTCAAAGGTAGATTAAGCTTCCAAATGAATCGATGGAGGAGTTACCTCATCCATCTCTAGAGCTAATATTTTTACTCTATTACTTTCCTAATGTTTCTAGCCTTATTGTCTCACTCTTCTCTCTAAGTGCAATCTCTTTCCTTCTTGAAATCTATATTAAAAGAGACATATACATGACTTGGGAGGGACCTTACAACTAATTGTAAGGTTCCCCCCTTCCAAAATAGGGAAAACACTTAAGATAGTCTACTAAGTCTTAGCTTGGAGAAAACTTCCTACTTGTCGGCACCTTCACCATGTAAAGATTCAAGGATACAAATATAGGTAAGACCTAGTCTCATCCCGCAAGGGAAGCATGGTCTTCTAAAAGTCAAATTACCCATAGGGTAATTGATCATCATTTGGGCAACTACTAATCTTGATTCCTAGAGACAACGCTTTTTTCCTCATCCATGCAAGGCACAGCCCGCTGGCCTACTAGTCTCCTAGAATAGAGTTGCCTGAGAACTTATTTATCTAACGTAAGGCTTTCACTTAATCTTTTGGAAAGCTACCCGACTAATCGAGTCCACCCATCCGTAGGATAGTGCCGTCGGGGCATTCCATCCTCCCACTTTTCACCCTACTCACACGTCAATCTGTTTTCTAATTAATCCTACCATACTGTTTGACATAAATAAACATGTTCCTTAATTAAGGCCCTTTCACAAGGTTTGTTAAAACAACCTTTTTTCACAGTATAATAATTCCAAAGAGACAAGATTTATAAAAAAAAGTTTATACATGAATCAATTTCATACAAGCCAAACCGGCTTTACCTCTCATACGATATGAACCTTAAAAAAAAAACATAGTCCTTCCTTACGAATTTCTTATTCTACACCTCCATGTAATATGGTACTTAATAATTTGTCATCGAGAAATGTAAGGGAATCAATCCTTTATGCAATCTAACCTATGATAGCAATTTCATAATCTTAGTATCGTCTTCTAGAATACCTCTATTCATCATGTACATTACTTCACATGAATTTTGCACCAATCCTCTTCTATTTACTCATAGAAATACTTGTTGAATTTGGCTATCTTTAACCCTGCTATCCCTATTTCTTGACCTAATTTTGCTCTAACTCATGATTCCTTGTAGCCAAGGGTGGTGGGCTTGATGTTCCTCTTGAATTAGGGGATCTCTTCTTGATTATGGGAGGACTCATGTCCTTCACACTTTCCATATAAAAAAAACTTTATCATAGTCTCTGGCTAAAAATATGACTTCTGAAATAGAGGATGGTTTTGCAATCTTGACGAGGTTATTCAAAGGTAGATTAAGCTTCCAAATGAATCGATGGAGAAGAGTTACCGCATCCATCTCTAGAGCTAATATTTTTACTATGTCACTTTCCTAATGTTTCTAGCCTTATTGTCTCACTCTTCTCTAAGTGCAATCTCTTTCCTTCTTGAAATCTATATTAAAAGAGACACATACATGACTTGGGAGGGACCTTACAACTAATTGTAAGGTTCCCCCCTTCCAAAATAGGAGAACACTTAAGATAGTCTACTAAGTCTTAGCTTGGAGAAAATTTCCTACTCGTCGACACCTTTACCATGTAAAGATTCAAGGATACAATTTATAGGTAATACCTAGTTCTATCCCATAGGGGAAGCATGGTCTTCTAAAAGTCAAATTACCCATAGGGTAATTGATCATAATTTGGGCAACTACTAATCTTGATTTCTAGAGACAACGCTTTTTTCCTCATCCATGCAAGGCACAGCCGCTGGCCTAGTCTCCTAGAATAGAGTTGCCCGAGAACTTATTTATCTAACATAGGGCTTTCACTTAATCTGTTGGAAAGCTATCCGACTAATCGGGTCCACCTGTCCGTAGGATGATGTCGTCGAGGCATTCCATCCTCCCACTTTCTACCCTACTCACGTGTCAATTTTTTTTCTAAATAATCCTACCATACTGTTTGACATAAGTAAACATGTTCCTCAATTAAGGCCCTTTCACAAGGTTCGTTAAAATAGCATTTTTTCACAGTACAATAATGCCAAAGACAAGATTTATAAAAAAAAGTTTATACATGAATCAATTTCATACAAGCCAAACCAGCTCTCTTGTTCTTTTCCTTTATACTGTCGATGATCTAGAATTCGGCCTTCCAGCCTCTACATGCTGGGCAAAGTCCTATGGGACCATACACCTCATCATTGGCCGCTGTGGCAAGGACGCAAGCCGGGGCTTGTCGCCCTCTCAGGCTCCATCATCACTCGATCCTCCCGCCCCTCAGTGGGATGTCTACGCAGTAGGGTGGGCTAATTCACCGCACTAGCTTGGGCCCTTAGAACTAGGCAGCATCACAATCACTCGCCTCAATCGGCGAGCCTCATTCTCCCAATGGTATAAGGGATACCATGGGCGGACTCCAGGCCTTACTAACGTCTCCGCCATCCGGCTACACAAGCACAAGAAGGGGGCAGTGTCAAGACAGGGAGAAGTTGTACATGTACCTTAATTTAACCAAGATAACAATCCATTCACTCAACTAAACCATAGGACTAGAATCCATGTTACCTTCTTAAGAAAACAATCCTTTTCACACAAAGATTTTAGCATTTCAATTTGAGATTGCGATAAGACATTCTTTATTAACGCATATGCTGTTGTTTAAAAGAATACAAACTTTAACTAGTAAATCAATCAAATAGATCACTATTAACAATTAATAGAGAAGCCGGGGCCATACCTCAACCCCTAAGAATGATATATAATTGAAAAACAATATATATATATACCTTATAGAAATTTATCGTTTATCGTTCTTTGCTCGTTAATAAGAGTTTCAGAACTTGATATATAAGAGGAGAGAGTCTTCTAATACCTTTTCTTACAATTGAAATCATCCAATCATCCCTAAGATTTATCTCCTCTTACTTGTACTCTGACTTTTCTCTCTTTTGAGGAAAAGTAGCCTTCTCTTACAGGGCTACGGCATACTATTCTTTCTTTAAAAGAAAAGCTATGGAGTAGTAGTTTCTTCCTCATAAAGTTCATAGAAATCTAGCTTTATTTTCCAAGAGATTAGATAAGAATGAAGGGCTACGGCATACTATTCTTTCTTTAAAAGAAAAGCTATGGAGTAGTAGTTTCTTCCTCATAAAGTTCATAGAAATCTAGCTTTATTTTCCAAGAGATTAGATAAGAATGAAGGGATATATGCATCTCAAGGTCTAGAATCACCTTATGGCTACTAGCTGCATTCTTATAGTTTCTCTGTGTAGAGACCTTGACAGAACTAGTGAATTGTTTCAGCCATAACTCTCTGATAAAAACTCAGAAGATAGTTGTATAGCCAGTCAAAGGAATCGAAAGGCATCTGGTCTACAAGCCATCACGGGTAAGATAGGAAAAAACGTCTGTATATAGTCGCAAACGCGCCATCTTTAGAAATGCATTGCTTTTCCACATTTTTAGTATGCATGGACTCTAAATATGTACAAGTACTCTAAATACGACCTCCTATCACCTAAATTCGAATTTCTATTTTTGGAGATACTTATCTCTTAATAGAACTATTCTTGTCTTCTTATTTCTTTTAGGATTTTTGAAGCTAATATTTTTACTCTATTACTTTCCTAATGTTTCTATCCTTATTGTCTCACTCTTCTCTATAAGTGCACTCTCTTTCCTTCTTGAAATCTATATTAAAAGAGATACATACATGACTTAGGAGGGACCTTACAATCTCCCCCACTTCAAAGATCGTCCTCATCTCGCGAGCTGGGGTAGCATCTAAGTAAATCCTTCTGTCTCTTCCAAAGTGGTGTCCCCACTAGGTAGAATTCTTCTTTTATTTAAACATTGTTCCTAAAGAGTCCCTTATTTCATGTGTTTGGCTCATTTTGTTGTGCTTCCAAAAGGTTTTTATTATCCTAAAGTTAATTGGCCTTATTATCCTAACTTCATGCATCCATATACCTCTCATACGATATGAACCTTAAAAAAAAAACACAATCCTTCCTTACGAATTTCTTATTCTATACCCCCATGTAATATTGTACTTAATAAATTGTAATGGAGAAACGTAAGGGAATCAATCCTTTATGCAATCTAACCTATGATAGGAATTGCATAATCTTAGTATCGTCTTCTAGAATACCTCTATATTCATCATGTAGATTACTTCACATGAATTTTGCACCAATCCTCTTCTATTTACTCATAGAAATACTTGTTGAATTTGGTTATCTTTAACCCTGCTATCCCTATTTCTTGACCTAATTTTGCTCTAACTCATGATTCCTTGTAGCCAAGGGTGGTGGGCTTGATGTTCCTCTTGAATTAGGGGATCTTTTCTTGATTAACATGGGAGGACTCATGTCCTTCTCAACACTTTACATATAAAAAAAACTTTATCATAGTCTCTGGCTAAAAATATGGCTTCTGAAATAGAGGATGGTTTTGCAATCTTGATGAGGTTATTCAAAGGTAGATTAAGCTTCCAAATGAATCGATGGAGAAGAGTTACCTCATCCATCTCTAGAGCTAATATTTTTACTCTATTACTTTCCTAATGTTTCTAGCCTTATTGTCTCACTCTTCTCTAAGTGCAATCTCTTTCCTTCTTGAAATCTATATTAAAAGAGACATATACATGACTTGGGAGAGAGGGACCTTACAACTAATTGTAAGGTTTCCCCCCTTCCAAAATAGGGGAAACACTTAATATAGTCTACTAAGTCTTAGCCACGAGAAAATTTCCTACTCGTCGACACCTTCACCATGTAAAGATTCAAGGATACGATTTGTAGGTAAGACCTAGTCCTATCCCGTAAGGAAAGCGTGGTCTTCTAAAAGTAAAATTACCCATAGGGTAATTGATCATAATTTGGGCAACTACTAATCTTGATTCCTAGAGACAATGCTTTTTTCCTCATCCATGCAAGGCACAGCCCGCTGGCCTAGTGTCTTAGAATAGAGTTGCCCGAGAACTTATTTATCTAACATAGGGCTTTCACTTAATCTGTTGGAAAGCTACCCGACTAATCGGGTCCACCCGTCTGTAGGATGGTGCCATTGGGGCATTCCATCCTCCCACTTTTCACCCTACTCACGCGTCAATTTGTTTTCTAATTAATGATGCCATACTGTTTGACATAAATAAACATGTTCCTTAATTAAGGCCCTTTTCACAAAGTTCGCTAAAACAGCCTTTTTTCACAGTACAATAATGCCAAAGACAAGGTTTATAAAAAAAAATTTATACATGAATCAATTTCATACAAGCCAAACTGGCTCTCTTATTCGTTTGCTTTATACTGTCGATGATCTAGAATTTGGCCTTCCACTCTACATGCTGGGCAAAGTCCTACGGGACCATACATCCCATCATCGGCTCAAGCTGGCCTGTCGCCCTCTCAGGCTCCATCGCTCGATCCTCGTGCCCCTCAGAGGGATGTCTACGCAGTAGGGTGGGCTAATTCACCACACTAGCCTGGGCTCTCAGAACTATGCAGCATCACAATCACTCGCCTCAATCGGTGAACCTCATTCTCCCAATGGTATGAGGGATACCATGGGCAGACTCCGGGCCTTACTAACGTCTCCGCCGTCCGGCTACACAAGCACAAGAAAGGGGTAGTACCAAGGCAGGGAGAAGTTGTACCTGTATCTTAATTTAACCAAGATAAAAATCCATTTACTCAACTAAACCATAGGACTAGAATCCATGTTACCTTCTTAAGAAAACAATCCTTTTCACACAAAGATTTTAGCATTTCAATTTGAGATTGCGATAAGACATTCTTTATTAAGGCATATGCTGTTGTTTAAAAGAATACAAACTTTAACTAGTAAATCAATCAAATAGATCACTATTAACAATTAATAGAGCGGGGCCATACCTCAACGCCTAAGAATGATATATAATTGAAAAACAATATATATATATATACCTGATAGAAATTTGTCGTTTATCGTTATCTTTGCTCATTAATAAGAGTTTCAAAACTTGATATATGAGAATAGAGAGTCTTCTAATACCTTTTCTTATGATTGAAATCACTTAATTTAACCAAGATAAAAATCCATTTACTCAACTAAACCATAGGACTAGAATCCATGTTACCTTCTTAAGAAAACAATCCTTTTCACACAAAGATTTTAGCATTTTAATATGAGATTGCGATAAGACATTTTTTATTAAAGCATATGCTGTTGTTTAAAAGAATACAAACTTTAACTAGTAAATCAATCAAATAGATCACTATTAAGAATTAATAGAGAAGCTGGGGTCATACCTCAACCCCCTAAGAATAATATATAATTGAAAAACAAATATATATATATATATATACCTTATAGAAATTTATCGTTTATCGTTATCTTTGCTTATTAATAAGAGTTTCAAAACTTGATATATGAGAATAGAGAGTTTTCTAATACCTTTTCTTATGATTGAAATCATCCGATCATCCCCAAGATTTATCTCCTCTTGTACTCTGACTTTTCTCTCTTTCGAAGGTCTATGGTGGCAAAGTAGCCTTCTCTTGCAGGGCTACGGCATACTATTCTTTCTTTAAAAGAAAAGCTATGGAGTAGTAGTCTCTTCCTCATAAAGGTCATAGCAATCTAGCTTTCTTTTCCAAGAGATTAGATAAGAATGAAGGGATATATGCATCTCAAGGTCTAGAATCACCTTGTGGCTACTAGCTGCATTCTTATAGTTTCTCTATGTAGAGACCTTGACAGAACTAGCGAATTGTTTCAGCCATAACTCTCTGATAGAAACTCAGAATATAGTTGTATAACCAGTCAAAAGAACCGGAAGGCATCTGGTCTACAAGCCATCTCGAGAGTAAGATAGGCAAAAATGTCTGTATATAACCACAAACACGCTATCTTTAGAAATACGTTGCTTTTTCACATTTTTAGTATGCATGGACTCTAAATATGTAAAAGTACTCTAAATATGACCTTCTATCACCTAAATTCGAATTTCTATTTTTGAGATACTTATCTCTTAATAGAACTATTCTTGTCTTCTTATTTCTTTTAGGATTTTTGGAGCTAATATTTTTATTCTAACACTTTCCTAATGTTTCTAGCCTTATTGTCTCACTCTTCTCCAAGTACACTCTCTTTCCTTCTTGAAATCTATATTAAAAGAGACACATACATGGCTTGGGAGGAGAGACCTTACACTTGCCTCTCCCATCTTGTCTATCTCTTTCTTCTACACTTCAGAATATTTTAGATTCACCACGTGGTAGATGCCTAACCTGACCAGCCAACTGCCTTCTTTCAGTGGAATTTTGTGAGCAGAAATGGCTGGGTCTATCCCTGGAAGATCCTTGTAAGTCCATGCACGTGCCTCTTGGTGTTCTTTGAAAAAGTCGGTGACCTTTGTTGTGCCTAGGTTCAGCTCTCTCACCTCCTCGTGGTAAGTGGTGGGTGGAAGAGGAGTGGTGTGCCGAGTGCTGCTTGATGGAGAGATAAGGGGTCATGGGCTGGGGTGTTGTCCAGAGGGAAATCACCAATGCGTTCCTCCATCCCACCAGCGGGTATCTCTTCTACTACTGGCAAGGCTTCCACCCTAGTCATAAGGTGCTCTACCCACCTCGAGTGCGTCTAGGAGGGGTTATAGGTGCCTCTGATGACTCCTCTTGAGAGACCTTCTTCCGAGGTTATCGAGAAAACTAAGGTTCCCCTAGACCTATGACCTCTATCTCTTCCTATTGAGTCACTGTTGCAGAGGAGGAGGCCAGAGTGAGCAAAGATTCTGTCCAATCCCGTACTCCTACTTCTTTTGAGAGTTCTTCTTCTTGGGGCCGCTCTTGAATAGGGTCTAGGTCCACCACTCCACTATGTCCACCATATTGCATTGGAACCCCTCATAGGAATTTAACTAATTCCATATAGGTTCTGCTGCCTCCCTCTGAACCAAATGGATCCCAAGCCTCATCCACTGGTAAGCCTTGCCATTCCTCCTGTTCTTCCTCGTCATTGGGTCCTTCCTCTCGAATGGGAATCATGTCATGTAGGGAAGTGCCCCAAGCACTCTCATCAGGGCCTTTTTCCAAGGGCAAGGTCATTGTCCCCTCCGGGTTAAGGATATGCAAGTTGTCTTGACCCCAATCATGGATCACCTGAGCTACCCTCAACTAAGGCCTTCCAATGAGTAAGCTGTAGGTCCCTCGAGCTGGTGGGAAGTCTAACACCACAAAAGTCATTTCGCATACGAATCCTTCAAAACTGATCGAATCCTTCAAAACTGATCGAAACTTGCTTGACTAATTCCATATAGGTTCTGCTGCCTCCCTCTGAACCAAATGGATCCCAAGCCTCATCCACTGGTAAGCCTTGCCATTCCTCCTGTTCTTCCTCGTCATTGGGTCCTTCCTCTCGAATGGGAATCATGTCATGTAGGGAAGTGCCCCAAGCACTCTCATCAGGGCCTTTTTCCAAGGGCAAGGTCATTGTCCCCTCCGGGTTAAGGATATGCAAATTGTCTTGACCCCAATCATGGATCACCTGCTGAGCTGCCCTCAACTAAGGCCTTCCAATGAGTAAGCTGTAGGTCCCTCGAGCTGGTGGGAAGTCTAACACCACAAAAGTCATTTCGCATACGAATCCTTCAAAACTGATCGAAACTTGCTTGACTAGTCCCACATGCATCACTTCTCTCTGGTCTGCCACTTGGATTGGCGAAGGGAGCTGGTTTGGTAATTCGGAGACCCAAGACTTTCCTAGTAGCTTCAGGCATGATGTTAACACCAGAACCACCATCCACAATGGCCCCTGTAAGTTGAGTTCCCCCCACGGAGACTATCACCCTTGGGCTTCGGTGATCAGCCACTCCTGGGACAGTGAGGCATACCCTTGCTTGCTGCCTCTTGGGCCATCACCCACTACTACTAGACGTGGCTTCACCCCTAGTTGTCTTCGGATCCATCCAATGCTGGATCAAGCATAACAGTTGCTCTTCTATTTCTTGGCTCAAACCACATAAATGAGGAAGGGTGATTTTCACCTTTGCTCCTCCCAGCTTAATACTAACCTTGGGTTGGGTAGACTCCTCATCCGCCTTTGAAGGTGTGGTGGTTGGGGGAATGACCAAGGTAGGCACCACTTCCTTCTCTCATGGGTGGTGTTTGAATGAATTCCTCCACGGCCTCCTCATAAGCTTGGTCCACAGTGGATGGCTAGACTACACCATCAGGGAGAGGAGTTGGTGTCTTTGGGGCTCCTTGGGACCAGGTGACGGCTGCCACTATTAGAGTGCCAACAGTGGGAGGTGGCACCACTGCCACCATTGGAGTGTCAACCTTGGGAGATGGCACCACTGCTTCCACCATGTTAACCAGTGGGGTTCTAGGAAAATCCCTGTGTAGTGGTCTCGGCTCTCCGGGCAATGGAGGCATGGAGGCAAGCCCTCTGGTACAGTGCATTGAGCTTGCATGTGGCTGCTCCCCCCAACAATAGCATATAAGAGGTCGGGTGGGGTAGTTGGGAGGACGGTGATTGGCGAACCTTTGATTAGGGCAAGCCTCATACGTGTTGTTAGCGGCCGGAGGTACTGGGGCTACCGGAGATGGGTTTTGATAGACTTGAGGTGTTTGTGGGACCGACAGCAAGCACTCTCCCAACCTATCAATAGTACCTCCCACCCGTGCTGTCGGGAGAGTGCGACTGTGACTACTTGAGCTCCCTGCCTGCTGCTGAGATGAAGTGGCTTCGGGCGATGGAGGGGTTTGTGGAAAAGTAGCCATGGGGGAGGGAAGGGTATGTGGGGCAGCTAAGTAGGAGGGACCAATGGGGGCAGGGTTAAGATAATCTTTGACTCCCCCTGCCGCTAGACTGGTCTCTTCCACCTATGTATGATTACTGCTGCTTGCGAACCATTGGACTGTTGTTCTCTAAAATTCTTGTTTCCTTGTTGGCCATCACCACCTTGGCCTCGACCACGACCTGTACCTCTGCCTCTACCTAAAGTAGAGTAGAAGGCCTATTCTAATGTCTTGCTTTATGAAGAAGAGCCCTCACCTAGAGACTTTTCTTCTATGATCAACATAGACACCACGTCTTGAAAGTTGGGAACATTCTCGCTGGCTGCAATGGAGGTCTTGAATGGCTTGTACTCTTTGCCAAGCCCATTCAGACAGACACTCACAAAATCATCCACCAGTACTACATTGATGGAACCAAGGGATTCAACAATGCCCTTGATCTTTAAAGCATACTCATTGGATAGACATGCTTTTCTTTTCCACAGTATGCAGCTCTTGTTTTAGCTACAGTTTCCTTGCCTTTATATTGGTTTAGAACATCTGCACACCAGGTTCTACCATGCAACTGCTGGAGTATTGGCATCTTGAATGTATCCTATCATTGTGTCTGGTAGTTTCCTTGCACCCTGATTCCAATCCTTGAACGCCTTTATATCTGCTCAAGTGGCACCTCATTGTTTCCTTCAACAAAGTCCCAAAATCCTTTACCCATTAAGAAATTGATCATTGTGAACTTCTAGGCATGGAAGTTGTTCTTGTCCCAACTTCTCACTAACAATCTAATTGAGTTCATCTGTCATATTAGCATGCAACAATCAGAAACTTGCAAACAGACAATTTCTATATGCAACCTGTAACACAGTAGGACGTTCTCTGCACAGTGGTACTTCCACAAAACCTGTATGTCACTAGATCTTACCAGAGTACATGTACACACCCAATATTAAAAATACATGTGCAAACACTGTTTGCACTCCCAAAATGCACTATTGCAGTGCAATAACCAGATTTTGACTAGAGACACTTCTCCATCCGAAACTGTCAAAAATATCTTGCAGTGACAAAATGGAGACCGAAATGCGCCTGACATGCGAATCTAACTGCAAAATTTGAGGACAAAGTATTGAATACCACACATGCACCTCCAAACTTGCGACAACTCCTCAATTGAAGATGTATAGCTCCTGGAGCTACTGAGGGGGTGTTACACCTAAACCAAGAAGGGAAAGAGATGATGATACTCTGACCCATGTACCGCTTCCTTGCCTACTTGTTCTTACCTCTTGCTTGCCACCTTATCTCTCACACAAACCGGAGCTCTAACATCATAAAGAGAATGTGGGGGAGAGGGAGAGCTCGAGTTCCTTGCAAGCAAACACGCACACATAAGAGAGGGAGAGCTCGGGTTCCTTGCAAAGCAAACACACACATAAGAGAGTGCAAGACACAAGAGAGGGATGGATGGCTGAATTTTCTTCTATCTTCTTCTCCTCTCTACAATCATATAACTAAAAGATAAGAGTACATACATAAAGGGAAAGTACTCTCCTAGAATAACATACAATGGTTGTGGTGTATAGTGTCGACTATATGAGATGGCGCTATAACTATGCCATAACTCTATTACTCGAAAGTGGCTGTGACATAGCCTATCATCCACTAGTGGGATAGCAACCATAATCTCACCAACCATGCCAGTGGAATAAGTGCAAAAGCTATCACCTAGGTGGGTCACCAATGCTGCCCCCACTGTAGCACTAGTTGAGCTTCATATCTCAACACCTACTACATCTCTAATCCTTTATGTGAGCCCACTTTTGGTACAAACCCTTGTCCAGGGGTACCACACAAAAACAAAAACAAAAGCAAAGAAAAAAAGAAGAGAGTCGAAGAGAGCAGAATGAAAAGCATCAAATAAAGCAGAGTGTTGAAGCTTATACACGGGTCCACCTTTTGCCCAATGTCCATGCACACAGCCCACTCTATATACACAGGCTCTACATATAATAGACACATGGGCATTGGGGCCACCTTTTACCCAATTCCCATGCATGCTATCTACAATATATACATGGGATCTATATATAATAGACACATAGGCATTGTTCTTTCACAAACCTACAGTAAGCCTCTTGTCGTCTCAAAACAACTCTCCAGATACATTTCTAGATGGGGGGCCATGGTGGCACAAGCTTGGCCCATGGTATAACCCATTGATTACACCTTACTCTAATCACCAACAAAAGAACCTTTCGTAGCCTCAACTTTGACCACACCACACTGAGTGATCCACCTTGCCTCTAGCCCAAGTGCTTGACATCACCAAATCCCTCAAGCCATAGAGGCCGCCCAGCTCCATTTGCAACTATGGACATAACCATGCACAAAGTTGTTATGGCTCATCCTAACCCCCCTTGAAACACATCCAACGAGAGATTACTTGGTGAACCGCAACTATTGTGAGGATCTTTCCAATGGCAGAGATCGTAACCCTTGAGGTCTCCAAGCCTTACAACTCCTTGAGAAGCAATTCCACCATGTCTCCCACGAGCGTTGTCACACTGTTGCGTTGCACTACGTGTACTCATCCCTCCTCTCACCTCACATCACTCACACACTCACTAGCATGCATTAGAGAGAAAGAGATTAGCAAGAGGATTAGCAAGAGCAAGACTCTATTGCACAATGGGAGAGTCTTTGTATTATGAGAGATATTCACTTATATACATGGCCATAAGTGTTCACACTCACTTAAATTGTGGCTAGCCGGGTACTTTAGGCTCATAAGAGGCCTAACGCTATTACAATGACTACTCTCATAATATATCCATGAAGTACATCACTTGGGACTTCATCCTAACTTACTACCACATGCTCTTGAAGCAAAAAATCGCCAACCCATAAGTATTACATAGGACCATTACGGGCGCACATCCAAGTTGTAGATCTGGACACCATTGCTTCATATCTTGTATGTATAACCTTTTGGTGTATATACCTTGACTCCTTGATATAAGATAATGGTATTAGCTCTTGTTAACCCTAAGAATGGGTTAACAAAAGTCCATTGTCTCACACCATGTATTAATCTTAACTTCTTGAGAAAAGGGTTAGTAAATGTCAAAGAAAGCAGCAAGAGAGTCTAAGAAAGTAGTTGAGTCGTGTAAAGAAGTGCACCCACACAGGCACATCTTTCGCCCATTACCCACATCACATGCATATTTCACTACCGGCATCATAATTTTTTCACTTCTCGCCATCTCACAGCACACACAAATACAAATAACCTCATCAACCCCAACCCTCCAAGTACATCTCAAGATGGGACCATTGTGCAAGACTAGCCCATGGTACCACCCATCACCTGGAGAACCCTCAACCTTACAGGTACCTCCAACAAGCTTTCATACATGTATCCTTTGCTTCAACCCTAATTCATCACCAACATAAGCTGCCCTCATCAACATTTTCTCCTTGAAGAAGATTGATTTCTCATAATCACATTGAGAGATCATGACATACTCTCATGTTGTGCCATGAAGATCTGAACCATTATCTCTCCTTGCAAATCATTTCATGGTGGTCTTGGTGCTCGTTCTGCTAAGTATAGGGTGCAAACCGATCCTCCCAACCACCTAATGTTTGATTATAGGTTTTTTTCTTGAATTAGCTTCTTCTTTCCTCGCCTTTTGTGAGAGAGAACTATCGTGAAGGACCATCTCTTATTATCGCCATCTAGGCATTGAGAGCTCTCCCTTAACCCCTTTGGTGGAAAGGAGCATTCTTGTGTGACAACAGAGTGAGGATGCGAAACGGGTGAGCTGGCGCACCCACATTGGAAAGTTATATTTAAGGCTGTCAAGTAAGACCTAACAACTCATACTTCAGAAAGACTAAGGTAGTCTCTTGACTTGAACAAGGCACGAGAGGGTGCATGAAAACCTCTCTAGAGAATAGAACCAAGAAGAGAACCTAAATAGGGAGAAGAGCCAACAATGCAACTAAAGCCAATAAAAGCCCAAGGCTCCACCTCTTCCTCCACACATAGTGCAAAACATGCCCACAACCATGCTAATCAAAAGAGGTAGAGATGCTTAGGTCAGTACAAAGCCACATCCCACAGTTGGCGTTGCTTTTACAAGCCACCCATTGCTCATAGTTTACCAACATATATGCCATATTGGGTGTCCTAAATTCTTCCATTCTCATGGAAAATCCAACCTCATTCACACCTGCCTTATTGACCATCCATACTATACATCAACACTAAATTTACTATCTTAAAACATGTGTAAGAGTCAAAGAAAGCAGACAAATAAGTGTTAAAGAAAGCAAACAAATAAGTGTTGAAGAAAGCAACATGTTGGAGTTTTCACTAAAAGGAGCTTCTACACAGGCCTACCTTTTTCCCAATGCCCACACACGACACCTGCAATATACACACGGGCTCTACATCTATAGTAGACACACCAATAGACATTGATATCTCAAGCACCTGGATTAAGCATCATCGTTGACAAACCGTCTAGGTATGTTTCTGAATGGGGGGAATGGCATGCGCAATCCTGGCCCATGGGGCGACCATGGCAGGTGCAATCCTGGCCCATAGTACAACTCATCACTTGGACCTTCCTCTTCGACCCCACCAACCACTGATCCACATTGCCTCTATCCCCAGTTGCTTGCTAATGCCAAATCTCTCAACCATAGAGGCCGCCTAGCTCCATTGCATCTATGAGCAAACCAGTTGATCTTGACTCCCCAAGAAAAGGGATGCCAAATAAAGAAATAAAGAGAGCCGAAGAAAGCCATTGAGTTGGTGAAATCTTCAAATTGGAGGAGTACACACACAAAGGCACACCTTCCACCTATTGCCCATGCAAGTCACCTACATATTTCACTATGGGCATCACATTTTTTTGTATCTCCTATCTCACGACACACATAAACACATGCACCTCCAACTTGTCTTGTCTAACGCCAACCCTCCAGGTACATCTCTAGATGGAGGGACCATGTTACTGTTAGTATACACTCAATTCCCGCCTCTCAGCATGTATCTCACTTTGATGTATAATGCACATTCGTTAGGTCCCCATTATGAGGAGTAGCCATGGTGCATATGTCTTTAGTGGGAACCCCGGCTTAGACACCGATGGAGTCATTATTGTGATCATTGATGATGGTTAGGAGATAGTCAGGGGTACGAGCATTAGTTGGGGTCCGGGGAATCACCCCGGCTGGGGGGTCCCAAGGAAGCTAGCAGCTCCCTTGGCGGGGGTTCAGGGGCGGGAGCCCCCGAGGCGACGGTATCAGGAATATTCCCTAGAATATTCCCTCGGATACTAGGTCCATCATTAGTAGGCAATGGGCGGTGGTGGTCGGTGGGCCACGTTCTTGATGCACGGGTGGTGACCGTGTCTATGCAATGTAACCACCCTCATATACGTGTCTACCACATCGCCCAGTACTATATATGGACATGGTTGCCATGAGCTAGGGCATCCAATGCTTGGAGTATCCACCCCCTTCTACACCTCGTACATACTCTATCTAGAGTTTGTCTAGATCGCCATCTAAGCTCTACTTGAGAGCACATGGGTGGACAACACCATCACTTGTACCTCTTTGGTATAATCAAAATTTTAAATTCTCTCCATTGTGTATCTATTACATTGTCTATTGTGCTTTGTCTTGCTATCTCTTTCCGCTGTGCCATATTCTTATAGTTACTATCTTGAAGGTACCTCCAAAGAGCTTCAATGCATGTTACCATTGTTTTGACTCCAATTTATCACTAACATCACCTCACCCTAGCAGACGCTTTTGCCATGAAGAAGCCTCATCTCTCAGCACCATACAATGAGATCAAGACATACTCTCATGTTGTGCCATGAAGATCCACACTGCCATTTACCCATGCAAATCATTCCATAGTGTGCAAATTGCTTCTACCAACAACTACCTAATTTAAAAGGGTCCCAACCATTTCCGTAACAAAAGGAGGCCTCGCATGATGAACTTTTGCATCGCTTATACATTTCATGCCACCTTGACAAGCTGCTTACTATCACCAAGGCTAACAAAAGCTTCTCACCAATATGCCATGCATCCAACTACTGTGGATCGATTGTGAACCATACCACTTACCCTCACATGCCAAGGCTACCAAAAGGTTCTCACCAATATGCCGTGCATCCGATCGCTAAGGATTGATTCTAAACCATACCACTTACCCTCGCATATGCCAACTTCACAGCATATCTAAGGCCATCCACACCTTTCCACCTCAATAGAAACTTCACCACCAACTTGAGTGTGACATGAGGACACGATCAACCAATCATTAGGAAGGGTATATTAACCACTCCATATGTTAACATGGTTTCACCCACCTAACCTACCGTAAGCTTTGCCATCTTACCCGCTCAATTGGGCACTTATCTTTTGTAAGATAATGCCAGAACATATAAAGCAATCTTACCTTGTGCTTATTGTTAAATAAGGAAAGTCTAAAGACTTCATGTACATGCTCCGTTAAGCCTAGTAATAGAGGCCATACCATTTTTAAGTTTGGTCAGCCTAGTGTGAAAACTAGTCACTTGCATATAAGTCATTTTTAACAATAAGTAATACACAATCATTCCCTTGCAATAGAATACTTGTGAGCTCTTCTCTTCCCTCTTCTTGCTTACATGTATGCTATTGAATCTTTCTTACTGGATGAATGCATGCTAGATAGGATTATTTGTAGGTTTTCCTCTTGCATTAGTTTTCGCTTCTTGTCCCACCTTTTATGAGAGAAGCATTAGTTTTCCTCTTGCATTAGTTTTCGCTTCTTGTCCCACCTTTTATGAGAGAAGCATCGCAAAGGACCACCTCTTGCTCCTTCCATCTAGGCATGGAGAGGTATCCCCCACATAGAGAAGTTGCACTTGTGGTACTAAGGCAGGTCCTATAACGACACATGCTTCAACAAGGCTAAGATAATCTGTTGACTTGAATAGAGGAAAAAAGTAACAAGGCAGACACAATGGCATAATCTCACTTCTTGCCCTTCAATGAACAATCTTCTCAAGTTGACGGATTGATAATATGCAAGCATTCACGATACCTCTACGTACACTAAAGATTAGATAGATAAAGAGAAAGACTCACATTAATATAAAGTTTTGTAGAGTGAATTGCATTGGACAAATACAAGAGAAGCATGCTACATCATGAAGATGCATACTTTAGCATTAAAGGAAACATTGAAGCAAAATTTCAATCCTAAGATGGGTGGTGCGCTTATCAAGGACCATCAAGACCAAGACCAAGACCAAGACTAAGGGAAAGTCAATGTTTCATTATTAGAATTTGCATAGATAATCCATTTCTCGAATAGAGGCATTCAAAATAGGGGCCAAAGCAGACTAACCAAGGCCACAATAAAGACCATCAAGACCAAGACCAAGACGAAGATGAAGGGCAAGTCATTGGTCCATTGTTATAGAGGCATTCAAAATAGGGACCAAAGCAGACTAACCAAGGCCACAATAAAGACCATCAAGACCAAGACCAAGACAAAGGGCAAGTCAATGGTCCATTGTTAGAATTTGCATGGATAATCCGTTTCTCGGAGAGAGGCATCCGAAATAGGGACCAAAGCAAACCTTGATGACCAAGGCCACAATAAAGGCATTGTAAAGAACAAACAAAATGAACTAAGGGAAAGGACCTTCTAAAGTAAGTTGATGACATGCAAGCTAGTACCCTAAGGTTATAGAGCATAGCCCAATCAAGTCAAATCCATTGATAACAAGATACAAGGATAAATGGAACCCTTCAATGCTAATGACTAACTAAAAATTCAATCAAAAGAAAAAAAGATTATTAATCGAATCCATTGGTAACAAGCTACAAGGACAAATGGAACCCTTAAACGCTAATGATTGATTGAAAATTCAATCATTAGAAAAAAAAGATCATCAAGATATTAGAAGAGGCCATAACAAGTTACAACTCTTCTGATCTAAGTCTCAAAGTATTGATTAAGGAACAAGGGTAACAAGTGTCTCCTCAAGGAGGCATAAAACAATATTGGATGTCAAACCACCCCTAGGAGACAACATTGGTTTAGGCCTCCATAGAGTCCAACAATGCAAGGTATCAAAGGCTTTGAGAACCAAGGCTAAGCAAGTTCACACAAAGATCAAAAAAATTTGAAACTAAACATGGCAAGGTCAATAACCCCACAAAATTATCATGTAGAACAAACTTCTTGGTTCAAGTGTTAGGCCCTCCTTACACAAGCATCAATGGTAACTTGTCAACATATTCAAAGAATATACACTAATTTTTTATAAATGAAGAAAAATGGAGGTAGAAAGATAATGAAATGGTTGCAAAATATCAACTTGATATGTGGTTGGGACCAAAACTATTTCCTACACAAGGAATATGGAAACATTACGTAGAACTAGTAACTTTCTAAGCATAACACTAACCCATTTTTTATTTTACATAGAAGTACTCAAGGGAGCAAAGCTAGCATACACACATCACCATCTATGTGTGTGCTCCCTTAAGGAGTACTTGTACACATTATCCTTTATTTTCCTTCTTGACTAGAGGTAGTCACCCCCCTTTATAACACACTTTTATTTGTGCTAAAGCCATCTAACCATCTATATAGACATCATTAGTCAAGCTAAAAATCTTCATTGTGCACCCAATTTTGTTTTTGTTTTTCGAGCCGGGCTCAAAAGCGAGCAAGCTCGTTCTAAGACTCAATTATACACAGACATGCCCTCAATGGATCCCCCCACACAAGCTAGCCACAAATTATATATGATGGTAAAAACTAATAATTCATGAGAAGATTCAATTGACAAGGGAATCAACATGGGTACGAAGGATGAAACTACTATTCTAGACAGTAGATGCAAGACGACACTTTACAATGAAGTGGGAGAAATATAACAATTGACAGAAAGGTAATAATTTGAGAGGGGGTTCCTCATCATTACCAAACTCAAGGTACCAAAATGGACCTGAGGGCAATGATTACAAGACTTGGGAATGAGAGTGATTGAGGGACACGTGCAAACAAGGCAATAAGCAAGATAACTATTGGAGAAGTGAATAAACGTTAACTGGCAAGGAAATAAACAGACGACAATGCCCCAAGGTTTATAAGTGACAGAAACAAGAGCTCAACAACAAAGGATTAGCTCACTTTGACAGTCTACATTGTGAAAAAGAGAACTCCTTAAATGTACACCTTGCATAATATCATGGCATGCGTTCTATAAACAGCACTTGGAAAAATACATAGGATGAGTTGATCTGATTGATGTGGTAGAAGTACTTGAAACCAATTTGTCTTGATTGGATGTTATGCTTGAAGGAAGGTCTGCTAAAAATTCTAGGTGGAGCCTTCTTGATTTGATTAATGATCTCCTTGATTACAAAGAGCTTATGGGCTGGTTGAAATAATGAATTGGACTAGTTGAAGCTTAAGTGTGTGTTGCTGGGCAAATTCATTCACTTGTCTGGACCCAAGAGCCTCACAGGGGACATGATCTACTTGTGCAACTAATTCTGCTCTGCATGAAATAGATTGATCCACATACTCTCTTAGAATGAAACTGACCAAGTTAAATGTTGAGAGACGCCTGAAAATTCTTGGTATAACCCCAACTCATCAACCTTATTCATCAAAAACTTTAAATACTTTTTAAGACATGGAAGTCAAAGAGAACCCAATTGCTGCCGTATGACCACCCACTGTCCAAACAATTTCTCCATGCCCCAAGCTCCAAAATCTGCCAATCTTTTGACTTAGCTTGGGACACTGTATTGTACTTCCAAGAGGTATACAAGGCATACCGCATACTTCAAATGGTATCAGAAAGTTCTAATCCTTTTCTAGATATCAAGAGGCTCCTGACTGCCAGACTTCGATCCAAGAGAGATCTCCATAAGCCACCAAACACGGTCTTTCCACCACTGAACCTCTGCCTCTTTGGCAGAGATTTTCTCATTTGTTATGTGAAGTTCATTCTCAAGTTCACGTATTCTCTCCTCCTGCCTTTGCTCCAAGACTTGCCACAGCCTCCTTTCTAACTCTAAAGGTGAAACAGCATAATTGCTTTCACAAAGGTCGTCCTGAATCTGACCTGGAACGGTATCAATGTCGAAGTCCTCATTGTCCATGCGGAGATCGCAGTCCACTTCATTTTGCCAATTACAAATGGTCTTCAGATTTACACGTCACCATAAGAAAATTAGTTAGAAATAACATAATTAAGCACATACAATCCCCCAACAAAATGTTATCTATCCTATACTAGTGGATATAAGAAAGAAACCATAATGGATTGAAAAGGCATTAATAAAAACATGAGTTCTACTCTTCCTCCGAAACATGCAGCAAAGTCAGTCATCTTTCTGTTTTGGTGGTGTCACACGTCTTAATTAATGGCAAACACTGACGGGCAGTGTACTGCAAGAGTAGATAGGGCCAGCCGTCGTATTGTTCCCACAACGGGTGGTGCGCCCGGTTGTGAGATGGTGCTCTTGGATCATGAGGGCATCTGTCACCCCCCAACAAGGGCACGCTGCACGCTCGGAGCCCCGTTTGCAGAAGGCTCCTCCAAGACCATGCACATTCCACGAGACAATCCTCATGGCTGGAAGGTGGGGTGACGGGCCACGGTGAGGCTCTCCATGGGTCGTGGCATCTTTGAGGCAGGCTTAGAGGGCGTAAAGTGACTATCTTCATGCAGCTGGAGCCACTAAATGTATTCCCCGAATGCAGGCGGAGAGATGGACCCACTCTTCACGCGTCTGCTCTCGCCTTCACAGTCTCTGCCCTATGGAGGTGTCTATAGACACCCCTCTGTTGCGAAGCCAAGGTGGAAATAGATGATGATGTGTAGCCCTTTCATCTTCAAGGTGAGCTAGAGAAGCTCAATCCAGGCGGTCTGCCAAGACTCACTAATGGCATCGATAATGCAAAGATCTAGTGGAAATGGTAGACAGCCTGTGCCTGGAGGGTATGATCTACCATCTCATTGTCCCAAATCACACCAGGCAAGACGCTCAGCAGAAAGGAGAAGACTACGATGCCAACATCTCATGGGGTGGGCCAGGAGTGGTACAAGACCACGCAAACTCGAAGGGATGCCTGGGTTTCCCTCCTAAAGATGGCATAATCCACCAGGGACAGGTCATCGGCATAGGTGCTACCATTTTGGAGGCCACGGTGGCTAGGATCTATGTACATATTGATACATATATACAGAAAACACTGTTACGGCAACATCTCTCTCTCTTCTCTCTGTTCATCTCTGTGTTTTGCACAGTTCTTAATTACAGGCAATTCTTCCGCAAGTGACAGTTCGACTCGGCAGCCCTCACTGAGAAAGTCCAGTTTCGGCAGGTTTTCTTTGCACCATGGCACCACTGCTTCTCTCTTGACAAGCTTAGAAATTCTATTTCTAGCCTATTCCTCAGTGCTGATTGCCTGATTAGAGTTGGCACTTAGTGTCAATACAGCACCGTATGTGGGAGACACATTCTTTTTTGCACCTTAGCTCACTTCCAAATTTCAACCCTTCCATTGCTTTTCACCTAGGACGCCATGGACAAGCAAATGGTGGTCTTGGCCAGTTCACAGTCTGAACAGATAGCTAACGAAATGGCAGCTTTGTCTCACAGGTTGCAGCAAGAGATCCAAGCTTGAAGAAAACCCTAGCATGACAGGTCACAGCAGCATTCAGAAGCACATAGCAAACAAATACCCAGAATAGGTCCCCTGCTAATCATGCTTAAGCACCACCCCACGAACTTTGGGAATATCTCCCAGTATCATTAAGAGAAGGACGCATTGAAATTAGAAACATTCTTTTTTTCGTGAAATGGTGTTTTATATTATATGTAAAAAAATGTACATCAGCCACATGGCTCACACAGAACCTATGGCCCCAAAAAACCCCCCACAAAAGATCCTCTAAATGTTAGTCAAGTTGAAAGTGTTACCAATAAATTAGAAACATTCTATTGGTAACACTTTCAACTTGACTAACATTACTACAGCAGGTTTCACAAGATCTTCGCTACCTAAGTCAAAGAAGACAAGCATGTCACCAGGGCCATAGAGGACTTGCCTATATGGCACCACAGTAAGAGGTGAACAAAAATCTGAATGGAAAACAAGAACACGGGAAGAATGGACATGTGAGGAAAAGGGAATGGTGACATATAGTAACAGGGAAAAATGGGGAGGAGAAAAGCACGGTCATGAATGGGGTTGCAAACGTAAGACCAAGGAGGACAAAGTTCCTTGTTACTGCATCTGAACCCGAGGTTCCTTGTAGCTATTTGAGACACCCACCCATTGCTCCCATATTGCAGGAGCATCATTTTTTGTAGCTTCTATTCACACTTAATTTCTTAGTTTTATGAAACACTTGAGTCTTGACACACATCTGTGGTAAAAATGCATGGATAAAAATTGGTACAAACGTTCTGAGATCACTCTAGAAACCACAAATGAAAGTTACCTCTTCTGGCTGTGTCTGCTTTCTCTGGTATTCAACTGGATCTGTGTTGTATACATTCAGCTCCATGAGCTGAAGTTCAGCTTCAAGCTCGGCTTCTAAATCAGCCAATCCATGAACATGATCCTCTGTAATAATACTTGGCACATGGTTGTTAGCTGCAATAAAAAGTTCCAAAGGACTGTTTTCTGTAGCACTTCTGCAAGAATCAGTTTCTAAGTGTGGATGCGCCCGCTGTAAAGTTTCAACAGGCATTTTGACATTGAAGGGCATACTTTCATCGTGCAATATAACTTTGGGCGGCCTCTGCAGGTCCAGTTCAGTCTTTGAATCAACTTGCTTCTTGAGTTCACAAACCATTGAATTGGTTTCATGCAGTAGCTTGCTTAAGTCCCCAAACTCATTTCTCATGTTAGTGGCAACAAACATGACACCCATTGCTACCCCAAAAGCAATTATTGAGCTTTCTGCAATCAACATAAAGCAATTATTGAGCTTTCTGCAATCAACATAAAGCAATTGATGAGTAAACGTGATCCAAAATTCTGACTCATTGTTGAGTTGGAAATTTATGAAATGACAAGCATCTCAATCAAAAAAGAATATGTGAGAAAAATATGATGACTATTGGGATAGTCACCTAGAGACCTTTACATTGCAGATGTAAATTAACTAAACAATCTACTATAACCTCCTATTCCTCTTTTTTCAGGCTAATAAAAACCCTTTAGACACCTTGTTTGTGTTAATGACCAATGAAAGATGACACCTTTCATTGTAATTTTATCCATTTCTCACAACTATCATCTTGTAGGAAAAAAAAAACGGAACTACAAATGTCTAAATTCTCTACCGAATGGGTTTTTACCTCTTGACCCAGAAGAGCATTTTCTTCTTCCATGTGGTCGTTCGGATGTCAAGTTGACAGTGGGAGAAGGTAATTCTGTAATCATTTCCCCTTGTCCCTCGAAACATTTCAAACAGCATGTTTTGCCTTTGCTCACTTCTTGTCTCTGCCCAGCTCTACAAGCTGTTGCAATGTCAAGTCCAGCAACATCATCAATGGCATGAATCATTGATCTTTCCAAATCTGTGCTTTCCACTAGGGTAAATAGGTGGTCATATCTATGATGTTGATCGAGACACTCTGGATCGAGGAGAGCCTTGAGGAGGTTTGAATGGAGAGCAGGAGAACCTGGCGGATTTTTCTCCCTTTGCAATGATAAGCATTTCTCCAGTGGTGGGGTATTACTGAAATATTTTTGATAGAATAGTCCTCTACCGATAGACATCCCTTTGATTTTTTGCAATGGGTCAGCTTTAATAATAGGATTGCCTCCCGTCAGACCTACGGTTTTCGATTTGAATTTTGAGCATGTCTTTTGCCCAATGTCTCTTACTGTCTTTGTAAAGGATCCAAAGGCTTGTTCTGTAGCTTCTTTAAGATTGAATGAATGGCTCTCTCTTGATCTCTTTTTCTTTGTCCTGATTTTGGCAATTTGAAGACAAGAAGAAGGTACATCATTTACCATTTGACTATTAATACCATTACAGGATGACACAGCTTCCATAAGTTTTGAACGAGCCAGCCAGTTGTCTGAAGATGAAGTCTTCTTTTCCAACAGCCTTCCAGAGAAGTCGTCCAACGTGGTAGCAGAGCTGCTGTACAAAGCCCTGTGAGCTGACTTCTTGTCAGGTAGCATACACATAGATAAAGAAGGGTGATCTCTTCCTGTGCAATCTTTGGTATCAACTTCTGTAGTAATTAGTGAGGGTTTCATGTTACGCAATGGAAGCTCCCTCCACCAATCTTGCATACATTCGGTATCTCCTGACAGACAGGGTCCCTTTGATCTGTCTCTTGGTGAAATATTGAACCAATAATGAGACTGCACCTCATCGTGCTCATTTTGATTCTCCACAGAAGCTATACACTGCCCAGTAAAATCCTCACCAAGCAGAAAATCCTTGGTGAACTTGTCATGAGAGCCCAGGTTCTCATCCAACTCACAAGCCCCAGATTTCCTCAAACCCCCTTCTCTTCTGTCATGAAACAGCCTCCTGTTTGCTCCTTTTGCAGATTGTGATCGCTTGCGCCGGCTGCATCGATTTAGCGTCCCAGAACGGCCCCTTTTTGGTGTACAAGGTGGGGATCTTTGTGATAAGTGAGTCCTTGCATTGTGTTTCAATCTACCTGGATCAGATTTGCATTTGCGTGCTTTTTGCCAGCATCTTGCCAGATAGCCTGTACCTGCAGCAACTAATAGTAGCCACATGTCTCCTCATTCACCACCTTTCAGATCTGCAAGGCTATACAATATTGTTCACAAATGTTATGCTATACAACAGAGCTCAAATAGACACACACACACAGACACACACACACAGAGGAACATAAACTGATTCTTAAGGTACAATAATTTTAATTACCAATTGAGGTGAGAGAGGTACGGGTGAGTCAAAAGAAGGCTCCCTTCACTCCACCGTATATGATAACATTGCAAAAACATTATGGTGATCACTGATGATGACTGTGGCAACGACAAGGAGATTGGACAAATGTCAAAGTTGACGAGGGTACATGACTATGACTGTCCTTCTCCAGTGTATATAAGAATCCCTGCTTGCAATATGGCAATGAATAGCAGCTAATACTCTTTCTTTAATGTTTTGGTGTACCTGACAAGCAGGCAACTGATCTCATTGGAGCAAATACATCATACAGAAAGTAAATTTTCGGATGGCTCTACAGACCTTAACTTCTACTGTCATCTGGGGTATCATCCATGGCTAGTGAGACTTGAGTCCCTTGCTGCTTGTAAAATCAAGCATGATATAGGTAAGCCTCTTTCATTATATTGACATCTTCCATACATAAGTATAGAAGGAAATATGACATCATACATACTGGTAACAACAAGCATCGTAAAGATGGGAGCATGGATGCATACCAATCATCAGCTGTGCAAGCTCCTCCAGCAGGTAGCACCCATATTTGCAGGCCGCATCTTTGAGATGACTGGTGTTCAAAAACAATGACCTTGAGAGCAGTGCTCTCCTAAACTGTCAGCTCTGAAGGCGTGAAATGAGGGAATGCAAGGCTGCAAATGGCTTTTTTCCACTGCATGCACGCACATGTATATGTATGTGCATGGATGGGTACATAAGTGAATGATTGCGCATCCATACATACATACATGCATGAAAACGTAGATACGCACATACACACATGTGAGCATGATTGCAAGTGCCTGGCGGACCAGGCAAAGTTTCCAAGCGCAGAAGCACTCTTTGTGCATTCCGGGCAGGGTGCCTCTCATCCAGCCAGGGACCCATTTCTGAAACTTTGTCTGTCGTCGTCATCTTGCAAGAAACGCAGAAATATTGAAACTTTGCTGCTCAAAAGGATAGTGTTCCGAGGTGGATTGATAACAAAAGAGCACTCCCTTCCCTTTTTCGCCTGACGCACTATCTGGTGGTAGAAGACATGAACGTGGGCAAATCAGAAACTAGAGAAAAATGTCTCTGAAACGTGGCCTGCCTGTGTGTGCGCGCAAGCAAGCGTGTGTGTGTGTGTGAGAGAGAGAGAGAGAGAGAGAGAGAGAGGGAGAGGTGGAGTTCGAAGGTTTAAAACCACACACAGTTTTTTAGAAGCTTTACTCGTAAATCCCTTCATTAATGTCTACACACTATTAGTGTGCTACCTTGACTCTATATATCTCTTCTCTATCTCTATATATATTATCTAAAGTAAGAGTTTCAAAAAGCTTACATATGGTAAGAATTTGGAGGTTCTAGAAATGGAAGAGGAAGTTTGGGTAGAATTTGATTTTGGAGGTCTCAAAAGATGTGCTAAGCACGAGTCTCCCCACTAGTATGGAGAAAGAAAGATGGTTTTGTTGGTATTAATTGTAGTCTCACAATCCTTCAAACCTTCTATATCCAACTATGGTTTGAATATTCTGGGTTAAGAAAGTCTATCACTATGCACTAAGTTCTTCATCCAAGATTTAACATGCCTCTTGATGCTTTAATCCAATGCGGGCTCCAAATTGTCTATGACAACTAATGACGATGTTGCCTATCGCATTGAAAAGAGAGATGTACGATTTTGCCAATACTTGTGACATCGGCATAGTTTGGTAATCCCCCAACAAGGATCCATCTAGGGCACCCAGTGTTGGATAAGAGCCTAGATGATACTTGTGATCAATTATAAGTGGTCTCTTGCCAAAGGCTAAAGTTCGAACATTCTATATCGAACCACAGTTTGAATATAGTGGGTCTAAAAAACGGTCCTTTTGATCAATAAGAAGTGTTGTCTTGCCAAAAATGGTACTTGTGATCAATTACAAGTGGTCTCTTGCCAAAGTTGGAACTCTCTATATCTAACCCCACAGTTGGAACCCTCTCTTGCTGCCAAAGTTGGAACCCTCTATCTCTAGCCACATTTTGAATATTTTGGCTCAAAAACATGTATGTGCTTAGTTGGTTGTCCAAGATTTTGACATGCCTCTTGAAGTATTGATGCTTCACCTAACAAACATACATTTGAAGAGCCTTTACTTGCAATCCAATGCGGACAGAAAAGTGCTTAAAAACTCTACTCTTAGCCCTATTATCTCATGGGGAACCACCAAGATCCCAAAGTTGAATCAACAAGACTAAGCCCCTTCCACTCCAAATTATTTGGTAGCCTCTCAATTTATGGTTGGGTGATCCAATCAAAGCCTTCATTGGGTATTCAATGGAAAGTATAAGGCAAAATGTGTCCTTGTAGCCAATGTTATTAACATCTTAGAAATGGAATTGAGTAAAAAAAGCTCGATATACACTACACCTAAATCATAGATAGGTATGGGTAATGATGATGTTGATGATGAGATGTGTTACAGTTCTTGTTTCTTACAAGTCTAACCATGATTCAAAACATAGTTTTGATCTTTATTGCATGCAGTGACCATTTACTAATCTCCCTACACCACCCAGCTCCCGTTCCCGCAGACGTGGAGACTAACATGATGAGCATAGCCAATGTTTTGCTACGAATAGGTGGATGATAAGGTGGGAAAGTTATGATTTTTGTTTCTTTATAAAGTTGTGATCTTGATGACTTTAACATTTTCATGCTATACATTAGCAGTAATAAAAAATCTAGCCCATTTAGAAATGAGCTGTGTCTAATCCCCTTGCTTCTCACAAGGCCTTTACCATCACAAATGAATTGATAACATTTTGCAACATGCCACTAAGATGCACCACCATTGGTAAAGTGGACATACTACAATATTTCTTGAAAGTTTTAGCTTACTAGATCAAGGTGAACTTCCCTAAGGAATATTCACAATAAATGTACTCATTAGTTACATTAATAAAAATAATTGATTTTTTTTAATGATTGTGTCTCTCAAAACAAAAATGTTTTAAAAAATATATATTTATGAATGATGCATGCTTTCTTAAGGTTATCCACATCATTTGTTCGTAATAAGTATGCACATCTTCCAAACAAGAAATACAGTTATGAAGTAGTAATGAAAAGAAATACACTTATGAAGTAATAATGAAAAGATTCTTGAATCTTTAACTTGCTATTTAAAGGTGTATAAAACAATGTCTAGGTAAAAATTTCTTGAAGAAAATTAAGAATTTTATTGCCTATCTCACGAAAAGAAGTGGAGGTTTTTTATGCTTCTCAAACTTCAATCACCAACATGTATTAATCAATTTCACATTCGTGGAAGAAAGGGAGTTTATATGTTGACTAATCTTCACATATCATCAAATTAAAAACTTTGCACTTTACCTATGGTCACATTCTATCCTACATTATGAAAGTGATGGCCATGTGCTTTCACTTACTTGAGCCAATCATAGCAAAGTCATTGTCGATACTTATTTTTACTTTTGGTGGGGTAGTTTAGCATAACCTAAAACAACATCAAAATTGTTATTGATGTTTCTTGTTCCATAACGATAAATTTTCTTCAAAGTAAACAAATATTAAAATGTGTCCTAAGTGGATTTGTTGAAGTCAAAAATTACATTTTTTTGTAAAAAAAGAAATAGTGTACTCTTAATGTAGGGTAGTCACTTTCTATTCCTTGAGCCTATCCTCTTTTTTGATATTTTTGTGATTTATTATTGTAATTATCATCATTGCTAACACTTAAAATGGGGATTTTTACCCATGTTTCTTTATAAGGCAACTTGTTGTAATAATAAGCACACATAGTCTCTACACTAAAAGTTCAAATTCCATGGAATAAGTACTTCCTACTTTTTTACATACATGAATAGATATGCACTATCTCCTTTGATGATTACCACTTGGGGAATCTATAGGACCCATGTTCTCAACAAGAAAGCTATCGAGAGCATGTTATGATTCAAAGAGCAAAAGGGTGAGGGGGTAACATGATCCCAACAAATCTCTCTCACTCTCTCTCTCTCTCTATATATGCGATATATATGGGGGGGGGGTGTGCATATTAAATTACATTGATATATATCCATAGCATAACCACATTTAAATTTAAAATCATTGATTTAAGTGGGATTTTAAAGGAAATTTTTTGAATAGTATTAGAGAGGATAAGTGTATAATTAATGATTGAGGGAAACAAGGTTGTTATAAGATAAAATGAGAGTGAAAGCTCTAAGATGTATTAAGAGCTCCACAATCTTGACATAAAGCATGGACTTTAAGGGAGAACCTCTAACGTGCATCCATCCACCACAACAAAAACGTAAAAACATGCATGTCGTGAGTAGGAACTATAGGTTACACACTCGATTCTCAGATCATTACACCCAATCACCCAATCACCCACCCAGTATATCACAAGATTTATATTTTGATACCTAATTTTATAAAGGTTAAAAATTTAATAAAAATACACAAATTTGTGTGTTAGTTAAGCTTAATTGACATATTTAATAGGTGAGTTATATAATGTGTACAAATATAAATTATATAAGCATAGGTGAATAAATTTGTGTGTGTATGTGTGTGTGTGGGAATATATAAGGACATTTGTGTTTAAAATTACGTACGTACTCTTTTGTACATAACTACATTATCATTTATAAGTCTAAAATTTAATGTGAGTATAAAGGAACTATAGGTGTATATAAGTGTATATTATTGTATCAATTTATATAAAAATAATATGGCTTAACATTATTTGAGTACATAGAAGTAGAACTTTTTACCATTTGTACAAATATTTTAGCAATGATTAGTATGGCTTATAACCCCCCTATGCACGATTGTCCAATGCACAGTTATGGACATTCATACGCTTTTAACGTGCCAAGTGCACATTGGCGAGCTTATCCATGCCAAGCTTGTGTAAAAGCAAGCTATCAATTCTTGGATTCAACCACTCCTATGGGTTGGCCACCATGAAATGGGTTCATGATTCATGGCTTGGCGAGCTTGTCCAAGCTTGTTTAGAAGAAATCTGTCAATTCTTGGATTCAACCACTTTTATGGGTTGGCCATGAAATGGGTCCTTATTCATGGGTTTCACTTATAACTGTATGTTGTAACTACTTGAGCAAGAAGACAGAAAGGAGTAAGCCTATGACGAGTAAGAAAGAGATAATAGCATGTATGTGTAGTTTTGGTTATAGATTGTTTTGCATATTTGTGTGTTTGCATTATGTTGTGAGCCAAGTTTGATTTGTGTGTTTGGTGAGCATAATAGCAATGAAGTGGAGTTGTTTAAGTGTAGCTACTTGGTGTTATTGGAATACAACATGTATTGGGATTTACTTCCTCTTATAGGCAAGTGGCCCAAGAAGAGCCCCACCTTAACATATGTATGATGGGCTAACTTGTTTAGCTTAGTCTCTTGGTGTGTTTGAATAAGCTACATGCATGTAATGGAATCAATACTTCAGTTTGGATAACATTAGAGACAAACACCTTTTACTTTCTTACACTTGGGGATGAGACCATGCTAATGACCTCTAGTTCCAAACTAGGAAGTTAGAGTAGCACCTATAATCTCTTAGCATGTGCATTCAAAACATTACCCTCTACCATCTTCATCTAGACCATATCATTGATCCATTACACTAGACCTTGCAAAGGATTTCACTTTTTCAATTTTCTTTTTCCAATTCTCAAAAGAAATAGCCCACATAATATGTCCTCTCATGTCTCAAGAAGAAGGAACCACCAACTCCTACAATATTTGAATAGTTTATGTTGACATGGGTTACCTAAGTGATTTACAAATGCAAATATGGGATACCTAACTGATTACAAATGCAAAGAGCTCATCAAAATCAAAATATTATAACATATCCCTTTAAGCTCAACATTCTAATATATAAGTTCTACAAGTTTGTTCAACCTTGGCCATCCAATTATTATGCCACATGGTAAACAGAGGTTACATGAGTTGGTGGAAGGGGGTTAGGCATAGAGAGGGGCAGAGGGGGATTTGACTTAAAATCATGTACAAGCACATGAGTTTAATGGAAGAGTTTTTTTTTTAAATTTCCATGGAGTTACAAAATTACACACAAACATTTAGGGATTTTTAGATTAAAAATGGATGATTTTTTAAGAATAGAGGTACTTTTATTAGCGTTAAATTTATAGAAAGTGGGTTTTTAGAGTATTTTTTAAATAAACATGATACACCACTTAATTGAGAGTAATGAAGGTTTATTATTAACAATTTCACTCAATAAAATGTTATCCCCATAAACTCATCTTCAACGTATTATTTTAATAGATAATTATACATTCATTCCTATATTTAAGATTTACTAAAGTATTAAATCACTAGCAAAGAAATTTCCATACCCAATAGAGAAAAAAATAACATAGGCATAAACATTTTCAATTTATCACTCTCATGTATTCTCCTTATATGTGGGAACTGTTGACATATGAGCATTATGCAATTAGAATGAGCAAGAAGGAGAGCTATGGTGAATAAAAATTGGTAAAACACATGATTAGAGCATATAGTGAACACTAATTATAAAAATTAATGATATTAATTAGTGCTAATTATAAATCCACAAATTTCATTAGTGAAATGAGATTGTTACATCAATTATATAGCTCATCAAGAGAGCATCCATATCCACAAATCTCTCCTTAATTGTCTCCATTGAAAAGATGCAGGGGAGAAGAGAGCTTCAGCTCTTGCAAACAAGCACACACACACAAAAGAGAACACACAAGATGAGAGACTGAAAATCTTCTTCTTCTTCACACAACACTCAACACACCATATACAAAGATAAGAGTACACACTATATGAAAAGGTACTCAACCAAATACATACTAAGGTTCTCTATAGTGTGAACCCAACTAAAATGAGCAAGCGCTATGACTATGCCAGTCTCTAGAATGGCTGTCACGCAGCCTGTCATCTCAGTGGCCGCATATCACCCATGATCTCACCAACCATGCCAGTGGTGTAAGTGTAGGGCCTATCCCCCAGGCGGGTCATCAGTGTCCACCGTCTCACTAGATGAGCTCGATATCTCAACACTCCCCCTCGAGCTCAACTCTATCTCATGTATACCAAGCGAAGCCCTGAATCTGCAGAGCTTCTCTATACCCAATGCTTTGGTGAAGATATCAGCGACCTGATCCTGTGTGGTGCTAACATAAACAATGTCAACGTCTCCTACCAAAACCTTCTCTCTGACAAAATGGTAGTGGACCTCTATATGCTTCATGCGAGCATGAAAAACTGGGTTCTTGGCCAACTGTATACTGCTAATGTTGTCACAGAAAATGACAACTTGTCTATCCACTGATAGACCCAAATCTGCGTAGCTTTCTCAATCAAGCTACCTCTTATGTTCCATAGCAGCACCTCTGTACTCGGCCTCTGTACTGGATATAGAGCAACCGTCCGGCTGCTTCTTGCTGCTCCAAGTCACAGTAGCACTCCCCAAAGAAAACATGAAGCCACTAGTAGATCTTCTATCTGAGATACTACCATCATCCCAATGAGCATTTGTACCCATGTACACATATCTCTGTCCCAGTTTCATAAAATAGTCCACAATGCAAAGTAGACCTCACATACCTCAGTATGCGTCTCAATGCATCCAAATGCGGCTTCTTCTGAGGAACCTACATAAACTGACTCACCAACCCAACAGCATAGCTCAAATCTGGCCTGGTGATCGTCATGTAGATCAAGCTTCCTACTATGCGCCTATACATAGTAGGATCCTCCAAATCTCTCCTGAATCTGCACTCAACTTGCCATTCTGATCCAATGGCACTGAGATAGGCTTATAGCCTGTCATACCATACTTGGACAACATGTCCAAGCCATACTGTCTCTACAGTAATCCAATACCATGTGGTGACCTAATCACCTCAATGCCCAAGAAATATCTGAGCTCCCCCAGATCCTTCATCTCAAACTTCTGTCTAAGCAAGATCTTTACATCAAAGATCTCTGCATCATGGTCCCCCGTAATGATCAGGTCATCTACATAGATGACAACAAGCACAACCCCTCTATCACTGTGTCTCACATACAGCGAGAAATCTGCATTGGCTACATGAAAGCCAATAGTGACAAGATATTCAAAAATCTTGTCAGACCATGCTCTTGTGCTTGTTTTAAGCCATACAAGGCTTTCTTCAACCTGCAAACATGCTCGGGGTGACTCACATCCTCATAACCAGGTGGCTGCAACATATACACCTCTTCCTGCAAATCCCTATGCAAGAATGCATTCTTTACATCCATCTGATGTAAAGACCATTGCTTTGACGCAGCCACCACTGCCATCACAACTCTCACTGTTGCTATCTTGGCAACTGGGCTGAAAGTTTCCTCATAATCAATGTCATATGTCTGCGCATATCCTTTGGCTACCAATCTAGCCTTGTACCTACTTATGCTTCTATTATGTTTTACTTTGTACACCCACTTGCATCCAATGGCTTTCTTGCCTTCAGGCAATTGCACTAAATCCCAAGTCTCATTTCCATATAGTGCATCCATCTCCTCATCCATAACTTTCTCCCAACACACATTTTCAACAGCCTCATCAATGCATGTGGGCTCTACAACCTGTACAACTTTTGCCATGTATGCATAGTGATGTGCCACATAACCATCATAGGTAAACCTCTGCACAGGATTCTTCACTCTCCTAGATCTTCGCAGCTTTGCATTCATGGCTTCCATAGCCTTCTTTACACCAGGTGTTCTCATAGCTGGTATCCCAAGATCCTCATCAAGACTCATCTCTGAGCCACTAGACTCTCCATCAACATGAGAATGCCCTGCAAAAATGTGAGGCATACTAAGGGACTCAACCACTTTCTCTTTGCCTTTATGTGATGTACTAATCACATTTGCAAGATTGGTATTATGACGCAGCCTGCCACTCCATGGTCTATCAACTGAACCACTAGATGAGGACTCTCCTGGTCCACTCAAAGATAGTGATTGCTGACTTGCATTATGTGCAACCACATTTCCACTCACATAAGCCCCAACAGCTTCTTTTTCAGCAGCATACTAGCTGCTCATCTCATCAAAAACATCCCTACTTACCCTCAACTCACGTGTAGCAGGGTTATAACACCTGTATCCCTTTTTCTCAAGGGAATATCCAATAACCACACATTTTTCAGCTTTTGGATCCAGCTTAGTTCTCGGCTCATCTAGCACATGCACATATGCAATGCATCCAAAAACTTTTAGATGAGACAAATCAAGTTTTCTGCCAGTAAACCTCTCCTCTGGGAGTTACATCATGTACGGCTGCAGTTGGAGTCATGTTCATGATGTAAACTGCTGTAGAAACAGCCTCAGGCCAATAGCTATGCGGCATATTCTTCTCTTCCATCAATGCTCGCGCAATCTCAGCAATGTACCTGTTTTTTCGCTCAGCATCTCCATTTTGCTGTGGAGTGTATCTGCATGTAAACTGTCTCCGAATACCATTGTTCTTAAAAAATTCAGAGAACTCATTGGAGAAGTACTCTCCCCCTCCATCTGACCTTAGGCACTTTACATATTTCCCTGTTTGCTTTTCAACCATAACTCTGAAATTCTGAAAGTGAGTGAACACCTCACCCTTCTCCTTCATGAAGTATACCCACACTTTCCTTGTGTGGTCATCAATAAATGTCACATAATACCTGCTCTGCAGCCTCCATGCCCATACATCTGAATGCACAACATCTAGTGCATTTTTGCTCACATTTCTATCACGTGGAAATACATGCTTTGTTTGCTTTTCAAATTGGCATGCTTCACATATTTTCTGCATAACCCTGTCACACAATTCCTTTAGTCTGCATAGACTTCATTCTTTGCACATTCACATGTCCAATTCTTTTATGCCAAATGACTGTGTATGTAATAATTCCTGAACCATTTGCAAACATCGCAGCACTCACTTCAGGCATGTTTACATTCAATGTAAACATTCTACCCACTCTGTTGCCTTTTGCAACCAACCTGCACTTGTCTTTAAAGTCTTCAACCATAACACCCATCAGGGTTAAACCGAACCTGCAAACCCTGCTCAATCATCTGGCCAACTGAAACCATATTCTTTGTTATGTTCAGAACATGAAGTACATCTGCAAGGTACTTCACTTTGCCATCCTGCATAGACAATGGCACATCTCCAACATGGGCAATTGGATAAGAGCAGTGTCATCCCTTGTTTCCACAAAACCTGGTCTTTCAAGGTTTTTCATCTCCTTGAACCACTCCCCCACCATGACTTGTCATGTGCTTTGAAGCACCTGAATCAACGTACCATGCATCATCTTTATGTGCTGCTTCAACATTTTCAAACATGGCATTAACAACATGCTGCATAACAAATAGCCTTTCATTATCCTCATTGTTTTTGCTCGAGGATGCATAGTTGTTTTGCTGCTGCAATTTCCCATTTTGCATGTCAGCCTGCTTCTTATAACAATCTGCCTGCACATGTCCAGGCTTACCACAATAAAAGCATCCACGTGTATCATTATACTACCTTTGCCAATTTCCACGACCTCTTTGACTCCCCCTGCCTCTGAATTGGCCTCTTCCACCTACGTGTTATTGTTGTTGTGAATTCTGGGACTATTGTTGTTTGCTAGGACTGGCTATAATTTTGATTACCTGTTTGGCCACCTCCTTGGGTGCATCCACGGCCTCCTCTACCTCGTCCTCTTCCTGAACTTGTGTAGAAGGCCTATTGATCTGAACTGTTTTTGTTTTGTGAAGACTGTTGGTCTTCACCCAAGCTCTTCTCTTCTATAATCAACATAGACACCAAATCTATGAAATTGGGAATGTTTTCCCTAGTATAAATAGACGTCTTGAACGCCTTGTATTGTGGCCCGAGACCACGTAGACAGACTTCCACCTTATCATCATCATCTACTGAAACGCCAATAGATGCAAGGGATTCCACAATACCCTTGATCTTCAATGCATAGTCATTCACAGACATGCTCTTTTTCTCCATAGTATGAAGTTCATTCTTCAACTGTATCTTTCGTGCCTTGGTATTCGTTTCATAGAGTTTTACCAAGGTGTCCCACGTCTCCTTGGGGGACTTGGCATCCTGTATGTGCCCAATCATAGTGTTCTGTATACTGATAGAGAGCCAATACATAACTTTTCTGGCTCCTTGGTTCTAATCCTTGAACTCTTTCACATCTGCAGCAGTCGGATTGATCTCCGGTATCTCCGGTGCCTCTTCATGCTCACCTTCTATATAGTCCCAGTAACCCTTTCCCATCAGGAAATTTGTCAGCCTGAACCTCCAAGCATGGAAGTTGTTCTTATCAAGCTTCTTAGCAACAATCTGGTTTATGCCATCATTTGACATCTTGCCAGATACACAAATTTACCAGAAACAGCACACTGGTTTGTCCTGCACAAATTGCTGTATTTTCTACAGCGGTACTATACTACACTCAAATGTCAAACCAGTGACCTTAATGTGTATACATACACCCAATGGCAACTGTCGACCTCCTTACAGCACACACATTGTCTGCACAACCAATTTGTCTTCCTGCAGTTCTTAAAACAGAGTTCTGCAGAGAATCGATGACTTACCCGTAGTGCTCGAAATCGCCTGCTTTCTGAAAAACGGAGGTCGTAATGCGCCCAAAACGCATTTTCGGCTCAAAAAATTCCATCCAATAGGATAATATACTTGCCCTATAGCTTTACTCCCACAAAGAAAGCTCCTCAATCAGAGATCGTTTGTCGGTGCCTCTCGTAGAGCTCCCGAGACAAGGGTGTAGTCGCCAACACAAATAGGGAAGAGTAGATGAAGCTCTTACCCTCGTACCACTTCCTGTGCTTCTCTTGCTTGCAGCTCAGCCCTTAGCATGAACCAGGCTACTCTGATACCATGAAAAGATGCAGGGGAGAAGAGAGCTTGAGCTCTGCAAGCACACACACACTCAAAAGAGAGCACACAAGATGAGAGGATGAAAATCTTCTTCTTCTTCACACAACACTCAACACACCATATACAAAGATAAGAGTACACACTATATGAAAAGGTACTCAACCAATTACATACTAGGGTTCTCTATAATGTGAACCCAACTAAAATGACCTGGCGCTATAACTATGCCAGTCTCTAGAATGGCTGTCACACAGCCTGTCATCCCACTGGCCGCATATCACCCATGATCTCACCAACCATGCCAGTGGTGTAAGTGTGGGGCCTATCCCCCAGGTGGGTCATCAGTGTCCACCGCCTCACTAGATGAGCTCGATATCTCAACATCCATCAGCCTACCATGAATCTCTCTACCCTTTTTCTAGAATATCTCCACTACCCTTAATTCTCCATCCCATGTGCTATATGCTTTACATCATTGCATACGTCATTTGGGTATCTTCCCTATCACCCTTTTCACTGTATCACTTACATTCACCAGTTCCATTATTTGTACCTTAATAAGGCACCGCATTTTCAACACCCCGAAATGGTTCTCATCCTAAGAAGTTGATGTGACTTCATAACTTTTGACATGTCATTTTACCCCCTTAAAGGAGACACACACACATACTTCACTTAGCCTACATCATCGGTGTGGCTAGAGATGATTACATCATCATGAACATAAGACATAACACAAACATGAACATAGACATCATCACATCCATTGCCCAATCCTGAGGTTGACATAGAAATCTTCATCTAAAAAATATGGTCATGTGGAGCATCATCACATGTTGTCTCTATCATCATGTTGCTTCGTTGCTTCTCCTTGGACCAACAACTCTTTTTTTTTTCCAAGTGACCTACATGAATCGCATACAAGCTTGGGCTTGTTTCGATGACGACATTGGGCAATTAAATGCACCATTATACCATAATGCTTACATTTGACATTGGTTTTGTTAAAGAAAGCAATCTCCCTGTTGTTTGTTGACCTTTATTGTGTATCTTTTAGTTTCTTATCCTCTTCAAATAAGGAGAATTCAACACCTTTTAGTTTCTTATCCATTTCAAACAAGGAGAATTCAACACCTTTACGATTAAGATTTGGAAGATTAGTAAGAGTTGTTACCATCGAAGAAAACTCTTGAGGCAGTGTTTAATCCTCTTACACAGATTTGAACAAGATTTGGCTTAGATTTTGATGCTAACCATGATTAGGAATACTAATATTAAGAGAATTGTAGGCAAATATCGGTTGAGAAATTGAAATAGTTTCACTTAGAATTGAACCAAATGATTTTGGACAATGAATCAATAGCAAGTGAGGAAGAGACTAAACCAGTATTAAGCTTATTAATAATTGGATTAAGTGGCTTATCAAAATTTACCCAAATGATAACGTGAAGAGTTAAATTGAAAGTTTGGTTGGATCATTTGCAAATCTGACTTCACAGCTACATTCGTACGCATTGAAAACCCCTAGGGCTTAATGGAATTGCGTCGTCTTCAAGCAAACTTGTTGATATGCTGATTTCTCCCAAAAATATGGCATCACTTTGCAGATGCAATTGCGCTTAGCTTTGATGATGAGTCCTTATAATTGGTTTTAGCTACACCTTCACCCCAGAGTCCTCCATGTGCCCCTTGAAGCATTTTGCAAATGGTTGAGCACATTGTTGCTGTGGGAGCTCCTCCACTAGAGATTATTTTTCTACTATAGCCTTTTGTGGATAAAATGATGAGTGGGTAATTAAAAAAGTAATTAATGCTAATTTATCTACTAAAATTAGATGCTGATTGAGATGGTTAGATGGTGTATTAGCTCTGATACCATGTTGAAATATGAGCATTATGCAATTAGAATGAGCAAGAAAGAAAAGCTATGGTGGATAAAAATTGGGAAGACACATGATTAGAGCATATGATGAACACTACTTAAAATACTAATGATGCCAATTAGTGCTAATTATAAATCCAAAAATTTCATTAGTGAAATGAGATTGTTACATCAATTTTATAACTCATCAAGAGAGCATCCAGATCCATAAATCTCTCCTTGATTCTCTCCATCAGCCTACCATGAATTTCTCTACCCTTTTCCTAGAATATCTCCATTGTCCTTGATTCTCTCAATCATTCCATGTGCTATATGCTTTACATCATTACATACATCATTTGGGTATCTACCCTTTCACCCTTTTCACTGCATCAGTTACACTAATTTTCTAAAATTTTGTGAAATAAGTTTCATCTTTTATTATTCTAAAAGAATAATCCCTATCGTTTGTGTATTCTAAAAGTGTCATTTTCATTCTATCCATAGAAAAATGCATAGTAGAAAATGTTTTTATTATAAAAGAGTGATTTTCATTAGATATAAATTCTATGCATAGAAAGATGCATATTGGTTATTTTTTTATTATAAAAGAGTGATTTTCATTAGATATAAATTCTATGCATAAAAAGATGCATATTGGTTATTTTTTTATTATAAAAGAGTGATTTTCATTAGATATCAATTCTATGCATAGAAAAATGCATATTGGTTATTTTTTATTATAAAAGAGTGATTTTCATTAGATATAAACTCTATGCATAAAAAGATGCATATTGGTTATTTTTTTATTATAAAAGAGTGATTTTCATTAGATATAAACTCTATGCATAGAAAGATGCATATTGGTTATTTTTTATTATTATAAAGGAGTGATTTTCATTAGATATAAATTCTATGCATAGAAAGATGCATATTGGTTATTTTCTTATTATAAAAGAGTGATTTTCATTAGATATAAATTCTATGCATAGAAAGATGCATATTGGTTATTTTTTTAATCTAAAAGAGTGATTTTCATTAGATATAAAGTCTATGCATAGAAAGATGCATATTGGTTATTTTTTTATCATAAAAGAGTGATTTTTATTAGATATAAATTCTATGCATAGAAAGATGCATATTGGTTATTTTTTTATCATAAAAGAGTGATTTTCATTAGATATAAATTCTATGCATAGAAAGATGCATATTGGTTATTTTTATTATTATAAAAGAGTGATTTTTATTAGATATAAATTCTATGCATAGAAAGATGCATATTGGTTATTTTTTTTATTATAAAAGAGTGATTTTCATTAGATATAAATTCTATGCATAGAAAGATGCATATTGGTTATTTTTTAATTATAAAAGAGTGATTTTAAATAGATATAAATTCTATGAATAGAAAGATGCCATGCATCCACCATAGCCCCATTCTCCAAAAGCAACCAAAGCACATTAGGTTGGCCATGGGAAGCTGCATGGTGGAGAGGAGAGAGGGGGGTGGCATGAGTGAGAGAGCGGGTGGCGAGGGGTGCACAGGGGAGAGAGAGAAGGAGAGGGGGGTTGGTGTTAACCACTCCGGTTAACATGATTTTCCAAGCGTGGCTACACTCATTATAACTTATCTTCTTGTAACCGCACAAAGCACTTAATGATAAAAGAGACATGGGATGACCGAGCTTATGGCTTATGTAATACTGGTCATAGGAAAGAGTTGTACATAGACCTAGGAAGACTAGTTTTGGGCCCCCAATTGTAAATGGGCGGCCAGCCATTGTAAACTAAGAGCTCTTGTATATAAGACATTTTATGAAACATGAAAAGGGACAATCCCATTAGTCTCATTTGAGTTTTTCCTCTCTCTCTCTCTCTCTCTCTCTCACTCTCATAAACTTGTGGATGCATGCTTGCTTTGTTGTTGCTTGCATGCTTAATTGTTGTTGTGTATTCTTGTAGGGATGGTGATGATCTACCTTCTCCTCTCCTCTCCCCTCTCTTTTCTCTCTACCAATGTCTCTCTTATATGCATGTGGCATGGAGTGAAGGTTGAGCTTTCCATAGCTCCCTCCTTTCTCTCTACCTAGCTCTTAAATTTCCACTTGGGTGACATAGGTGGAGGTGGAGTGATCCCCTAGCAGCCTTACAAAGGGGAGTTAACCCTCATTAGGGTTGGCTAAGTGCACGACCCTTGCATGGTCGTTCTTCTCTTCTTCTTTCCCTCTCTTGTGTGTGCAAGGTAGTATGTTAGGATTAACATCTTTAGCACTTAGCTTAGGGTTCTCCACTTATTTTATTTGCTAGAGTCCTCATTTGGCCCAGTTTGAGTGCAAATCCATCGGTTGTTTACTTGTGTTTAAGTTTGTTTTTTGATGGTATTCAATGGAGCAATGGAGGTCAACCAGAGCATTGGAGCATTGAGGTCTTGACCAAGTGTTCAATCTTTTTCCTTGACATTCATGCAAATTTTGATTTTTTGGTCTTCTTTCATTAAGTTTGCACCATAGCTTAATTATAAAATTAACCTTAACTTATTAGGCTTCTTTAAGCATTCTAGGCATCAATAGGTAGCTTGAGATTATCTCTAGCTCCTTTTCAAATCAAAAATCCCAAAAAAACACTAGGAAGATCCCTGAAATTGCAAAAATTAGAGGAGGAAACAAGGCAAAAATCCCATTCTAGATGCTTTTTTGAGAAGTGAATGGACATTTGATTCACAAGACATGCTCGCGGAAAATGTGCCATGCCCGTACCATTCCCTCTGGGTAAACCTTGGGAAATCTTCAGCCTTCAATGTGGCAATTTACATTAAAAATAGAATATTTGCATAAATTTCATTTAATTTCATTTAACCAAGGGGGTACAATTGCACTGTCAGAAAATATTTTAGGTGGTAGTCAAAACTGCAGCCTTAAATTATGTTAAAAATATCTAAAATATGATAGTACCATGGTCGTTCCAATTATGCCACGACCGTTCCATCATCAGCGTACAGCCGTACACCAAGTGTTCCTCTTACTTGCCACATCCGTGTTAGTTTCGCCATGCCTGTGTCATTCTCTTTTGTCCCGGATCCAACAAGCATACGTCTATGCCATTTGTGCCATGCCCATACCAATTGTCTTGTCTAAAGCATGCACCCGTGGGCAAACTCGCCATGCCCATACCATTTGCTTGCCACGCCTGTAACTTCTCCATCCAAAAGCCACTCTCGTACCATCTACTTGCCACACCCATTCCTTCTTGAAGCCACACCTGTGTCTTTCAGGAAGTGTATGCCCATGCCATCTTCTTCCTGAGAAGTGTACACTCGTTCCCTTCTTAAGCGTATGCCTGTACCATATCTCAAAGCATACGGCCATACCATTTCCAAAAAAAAAGATTGTTCACAGAGGGGTTTTGCACACAATATTTCCTCACATTCATGCATCTACGTTCAGGTAAATTGGTGTGAAACAACCCCCTCTTTGATGACATAAAGTCTCCCCAAGATCTCTCGCTCATAAGGTGTTAGACCCCTCGATCAATACCATGTGGAGCCAAACAGTGCTCGTCTTTGACAGCACCAGTGCGAGAGGAGACCATCCCAGCATGGGACGACAGACTCCTAACCTGAAAAAAAGAGAATTGGAAGCTCAGTGTATGGACAGACCACCTGTCCTGGTGGAGAAAGACCCTACCTCTCCCACACATTCACAGAGAAGCCTTGCTTCGAGGCTTTGCAACTTTATCCTGGGAAACACACAGTCAAAAGAGCCATAGCTCAAGGTGAGAGGTATGGAACATCAACAAAAGAAAGGGAGCCCACATTGTCTCTAGATCCCAGAGTGGAAATAGGCCAGAGAGCAAGAGCCATCAGATCCAGACTCAACCCACCAGTTTGGAGAGCCATGCCTATCTCAGTGGTGGCCGATTTATTTAGGGCCCAAAGACCCATATTAAACCCAAGGCTAGATCCATCTTCCCAAGGGCCGGAAACCTTGTACCAAAGAGAAAGGGCCTACCCAAACCTTGTACCAAAGAGAAAGGGCCTACCCAACCCCATCACATCACAGCCCAGTCCACCTGTTTATCAACAATACCCCCACCAAAGGGAGCATACCCAAGATACCATATGGGGCCACATGGGGCACAACCCAACCCACCCATGAGACAAGGGCCTCCAATGGTCTGGCCCCACTCCTCCACCAACCAGCACCCACTCTATCCATGGTAGCAATAACACCAAAAATGTTAAGATTAGCCATGGAAATAGGGAGGGGGTGGTTGTGGGCATCACGCCCCCAGCTTAACCAGCACTAGCACCCAGATTAGAGTGGAACAAACCCACAAACATCTCCAAGCTAATCATTGAATTCAATGGGACTGGAGACCCCATCTCACACTTATAGATGTTCAACCAATTATGTGAAGCCTTTGGCCACGTGGAAGAAGGTGAGTGCCTTTGGCCATGTGGAAGAAGGTGAGTGCCTCGGCCTCACCCTAGACGGTAAAGCTGGCCAATGGTTTAGGTCCTTGAAAAACGAGGACAAGACCACCTTAGAAGCCTTGAAAGAGGCCTTCAAGGTAGGATATTCTCATCAAGGGACCAGATGGAGTCCTGTAGAGCAGTTGTACAATGTTAGACAAAAGGATGGTGAAACCATCCGAGATTATATCAATAGAGTCAGATATTGCCACTCCCATTGCTATGCTAGAGGAAAGGGATTTCTGGAAGACTAGAATCAACAAAGGCAAGAGCAGCGCAGCCCCACCGACACCCTCTGTCCCGTCCTCCCAGTGCCACAGATAGGAAGGTGGATGCCCTCATGGACACTACAACGGAGCTCCCCGACCTCACCATCCCTCCCCAAAACTCGTTCCAGATGCTCAACCTCCACTACCGCACAGTCCAACCCAACCTGCTATAGCATAATATCTTTCTTGAGGAGCCCATCTCCCATACCACCTATGCCTACATTCTCACCAAACTCCCCCTCCATAGCATCACCCTCCTCACACCCAATTCTATTTCCATGGCCTCATCTTCTTTACCCAGCCCCAAATTTTCTTTGACCATCCTCCACCCCCTTCAGGATAACCTTATGAGCTGGTCACATCTACTCTGGTTTGGGTTGCACAGGGACCCCAATGACATCATTGATCTCTACATCCTAGAAGGCTTGTGTATGTGCCCTACCCCTCCCAAAAGACCGCGCAGCCCTTTGCTACCTCAACGTAAGGGTTGGGAGATCATGTATCGTGCCTACTGCTCCCTCCGCAGAGACGACCTCCATGCTAACTCTAGAGCTGGCCTACTCATCCCTTACAAAAGATGCCATATGTAGATGGAGGTGATGGAAGCCATGAGCATCATGCAGTTTGATGACTCGTACATGGTGTTCCTAATGGATTTTACCCCAAGGGAAGCTATGAAGGCAAAGGCCTTTTTCAGATCGCATGGCCCTAGAAACTCTGATGACAAAGACAATGCTAGCAACCACCACGACGGAGGAGATGACGCCCAAGGAGGGGCACAACCCCATCAACCACCACCATCTTCGTCTCCCCCCCATCAACCCCCACCCCCCAACCCCTCTCACCCAAGCACTAGCACAAAACATCATCCCCACCCCCACCTGGCACCTCAACCCTTCCCCTCTTCGCCTCCTAATCATCTACACCAATCTGTTTTCCCACCCCCCTCCATCACCAACCCACCTCCATCCTTGACTTTGAATTTAGGCAAGAACACTACCCTAAAATATTTACCTTCAACATCATCCAAGCCTCCCCCCGTGCTTCATGCTAGCCTTAAAGAGAATGAGGGGGAGAGGGAGAGCTTCAAACCCTAGCAAGCAAACATGCACACAAAAGAGAGAGCAAGACACAAGAGAGAGATGGATAGTTGAATTTTCTTCTATCTTCTTCTTCTCTACTCAACCAACATAACATAAAGATGAGAGTACACTATATGGGTTAGTACTCAGCTACTACAGCATACAAGGGTCGGTCCATAATGTGAACCTGACTAAAATGAGCTGGCGCTATAACTATGCTAGCCCCTCGTAATCCAAAATGGCTATCACCACACAGCCTGTCATCCCACTAGCTACATATCACCACCCATAATCTCACTAGCCATGCCAGTGGTGTAGATGCAGAAGCTATCACACCCAGGCGGGTCATCAATGTCTGCCGTAGCATTAATTGAGCTCGATATCTCAACAAGCCTTGCCCCACGGGTACCTCTTCATCACCTACCCCTCCAACCTCGTCACCGTTACCACCCAAACACCCCTCCCCCCGTAGAAGGCAAAATTCTACCGCCGCCACCACTTGAGTGTGAGGAAGTTGACCCTCCCCTTAACCTTCTCAACTGGCAGGACCCTCCCCTTAACCTTCTCAACTGGCAGGACCCCCTTGATAAAATGAAGTTCGAGCATGCAATACAAATCCTACTCTGTCAACAACTCCAGGAAACACTAATCACATGCATCACGGATCTCATGGACATCCATGTCTCACATCCATACATCGATGCAAAGCATCGCAACTTGCAGGCGAGAGAACCCCCCTGACAACGAGGAGGCTGCCATCAGCCACCCCCACTGCCGCTCGACCCATAACGTTCAATCTCATGGGTGAGCAGCCAGCCCTTTTTAACTAAATATCATACCTTTTTTTTTAATAAACTTGAAATCCCTCTTTTTCTCATTTTAATGAGTGCAATCCAATTATCATGGGAATTTCTCTTTTACCATAAATTAAATCTATTTAAAATTCTTCTTAAAAATTACATAAAAATCTCCATTAATTTCATTAAATTCCACTTTTCTCATTTAAATATTTGAATTCCAATATGGTGGAAATTCCTCTTTCATCATTTAAACTTATCTATGCAAAAAGATAAATTTAACTAAATTTTCTCTTAAAATTTAAATAAAAATCTCCATTAATTCCTTTACACTAGGAATTACACCTTCCTCATTTAAATATTTGAATTCCAATATGGTGGGAATTCCTTTTTCATCATTTAAACTTATCTATGCAAAAAGATAAATTTAACTAAATTTTCTCTTAAAATTTATATTGTTCCTAGGTTCAGCTCTTTCACCTCCTCGTGGTGTGGTAAGTGGTGGGTAGAAGAGGAGCGGTGCCTAGTGTTGCTTGATGGAGAGACAAGGGGTCATGGGCTGGGGTGATGTCTAAAAGGAAGTCGTCAATGTGTTCTTCCAGCCACTCAGCGAGTATCTCTTCTATTGGTAAGGCTTCCTCCCTAGTCTTGATGTGCTCTGCCTGCCTCTCCTTGCGAGTGCAGCTTATCAGTGCCTTAATGAATCCTTTGGAGAGACCTTCTTTCTAGGTTGTCTAGAAAACTCTGGTTCCCCTAGACCTATGACCTCTATTGCTTCCTGTTGAGACACTGGTTCCCCTAGACCTATGACCTCTATTGCTTCCTATTGAGACACTGGTTCAGAGGAGGAGGCCAGAGTGAGCAAGAATTCTGTCCAATCCCGTACTACTATTTCTTCTGAGACCTCTTCTTCTTTGGACACCTCTTGAATGGGGTCTGAGTCCAACTCCACTATGTCCACCATATTGCACTTGAACCCCTTATAGGAATGTAACCAATTCCATATAGGATCTGCCACATCTCCTGTTGAGCCGAATGGATCCCAGGCCTCATCCAATGGTAATCCTTGCCATTCCTCCTACTCTTCCTCATCATTGGTTCCTCCCTCCCAAATGGGAATCATGTCATGTAGGGCAGTGCCCCTTGCACTCTCATTAGGGTCTTTTTCCAAGGGCAAGGTCACTGTCCCATCCAAGTTAGGGATATGCAAATTGTCCAGGTCCCAATCATGGATCACCTAAGCTACCCTCAACCAAGGTCTTCCAATGAGCAAGCTATAGGCCCCTCTAGCTGGTGGGAGGTCTAACACCACAAAATTCATTTCAAATAATAATCCCTGAACATTGATTGGAACTTTCCTGACTAGTCCCAAGGGCATCACTTTCCTCTCGTCGTCTGCCACTCTAATGGTGAAGGCAAATGGCTCAATAATTCGGAGACCCAAGCCTTTCCTAGTAGCTTCCGATAGCATAATGTTAACAAGAGAACCACCATCCAAAATGGCCCCTGTAATTTGAGTTCCTCCCACGGAGACTCTCACCCTTGGGCTTTGGTGATGATTAGACACTCCTGGGGGGGGGGGCGATGAGGCATACCCTTGCCTACTGCATTGGTCGTCGCCCACTACTACTAGATGTGGCTTCACCCCTGATTGCCTTCAAATCCACCTAATGTGGGACCAAGCCTAGCAGTTGCTCTCCTATTTCTTGGCTCAAACCACATAATTGAGGAAGGGTGATTTCCACCTTTGCCCTTGCCAACACTACCTCCCAACGTAAATTACTAACCTTGGTGGGTTGACTCCTCACTTGCCTTTGTAGGTGTGGTGGTTGGAGGAATGACCAAGGTAGGCGACGCTTCTTCTCCATGGGTGGTGTTTGAGTGAATTCCTCCATGGCCTCCTTATAATCTTGTTCCACATTGGATGGGTAGACTACACCATCAAGTGGAGGAGTTGGTGTCTTTGGGGAGCCTTGGGACCGGGTGACAACCACCACTATTGGAGTGTCAACCTTGGGATATGGCACCACTGCTTCCACCATGTTAACCAGTGGGGTTTTAGGACAATCCCGCATGGAGTGGTCTTGGCTCTCCGGAAAATGTAGGCATGGGGGCAAGCCCTCTGGTATAGTGCTTTGAGCTTGGATGTGGCTGCTCCCCCCACAACCGTAACATATAAGAGGCCGAGTGGGGTTGTTGGGAGGACGTTGATTGGGGAGCCTTTGGTTAGGCTGAGCCCCATACGTGTTGTTAGTAGTGGTCAGAGGTACTGGAGGAGCTACCGTATAGAAAATTGGAGATGGGTTTTAATAGGTTGGGGGTGTTTGTGGGACTGGCACAAGTGGGAGGTATGGCTGATAGGTTGGGAGAGTGCCTGCTTGATATGGGATTTGCATAGGCAGGGGGTTGTGTGTGAGGGTTGCTCCCCAGGATGAGGTGTATTGGTGTATGCTACCGTGGCTACTTGAGCTCCCTCCTGAGATGAAGTGGCCTGGGACGGTTGAGGGGTTGGTCCATAAGTAACCATGTGGGAGGGAAGGGTATGTGGGGAAGCTAAGTAGGAGGAGGCAGTGGTGACAAGGTTAATATAAGCTTGGGATTGGGGGGGTAGCTACTCCTAATGATTGATGGTTCAAGAAGGATATTGGGTTTGGTTGGTGGTTAGGGACCTGGGTGGAAGTTGAAGCACTACTGGTTTGGGGTTACCATGTAGTCTTTGACAAAGGGATTAAGCGGGGTGGCACCTTGCTTAATTTATTATTGCATAAGTCAAAGTCCGTTAAGGTAGTAACACTCCTTGTTCTCATGGCCTGCCTTTGAGCAAAATGAGAAATATTTTTTTGGTGGGACAATCACTTGGAAGATGGCCTTGGGAACTACATACTAGGCACCATGGACTTGTCTTGGAATCTTTGGCCTTGAGCTGCTCAATTTCCTTCCTCAGCGTTGCCATGACCGCACCCTCTGCGACTTTTTGAAATCTTCAAGCTACTCCTTCTTGAGATTGGCGAGCTTGTCCATTGAAGTGGATGTAGAAGCTACAGTCGGGGGCTATAGGAACTATTGGAGGAGCCGAATACATGCCAGGGATAAGTGGGGACCAAGAGGTACTAAGCTCTGCCATGAGGCAAGCATTCTCTAGTTGTGTTGCTCTATCTTGGAAGTCTTGGAGGGTGCCTTGGGGTGGGGTCTCGCTCATCTTCATCGCCATTTGAGTAGGGAGTGATCGAAGCACCCAGTGTTGTAGCATGTAGTTTCGAGGATCTTGGGGTAGCCAAACAACCAAAACTTTAGCTCTTGAACAGCAATTCGAGCCACTGGCTCCCCCACCTTCATGGAAAATTGGTTGAGTTCTTGAGTAATAAAGTCGAAGTAGTTCCGAGGCCAAAAGGTAGCCAAGAATTGTATCCTGTTGAGTGACCCAATCTGGGAAGTGGTTGGCAGGGAGAATTGATTGTACCACCGGTTTGCACTTTCTTCCAGTGTTGTCAGGAACAAGACTAAGCATGCATCATCTCGATTGAACCCTCTTGTGTCACACATAGTGAGGAATCATTACACATGGTCTTCTGCATCATCAGTGATGGTACCTTTGAAGGTTGGTAGTTTAACTTGCACAAGGTTAAGGACAGTAGCCAATGGCTCCGGTCCTGGTGGAGCTACCATAGAGTTAGAAGAGGAAGATGCTAAGGGAAGAGTAAGGGAACGAGGAAGAACCCCACGACAACTAGTTCAAAGAGGAGAACGAAGGGGTGAATTACCTCGAGAAGCTTTAGTCTTCGGGCTTGTGTGCATTCTCTCTCCATATTCCTCTCACTCTCACTAGTTAGATATCTCTTATCCTCACCCTCTTGTAAGGCATTTGTAGTCAGGGGATTGTGCTCTTCCACAGCTTTCTCCTTTGCTCTCTACTCATTTTAATGTAAAGGCACCATTGGTCTCCACAAGACATGGTGGTTGTCTAATGTAGGTGTCTAGAAGCCCATCTTGGTATTGACCCTTACATTATCACTTCTTCCCCTCATGCAAGGTGAGCTTGTTTAGATTTAGATGGCTAAAACCACATCCTTGTCTTACATTATGATTTCTTCCCCTCATGCAAAGCCATATTGTTTGGATTTGGTGAATAATGGTGCAAACCCAATGAAAAGGGTGTTGTTGAAATTAAAGAGGTGTTGTAGATCTTAGAGAGGCCTTAGATGAGGGTCGGACGTATAGCTAAGAGAGGCTTCTCTACACACCTCAAAAAGGTGGTGCAGAGGGGTGGTGTTGAGATTAAAGAGATGCAAGGGTGGGATGAAAAAGCTTAGAAGGTTGTTGTAGATCTCAAGAGATGGTTGTGGGATGTAGAGCTTAAAAGGGTGTTAATAGAGGCCAAAGATTTGTTAGAGAGTAGGAATTAGAACTTAAAGGGGTGTTATAGAGATCAAAGATGTGTTAGAGAGGAGACGTTAGATCTTAGAGAGGTGTTGCAAACCTCATATAGGTGCTGCAAACCAAGGAGAGGAGTTGCAAATATCAGTGGTACTGAAGATCTCTCAAAGAAGTTCTACAAACCACAGAACAGTGTAGCAAGAGTTTAGAAGTGTACAGCATAAGCATGGAGGGAAGAAGGGGGAATCGGGAGGGAGGAAGAGGGGTCGATGAGAAGGAAGGAGTAGGAGCAGGGTTAGGTAAAAAATGTGCAGCATAAGCGTGGAGGGAAGGCGGGGGAAGTGGGAGGAAATAAGAGGGGTGGAGGAGAAGGAAGGAGTACGAGGAGGGCTAGGTAAAAAAAATTAAAATTTTAAATATTTGCATTCACTTTTTACTAGATCTTGTCGCTCTTAGTATGAATAAAATATGCTTAAGAGAATGAATAGTCAAAGTAAATTTATCTCTTAAATATATACATATATATCTCTCTCTATATGTATCTATTGGTTAACTTTACTAATGTATTCCCTTAAAGGGCCCCCTAGGATTTTGCATCCTCTTGTTGCTGATGATAAAATAGGATTACAAATTGTATTGTAATTAAAGTGTTATAAGTAAAATCATAGCAAAGAGCTAAATTTTAGAGAACAACTATCCTTAAAGTTTAGATATGCCTCAATTAAAGTTTAGGGTAAAGAGCTTCCTAGATAGTGAGGAGCTATGGATATTATTAGTCACATAATAGGAGCCATATTCAAAGGAGACAAATATAAATATAAAGTCTTGGAATAAAAATGCGAGCCAAGTGATAAGGATATTATTAGTCACATAATAGGAGCCATATTCAAAGGAGACAAATGTAAATATAAATATAAAGTCTTGGAATAAAAATGCAAGCCAAGTGATAAGGATTTCTAGGTCTTGCTCAACGATAGGACACATACATGACTACAAGAACCCAAGGAGGCTAGGGACACTCTAAAATATGTCTCAAAGGCTAAGACAGTTCAACTTGATACATGGAGTTTATAAGAAGAACCCAAGGAGCCTAGGGACACAATTTCAAATATGTCTCAAATATCCACCACAAAGGCCAAGACAATTCAGCTTGATACATGGGGTTTATAAGAAGACCACTAGCATTAGTGATTACATTTTGAAGATCATAGGTGTTATGGAAGAACTTGGATGGGGTTTATAAGAAGACCACTAGCATTAGTGATTACATTTTGAAGACAAGTATTATGGAAGAACTTGTATAGGGTTTATAAAAATACCACTAGCATTAGTGATTATATTTTTAAGATAAGACTTATTATGGAAGAACTTGGATCCAATAGATTGAAGGATGAAAATTATGACCTCATTTAAGTAACCTCCAAAGTGTAGGCAAATACTACAAGCCATTTAAGACCTCATTTAAGTAACCTCCAAAGTGTAGGCAAATACTACAAGCCATTTAAGACCTTCTAAAGAAGAGATAATTATCTCACATTCTAGGAGCTCAAAATACTAATCATCAATGTTGCAATTAGATAAAAATATGATTCCTTTCCATTAAGACTCTTAAAGCATCCTTTAGAGTAAGAAAGGGGAAAGGCAATGCGAGAGGTGGAAGAGGATAGAGAGGTAGCTTTAGGAAACAAAATGCTTGAGGCATCCATGGTCCATCTAACAAGGGAATGGTTATCAAAGTTAAAACTAAAGTCAATAATATTGCAAACAAAAATCCAAGAGAAATCAAGGGGACTATGGTAGAAGAAGATGTGAATTTTTTCAAGTTAACAAAGACATGAAGTTGTAACTTTTGTAGTGTTGTAATTAGGTGCATTGGGTAAACAAGTCTAGAAAGAAGCAAGAATACGTCAAATCTAGGTAGCTATGTCATTTTTATGAGGCATGTGCATCTCAAAACAATTCTAGGAAGGATGAACACTTGATTGACATGACACATGTAGCTATGGGTAGCATGTTCAACACATGGCAAGATGAATGGTACATTGATTAAAAATCCTCTAGCCATCTGATCAATCATGGGAATGGTTCTTGATATTGAAAGTGATTAAGAGTCCATGCGTGATCATCACTAGTCATGGTACTCATCTTATTAAATTTTAAATCTTGGAAGAGTGCACTTTAGATTGCATAATGGGTAGACCAAGGGCTTGTATGATGTGTTGTATGTGCCAAGAATTACCAAGAATTCTCATTTTTGTGGGACAAATGGTTAAGCAAGCTTTTGATATAAGGTTCAATTAAGAATACAAGGCTGTCATCATAGGCATAAGGGTGGAAGGACATTCTAACTAGACACAAGCATTCCTAAGACCAACGAAGGTATGCACGCTTAAGAGGAAAGAAAGTTTTTAATTTGGAAATTTGGCTTAAGAGGACTAATAATTAAAGCATTAAAAGGCTATAACATAGGGATGAGAATGGCCTATAGTTACTAGGTTGCCAAGTTCAAGGTTGGATGTATGTGAGGCATGCTAGCTAGGCAAGCAAGAAAGGTAGTGTTTTCGAAAGGATGTCAAGAGATCTAAGCCTATTGGGACTACTACTTAGAAATGTATGTGCCTTATGTGTGTCATTACTAATGTATTGTTTAGAAATGACTTCTCCAAAAAGATATGGATTTACTTACTAAAGGCAAAGTTACAGGTATTTGAAAAGTTCACCAATATCAAATCCAATGTTGAGAAGAAAAGGGATATACATATTCAAACTTATAGGGTTGAAAAGGGGGGTTTAATATATTTCAAAGGGGTTTGATGCCTAGTTGAGAAAGAAAAGCATCTATAGGGACACTACATATAGGTATACTACTCAATAAAATTGAGTTGATAAGAGAAAGAATAGGTCATTGGACAAGTGTTAAAGAGAAAAATATGCTTCATTAAAGTGTTAATTAAGTCTTAAAGAATAGGTCATTGAACAAGTGTTAAAGACAAAAAATATGCTTCATTAGGTAAAGGTAAGTGAAGCAAAGCATCTAGAGGCACACTACTATACTCAATAAGATGGAGTTAATAAGAGAAAGAATAGGGTCATTGGACAAGTGTTAATGCATAGGTGTTAAAGAGAAAATTATGCTTAATTAGGTAAGAATATGCATCTAAAGGCACACTCCATGTAGGTACACTTCTCAATGAAATGGAGTTGATAAGAGAATTAAGAATAGGTTCATTGATAAGTATTGAAGAGAAAAATATGCTTCATAAGGTAAAGGTAGTTACATACTTCATAATTGGTGGATCCTCACTACACCTCTGTATGGGATGACCCATGACCAAGCATACAATATGGGCATAAGAAAATGTTTTATTTTTTGAAGATATTTAAATGTATATGCTATGTGCACGTTCCAAGAAGTGAGATAAGGTTTGAATTGACGTCCAAATCTAAGAAAATGTTTTATATTTGAAGATATTTAAATGTATATGCTATGTGCACATTCCAAATGAGATAAGGATTGAATTGATGTCCAATTCCAAGAACTGTATCTTGGGTATACTCTCAAGAAAATGTCAAAAATTGAAGTAATATTATTAATAGCTTACATTTCCATGGACCTAAAACCACCACACACAAATCCACCATGCCCATCTAGATCCTATGCCAAATCTTGGTACACTACTAGTTCCTTGTAGCTTTCCACATTGAGATGTTTTCCATCATATATGTCACTGCTTAGACTTGCTCTTCTTAGCTTCCTCAAATCTTGTCAATATAGTCAATTTCAAAATAATTAGCCTCCATGCAAGAGAGCTGCTAGATCTCCAAGTCATCCTCACACAAAAATGATGCTAGGTTGGCATTTGCCACCTATAGCTACATTCTAATCTTGCAATTTCTTATTTTCCCATTGGGACTCATACTTACAAAGTCTTATTTCAAATTCTGGATCCTTACACTTACTCAAGCTGGTTTCTCAATGTACCCTCTATTGTGGTCTACTATAGTCTCGCACAACTCCTTATAGAACTATTAGACTCCCACCATCCAAGCTTTCCTTACACTCAATGCCAGGATCTAAAGAAAGAGGGTTGTCCCTTAGCTCAAGGAGAAGCTCTCTCTATGCTTCTCACACATAGCATAGACTTTACTCCCAAACTACTACAGAGAGCTCTCTATCATCGAATTCAAATAGCAAAAGACTCCTAGGAGAGGTTAAAGACTCCTAGAAAATGAATCCTAGGAGAGGTTGAAGACTCGCAACTCCATAGCACTTACAAATCAGTAAATCAGTGAGAGAGCTACCATGAGCAACAAGAATCAACAATAAAAGGAAAAGAGGGAGGTGAGATCTCAAAAATAGTAAATTTTTGATTGAACGTAGAGAGATTGCTGTAACATCATAACCCTTCTGCTAGCATCGGTCCTCCCAAAAATACCGCAGCTCACCCAAATCCTTCATCTCAAACTTTTGCTTCAAAAACTTCCTGACATCATGTATGTCAACATCACTATCACCCGTGAGATAATCAAGTCATTCACATAGATGACTAATAGCATGATCCCTATATCTGTCTTTTTCACATAAAGTGAAAAATATGCATTGGATATCTAAAATCCAATGGTAACAAGATACTCCTTGATCTTGTTTAACCATGCTCTAGGTGCCTGCTTCAAGTCATACAAGGCTTTGCATAACCTGCACAAAAAATCTAGGTGTGCATCACTCTGCATCATGTAAACTTCTTCTTGCAAATCACCATGCAAGAAGGCATCCTTTACATCCATCTGATGTAAAGACCAACCCTTTGCTATAGCCATAGTAATGACAGCTCTCACAGTTGCCATTCTTGCAACCGTGCTGAATGTCTCTTCATAGTCAATGACATAAGTTTGCGCATAGCCTTTGGCCACCAATCTTCCCTTAGGGCCTACTCATTAGGGCCTACTCATTAGGGCCTACTCATTGAACCATCAGCATTATGCTTAACTTTATACACCCACTTACATCCAATTGCCTTCTTTTACTTAGGCAAAGGCACTAACTTCCACGTTGCATTTGTATCCGATGATGCCATCTCCTCATTCATGGCATCTTCCCATTTCTTATTTCTAAGTGCCTGCTCAAAACAAGTGGGCTCTAACTCCTGTATTGCTTTAACCATGTAAGCATAATGATGGGCTATATATCTATCATATCTCAACCCATCAATAAGGTACCTAACCCTCGTAGACCTGCGTACACGTGGATCACTGCCAAGTGTACTCAAAATAGTCATCGTTCTCCTTACACCAAAAGTAACCATAGATAGAATGCCAAGCTCCTTAGCAAGGCTATGCTTAGAGTTGCTAGAGTCACCACCCCACATATGAGTGACCAACTGACAGATCACGCACAAAAGGTTAATCTACCTTTTTCTTCCCTTTGCGTGATACATATGTACCTACATTTGTTCTTAACCTACCTGTTGACCTTGGGCTAACATTGGATCCACTTTTAGAGGACTCTCAAAATCCACTAAGCACTTATGATTGCTGCTCTACATGTGTGCAACATCAGCACTTCTTACATTTGCATCTTCTATTATCTTCACTGGTTGTACATACCAACTACTCATCTCATCAAAGATAACATCTCCGCTTACTCGCATCTCACGAGTGGTAGGGTTATAACATCTATAACCTTTTTGCTCCATAGCATAACCAATAAAGATGCATTTCTCTGTCTTTGGATCCAACTTTGTTCTCACTTCATCAAGAACATGCACATATGCAATACACCCAAACACTTTCAAGTGAGACGGATCCGGTCTTATTCTTGTAAACTTCTATTTAGGTGTCATACCATGAACAGCTGCAGTGGGCGCCCTATTCATAATATACATAGCAGTTGCTATTGCTTCTGTCCAAAAATAATGTGGCATATTCTTTTCAGCCATCACTTCTACAATGTGCTTGTTTTTTCTTTCTGCAACACCATTCTGTTGCGAAGTGTACCTACATATAAATTGCCTCTTAATTCCCTGCTTCCTCAAGAAATCATTGAACTCATTGGAGAAATATTCTCCCTCGTCATCGGATCTCAGGCATTTTATTTACATGCATTTTTTCTTCTCGATCGAGGCTTTAAATCTTTGAAAGTGAGCAAACACCTCACTTTTCTCCTTCATGAAGTAAACCCACACTTTCGTATAGTGTGGTCATATCAATGAATGCAACATAGTACTTGCAACCTCCAATTGTTTGCAGTCTTGGTCAGTCCCCATACATCTGAATGTATGACATCTAATGGCCTTGCATTGATATGCTTTTCATATGGGAAAGCATGTTTGGCCTGCTTACCAAGCTGCATGCTTCACATACTTTGTTCATACCATCAACCTTAAACTTTGGCAAACCTGCAACAATAAGTTGGGCCTACATAGCTTCAGTTATTGTACACTCATATAACCAATGCGCTTGTGCCATATGTCAATATCTGCAATGACACATGTTCCATACGCAAACATGGTTGCCTTTACTTCAAGCATGTTCACATCCAAAGTAATATCTTGCCATTTCTATTACCCTTTGCAACCAAGCGACACTGATTTTTAAAGTCTTCCATAAAACATCCTTGAGGATTAAACCTCACTTACAGACCCTACTTAACCATCTATCCAACAGAAACTAGGTTCTTTGTAATATTTAGAACATGAAGTACGTAATTCATTTTTCCATCTTACATAGACAATGACATTTTACCAACATGCGCAATAAAATGGGATGTGTAGTATCATCACATGTTTCCACATAACCTAGTTTTTTCATTTTTTGCATATCTCTAAACCACTCAGCATGACTGGTCATGTGGTTAGAGGCACTAGAATCCACATATGATGCATGTGTCTTGAGACTTTGACACATCTCCTATTATGGAATTGAGTATGTGCTACATAACACACAGTTGCTCAATTCTGTCATCGCCTCCTTGTTTACTAAATGATGTATAGTTACCTTGCGACAACTTTCTACTTTTAATGTCATTCTGCTTTTTATAACAGTCCTTTGCCATGTGCCCTACAATAATAGCACTCTATACTATTTGGATTTTGATTTCTTTGCCAACCGCCTCAACCTTTTTGGCTCCCCCTGCCTCTAGACTGGCCTCTTCTACCTGTATATGATTGTTGTTGTGAATCATTGGACTATTGTCTAGAATTCTGATTTCCTTGTTGGCCACCACCTTGGCCTCGACCACGGCCTCTACCTCTGCCTCTACTTGAATTGGAGTAAAAGGCATGTTCTAATGTGTTCTTACTTGTGTTCTTGCTTTGTGAATAAGAGTCCTCACCTAAAGCCTTTTCTTCTATGATCAACATAGACACCAAGTCCCAAAAGTTGGGAATATTCTCCCTGACTACAATGGAGGTCTTGAATGGCTTGTATTCTTTGCTAAGCCCATTCAAATAGACACTTACCAATCTTTAAAGCATACTCATTGCATAACATGCTTTTCTTTTCCACAGTATGTAGCTCTTGCTTTAGCTACAATTTCCTTGCCTTTGTGTTGGTTTAGAACATCTGCACTAGATTTTGCCATGCAACTGCTGAAGTGTTGGCATCCTGTATGTGTCCTATCATCATGTCTGTGACATTAATGGAAAGCCAATACATGACTTTCCTTGCGCCCTGGTTCCAATCCTTGAATGCCTTTATGTCTTCTGGAACAGTATTCTCTTCAGATAACTCTGGAGGCTCCTCATTGTCTCCTTTGACATAGTCCTAAAATCCTTTACCCACCTAAGAAAATTGGACATTCTGAACTCCCAAGTATGGAAGTTTTTCTTGTCCAGCTTCTCACTGACAATCCAATTGATTCCGTCACACCAGACATGTTTTCCTGCAACAATAAAAAAATTACAATAGACAATTTCTGTATGTAACCTGTAACACAGCAATATCTTATGTGACTACTGTAGCGGTACTTCAACATAACCTGTAGGTGTGAAGGGGTAAATTAAAACCCCCATTAGCTACGAGTTTTTGTAATATAGTCACACCCAATTTGCAAATTTTTGAGATGATCAAAGTACCTTTTTGTATGGAATTTAAATTTAATCTTGTATGTATGCAAGGTCTTTATGACCTCACAAAAAAAGGGGGGAGGAACCCTTGTGTTGAATGCACGTGCATGTTTTTCAATAACGTCCCCAACTTTGAAAGCAAGAAGCACTATATATATTTAGACAAATTATTTGATATATATATATATATATATATATATTTTAAACAAATTATTTGATGTGTATTAATTACTCCATATTGAGGAGGGTTGGGTGTGAGGAGAATGCAAGATGTGCTTGCTCTTGAAGGAGGCAAAAAATGCATGGAAGAGAATAAAAGTGTGCTCCTCTCTCTCTCTCTCTCTCTCTCTCTCTCTCTGTGTGTGTGTGTGCTGGGGTGGTCCTTCAAATGAGGACTCATTTACACCACAAAATCTTCGAATTCGGAAGGAAACAACGTATTCGAGCACCTTCGACCATCACGTCTTCTGTCTTTCGCCATTAGCCACCCCAAAGGTTAAGCTTCTTGCCGTCCTCCTTTCCACATGTTTCTGCCCATTTCTTCTTGATCGCCTACCCCTCCCACCTTCCATCTTCCTCAGAAAATTTGCAACCAGAAAGAGGCGCTCCAGTACACCTGCTGTTGGACACCGTTCCTGCGAAATCATTCCACCTTCGACAAGACGAGAACGATCTTTTATCGACAGACAGGTGCCGTTTAGGGTTTCCTCATCTCCATCGCCTTTCTTTTTTCTTTTCAAGGTCTTGCCTTCATTTGTCGTGGGGCGAGGAGTTCCCCCTTTCTGTTGAGCAAGGCCTAGGGTCGGGGTTTCTGTAGTAGGGTTTGGGCTTTTTTGGCAAGAAACTCTGCGAGAAGACGTTTTCTTTCGGTCATCCCAGCTATGGCGGGCCTTGAAGGTCTGAATTAGGAACGTTCATGCAGCTTCTCTCTACACAGAAACAAGCGTGCATGTTGCTTTTACCTATCTCTGAGCCTCTTGATAGTCTCAACGGGAAATCTGCATGTGGTTCTTGACCTACTTTTGATGCTCTTTGATGCAACAGGAAAATTGAATGTTGGGAAATGTGGATGGTTCTGTTCTTACTTTAATTCTGATTCTTTCCATTGCTGCTGTGCAAACAAGCTCATTTTTTGCGTCTCAGAACTGCACTGGCATATAAGCCTAGTGTTTTTGTTGAGGCTCAGCCATGGCCGAGGAGCAGCAGACCGTCGAGCAAGGTGGTGGAGGCAGCAAGTTTTTAGAGTCAGTTAGGTCGAACGAAGAGCAGCAAAGCTCAGATCGACACTCAACCTCAAAAGAAGATTCTCCGCGGGAGCCTCAAGAGCTTCCACGCAATGAATGCCCACCTGCACTGGATTCCTCCAAGGCCTTAATTAGCCTCATCAGTAAGTTAGTGCCATGCTTTGCATAAGAGATTTTCAATTCCAGATCAACTTTTGGGCATCATGTAAGAACAAAGGCATTTTCACGAAAGTACACGTGTTTTAGTGACATTGGAAGAACATATGGAGTTTTTGCATTTATCGAAAGGGCATGTGCTTTTGAACATATGTTTTTTTGGGCACCATTGAAGAGCCCATGTTGCTTGGGCGTCAAGGAAAAACATAATGCTTTTAAGTGTCCACCCCAAAAAAAAAAACTGTTTTTAGGCATTATATGTTTTTGGGGCAGCATCCCACTGCTGATGTTGCTTGATTTGAGCAATTTTGGTGCTCGTTTCATTAGTGTGGGAAACCAATGGCACATGGATTCAATTAATGGAAGTATCATGTTAACCTTTGCAGAGGATGCGGAGGGCGAGAATGATGCTTCTCCACGCAGCGTAGGATCTATGGGGGGAGGCTCACTGAACCGAGGTCTGCATCTCATCTTCCCACCCACCTATTATCATGTGGAGAAGGGATGAAGACTCCTTGACTGTGCATGTAGCAATAATGTGTTTCACTGGTACAATCATGTTATTTTGACTCCCACAATTCTTTTGGTGGCAGACGTGGTTTTGGCAAAACTGAATCAGGAAAGGACACTTTCATTGATAAAAGCTTGGGAGGAGAACATGAAAGCAAAGTCTCTCCACAGGTAAGCATCAGCTTTCACTTTCTGCTTCTTTATTTAGCCCTTTCAGGCTTGTCCTGATAGGAGCAACTGCCACCATTGCTTGAAAACAGGCAGCCTGACAAGTTTCACAATAGATTGATTCCTCTTCCAAGGGAGAGTGTTGGGCCATGACAAATCGGCTTCCTAAGGAATTGCATCTCCAGAAGACTGGCGGGCTGATGTCCTCCTAAATGGGCCTTGTCCTGAGAGATCCTTTCTTGAAAGACACCCCAGCTCCCCCACTCCTCCTAAATTGGCCTTCTCTTGACAGGGCCTTAGTTTAAACACAACTTATGGGCTGCACCTCTCTTGAATGTTGTCTCAATCCCTCCTGCAATAATCAAAGCACACATTTTCCAGCTGCTGTTACATGCTTATGGGACTCTGGGATGGGCGAATTCTACTGATCAGAAAATCTTCTCTTTAATCAGGAAGTTTGGAAATCCCAAAAGAAGAGTTTTTTTAATTGATGATGCCTAAGGAGGAGATCTCATTTGTTTCACAGGTACAACAAGAAAGTTTCAAAGATTTCAGCATGGGAGAGAGCCAAGAAGGCAAAAGCTGAATCAGATTTGAGAGCACTAGAGGCAAGTTCTCCCTTACTGTTAGTGTAAAAGTGGATTTAGAAGATAGCTACCCATCAGCACCCATCGCAGCGGCCCTCAATAGTTTTCTGACTGGTACAGAAGGTAGGTCACAGCTTGAATACTTGGACTAACTGGAAGGGTGATCCTTGATTACAGGAGAAGTTGGAGAAGAAAAAGGCGGAATATGTCGAGAAAATGAAGAATGAGATAGCTGCGGTTCACATGAGAGCGGAAGAAGAAAGAGCGCTTGCCGATGCACATCATGGAGAGGAGCTGCTCAAAGCAGAAGAGCTGGCTGCCAAGTACAGGGCTTCTGGAAGGATACCCAAAAGATACCCTTTTTGTTTTGCATGCTGACCTGCACATGGATGGAACACGTGGGTCTCTTTGATCCTATGTTTAGTCCCACTACTCAACCAAGCCCTCTGAAGAAGCAGAAAGGAATCGTCAGTCAGCTTTTGTACATAAGGGTTTGGCTTTCTTTTCCCAGACCTTATGGATTTGCTCACTACATACAGATTTTTTAGGCTAGAAAGCTAGAAATAAATGGAGGTCATGAATGTGAGATGAGGGGCTGGCCTATCTTAGGCTTCTTTTCACCATACATAAGAGTGAGTCTGGATGCTGGGATATCCACAATGATGTGGAGTTTCACTCAGGCTGTTACTACAACCAGAAGCTTGGAAATGCTCATTCTCTCATCCATGAACGAAATGATGTCAGTATATACAATAAGGGTGTCCAGTTAGTTTTATGCTTATTGAATTTCAGTTTGATACCAATGATACCAATGATAAAGCTTTCCATCTAAGGTTTCAATCCTTACAATACCATGGAGAGTTATTTCAGTTACTCCAAAAAGGGACCTAGGCCTCAATACTTCAGTTTTATTTTGTTGTTTTTTATTGTACATGAGTAACATGTCTCCTTTATGTACGTCTTTTATCTTTAAGCTCATTATCAAACCTTTTTATATCTTAGTTTTTTTCAACATTTATTCTATAGACTACATGGGAGTCTTTTCTCATCTAGCTTTTCAAGGGCAATCAATCTTTCACTAAGGGGAATTCTCATAAGGGACAAATTAGTTTACACTGGAATGCCACAAAGCAGTGTCAATGGTGAGCCACATGCTATCTATGATGGCCTCGCCAAGGTAAGCCTTTGTGGTCTAGAAAAAAATCCAAAGCTAGTTTAAATAGCCAAGGACCTAAGTCATGACTAAGAAAGTGACTTGATCATCTTGCTAGTTCAAAGACATCTTTGCATGGAAGTACATGGACATGAAGGGAATCCCACAAAGTCATAAAGCAATCCTTATCATGGATAGTGGCAGATCATACAAGCAAAGATCTTGCAATCTGAAACCCAAGTATGAACAAATAGTCGAAAATGAGTGGATGCAGTATTCATCTACGAGATTGAACATATATATATATATATATTGTGTCTCGTCCATTGTGATCATTTCAAAAAAGGATGGAAAACAAACGGTATGTGCTACCTAAAAAAGGTTAGTGTCTCTCGTGTTCACAATTAGTTGACTTACACGATTATAGAGTATAAGAAGCTTACAACTTCTTGGATAAATTCTTTGAATATAACCATACTATAGACCAATACAAGGCATCATTTGTTACTGAGAGGAGATTGTCTATGCTTATAGAGTTATGCTATTCAACCTAACCAATGCCCTTGGCACTTTTGAAACAATTTTGTGCACAATGTACATGAATTATTTTTGAGATTTTCTTGAAGTGTGTATGGATAAGCTGTGTATTGATTCCAATTGGAAAGAGGTTTTAGCTTGTCTAAGGAAAGTCTTCGAAAGATGGGACACACTATATTGTATCTCATTGAACCCTCTTAAATGTCAGTTTTGAGTCGAACATTGTGTGATCTTGCAGCATATTGTCTCCAATCAATCTTAGCAAAATCCGATTTATTAGGAAATTATCACCACCAAAAAGAACCTAGGTACGCTATACCATAACTGTCACAAACCATTGTACTAAATGGGTCAAGGCCAAAGCTACAAGAAAGGTAGACACACGTTCAATTGCAAGTTTCTATATGAGAATGTGCTCTCATTTCCATTAGAAATACTAAGCAACCAAGGTTCACATTTCATAAATGGGATGAAGCCATATCCTACTGAGCGACCAAGGTTCATATTTCATAAATACGAGATTGTGAATTCCTTGTGGTTCATCCAATGGCCAAGGTGAAAATACTAATAAAATCTTGTGTTCAATACTAACCAACATGGTTGACGCTAGTAGAAAGATTCGGAGGAAAAGTTGCTGTCAACATTGTGGTCTTCAAGGTGGCTTTTAACAGCACACCTTTTAAGCTTACATTTGAGCTCAACACAATGATGCATGCCAATGGAACATCTGCTCCCAAGACTTTGACTTATAGCTTGAGACATCCCTTATGTTGTTGAACTCCAAACATTTATGCACTTACCTAAGATCTTTTTTTTTTTTTTTTGCATCTACAAGCTCCTCTAGCTTTTCTTCCCTCGGCATTTGCTTTTGTTTTATTAAGCTTCTCCCTTGCTAAACAAGTGTTGGTTTGTCCAAAGAAGGACCCTCTCTCTCTCTCTTTTAATAACCACTAAAAAATTAGACAAAATTAAAGTCAACCCCCTAGTGTTAGATGTAGGTTTCATGCAAATCCACAACCTCAATGTATCGTACCCAATGGAGTTTGGATTCCATCAAAATACTAGCTCTTTCTTTGGCTTACATTTGAGGCGCAAAGCGCGTCTATGTAAAGTGGAATTAATGGTCAAAAGATCCTCGAAAGAAGAATCAAGTAAAGAGATTAGGTGTATCTTTGGGTTGCACCCTACATGTACTCCATTCATCGTAAATTTCAAGTGTTTTACTTTTCTAAACACAACCATTGCAACTCACAACTACATTAGACTTACAATAATACTAGTTATTTTGAACATTTTTTGTCCCAAAAACAAGATCCTTCTATTAGTTAACAAAAAACAACCTCGAAGGACTAAATACAGACTCGTCTCCATGTATAGAACCAGGACCAAACAACAAAAAGGGAGAGAAGATGCAATTCTCTTTTGACTGGCCACTCTATGAGAAGAAGGCTATCTCGTACAAGGGGTGGGGGAGGGGATAACCACACAGGTAGTATGTAGTGCCAATTGGGCTCACCACCTCTATCTGTGAGAAAAGGGCCAGTAGCCAAAAGCCTTAAGAAGGCTTCCCGACGCTTCGGCATATGTTAAGAACCGCCCTGCATCTTCCCCCATTGGCCGCGGATGGTATGAATGATGTCAAGCCAAATGCTCCTAATGGACTCCACAAACGGAGTGTGGGTGTCTTCGATGACTTCGCCGCATCAAGCTCTCCAGATGTGCCATGTTGCAATGCTACTACAAACCTCTCATCGCTGGCACGAACCAAGAGTCCAATGACCAATGGATGGGACTAGGACTCGCACTGTCGAAATGCGAAGGTGAGACTAGCCCCCCACCTTCCTCCTCATAAGCCATGACAACCTCAATCTCAATGGCCCAAGCGACAATGCCCGATATAATAGTACGGGTGGAGGTCTTGTCCATCATGAAGATGTGGAGAATCTGCTGCTAAACCTGTTGAGCCTTCAAGCAATCCCAAGGTGTTGGTCTATCGCCAATGGCCAACCACGTGCCAACCACCAAACCCCTATGTGCCAGCAACCACAAAAAGAGGGTGATCTTTCGAGATCGAAAACTATCCTAGAGCCTCTTCCAAAAATCTGAGAGAGAATGCAGTGAGAGGCCCTGAGAGTGCGAGTGTCTTGCTATTGCCGAGGTGTCCTCTACCTCGGACATCTAGATCGTGCAGCCTAGCCATGCAATGTATGAAAAAAACGGGATACCCAGTCTCCTCCCTGTCTACAATTCCACTACTGAAGGCGTATGATGGGCCGGCTCTCCCAGATGTGTAAGCGCCAAAGTCTCTCCAATGCCACCTTGGCCAGAGGGGGTCAATGTGCCACTAGTGCATGAAATCCAATCACCCTCACCCTCTATAAGGTGCATCCATTGAAGTCATCCAATGGAGTCTCTCTAATCTACCATGAGGTCCAATCGAAAAAGTAAGGCGCAGCTCTCGTCCGCACCATGGACTACCAAGAGAATATCATGCCTGATAAACACTCCCAACCACTGGGGTGTAGGGTCAAGCACTCCAGAGGAATAGCAAAGTCGATGTCAAAGTTGAGCTTGTCTCTGCCCCAGATCCCAGTCAAGCCTCTCCCCTAAGCCTCTGGGGGAAGCTGTTTGAATGCGAGCACTTTATCTCTAAGCCCAAGTGCCTAGGCCCCATTCCCCATGTGCATGTGCACCCAAACCTACTTCATTACAAACCATCCCCAAAGGGTGGTCATGCCCAAAGAAAAGACATATACAAGTGGCTATGTACAAAAGCCAAAAATCACATCCATGACTCAATATAGCGAAAGACCCGTGCATGAATCATATGACCCCCTGGGTCAAATGGAAAGGATAGAGGGCTCCCTCAATGATGAGGCTATCTATGCAACCTCCTGGATCAAAAGGAAATCTGAGGCATGAAAAATCCAAGGCAATGGTCCCATGATAATCTGGTGCAAGTGGAGAGGAGAAGGAACCGCTGTCGATGATGAAGCTAAATGAGTATCCTCCAGGATCAAATGGAAAAGACACTAGTATCATGGTGATCGTAGGCGGGCTAGAGGTAGTAATGGATATGCATGTTGTTCCGCCAAAGCCCAAAAGTGTGGAAACACCCCTAAATGTGCTCAATAAAAATACTTCTAGTTTATTTCGGACATTACAACAACTATAAGCATATTAGAAACCATCTCAAGTGCTCTCACACATTTGCACATACTAACACCTTGAGGCATCAACGCTATAGCATAAATAGCCGTGTTCACAATCTACATTTGAATCTAACTACCCTGGAAGCAGCCAGATAATCCACTTGGGGTTTAATTTCTATTTTCACTTGGGGTTTAATCTCTATTTTCTCCAACATAGCATATCCACGAGCTTAAATATTGATGCGGTAACACAATTATGAGCACTGCTTACAGCAAGTTTGCAGGCACTTAGCCATGTAGCCTCCTTAACTTTGATTTGGATTATATTGCTGCATTTCTTGGCATATTCAAGTATTTGAATCAAGAAATAAAATTCTACAACCCAAAGAAATTGAAGTTGGAGATTGAAGTTGCTCCATGTTTGCTTGTTGAATGACTTCCTTTTGTTAGGCCTTAACTTTCTCAATTGTTATGGAGCGTTGAAGCATTACCCCATGTTTTGACAACATTTAAAACTGCATCATTATGTGAGCTAAGAGAAAATTGGCACCAGCTCCTAGTAGAAGCCAAAATTGCTGGAGTTGTCTTTTAAGGCAAAGATGATCTCAGCCATTTTCAGGTCTATCATAGGCATTGGACTTGTGACGAGGTGCGAAAACAAAACTTGCTGGAGCAGGCCCCAAAAGCATCTCAGCAATACGAACCTGAAAGGAAATTGTAAGCATGTTTATGTTTCCTATCTTGATGCACATATTCAAGAGAATTCTCAAGAAAGACTACAGCAACAAGAGGAGATCTACCCAATCAGCAGCGCTATCAGATGCCATGAGCGACTCCAGATCATTCCGGCCATAGTAGAGTGGAGGCCGCCAGTTCAGCTTTTGAGGTATTACTTCCAACAAACCCACGGGTATATATCGATGCATGTAGCTCAGCCATTCCAGCAAGAAATGCCTTGTTGTCTCCACACCTGCATAGAGAAGAGCAAAGCACAATCTACTCAATCTAGGGCCAAAGAACACATAAATCAATGCAACTCTCCAAATATGAAAAGATAATCAGAGTGCGAAAGAGAGCTTGTCAACCTTTGCCATCTGAGCCCCAGTGCTCAAGTCCGAATCGCACATAATCCTTAAGTATGTCAAACCTCTGATTTGCTGTTATGTCCCAATGACGCTGCTCCTTTATCTCTGTGAGCAACCAGGGCTTTTAAAAAAAGTTTCCATGTTAGAGTTTTGTTTCGCTAAGCATAAGTTTCCATGTTGGTGTTTTGTTTAACTAAGCATAATTTGCCTTAATTAAATAAGTATAGATTACCTTAATCAGCACACCCCTGGCAAGCATGCATGTCGAGAGCTTTGCGGCACTCAAGTGCTTGTTCCAATCCGTGTAGGAAAAGATGTCTCCGTTTCCAATAACTTGCATGCGGTCCGATGCAAGATTGCTGTTTCTGTAAATATAATCCCAATCAGCAAGCTTGCTATACCGCTGCTGGCGTGTCCTTCCATGGATGGTCAAGGCACAAGCTCCCCATTTGTGAACATCTACAATGAAAGACTGAACACAGTTCCGCCCTTCAAAGTAACCTGTGCGTACCTGGCAAGCCATTCACAAGCTTCTTTAAATAGGCCAAGCCACACCAATGATATCAACCTCTATGTGACTCTTTTGAGAGCCCCTTGTACAGGAAGATGGTACCTTCAGAGTAAGGGGACTGTCAATGGAAGCAGAGGTTACTTTCACAATTTGCTGAAGTCTTGCCGGTTTTGTAAGAAGGCACGATCCAGCTCCCTTATTAACAACTAGGTCTATGGGACAGCCAACGTTTATATCTATGAAGTCGATCTGAGATTCTTCGTCAATCATCTCTGCAGTGCGTGCTACGGTATCTGGATGGGCTCCACATATTTGAACTCCAAACACGTCTTCACTACGGTGCCGCCTCAAGAGAGCCCACTCTGAAGCCTGGCCCTGCAATCATCAAGCAATGAATTCTTTCTTTATAAAAACTTCATTAGTGCATTGAAATAAAGGTGTGGATTAACTTAACCTGCAGTAGATTGGTACACATCGCCATTTCACCACATGTGATGTCAGCTCCTAGCTGCTTGCACACTCTTCGAAACGGCAAGTTTCCTACTGTTGTCAAAGGCGCAACGTAAAGCTTTTCCCTGAAATCAACAAGTTTCTTCTCTCGCCTTGTGAGCCTGCATTCAGTATCGCTCCTCAACATTGGAGTTTCCAGGCTTTTCTCAAAAGGGGGATCCGTGCCATCTGTAGCAGCATCAAGTACAGCAGTTTCACCAAGCGTTTCTGATGATATGATGTTGCCTGCAGAGTCAGCTTTGGACTTCTTTGAAGCTCGCAGATGCTCTTCTTCCCCATCTTCCTCATCTAAACCTTCAGAAGTGAGATGCATGTCTGCAGACTGCTCCAAGTCTGTTGATGCCGTGTTCTCAACTTGTCCAGCAACACCATCCTCTTCTATGCTTTCCATCATCACTTCTGTCCCCCCTGAAGCTGATTTGTCCGATGCCTTTTTCTTTGCTTTTCCCTTTTTTTTAAACGAATCTTAGTTTCCTCTCCTCTCCTCTCTCTCTCTCTCTCTCTCTCTCCCCCCCCCTACTCCCCCCCGAAATGGGAATGCTCAATAACACGAGGGGATACTGGCAGAGCACAGCACGTGCATGTGACACCCTTGCACCTCTGTTGGCACACATGTTCTAGAACCCTTTCACACAGCTTCTCACCCTCCAAGTCAACTAACACGATCACACCCAACCTCAAAGCCGGGGACCCATGATCACCCATCCGACCCAAGTAACTACAGGACTTGTGAGAAATCTGTGCTACTGCTGTAAATCTGAAAACAGAATAAAACAGGATATATGAGAATGCAAATGATCAAGAGCTTGAATATGAATGAAGGTCCAGACGAGGGAGACCCGTGAGTGTTGGTATGTACAAGTCAGGGCTCAAATCAGAGATAAAATGATGTGGGAATGAGGCCCCTATTTATGTAAGTCCTCATGAGCTGGTCAGCTAGGTCCTACAGGCCGACCTGCACAAAAATCCATAAAATGCTGAAAAATGGTTAAAAAGAAGGGCACCTAAAAATGGTGCAAAAATAGCAGATAAAATATGTAGTGCAAGGCCTCATAAATGGGCCAGATACAAGCATGCAGGGAGTCCATCTGGGGATGAACAATATTTCCAACGCCTCCTCTTCAGCACCAGATGGGCGGACCAACGCTGGCACGCTGAAGTAAGACATCCAAAGAAGTATGAGGGAACGGTTTGGTGAAGAGGTCTGCAAGGTTGTCCTTGGTAGAACAATACACCAAGCGAAGAAGACCAAATTCAATCCAGTCTCGAACAAAATGATAATGCACTTCGATATGTTTGGATCGACCACGGAAAACCGGGTTCTGTGCCAAAGCAATAGCACTCTAGGAGTTAGAGAAAATTGTGACAGCAGAATCCTATGCACAACATAAATGTTCCAGAATCTGATGAATCCACAAAGCTTCAGTAGATGATGTAGCAATAGTCCTCTGTTTTTGAGACCCCCAAGAAACCATTCCAGGTCCAAGCAGAAAACCATATCCAAAAGTAGATCGTCGAGAATCAACAATATCCAAAAGTAGATCGTCGAGAATCAACACAACCAACCCAATCAGCATCCATGAATCCCACCAAATCAGAACCACTACAATAAGTGATACCAGAACTGGATGTGCCGCGAAGATACCAAAGAGCCCACAAAGCAGCTTGCTAGTGAGACCGTCGAGCCACAGGGGAGAACTAACTGAGAATACTCAATGCATAAGAGATATCCGGATGAGTGTTGTTGAGGTAGAGCAATGAACCAACCAACTGCTGATACTCAGTGAAATCAACCAAAGGAGAATCATCATCCTTTGAAAGCTTGAAACTAGGATCCATGGGACAAGAGAGCGGAGTACAATCTGTCAAACCATAAAGAGAAAGCAATTTGTGCACATACTTCTCTTGAGAAACAAAAATGCAATCGTCGCACTGCCATACTTCAAGACCAAGAAAGTAATGAAGTAATCCAAGATCATTCATCTCAAACTACCGTGAAAGCTGAGACTAAACATAAGTGACCAATTGAGAAGCACATCCCGTAAGGATGAGATCATCCACATATAGCACAATGATACAGATATCACCATCAGAGAGAAAGACATAAAGGTTTGAATCTGGATAAACTCTCTCAAAGCCAAGTGAAATCAAGAAGGCATCAATCTTCTAATACCAAGCACGGGATGCCTCTTTGAGACCATATAGAGCCTTCCGCAATAAATAAACATGATTTGTGTGTCCCTGAATCTCAAATCTTGGAGGTTGCTCGACATATACCTCCTCCTCTACATCTCCATTCAGAAAAGCAGATTTAACATCCATCTGAAAAATAGGCCATCCAAAATGAGCAACCAAGGCTAAAACGATCTGAATGGTGGTATACCTAGTTGTAGGTGCAAATGTCTCATCAAAGTCCTCGCCAGCTTTTTGAGCATAACCACAAGCAACAAGACAAGTACTTATCCAAAGTACCATCAGAATGAAACTTGACTTTGAAAATCTATTTGACACCGATGACCTTCGGATGTAATGGGCGTGGAACTAACTCCCAAGTTTTGTTACGCTCGATAAAAGACATCTCGGATTCCATAGCCTGTCGCCATTGTGGCAAAGCAAGGGCCTTTTCTGGAGACTCGGGCTCATCAATATCTTGTAGGGTACTCATAAGAGTATAATTCACGATATGACCGGAAGAAGCAAGCTGAGAAGGTCTCCAGGGACCGGAAGACGAAGCAGATGTCTGAGAACACAACTGCCTATTAGAAAGACCAGAGTCATGTGATAATTTCTGGATCCACAGGAGTGGACCAGACCTCCTCTCAAATTTGAAAGGAGGAGGAGTACTGCTGCAGAAATGGATGCATCCAAGACAACAGTGGATGGAGAAGAAGCAAATGTGGGAGAAGAAAATGGAGAGGCTGCAAATACTGATGGAGAAGATGCAGGAGGCAATCCAGCTCTATGTAAGGGGGTGGACACAGCAAATACAGGCGCTGAAACAGAGGGTACAGCGGGCTGAATTGGTGCTAAAGACACCGGAGTTACTGCGGGTGAAAAGGCTCGCTGTGGTAGATGAGAAAACTCTCCAATATGCTGGAAACGGATCCAAAATCTGCTCAAAAGAAGACATGGAAGAAGAATCAAGTCCAAATTGTAAGCCCAACAGGGCGTGCCATGACAAACTCAACCATAGATAAAGATATAGAGAGAGAGGGGGAGAGAAGGAATTAGGGAACTTTGCACAGTACACCACACTGAGTGGGGAACAAGCCCTACCCCCTTTCAGGAATTTATTTAGGAACAATCCACAGGCACGCTGGCCACGATCAATACAACAATGAATACAAAAGCAAACAAATATGCCGACGTAGAATCCCAAGTCGAAGTCAATGTTGAGGCACGAGGTCTCTGATGATGCTGAGCACACCACGGGGATGACCCACAAGAATCTCTCTAGTACCAAATCCAAAATCCAATATCGAAGTCCAGATCCAAGTCCAAGTCCAAGTTACATCAACCTTCTTTCCATGACAAATCTCTCTCAATTAACCTGTATGTTTGAAAAGCAACTCAGGACCATAAAAGCAGTCCTACTTTTGGGGATAGAACTCTCTAAAATAGCTTGAATGGTTGAAAAGCAACCTTGAGCCATAAAAGCAATCTACTTTTCACGATGAACTCTCAGAAGTAACATGTGGATATGGAAAACACCCTTGGTCCACAAAAGCAACCTGCTTTCCACGTCCAAACTGTCCAAAACATCTCTGAATCCACTTGTCCAATAGCGTGCAACCCCTATATAAGTTTTGGGATGGAAAGCACCAGAAAAGCATGCGATAAACCTCGTTGCTTTTCCTTATATACCAGCTGTCCAGCCTTGTATTCCCTGTTTTCAGCACCTGGGCAGCCCATAGAATCAACGATGATGTTTGGAAACTTGTACAAACATGCGACCAACCTATGTAGGCATGCACGCTACCATAGGCGGCTGTTTACAACTCTGTCTAGCCCTGTGGGTCAGTGCTTCAGTCAAAAACAGCATGAAAGAAGGCTGCTTTTCAGCCCGAGAGCCTCAAATAACAATGATAAGCACGTGTGCGCTTTCCGTGCAAGCGATCAGCCTTGAAGACCCGCTAGGAGAAGGTGAAGGTTCTGGCGGAGGCAGGCAGTGCGCACAAGTGCAGAGGCTCAAGGCTGCAAAGAAAGAGGGCGCTTTTCAAAAGCTTGATGATGGTGATGATAACGATGAAGATGGTATTCACACACTCCATGATCTCCTTCATGATGCCACAAGAGAGGTTCAAGCCTTTTTATACTTGAAGAGGGCTCTACGTTTTGCCAAAAGCTTAACCAAGCTTTTGCTTTTGCCTTTTTCCCTTTGCTTTCCACTTTATAATAAAATATTACTCACAACCCTGCTGAACCAAGCGAGAAATGGGGAACCTGTCACCACGGGCTCCTTGAATGAGGCAAGGCTGAGTAAAGTCTTGATACCCCACAAATCCACTCCACGGGGAATCCCATCGGGCTCATCATGCCCTTCAAAAAGCTCCAATCCACCCTATCATAGGCTTTCTCAAAGTCGAGGAGAAGCACTACAAGGTCCTGTTATCGCATCCTGGCTCGCCTCCCAAAAGGTGAAGTTGTTGTCCAGAATGCTCCAATCCTAAACAAAGCCCGTATGAGTGTCATAAATCAAGTCAGGGAGGAAAGCCTCAAGTCACATGCTGATGGCCTTGGCCAAGATCTTATAGGCGGTCCCTAGAAGAGTGATGGGTCTTCACTGTCAGATCTCCAATCTGTCACCACCCGTATGAGTGTCATAAATCAAGTCAGGGAGGAAAGCCTCAAGTCACATGCTGATGGCCTTGGCCAAGATCTTATAGGCGGTCCCTAGAAGAGTGATGGGTCTTCACTGTCAGATCTCCAATCTGTCACCACCCTCCTTGGGAATCAATTGTATCAACCCCTTTGAGAGCCTCTCTGGCATGGCACATGTGAGCATAATCTCATTGAAGGCAGCTCAAAGACCGCCTTCCATGAGGTCCCAATGACGAAGAAAGAAAGAGACTGGAAGCCCGTCCACCCCTCCTGCCTCCAAGGATCCTCCAAGGAGAGAATAACCGGGGCGTGATCTGAAAAAGTAGTGCCTGCCATGATACCGATCATGCCCCCCCGCCCCCCCTCCTCTTCCCCCTTTGAGAAATAGATCCCAAATGCTCAACAAAAATAGAATCACATTACCCATGTGTTGGGTGTTGGACTCACACACTCACACACACAAACCTGCACATTAGGGTTAGGTGCAGGGTAGAATAGCTCACACACAGAAATGAGAGAGAGAGAGAGAGAGAGAGCCAAAAGTGTGGTATCCACAAAATGCAAGTCAACCCTTGCATGTGTGCCACATCCATATAATATAGAAGTACAAAATATTATATGTTAGAGTGTCCTTTCACACTTGATGTCCAAGGGAAAAAACCACATGGGAAAAAGTGCCCTTGGTTAAGCCCTGTTCACACATAGCACTACCATAAGTGAGCATATGCCTACAAATCTCCCCTATACAGTGGAAGTGTGAACATGTACAAGGTAGCAGATCACTCTCTGTATGAGAGTAAGCCGAAAGCTTTGCGGAAAGCTTCAAACTTTTCTCGAGGTAAAGCCTTTGTGAATAGATCTGCAACATTATCCTGTGTAGGACAATAAGATAAACTGATCTCCCCTACATGTAGCCTCTCTCTGACATAGTGATAATGAATCTCAATGTGCTTGGTACGTGCATGAAATACTGGATTTCATGCCACGGCCATAGCACTATGGCTATCAGTGAGAATGGTGGTGGGTGTCTGCTGACATTCACGAAGATCAACCAATAGTCTCCTCAACCATACACAATCTACTGTAGCTGTAAAGACTGCCCTGTACTTAGCCTCACAAGTAGATGTAGCAACAGTGGGTTGCTTTTTACTCAACCAAGATATGCATGAACTGCCAAGAAAAAAACAATTCCCACTGGTGGATTACTTGGTATCATAATCACCAGCCCAATCTGAATCACTGTATGCATAAAGTTGCAAGCCGCCCCCCCTGGGATAGAACAAACCAAGATCCAGGGTACCCTTAAGATAACGAAAAATGTGTTTGACTGCTTGCCAATGCTTTGTGCCTGGGCTGTGTGTGAATTTGCTCAACAAAGACACCCCAAAAGATATGTCTGGCCTTTTGTTACACAAGTAAATGAGGCATCCCACTGCCTGGCTGTAAATGCCGGCCTCAAAAGGCTATCCAATATCATGCATAGTAAGCCATACGCCTGGTTCTACCGGAGTAGAAATGGGCTTACATTCATCCATGTGAAACTTTTTAGCAAACTTTTTATGTACTTAGTTTGCTGAATAACAATGCCATCATCAGTTTGTTGAATAACAATGCCATCATCTGTATGCATAAACTGTATGCCTAGATAGTAGTGTAAAGGCCCCAATTGAAAATTCCACAAGATCCCATGTATTGTTCTTCATAATAGAAGAAATTTCTGCTTGCATAGCTTGCAACCAATGCTCATTCTCATGTGCTTCTTCATAAGAAGAAGGCTCTTCTGAATCAAAGAGACCACCCATTGCTAATGCAGACTCCCCACGATGTATATTCAAAGCATGGCTGGAACTAGCCCTTGTTCTACCTATGAGTGGAGCTGCAAGTTTGCTTTCTTGCAAAGTTTTCAGCAACCATCTTGGCACTGACTTGGCTGTGCCTATGGCTGTTTGCTCTTCCCTGACAAGATCTTCCACTTCTTCCACAGAAGGGGGCTGAATGGCTGGCTGTTCCACATGTTGTACATGAGGATTTTCTTGTGTAGGGGCTGGCTGATCTGAATCCCCCCTAATTGCAATGGGTAAAAGTCCATCAAACATGTCTTGTATGCTTGTATCATTGCTTTTATACAAGCTGTACATGGGCTGTTCTGAATTTTTAGCAAATACCACATCTCGTGTAGTTGGATTATAAAGACGGTATCCTTTGCTCTCATTGCTGTAGCCCACAAAAATGCATTTAATTGCTTTGTCATCTAGCTTTGTTCGGAGTTGTTCTGGCACATGTGCATATGCCAAACACCCAAATGTACGCATATAATCCACTGTTGGCTTTCTGCTATACCAAGCCTCAAATGGTGTTATGGTTTTCAAAGCTTTTGTTGGACACCTGTTCAACACATGAGTTGCACACATTATAGCTTCCATCCAAAATTTGTGAGGCAACTTTTGTGCTTTCACCATGCATCGTGCCATTTCCATGAGAGAGATCTATTTTTCCTTTCAGCTACACCATTCTGTTGTGGTGTATAAGGCACAGTACATTGGTGTTTGATGCCCTTTTGAAGCATATAATCCATGAATGCATTTGACATGTATTCTCCACCTCTATCTGAGCGGAGTGTTTGGACTTTACATCCACACATATTTTCAGCCATTGCTACAAAGTGTCGAAAGCATGTAAACACATCTGCTTTTGCTTTCAAAGGGTAAGCCCAAGCAAACCTGGAGTAGTCATCAATGAATGTGACAAAGTAAAGATGCCCCCCTATGGATGGTGTCTGCATTGGACCACATACATCACTATGTATGAGCTGTAATTTACTTTCAGCTCTAACAGCTCCATCTTTGGGGAATGGTTTTCGTTGCATCTTTCCCGACCCCTCACATACATGTCTTGGTGGAGACTCAAGAGGCGGCATATTATCAACCATATGATGCTTCTGCAAAAGCATCAAATTCTGAAAATTTACATGCCCAAAACGAGCATGCCATAGCTCTGCATCATGCATAGCAGGAGTGTGGGCAGCCACTGTATTTGCATCATAAGTGCGCTTGTCATAGCTGTCCAGCTTATACAAGCCTTTGTATCGTGTTCCATAAGTGACTATTTCATAACCCTATGATGGGTCTTTTACCAAACACTTCCCGTCTTCAAATTCAACCTTTAAACCTTGGTCGTTTATGGCTGATACGGAGAGCAGATTTTTCTTCATCCCTGGAACATACAATACATTTTTCATACATATATTGGCACCATTGGCTGCAATAAGTATGACATTACCAATTCCCTTTACTGGATATGTGGTATGATCTGCACATGATACAGTGCGGCCATTTGAAGCATAAACCAAGTGCTGAAATACATCTTTGCATGAAGTGATGTGGCTCGAAGCACCACTATCAAAATACCATGATGCATTCTCTCTGTCAGATGCAATGCAAGACATATTAGTGTCTGAAGCACTTGGTGTGTCACTAGTGCATGTGACCAAAAAAGTGTACTCTTCCAAGATTACATTAGCTGATTGCTGTGCTTTGTCATCAGAAGAGTCTGCTACTGCATTGCCTGCTTCTTTCCTTTTCTCTTTTGCAATCCGCTTCCTACATTCACTGATGTAGTGTCCAGGCTTATGGCAGTAGTGACATTTGCCCTTCTTTTTGGGCTTGTTTGCATCCCCTTTGTCAGACTTTTCACCACCAGAAGAGGGCTGTCCATGACCAGCCTTGCTAGACTGCTGTCCCCCATGCCTAAAGCTCTTTGCTTTACCCTTATCCTTGGCTGTAAATGCCTTGTCTCCACCACGGTTTCTCGATAAGTTTGCTCTTGTTTGCTCTTCCTGCAAGAGTAAACCCACGAGCTCTTCAAAAGTGACGGGATCAGGACCTCCTCTCATTGAGAGGTTGAGAGAGGTGTGAGAGCCCAAGTAGGAAGGCGGTAAAGAATGAAGACCATCTGTCTGTCTGGGATAACCTCATCAATGTTGAGCAATTGTTCCTGCAAATCTTTCACTTTGGTGAGATGATCTGCCATGGAGTCACCCTCATCCATAGAAAGAAGATTCAATTGCCTCTTCAAGTAGGCAACTCTTGCCTTGTTGCGTACCTGATACATTGCTTCCAATGTGTCCCATGCAAGCTTCGATGTCTTGCAAGAACGGATGTGCGGAATAATAGTCCTTTTCACTGAATGGGTTTTCAATGACATGGCCTGTGCATCTCTAGAGTCCCATCTCTTCTGCTCTTGTGTGGGAGCAGGTTCTACATCAGGAGCTCTTTGAGCACCTCCCTTTGAGGCGTGGCTGGCTGTATGGTAAGTGGGCGTGTGTCATCACCACACACGATGCCCCAAAGCCCTTTGGCTACCAGCAAATTACGGATCATGAAACTCCAGAGGGAGTAGTTAGATCCATCCAGCTTGTCCTCCTGGGTGAGCACACCAAATACATCTAAAGCATTCTGTGCCATGTCAACAAAATATGTGTGCAAGCAAACCAAGCACCAATGTGCACTGCCAGGCAACCAAATGTCCTGTGCAAATGTATGCCTGCAAACCAAAGCAAGTGTAAACCTACACCAAATTGTCCAATTACACACAATGTGTATACATACGCGACAAATCGCAGCTATAATGCCCAATTACATGCTCCAATTTGAAAATCCCCAATTTTTATGCACTCCAATCGCTTCAATGTGCATCTAATTGGCCAATTTTCACAAAAGCCCTAAATTTCTGCAAATGAAAGAGGTTCAATTTGCTGATTTTGACCTCAATTTTGAAAACCCCCAAATTGCAATTTTTCAATTTTTCCTCAAATTGAGAAATCCCCCAAATTGCACCTATAATTTTCCTTTGAATCTGACTTGCACAGATGTGTCTGCAAAATCTGCATATGACCTGCACTAGAATGGCTGCAAAATCAGTATTTGTATTTGGAAGAAAATGGAAAGAATACCTTTTGGGGGCAGCACGTGTGAAGCAGGTGCTAGGCGAGGAACACACAGTCAAGAGCCCTGCAGCCAGCGTGCAGATGCTGTCGAGGAGGAGCACAGTGCACGGCGGGCCGTGGAGCTAGAGCGCACAGAGCTGCTTACGTGGCCCAGGTACGAGGCAGAGTGGAGGCGAGCGCTGGGCAGGTGTCGGGCCAGTCATAGGCGGGCCCGGGTGCAGGTGTCGGGCCCCGGTCAGAGGCGCAAACAGGCGTAGAGAAGCGGTACGAGCAGGGCGCACGACGCTGGAGTCAAGCACGACCCACCGGCGGCCTTGGAGTAGCACGGAGGGCACAGGGCGAGCGCGCAGGTGTACACGGAGCAGGTTAGCGGGGGCCAAGAATCGTCGGCGCAGGACGGACGGCGGCCGCGCGCGGAGCAGGACGGACGGCGGGACGGCTACCTGCAGGCCGGAACGAAGCCTCGGACGGATGAACAGAGCAAGCAGCAGCTGGAACGGAACAAAAAGCCAGAGCAGAACGGCGAGCGGGGTCGATGCTGGGCGACGGCGATGGCGACGAAGGCCGGAACGAAACCGTGCTTTCGTCGGCCGGAACAGAACGTCGAGCATGGCTCTGGGCGGCCGGATGGGAGTGTTGACGGGCGGAGGCGCTCCAGGCAGCGATGTTGCCGCCGGCTGTTGCAGAGGGAGGTGCCGCCCGTTTCTGGTGGCCGGACGGTGAAGCAACGACGGAACCGACGGACAGAAACAGGCAGTCTGACGACGGAAATTCGCAGGCTTTCTTCCAGCAGCAAAATTTCAGGGCCAACTCCCAGCTCCCAGCTCTGATACCAAATGTTGGGTGTTGGACTCACACACACAAACCTGCACATTAGGGTTAGGTGCAGGGTAGAATAGCTCACACACAGAAATGAGAGAGAGAGAGAGAGAGAGAGAGAGAGCCAAAAGTGTGGTATCCACAAAATGCAAGTCAACCCTTGCATGTGTGCCACATCCATATAATATAGAAGTACAAAATATTATATGTAGAGTGTCCTTTCACACTTGATGTCCAAGGGGAAAAACCACATGGGAAAAAGTGCCCTTGGTTAAGCCTTGTTCACACATAGCACTACCATAAGTGAGCATATGCCTACACCATGCAGACTCTTTTTTGGAGACAATCAAGAGATCCAACTGGGAGAGACACATCTCCATGTTCTGGTTTCTCAAGCATTGTGGACTCCTCCCCCCCAAACCTTCCCTCACATTCAAGCTTGAAGCTCCATAGTTTGTAAGTGTTTTTATAAAAAAACGTATTTTATCATACGGTATCCCAAAATTTCATATCGTACCAAAAATTCCTGTGAGGTATCGTACCATACAGTATCGTATTTTCGTACCGTGATGACTATACCTAAGACAATGGCTGTACCTCCTCCAAGTCTGTCCTCTGCTACCTTTATCATGTTAAAATCTCCACCCATGCACCAAAAGTATGCCAGGGGAAGGGCTTGCCGTACTATGCTCCAAAAGAGGGCTATAATTGCAGAGACGTTCGGGGCGTAAACATTGAGGAAGCCAACGCAGTCCTCATCAATCAAAATGGTAACCCACTGTGCTCACCCCGGAACTATGACTCCTGAGCCTGTCACTGCCAGCAAAAGCTGCTCGCTCACAGAAATACAAACTCCTCCCTGCTTCCCTGATGGGCCGAAGGATGGAGACCAGAAAGTGTGACTCCTGCCTGGTAAAGTCTTTTCGCAAAGTCACGAAACTTCTGGAGGTAGACCTCATAAGTGAGATGCTGCCAGGTCATGGTCAAAGCTGAAAACCGGGCAACAACATCATAATCATCCTCTTTCTTGAGGAATTCTTTCTTGAAGATATCTTCAAATTGTGCCCAAGTCGTTGACTTAGGATTCAGTTCCTTCCACCAAAGCAAAGCTTTGCCGGACAGGAAACCTGCTGCTAACTGTATCTTCTTTCCATCATCATATGGATGAAACTGAAAGTGAACTTGCCACTTGTGTAGCCACGTGTCCACGATCTCCTTGGTTCGCTGCTTTTGCTCGCCCCCGAACGGTTCCGGAGTAATGTTCGGGCCTAAAGCTGAAGCCAGGTATCCATTCCCGAGAAAGTAGAGAGAGTAGTGGTCAATAGAGCTATGGAGTTCTGCAAAGCCTGCATCTGGGCTGCGATTTGTGCCTGACGTTCCGTCGAAGAAGCTTCAAGAGCTACTTTGAACTCTTGGAAATTTGTTTTTGACACAAAATCGTCAAAAAGATCGGCATCGGTTCCTTCCGTAGCCGGCAAGCCTTCGCGTTCCACGAGGGGCTCCAACTCTGATTCTTGGGTCGACATCGTGAAGAGGGTACGTGGAGAGAAAATTCGATCTTTGCACAATGAAAGTGCGAGCGAACTCGAGAGCTTGAGAGCTTGAAAACTTGAGAACTTGAGAATTCGAGAGATGTGTGGCAAGAAGCCCACTAGAGGGGTTTATAAAGGTTTTCCAAAAGCCAAAAAAAACTCGAAAAGCTAGGCTTAGCTTTTGCTTTAGCTTTCGTGTTTTTTTTTTGGAATAATATATATATATATATATATATATATATATATATATATATATATATATATATATATATATATATATATATATATACATGGATATATATATTCGCTTTTCTAAAAAAAATAAACACCTTTGGAAACCTTGGAGAGGGGAGGACTTTTAAACCTTTTTTTAAAAAAAATTTAAACTCCCCTAAAAAAAACAAAAAACGAAAGCACTAAAAATGAATGCTTTCCTTACGTGTTTTTTTTTTCTCAACCTCCTGGATTAGCCGGCGCTTGCTGCTGACGTGGAGTGCTGGCCGTCGCTGCTGTCGTCATTGCTGCCGGCGCCAGGACCTTCGCACCAACCTGCGTGTGCGCCTACGCCAGCCGGATGTGATTCCAGCGCTGGGCCGCCTACAGGGCCTGGCTGGGCGCCTGCGTAGGCCTGGGCGCAGCCCGCCTGGCGTGGGTACCAGCCCGCCTGGCGTAGCCTAGGCGCCTATGTGGCTTGGCTGCCTGGCCGCCTAGCGTAGGCCTGGGCAGGCCTGGGCGCTGCCCGCTTGGCCTAGGCGCCTTCACATGCTTGGCCGGCTGCAAGTCTAGCCGGCTGCAACACGTCAACAAGACTCCCGCCTGCCAACCCACTCATCAGCGATTAATTGATCCAGCACTTCTCTTGCTCTCTCTCTCTCTCGTCCAATCAACGAAAAGCAAACTTGCTTTTTCGTTTTTCTGTTTCTCTCCCTGCAGTTTATGCGACTGCACACACAAACATGCTTCTTCTTTGCAAAAGCAATCAACCCTTCTAAACCTACCATCTCCCATCAACATGGGGTTCTTTGACGAAGAAAAACACATACTAAACTGAAAACTGCAGTATGCACAGAAAAAACAGCAAGTTTTTTAACACATACCGTTCTTCGACCTCTTCTTCTCTACCTACCGACTTGCTCGTTCACGAGGTATGCTCTGATACCACTGTCAAATCCCCACGGATCCCCTCGTGATCGATCTTGGTTCGAAACTCGAATCCTGCAAACAAACGAACAACAAACAACAAAGGGGGTGCAGGCCTGACTCACCTCCCAACCATGACAGCCATGGGCAAGCCCACAGTCTTGGCTGTCCCCACCGAGCCACGAGCTGAGCTAACTAGGATGACGTACCGACCAATCTTCTCCTCGCGACGTCCCATACCGCCGCGAAGCTGCCCTCGCGGGCCTCGAGATTGCTGCCGGCCTCGGCTGCGTAAAGCAGGTGCACGTCTGCACTAGATACAGGCTCCAAGACCATAGAGCTCCCACAAACTCGCGAGACTCTTTATAATCAATAACTAACCTTGGCCACCCTTTTATAGGCTCTTGGCCGGTCATCGGGCGTCCACACTTGGCCGCCCGCCCGTCCATACTTGGGTGCCCGCCCATTAGTATTTCCCTAACTCAACTTGTCAATCAACCTGCCTAGTTCCAAGCTTCCCCAAGCCTCGAAACTAGTCTTGCATGCATATAGCACACGGTAGATACCCACTGTGCACATGACAACAGGAGCCACCAATTGGTGATATGCAAGCTGGACAGCAACCTGCAAATGATGGTCATTGGGTACGGAGGTCCACAAGACCCTCCAGAATCCCTGACAGGTTTGTTCCAGGGGTTGACTACTTGATGCTCACTGACTGTGGGGAGCCCTCATGTTATAAGGAGGCTTTACAGAGGGCAGACAAGGCTCTTTGGGAGCGTGCTATGAAGTCAGAGATGGATTCTCTGCACAAAAATGGAACATGGAAGTTGGTGCATTTGCCTACAGGCAAGAAGGTTTTGCCATGCAAGTGGGTTTACAGGCTCAAAGTTGCACCTGATGCAAAGCCAAGATACAAAGCCCGGTTAGTGGCTAAGGGCTTCAAGCAGTAATATGGTGTGGACTTTGATGAGATCTTCTCTCCAGTGGTCAAAATGACCACACTTAGAGCTGTATTAGCTTTGGTTGCTCATGATGATCTGGATTTGATTCAGATGGATGTGAAGACTGCTTTTCTTCACGGTGATCTCCATGAGGAGATATATATGCAACAGCCAGAGGGTTATGCAGTGAATGGAAAGGAGAAGCTTGTATGCAAGCTGAAAAAGAGTCTTTATGGACTCAAACAGGCACCAAGGGAATGGTATCATAAATTTGATACATTCATGAAATCCCAAGATTTCAGGAGGAGTGACATAGATCACTGCTTATACACCAAGAAAGCTTTGGATGGCAATCTATTGATCCTCATCTTGTATGTTGATTGCCGGGAAATCTCGTAAAGAGATGGATGCCTTGAAGAAGAGGCTGCATCAGACCTTTGATATGAAGGATTTGGGTGATGCAAATCACATTTTGGGTATGCGGATACTTCGGGACAGAAATCAACATGTGTTGTATTTGTCTCAGAAGGAATACATTGGCAAAGTTTTGCAGAGGTTCAATATGGATGGGGGGAAGAAGACTAGTACTCCTTTGCCTCCATATGTGAAACTCAGTGCTATGGACAGCCCACAGTCGGATAGTGACAGGGCTGATATGGCCAAGATTCCGTATGCTTCAGCTTGTGGCAGTCTCATGTATGCCATGGTTGCTACCAAGCCGGACATTGCATTTGCAGTGGGAGTGGTTTCTAGATACTTGGCCAAACCTGGCAAGAAGCATTGGGAAGCAGTGAAAGGTGTCATGAGATACCTGAAGGGCACACAGGATATGTGCATATGCTTTGGCAAACAGGATGCATTAGTGCATGGTTACATGGATTCGGATTATGCCGGTCATCCAGATAACCGGAAGTCTACTACCGGTTATGTGTTTACATTCACAGGAGGTGCTGTGTCATGGATATCCAGGATGCAGAAGTGCACTGCCTTATCTACTACAGAGGCCGAGTATATTGCAGCCACAGAGGCTTGCAATGAGGCATTACGGCTATCTCGGTTAGTGGTTGATTTGGGTTACGCATGGGATATTCCATTGTTGCATTGTGACAGTCAGAGTGCCATCCAGTTGGCAAAGAACCCTGTCTTTCATGCAAAGACGAAGCATGTGGATGTGAAGCATCACTTCATCAGAGAGGTGATAGAGAACAAGCAAATTCAGCTTGTTAAGATTCATACGGATGACAACCCGGCTGATCTGTTGACAAAGAGTTTGCCTCCAGAGCGGTTTGCTCATTGCAGACACTTGATGGGCATTGGATGAGGCCAGTTTCAGCCTTGATATGGCCTTGTATATTATCATGTACATGCTAATTTTTTTTCTTTTCCTTTACTTAAGGGCACTTTGCCTTTAAGTGGGAGGTTGTTGGGGTAAAGGCATTATGCCCACCCTTATAGTGTGTACTAGCCCATAAGTTTTATAGTACATAGTACACTTAGTACTTTTAATGTACTAAGTGCACTATGTGTACTAGAGCAAATATACATGTGTGATAGGGGAGTCACACACTCATACATTGAGTTGACTTATCCCCATATGTCTCTCTCTCTCTCTCCCTTCTTCTGTGTGTGTCTCCCACATGAAAACATATTTCTCTCCCATTCAGAGTTCAAAGGTAACAGCCTATCGCTGGACACAGCCCAAAGGTTTAATTGTGTTCCATTTATCTCCTGGCATGTTTGTGAGCTTTCTCTGAAATTTCTGCAAGCAGGCCGCTATTTTTCCATCTCTTATTTGCTTCCACCAACACACTCATTTATTTGTTAGGTATAGAAATGGTGACCATGGCTGCTTAGGCTCCTTTCTGTCAACATCTTGGTTATGTGCCTGCCTAGTGAAGATTCGACTTGATAGCGCTAGTAAGAAGGCAAGACATGTCTGAAGTGCATGAGCAAAATCTTCTCTTACTTCCTCTTTCTCAAGTCATAAGGACACAAGGTGACCTCACAAGATCTGCATTGTTGCATCCACAAAAGAACAGTCAAGCAACATCTTCTCTTACTTCCTCTTTCCCAAGTCATCAGGACACAAGGTGACCTCACAAGATCTGCATTGTGGGAGCCACAAAAGAAAGGTCAAGTGTTGCAACGATCTGTTGATAACTAAGTCCACACCCAAGAATCTAAAGAACTTCCAACAAGAAATGTATGTGGTTAAGAGATTGAACACAAATTAGCCATTGCTTTAAGAAAAACATTTTTTGACGAAGATCAAAATACCTAGCAGAGAGATTCAATGCATACCAAAGCATATCAAGAAAGCTGCACAGGGTAACAAGTTGTTCTAAATAAAGCACCTTGTTTCTTTAAAAAATGCTTCGCTTAAAGACCCAAGTGCAAAGAAAAGAGACTTAAAAGCATACCAAAATACCCAAAGATTGAAGTTGCGCATCAGCTCTAGGAAAAGAGGCTAAATTTTTCCACAATAATTTCTGAAAATCCTTTCTGAGATTATTCAGCTCATCTGACTTCTCCACTTCCAAAGGCTCGATCTTCCTGTCAGGTATCTCTTGGTGCGTCCCAGAAAACCGACATGCTGCACCATATGAACAAGGTTTGCTGATGGCCAAAAAAGGACAATCACCAGGCAGGTCTGGTGGTTTCTGCATTGAATGGTCAAATCACAAGATGGTTAAACACTGCTTGGTACAACTTAGAAAATCACATGTTTGTGAATCTGTCCAGCATGCCTTTTTGTGAGGTGGTTTGATTAGAGAGAGCAAGTTAAAAAATTTCTCAAGCCTCGCACTCAATTCTCCCTGCATGATGCATAAAATGGGGAAAAAAAAGAAAATATAAAGCTCTAACAGTGTCCTTGCCCCACCCTCAAACCTTCAGGACAGTTTCCATAACCCAAACGTACACAGCAAAGCTAACAGTACATGTGTCAACATACAGTGCATCAACAGGTCCACGTACCTTTGCATTATGTTTTGGGCTCCCCGTGAGTAAAGGCATTTACACACATTAAAGTGTGGGCGCCCAGGAGATTCTGAACGATGCACATTCATTATGGATTGAACCTTAGTTTGGGCAAAATAAAAGGATGCAAATAAAAGCATGAAGGGAAAAACAAACAAGGAAAGCACACGGGAAAAACGCAAAAACTTTGTGTATATTTATATATTTTCCGGCTGTCTTCCATGGTATCAGCAATGCGCAAGGAGGCTCACATCATCTTCATTGCCGGCAGCTTCCTTCACAGCTTTCTGTACCTCTGGCATATTGTTGGCTGTACAGCTGTGCATAGTCGTACTAGGGCTGACGTCTTCACCACCTGCTGCTGCTGATCACTTCTGTCCGTACAGCACCTTGCTGTCCGCACTGTTTGCCCGATTGTGTACAGGCCTGCCCGTCATCTGTATATCCGGACATACCTGTACACACATACACGGTGCTGCTGATCATGGTTGCTGTTGTGCTGACCATACCTATTTGCTGACGAACCTGTTGTACCATACTTGACATGGTGATAGTACCATAGGGTTCAACGGGTATATGAAGAAAAGGTACATCATGGAGCAGGTACGGAATAATACAGCTACATCAGTAGCAAGTACACATGGTACAGTATGTACTTCAGCAGATCTGTACCTGCTGTTGGAGATGTGGCTGTACCTGCTGCATATTTGCTACATGATGTATTCTATGTTATCCAGCTGCATCTGGATATTTGGCGGAATTCTAGAGATTGTACATGATTGTACCTACATGTAGGCATATGCTCACTTATATTAGTGCTACGTGTGACCAGGGCTTAACCAAGGGCACTTTTTCCCATGTAGTTTTTCCCCTTGGATATATCAAGTGTGAGAGGACACTCTATCCATATAACTTTTGTACTTCTATATTATATGGATGTGACTCACATGCAAGGGTTGACTTGCATTTGTGATCACCACACATTTTGTATCTAGCTCTCTCTCTCTCTCTCTCTCTCTCTCTCTCTCTCTTCTGTGTGGACTTCTTCCTCCTGCATCTAACCCTAATCTGCAAGAACCCTAGCTGTGTGTGAGTATGTGAGTCCCCCAATAATTGGTATCAAAGCCACATTCCTGCTCCGGAAATTCCTGCAGTTCTGTCACCAGTAGTTGTGCCGTCTGTCGACTGGTTCTGTCACCAGCAGCCGTGCCATCCGTCGCCTGCTTTCTCTCCGTTGGATCCCCTACCGCCTCTACTCTACCCCCTTAGCGTCCCTCAGCCCTTCACAGCCACCAACCCCGGTGGAGCTAATGGGGAGGGCTCCACCACCGCCCCGCCCACAAGTGGCGCTCGCACCAGGAGAGGCGGCCCAGGGTGGAGCTCAGCCCTCTTTAAGGCTTACGTGGCAAAGGCCACTTTGGGTGCACTGCTGGAGTTGTCTTCCCGTCGCCGTCATAGATCCGGCCGTTGCCGTGAGAGATCTGCCAGTCGCCGTCATCTTCGACCCGCCGTCATCCCGTCACTGCTGGCCCCGTCACTTGCACCTTCTACGTCCCGCCGCCTGCAACTCAGCTTTCGACATCTCCAGCAGCAGCAGCACATCGCCCGCCTGCAGCCCCGCTTTCTGCTGCAACAGCAACCAGCCTGTGCCCTGCTGCGCCGACTGTAGCAGCCTGTAGCAGCTCGACCAGCAAGCCATCTAACTTCTGTACTTGGTCGCCCTTCTTCCCCTCTGCTCCTAGCAGCAGTATACCACCTCAAGGTCACGAGAAGCACTCCAGGTCACTTGCAAGTAAAAACAAATAAAAATAAGAATCTTTTGATTTTACACATAAAATTCAGACACTTGTAGGTGCAAGCATTTGGGGATTTCTGTCAACTGCCCTATGGAATTTGGGGGATTCCTCAATTTGATGCAAAACTGAAAAAAATGAACAGATTGCCTTGCCTAGAATTTGGGGGTTTTTCAAATTGAGGCCAAAATCAGCAAATTAAGCCTCTTCTAGTTGCAAAAATTTGGGGCTTTTGTAAAAATTGGGAAATTGACGGCACATTGAAGCAATTGCAGTGCATAAAAATTGGGGCTTTTCAGTTTGGAGCATGTAATCGGGGATTACAACAGTGATTTGTCACATATATATACACATTGTGTGTAATTGGACAATTTGGTGCAGGTTTACACTTGCTTCAGATTGTAGGCAAAAATTTGCACAGGACATTTGGGTGCCTGGCAGTGCACATTGGTGCTTGGTTTGCTTGCAGGTTTATTTTGTCAACATGGCTCAAAATGTTACAGATGTATTTGGTGTGCTCACCCAGGAGGACAAGTTGGATGGATCAAACAATTCCCTCTGGAGTTTCATGATCCGTAATTTGCTCATAGCCAAAGGGCTTTGAGGCATCGTGTGGTGACGACACACGCCCACTTACCATACAGCCAGCAACGCCTCAAAGGGGAGGTGCTCAAAGAGCTGCTGAGGTAGAACCTGCTCCCACACAATAGCAAAAAAGATGGGACTCCAAGGATGCACAGGCCATGTCCTTGATAGCCCTTTCAGTGAAAAGTTCTATTATTCCACACATTCGGTCTTGCAAGACATTGAAACTTGCATGGGACACATTGGAAGCAATGTATCAAGTACGCAACGACGCAAGAGTTGCCTACTTGAAGAGCAAATTGGATCTTCTTTCTATGGATGAGGGTGACTCCATGTCAGATCATCTCACCAAAGTGAAAGATGAACAATTGCTCAACATTGATGAGGTTATCCCAGATAGACAGATGGTCACCGACACTCTTCATTCTTTACCACCTTCCTACTTGGGCTTTCACACCTCTCTCAACCTCTCTATGGAGGTGGTGATCCCGTCACTTTTGAAGAGCTGGTGGGTTTAGTCTTGCAGGAAGAGCAAACAAGAGCAAACCTATCTAGCAACCATGGTGGAGACAAGGCATTTACAGCCAAGGATAAGGGTAAAGCAAAGAGCTTTAAGCATGGAGAACAACAATCTAGTAAGGCTGGTCGTGAACAGCCCTCTTCTGGTGGTGAAAAGTCTGACAAAGGGGATGCAAACAAGCTTAAAAAGAAGGGTAAATGTCACTCTTCAATAAGCCTGGCCACTACATCAATGAATGTAGAAAGCGGATTGCAAAAGAGAAAAAGAAAGAAATGCAATAGCAGACTCTTCTGTTGACGTAGCAGAGCAATCGGCTAATGTAATTCAGGAAGAGTACACTTTTTTGGTCACATGCACTAGTGACACACCAAGTGCTTCAGACAATGATATGTCTTGCATTGCATCTGACAGACAGGATGTATCATGGTATTTTGATAGTCGTGCTTCGAGCCACATCACTTCATGCAAAGATGTATTTCAGCACTTAGTTTATGCTTCAAATGGCCGCTCTGTATCATGTGCAGATCATACCACATATCCAGTAAAGGGAATTGGCAATGTCATACTTGTTGCAGCCAATGATGCCAATATATGTATGACAAATGTGTTGTATGTTCAAGGGATAAAGAAAAATCTGATCTCCGTCTCAGCCATAAACGACGAAGGTTTAAAGGTTGAATTTGAAGATGGGAAGTGTTTGGTAAAAGACCCATTAAAGGGTTATGAAATAGTCACTTTTGAAACATGATACAAAGGCTTGTATAAGCTGGACAGCTATGACAAGCGTACTTATGATGCACATACAGTGGCTACCCACACTCCTGCTATGCATGATGCAGAGCTTTGGCATGCTCGTTTTGGGCATGTAAATTTTTGGAGTTTGATGCTTTTGCAGAAGCATCATATGGTTAATAATATGCCGCCTCTTGAGTCTCCAACAAGATATGTATGTGAGGGGTGTATTTTGGGAAAGATGCATCGAAAACCATTCCCCAAGAATGGAGTTGTTAGAGCTGAAAGTAAATTACAACTCATACACAGTGATGTATATGTCCAATGCGGACACCATCCATAGGGAGGCATCTTTATTTCGTCACATTCATTGATGACTACTCCAGGTTTGCTTGGGTTTACCCCTTGAAAGCAAAAGCAGAGGTGTTTACATGCTTTCGACACTTTGTAGCAATGGCTGAAAATATGTATGGATGTAAAGTCCAAACACTCCGCTCAGATAGAGATGGAGAATACATGTCAAATGCATTCAAGGATTATATGCTTCAAAAGGGCATCAAACACCAATGTACTGTGCCTTATACACAAGGCAAAATGGTGTAGCTAGGAAGAATAGATCTCTCATGGAGATGGCAAGATGCATGGTGAAAGCACAAAAGTTACCTCACAATTTTTGAATGGAAGCTATAATGTGTGCAACTCACGTGTTGAACAGGTGTCCAACAAAAGCTTTGAAAACCATAATACCATTTGAGGCTTGGTATAGCCGAAAGCCAAAAGTGGATTATATGCGTACATTTGGGTGTTTGGCATATACACATGTGCCAGAACAAAGCTAGATGATAAAATGCATTTTTGTGCGCTACAGCAATGAGAGCAAAGGATATCGTCTTTAAAATCTAGCAACACGCCGGATTTTTGTCAGTAGAGATGTGGTATTTGCTAAAAATTCAGTACAGCCCATGTACAGCTTGTATAAAAGTCATGATACAAGCATACAGGACATGTTTGATGGGCTATTACCCATTGCAATTAGGGGGGATTCAGATCAGCCAGCCCCTACACAAGAAAATCCTCATGTAGAACATGTGGAACACCCAGCAATTCAGTCCCCCTTCTATAAGAGAAGTTGAAGATCTTGTCAAGGAAGAGCAAACAACCATAGACACAGCCAAGTTGGTGCCAAGATGGTTGCTGAAAACTTTGCAAGATAGCAAACTTGCAGCTCCACTGACAGGTAGAACAAGGACTAGTTCCAACCATGCATTGAATATACATCATGGGGAGTCTGCATTAGCCATGGGTGGTCTCTTTGGCTGCACATAAAGGATGGAAAGTGCATCAATTGGACATCAAAACTGTATTCTTAAATGGGGATTTACAAGAGGAAGTATATGTAAATCAGTCCATTGGTTTTGTAGTTCCTGGTGAGGAACATAAAGTTTGCAGGTTGCACAGAGCATTGTATGGGTTAAAGCAAGCTCCAAGAGCTTGGTATGAAAAAATACATGCTCATCTAACCAGCCAAGGTTATGTGAATAGTCCAACTAAAAGCACATTGTATGTGAAGAAAACCGGTGCCGATACTCATAGTCATCATGTATGTAGATGACATGCTCGTAACAGGGACTAGCCAAGCACAAATTTCAGATTTTCAAGGCTGCTTTGAAAGCTGAATTTGATATGTCAGATTTGGGGCCTTTACACTACTATCTCGGCATACAGTTTATGCATAGAGATAATGGCATTGTTATGCAGCAAACTAGGTACATAAAAAGTTTGCTAAAAAGGTTTCACATGGATGAATGTCAGCCAATTTCTACTCCAGTAGAACCAGGTGTACAGCTTACTACGCATGATATTGGAGAGCCTTTTGAGGCCGGCATTTCCAGCCAAGCAGTAGGATGCCTCATTTACTTGTGTAGCACGAGGCCTAACATATCTTTTGGGGTGTCTTTGTTGAGCAAATTCATGCACAACCCAGGCACCAAGCATTGGCAAGTAGTCAAACGCATTTTCAGTTATCTTCAAGGTACCCTGGATCTTGGTTTGTCCTATCCCAGGGGGGTCAACTTGCGGCTTTATGCATACAGTGATTTAGATTGGGCTGGTGATTATGATACTAGGCAATTCACCAATGGGAATTGTTTTTTTCTTGGCAGTTCGTGCATATCTTGGTCGAGCAAAAAGCAACCCAGTGTTACTACATCTACTTGTGAGGTCTAAGTACAGGGCAGTCTTCACAGCTACAGTAGATTGTGTATGGTTGAGGAGATTATTGGTTGATCTTCGTGAGTGTCAGCAAACACCCACCACCAGTCTCACTGATAGCCAGAGTGCTATGGCCATGGCACAAAATCCCGTATTTCATGCATGTACCAAGCACATTGAGATTCATTATCACTAATCAGAGAGAGGCTACATGCAAGGGAGATCAGTTTATCTTACTACCCTACGCAAGATAATGTTGCAGATCTGTTCACAAAGGCTTTACCTCGAGAGAAGTTTGAAGCTTTCTGCAAAGCTGTGGGCTTACTCTCATACAAAGAGTGATCTGCTACCTTGTACAGGTTCACACTTCCACTACAAGGGAGATTTGTAGGCATATGCTCACTTATAGTAGTGCTACATGTGAAAGCTTAACCAAGGGCACTTTTCCCCATGTGGTTTTTCCACTTGGATATCAAGTGTGAAAGGACACTCCATTTTGTACTTCTATATCATATGGATGTGACTCACATGCAAGGGTTGACTTGCATTGTGATCACCACACATTTTCTGTCTAGCTCTCTCTCTCTCTTCTTTGTGAGCTTCTTCTTCCTGCATCAAAACCTAATCTGCAGGAACCCTAGCTATGTGTAGTCCCCCAACACTACAGGTACTGTTGTAGCTCCTATGCAGGTATCACCTTGGCTGTTTCCTTGGGCAAGTTTATGTGCCTCTTGAGTGGAACACCATGGCACCTTGGGTCAAGGCCGGGTGACCTTATTTGCGCTACAAGCTAGGTGGAGTTTACTGGAGATCTTCTTGGCTGACTTGGGTTGTCTCTGTGCCCCCACCTGAACATCAACGAGGTCTCATGAGAGATTTATAGACTAAAGACACAATTGTATGTTTCAGGGATTTCATGTGTTCACAAGTGTCCGATATGTGGATATCTTTTGGGACTTTGTACTTGGTATTCTGGATAACCTGGCATGTTCCTTTCGTAGATACAAGAGAGGTCCCCAAAGCTTGTATCCGATAAATAATAATTGGTAAAATGACAATGGTGGTGTCTCGTATTTCAGTGTGCATGTGTCTTTAAGTGGCTTAAGTGTTTAATCGCATTAATAGTCATATGTGAACCCCCAGATTTGTTACATGTAAAAAATTGACAGGAATCTTCTAGGGAAGATTGTGTAAATAAGGAGTCTAGGGATATTAACAAATGCTTAAGGAGGCCAATGTCGTAGAGAAAGTACGCATGTAAGCAATAATTGAATGAAGGTGTAAGGACCAAATGGGGGTTCTAGCCTGTAATTTTTGGCCAACGTGGCAAGCATTGGGAAAAAGGAGCGATTTATCAAACACGTGATTAAAAGCCCTTAATGAGTAAACATTACAATCAATAAGGTGGCATGACCCGAGACCATTAGGTTGAGTCTAGGTGGAGGTCATGCAAGAAGGTCAAAGAGTACCGGTTTGATGTTGCACACCTTTTCTCATGTTTTTGAGTGTGGATCTAAAATGAACTCCCCGTAACCCTAAAATTAATGAGTCTCCGTTTGGCAAGAAAATGCTAGTCCTAAAAAGTATATGAGGAATTTAAGGGATGCACGCCCACATGTACTTACTATTTATGGCTTATGTGCATTCACACCACAAGATGGATGTAGCAACTTCTAGAGAAATGGCAAGTGTCAAATGTTTTTAGACTTAACAACTCTAGTCCTACCACTTGTCAAATCAACACACACCTACCCGTTACACTTGTACTTTCAGCCTCCCATTTTCCTTTTTCTCACTTCCCTTTCAAAATGTTTAAGTATCAACCTTTCTTTCTCAATACGCAAATGTTCTTTCAGCCTCTTTCATGTTAAAAATCTCTTTGATAGATCTTAAGCCTATGGATAGCTTCCACACTCATGTAGTTGTCACTACATTTTCCATTACTTTGAATGGATTATATGATGGTTTTGTACCATGGGATTTGTATTGGTTATACGATGATTTTGTATTATGGGACCAATAGGCTTGTTTTATGAGTTATATGATAGTCAGTGTACCATTGGACTCCTGGATATGATGTGTTAGATTATGTTTTGACATTTGGGACCCAATCTTGGATTATTTTGGGCCATATGATGGTACTTTAAGCTCATCCTCCTCTTGGCATTTTCGATCAAAGCTCTCAAGCAAGGAAGTGTTGTCACATGAACAATCTTCCGAGGTGTAACGTGGATATGCTTCTACCCATCCGCCAACTCAAGGGTCGAGTGTGTGGTCGGCTTCATGTATTTGTAAGAACTATTGTGCTGATTCATTGTGATATTGTTCAGGGGCCCAATGAGCTACCAAGTGTGGACAGAGTTACTAGGTTATTGTGTGAAAACACTTAGTTGGACATTATGTTGGTAGCCAACTTTTTAACTTGAGACACTATAAATAGGAGTCTAGGTCCTTAGTCATTTCATTCATTGATCATTCAAGTATCATTGAGTCATTGAGAGCTCAGGCAGCAACACAAGGGGGAAAACGCAGCTTTTGCAGAATGAAAAAGTGCCAATTTTTTTGGTAATAATCAGGTCGTGGGACTGCATAAACAGGCCAACAGCCTTTTAAGCCCATCGATCAGCATCTATTCGCCCTATATAAACATAGGTTGGCAAATAGTCTGAACATCTCATCATTCACAAGTGCTGAAGTACTTCAAGGGCCAAGACAGCCAAGGGAAGTCTGAAGCAAAAGGTGAACTTGAAGGTCAGAATTAGGCCCATCTTCAAGCTGCAAGTTTATAGCCAAAGAAGATCTCCAGGAAGTTAGTCTTTTTCGTCATTCAATAAAGAAAATACACCAATCCTTGGTGGGGGCCCTTCAGAGGGTATTTGGGACCCAATCGGGTACTTGTCTTTGTTCTTCTTCACTCTTACCATTGCGTATCTCTAGTCCATCATTGTACATATTTCATGATAAGTAATACAAGGTATATTAGGTCATCTTTTCTACTGTGTATTAAGCATGAAGAAGCAGCAGTTTGTTGCATTCAAGGAGAATTCTGCCCATGTTGTTCAGCTAAGGCATTACGAGTGCACACAAATGAAGAAGCTATCAAGAAATTTGCTTCTCACTACATACTCAAACAACTCTCCTTCCACCTATGGCTGCTCGTCATGGGTGTGTATAGCCCACAAAAAACCCTGACGAGGGAAAACAGCACACAAGTATCTGGAAGGAATCACGAAGGAAACTATAACTATTGCGCTCCAAAAATGAAAATCTACTCTAATCAAGTCACTCCCCAAACGACCACCCCATAGAGTATGACAGCAAAGGATAAATGCCTTGCGCGATGAGGTAAGGGTTTGATGGAGCAAGGAAGCACAATATAAGCAAATCAAGCTTCCCCATTGGCCTATGCTATAAAAACATAATGTCTGCCAATGACTGCCTTCCCCCTATGTCTACACCTTCTCACCCATAGATGCCTGAGAGGTGAAAGAAGGTGCCGCAGTAAACAAGTGCTCCCGTCGTGACCACAACTGCCGAACCCAAGTGCCTATCTTATTCTCGAATGGTCATCCAATGGTCATGTTACTCACTCCCTTGTCATCTTGGCCAAAGTTCCATAGCAGTGATCTACTCTTTCTCACGATCAAAAAGATCATCTGAGAAAGTAAGGGAGGTAATCTTTGCCATTAAGGAGACAAGGGATCCTTCTACTGCTACCACGTCATAATAAAGTACATGCTGATTCTGGAAATTGCAAAAAAGCAGGAGGAACAAACACATTTTACGTGTGAAAATCTAAGAATAATGGCGAGGAAAAACTTACCCCTGCTCCATGTACAAGAGGAGCCAGCTTGAATAAAGGAGTCAACATCTAGCTTTTTTTTTCCAAAAAAAAAACGCCCATCCTGTTTTTTTCTTTAAAAAACAGGCGCCTCCCTTCTAGAACCACATAAGTAGCTATAGTCAGCCTGTTTTAGCAGGTTTCTCTTTTAAAAAACAACACACATGCGTTTTTTTTAGAAAGAACATCAATAATAGCAACTTGTGCTTTTCTCTCCGTGGCAGCCAGTGCAGGCAGCACCCAGCAGATTCCATATACCCGAGCACCTGCTCACATCACATGGATAATTTGACTACTCGCCCCTCTCCTGGCCACCCTGGTTCACTCTCTCCCACTGCTCTGCTGCACATCTCGGCCGTTATGCTTTTCTTCACACATCACCAGTCTGCTGCCCACACAAGCCACTGTGTGCAGGCTGCAATCAGCCCTCTACCCACAGTCACAGCCCATCAATTGCTCTCTCACCTCTTCAGCTTGCCTACACACAACCTGTAAATGCAGCCCATCTGGGAGCAAACACGAGAGGAATCAGGGCTGTGCCCCAAAAAAAATGCACATTTGCTCAGGGAAAACGCAAATCAGCCTTGCCTGAAGCAAAATTCAAATCTTCCTTCTTCCTGCTTGAGGAAAAATGCATATCCTTTATCTGCCACTCTCTCCTGTGTAGGAAATATATATATATATATATAAACTTTCACAGATTCTCCCTTGCTTGACAAAAACTGAGATATGCTCCCTCAAAGAAACATGCAGATTTTCTCCCCAAAAAGAAAAAACAAATCTGTAGATTAAACCCCAGCACCTATGCTGAGATCTATTGAATGCTTCCAAGATTGCTATGCAAGAAACCTAATGCAAGGACCTACACGCAAAATTGCTATGCAAGAAACCTAACACAAGGACCTACACGCAGAAAAGACCTAGACTGTACTTGCATGCAAACCCTAAACACAAAATTGCTGTAAGACTCCCTAGGTCACAACCTAGACACAAGACTGCCTAAGCTTTGATACCATTGTAGCATGCGTGCATAAGCGTGACTAGATTAATGCTAATTAACTGCTGAATTTACTTGCTGATTCATGCTAATCACTTATACTGCCAATACACGAGAAGACAAGATGACATAATCTATTGTGTATTGCCTAAACCTGAATATATCCGATGATAATCTTGGAACTAGACTCAAATCCGGATTCCTCCCTCTGTATGTTAATGCCACATCTTGAAAAGGTGACTACTCCAGTTGTTCCCAAGCTGAATCTTGCTCTTGGAGAACACCATTCTACTGATCCACAACTTGTTTCTTTCTGCTCCTGACTTGGGCTCTGCAAACCTAGCAAATCTGGATTCCTCCCTCTGTATGTTAATGCCACATCTTGAAAAGGTGACTACTCCAGTTGTTCCCAAGCTGAATCTTGCTCTTGGAGAACGCCGTTCTACTGATCCACAACTCGTTTCTTTCTGCTCCTGACTTGGGCTCTGCAAACCTAGCATGGTATTCTTGGGTATCTTCATCTGCACCCCAACCTCCTATATATATAATCCAATACGGCTGATCGGCTGGTGTAGGGTTGGCTAGAGTTGGTGGGCAGCACGCATCCCCGTAGCCGTCACGTGCACACCCATCAGGTGTACAAGTGGCATGGCATCATCAGGCATATAATCAGGATATTCATTCAGGCATATATCAGTATGAGCATCATATGGGGGTGTTTTATCACCAGCATCAGCACTCTAGTCATCATGTGCATCAGCCGACAGCAATGTTACTCAGCCGACAGCATTTATAAACCAGCCGACTGGCATTTATGGCATTCATATGCAGTCGTGAGCATTCAGGGCTGGCCGACCTGCATCAGTACCCACATATAAATAGAAGCGCATCCCCCCATTCAGTCAATCATCACATCTCAGCTCATTAGCGTTTTCAGCCCATCATCATCTCATCCAGATCAGTTCAGCGCATCAGTCCATCAGATCAGCAAACGCATAGAGCATCATCTCCTCAGCGTTCCCTTCCCAAGCAACAGGACAGCATCTGCGTTTTCATCATCAGATCAGCATAGCATCAGTTCCAAAGCTATCCCTTCAGCGTTTCCTTCCAGGAGACAAGGGAAAGACAGTGGGACAGCAGTCCATTCAGCATATTCAGCATATAGGCAGCATATTCAGCATATAGTTCATCATTCCTATCTCCTACATAGAGGGAAGCCGGCATCGAAGGGTGGACCTCAGCATTGGAGCAAGGAACAGTCCTCAGCATCAGCATTCAGCCTATCCATCTCATCCCGAGAAGGATATCCATCTAGGACAACATCATAGATCTATTCAGATCTCATTGTAACCCATTCATCTAATATAGCTGCACTGCATTGCATTGACACTATCTGTCTTTCTTAAGCATCATTAAGTGCAGCTTAGTCAGCCTAAGGTTGTGTTTACGACGATCATATCCTTCACATGTCACAGTAGCTGGCACTTCCAACCGGCCGACTGCCAACACTTGGTTGTGCTCTCTGAGCAAATTCACTAGGTACCCTTTGCTTAACTTGCAAGCCCTGAATTGATGCTCCACTTAGCTGCTGAACAATGCAAGTCTGCAATTTCTTGATCTCACCCTAAAACAGCTATCTCACTCTAGCAAGGTTGTCTAGCAAGCATAAAAAAAGTTAACTAGACCCATTAGCTCTGAAACCACATGTAAAACCATTTGCACTCTTAGCTTGAGAAAGAACAGATGAAACAGCAGAAGACACACAACCTCACTAAAAGGCATGACTTAGTAGCATATATACTGCTGAAATAAATGAACATGAGTAACGTTGTGCAATAATTAATTGCTGCAGCTAATGCTTGTAGCGCAAAGCAGGAGTTCAAAAACGGCAACAGGCTAATGGCTAGAGGGAAAGACTAATATTTTCACCCATGGGTGTTTCCAGCTATGATCACATCATGGCTTTGCCTAGAAGAAAGGTGGGTGCTAATTTCTTGTGGCTGAAACCAAACCATATGCAGCATGATGGGGACCAAACCATATGCAACACGATGGGGAAGAGGCAAGTCTCACGTGACTTTGACAAAATAAATACCTTTCGACCAAGGCAACGGAAAGCAATGAAACAAACATACCACAAAATAGTGATTTGCCACGACAGAAACTATTGCCATCAACAAAAAACCGTAATTTTGTATCCCCCATAAACAAAAGACAGGTTTATGTGCAATTAGAGCTAGCACCCAATTTAAAAGAAAAGCCACAAATCAAAACCTTGGAGACACGAAATACCTGTGCTAAAAAGGCTTCCAGGTCATGATTGAAACGGCAATCTTTGCCATATGGGCAGGCATTTACATCGTTCGCCTTCGCAACAGCATTGCATATGTTCTCCGCTGACTTTTTTGCCTGGACACCCCACAAAGCAGCTTTTCACATGTTACGGAGGAAAAACTTCTGTAATCAAGAAGGAAAAAACACAGTGATCTTTAAATTCCACACATTATGTTGCTCATTGTGTTGTTATGCCACTGCCATGTGGCATTGGATTGGAACCCCTCTCCTGTACTTGTTACTGTTAAGTATGAAAGACGGTACAAGGAAAAAAGGACCAATGCCTAGATCAGTGGAATAGGCTGCCCATTAGCTGCTTGCTTGCATCTTTTTGTAGCAGAGGCAAGTTATGATTGATATTTTCCTTGCATGGTGAGCCATGCCTTTGATAACATCTGCAAGGGATTTCAACTAGATACCACTGATTCTCAACACCCCTTTTTGCAACGAAACTTATGGCTATACCATCATACATCCACTCTTGAGCACCATATGACTCATGACTCGACCAGGTGGTGCACTGAAGTCTTCCTCCTCCTTGTTTCTCAGCTTACAAAAGAAACAAAAGAGGCAGTCCCAATGTGTCCTATTAAGTTAGAGTATAAAAACAAACTTCCACAAAATGTCTCTCTTTGGATAACTTCCTTTCTGGTGGACTGATGCCATGATGTCTTATCGATTCCAATGTGAACTTTGTTCTTCCTTTTCTTGCTGCTCAAAAATCGGGAGATTTATGGACTACAGTGGTGTGTTGATTTGTGTTCACACTGTATTATGTTATGGCCAATCACGCTAGGTTATTGTATGGCAGCTCACTACTTCCCAACCTGCATGGGCCCCATTTTTGGTAGCATGCCTGAAATATGTTGGAACTGGGCATGATTTCGTTCCATTACTTCGTGGATGGCTCATGTCACGTGCATCCCGCACTTGGATGCCACGTACACATTTCTGTACAGAAGGTGCAGGACCTAGGATGGTGAACTGGTCCCATGTGAGCCCAGTCCGGGGACGAGTCAGCCAGGGATCCATCTCAGTCGTCCGAGGTCAGGTGTGCATTGTCCTGCACATGAGTCCGAGGTCAGGTGTGCACTGTCCTGCACATGAAACAGTGCCAGTCTGCGCTGTGAGTCTCCCTCTAGAATGATGTCAGTGGTTCTGTGTATCTAGTATGGTACCGAATGCCAGATCACTGAATAGACTATGTTTAGGACAAGGGGCCAGCCCATAGGGCTACCCCGGAGCTTAGTATGGGCATGGGAATGGTGTGAAACCATCCCCATGTGGGCCAGGAAGGCCCAGGCTGAACCCACCAGCCATGGAGGGGCTGTAGGATAGCCCTAGGGCACAGATAAGGTAATCTCCAAGAGATTACAGCCTTTATATGGCTGTAGGGCATGTATGGGGCAGCCCATACAAGCTGCCCAGCCCTGGGATTGTGGACAAAAGCTGTGTCCAGCCAATCAGAAGCAGGCGCAGCACTTTCAGCCCGTTAGGAAAAAAAAGGCAGGATTTTTTGGGATTTAATTCAGCATTTATTGCTGAATTTTCACCAGTCGTGGGACATTGCCTGTTTTTCAGCTGGCCGACTGCTCCTGAGGAGTATAAATAGTGGAAGCCATAATCCCATCATTCATTTCATTTTTCACCAAGTGCTCAAGCAAACCAAGGGGCCAAGACAGCCAAGGGCTTGCTAACGCAAAGGGGTGAAGGATTCAGGTCAAGGGCAGGATTTTCTAGCCAAGAAAAGGTCAAGTTTTCTGTATTTGTTTTTAGATTTACATCATTCTAATAAAGCAAATACACCATCCGTGGTGGGGGCCCTACAGAGGGTAATTGGGACCCAATACTGTGTCCTCTCCATCTCCCCCTTCTCTCTCTATTTTCTGCACATCTCCTTTCAGTTTGTGCGTTAGTTCCGTCGCGAAAAGAGTGCTGATTTCTGAGTTTTGAAGTACCGATCCTTCTCTGAAGCTTCCGCATATCACAGTGGTATCAGAGCCTACTTCAAGGACAAAGATTCAACAAAGAAAACCAGAAAAATTTTTCTCGCTCGTGTGGTTGGTTTTTAGACACCGGTGGACTACCCCTTTCGGAGTGACTCCTGTCCCTCGAAGGACGGTTGGTTTTTAGCCTCCGGAAGCCTCCGGAAGTCTCCCACACAAATAGTGGATGGTCAGATTGCGTTCCGGAAAGGAATTGCATTTTCCCGCTATGGCGACATACTCATATTTTCAGCTACAGTTGAGCAGCATGACATTGATGTGGAGAAAGTCCTGAAGTTGCTGGAAAGCAACGAGCTCTACGTCAATGAAAAGAAGTCATAATTTTATCTGTTCCAGGTACATTACTTGGGATATATAATTAGTGCTGAAGGCATTCGATTGGATCCGGCTAAAGTGGTCGAGATTGTTAACTGGGAAGTACCACAGACAGCTTATGACATTAGATCATTTGTGGGTATATGCCAGGCATATTCCACCCACATTGACAAGTTTCCCAACCTCTCGGTAGACCTCACCGATCTGCTAAAGGGAGTGAAAACAAGAAGGCAAAAGATTCGAATGACTCCACGAGCGTTGGAGGCATTCCAGAACGGTGGCTTTGTCAGAAGCGCCTTGTTTAGCCCTTGCCTCGTGGGACGAACCATTTCAAGTGATCACCGATGCGAGTAACATCGCAATTGGAGGTGTATTGCAACAGAATGGTCATCCGGTAGCTTACATGTCTCGTAAGTTACTGCCCGCCGAAAAGAACTACTCAGTCTATGATCGTGAACTCCTAGCAGTTATACAGGCCTTGAAACATTGGAAACATTTCCTGTATGGCCGTGACTTCGAGATTCGTACTGACCATCAGGCATTGCGCTGGATTCAAACGATGCCAAGTGCACAGTGGAGTGATCGACAACACCGTTGGAGTCAGATATTCCAGCAGTTCGGTGGTATGATTGAGTACCTTCCAGAAAAGGCCAATCCAATGGCCGATGCTTTAAGCAGGAAGGGACAAGTATCTATGATTCAGACCACTAGACTTGACCTTGTTGGTTCAGGACTAGAGGACATGAAGCACACGTACGCGGATTCCGAGGAATTCGGTACTCAATGGGAACAGGCATTGGATGCCACAGGACCATGCCATTTTTTGATACGCGATGGTTGGCTTTTCTACAAAGGCCGACTGTGTGTCATGAAGTCATTCAGGGCAGCTCTTCTCCATGATGTCCATGACGCCATTACAGGTGGTCATAGGGGCATGAATTCGACTCTAGAGAAATTGGAACGACAATACTATTGGCCAAAGATGAGGCGTGATGTGTTTACATATGTACAACGCTGTGACATTTGTCAAAAGGTGAAAGCTCCTCGTGGAAAGAAGATCGGGTTGTTACAGCCCTTGCCAATTCCTGAGGGTCCTTTCCAGGACATTTCGATGGACTTTGTCACAAATCTGCCTCCCAGTCCGAGTAAGCGTAATACGCAGTGTTTAACTATTGTTGATAGGTTCAACAAATTTGTTATGCTTATTCCGTGCAGGGCCAATGTGACCGCCGAGGATGTTGCCCAGCTATTCATTCGGCATTGGTACCCGATTGGTGGGATTCCTAGAACCATAGTGTCAGACCGAGATGCCAAGTTTACCAGTCATTTTTGGAGGGCATTGTTTGATAATTTTGGTACTAAGCTTAATTTTTCCAGTGCATTCCACCCACAGACAGATGGCCAGACAAAATATACAACCAGTTGGCCTTTGATGCGCTGAAGTGTTATGTCCACGATCAGCAAGGTAAGTGGGAAGTGTTTTTGCCTTTAGTTCAAGCTGTTTTGAATGACTCTTTTTCTTCAGCTATTGGCAGGACTCCATATGAGGCAGTGTTTGGAAGACCTTTCCAGTCGTTGTTAACGAGGACTTTGTCTTCAGTACCAGAGGCGAACAAAGTGACGGAGTCTTACCAGGAGATCCTAGAGTCAGTTAAAGACAGATTGGCTAAAGCGCAAGAGGCCTACACTCGACAAGCCAATAAAGACCGAAGGGATATGAAGTTTTCGGAAGGAGATTGGGTTTATCTTTGGATAATGAAGCAAAGATTGAAACAAGTGGGCAAGCGATGCCCAAAGTTGTCTTTCAGGAGCTTCGGACCATTTCCCATCCAGAAAAAGATTAATGAGGTGTCTATGCAGTTAAAGCTACCTCTGACTTGGACTATGCACGATGTATTTCATGTAAGTTGGTTAAAGCCATATGCAGGTCCACCCCCTTCAGAGGTCAAAGACAGAGTGGAACCAGACATTGTGGATGAAGCAAAAGTAATGGTTCCAGAATAGATCCTTCTGCACCGTTTCTGAAGGCTTTCAGCTGTTAGGGTTAGGGTTTGGAGGTACTGCAAACACAAACGTGGGGAAGCAGAGAGAGAACACGACTCTTGTTGTGTATTCAGTTGATAATGTGAAGTACAATAGCCACATAATAAAGTGACCTAAAAGATGTGTTCACATGTCCGGCCATAAAATGTGCCGGGTGGACCAAAACACTTATAAACTGTTTATAAGTGAAACTAAGCTAAACTATTTATAAGTTTCAATTATAAACTGTTTATAAGTTTCACTTATAAACTGTTTATAAGTGAAACTAAGCTAAACTGGGGAAAAAACCTCCACTAGCTCAAGTAACAAGTGCCCCAGTAATCTACTGATGATCACTAGCACTCCTCTGGGTGCATACACAGCATAAAACCCAACAAACCCCCCTGGAGTGATATGTGATCACTGTACATCATCCACCAAAAGGAAACAAATTCAAAGCAGTGCGGAATGCTTCGAATTTCGGACGTGGTAATGCCTTGGTGAAGATGTCTGCCACATTCTGATCTGTAGGACAGTAGATCAGATTGATATCACCTGCCTGGAGTCTCTCCGAACAAAATGATAGTGAATCTCAATGTGTTTCGGGCGAGCATGAAACACAGGATTCCTGGCCACAGCAATGGCACTCTGAGTATCAGTATAGATAGGTGTAGGCTCCTCCACTGAAATATCCATATCAGTCATGAGACAACGCAGCCAAACACACTCAACAGTAGTAGTGTAGGCTGCTCTGTACTCTGCCTCACAAGACGAAGTGGCCACTGTGGTCTGTTTCTTGCTTAGCCAAGAAATGCATGAAGAGCCAAGAAAGAAACAATTTCCACTAGTGGAATGTCTGGTATCAAAATCACCAACCCAATCTGAATCACTCTAAGCGTATAACTGCATGTCACCCCCCTCAGGATAAAGCAATCCAAGAGACAAGGTACCCTGCAAATACCGGAATACACGCTTCACAGCTTGCCAATGTGACAATCGCGGGCTGTGCATGAATCTGCTCAACTGAGATACGGCATACTGAATATCTGGCCGTGTAGTACACAAGTAGATAAGGCACCCAACAGCCTGAGCATATGTAGTGACATCAAAGGAAATACTGTCGTCTTGTAGTGACAGTTTCATCCCAGGCTCCATAGGAGTGCTAATAGGCTTGCAATCCTGAAATTTAAACTTCACCAGAAGTTTAGCAACATACCGAGATTGCAAAACAACCCAATGCCTCTGTTATCCTACACAAACTGTATGCCCAAATAGTAGTGTACGAGCCCCAAATCAGACATGTCAAATGTCTGTTGCAGTATCTCTTTAAAAGCTGCAATTTTGTCATCATTTGATCCCATGAGCAAGAGATCATCTACATAAAGACTGATGACCAGCAGATCTTTCTCTTCTTTCTTTACATACAAAGTGGCTTCTGATGGACTGTTCACAAATCCTTGAGTGAGTAGAAAAGCATCTATCTTTGCATACCAAGCTCGTGGAGCTTGTTTCAAACCATACAAGGCCTTTTTCAGCCTGCATACTTTCCCTTCATGACCGTGTTCTGCAAAGCCTATGGGCTGATATACATAAACTTCCTCCTCGAGGTCCCCATGTAGGAAAGCAGTCTTTATGTCCAACTGGTGAACAACCCAACCACGATGTGCAGCCAATGCAATGACACACCTAAGTGTTGACATACGGGATGTAGGAGCAAATGTCTCCTCATAATCAATGCCCTTCTTCTGTGCATAGAACTTTGCAACTAGACGGGCTTTGTACCTGTCAATGGATCCATCTGCATGTCTTTTCAACTTATAGACCCACTTAGTACCAATTGCTTTCTTGCCTTTGGGCAGATCAACCAAATCCCATGTTTGATTCCTTTTAATAGAATCAAGCTCATCCTCCATGGCTTTGTTCCAATGCACATTGTCTCGTGCATCCACAAATGAATCAGGCTCATCATCATCCTGTAAACTGGCTGCCATAACCATATTCAAATCCATGATGTGTGCATGCTCATTGGTCCGTGTCTCCCTACGAGTACGACCAACAAGAGGACCCTCTAGATGGCTGTCCTGTAATGTCCTCAAATACCATCTAGGTATGTGTCTGACCTGTGGTGCCTGCTGCCCCATATTTGGTTCAGCTTCTGGCTCAATTTGCTGCTGAATTTCTGCACCACCTTCATGATTTGCTAGCTGTCCTGTACCCTCATGAGTTGGATCACCAACTGTGGAATGAAACTCCATAGGTAGTAGACCTTCAAACACATCATTTTCAGCCTGATTTGCATCATAACCAGCCATGGATATTCCTGATTTTTCATCAAAAATCACATCCCGACTAGTGAATATCTTCCTGGATAGTGGGTCATATAACCGGTAGCCCTTGCTCTCACGGCTATACCCAACAAAAATGCATTTTGTGGCTTTATCATCCAACTTCCTCCTCAACTCTTTGGGTATGTGTGCATATGCAAGACACCCAAAAATACAAAAATGTGATACCGAAGGCTTGCGACCATGCCAAGCCTCAAAAGGAGTAACGGAAACCAATGCCTTTGTGGGACATCGATTCAAAATATGACGAGCACACATGACAGCTTCCACCCAAAAGATATGTGGTAGCCTCTTTGCCTTTAGCATACATCTGGCCATCTCCATGAGTGACCGATTCTTCCTTTCTGCAACCCCATTCTGCTGTGGAGTATAAGGAGTAGTATACTGATGTTTTATACCTCTACTCTCAAGAAAGGAATTCAACGTGTGTGACATATATTCCCCCCCTCGGTCAGAACCGAGAGTCTTAACCTTGCATCCTGACTCTGTTTCAGCAAGTGCTACAAAGGCCAAAAATGCATCATATACTTGTGATTTCTGTGTCAAAGGATAGACCCAGCATATACGAGAGAAGTCATCAATAAATGTAGCAAAATAGAAGCAACCTCCTAATGACTTCGTCTGCATGGGACCACAAAGATCACTGTGTATAAGCTGCAACTTTGCAGTTGCTCGTAGAGCCTGATCATGTGGGAAGGAAAACCGATGCATTTTTCCCAAAATACATCCTTCACAAATGTGATCTGGAGGCCTCTCCATGAGAGGTAGGTCTGTAAACATGTTATGTCGAGGTAGGTCTGTAAACATGTTAATGTCGCTGCATAAGCATAAGACTACCAAAATTTACATGCCCCATGCGAGCATGCCATAACTCCGCATCAACCATAGCTGGAGCAAGGTTGATTCCGTACGTACGTACGGATCCGTACAGTACGGTACAGCCGTACGGTACGGTACGATACCGTACTGTACGGATCCGTACGGTTTTTTAAAAAAAAAATAATAAGTGGCGTGGCGTGGCGAAACGTGTGTGGCGACCATGCGCTTGCATATAAGCGACCAGATTTTGGGCATTAAGCGAAAAAATTTTGGGTCCATGTGAATACTTGCACAATCGTGTGTACCTGCAAAACTCTGCAGAGTAGCTTCTTCGCTCTTCTTCGCTCTCTCTCACGCCCAGGCTTCATCATGCCGCGCAAGACCAACCCGAACTGGGCAATCCACACCAATGTCCTGAGGGTTGTTAACACCCCTTCTCAGCAAGGGTCAGGTACTCGGCTATGGGCATGCAAGTATTGCGGGGAGCAGTACACTAGCACCATAACTCGCGTCATCAAGCACATGACAGGTATCGGGTGCACCAATCAATGTGGTCCATGTGATAAAATACCACAAGCTGTGAGGGACCAATTGATTGCGGAGAATTGTCCTGCAATGGGTGGTGCAAGCAATGTTAGAGGTGGTGAAAGTACGCAAGATGCTCTCCATGATGCTTTTATTGGAGATGTTACAGGTTCAGGTACAGTAGATGAGGGTGAAAGTCTTTCGGCTTCAGCCCAATCCACCACAGGCAGGAAGAGGGCACGTATTGCTGATGATGAGGACCTCCTGCCACAAGATGCGAGAGGTACAGGGGAGGCATCAAAGCAATCCACTCTGCGTTCTTGTATCTCATCACAAGCTTGGGTAAAAGAGCGGCAAAGGGTGGCAGAAATGGAGATTTGTCGCACTCTTATTGAGTGTAATATATCCTTCAATGTGTTAAGGACAGACCAATGGAAAAGAATGGTGAAAGCAATTGCGCAGGTAGGGCCTACTGAGACATGGACAGGTCTTCAGTATACGAAGATGCGTACATCCATGTTGGATGAGCAGAAGGCCTTGATAGACAAGGCGCTCACACCTGTGAAAGCAGGTTGGCAGGAGTTTGGATGCACTATTATTTCAGATGGGTGGGCAGACATTCGCAAGAGGCACATAATCAATATCCTTGTGTCATCTTGCTTGGGCACCTATTTCTTGCGTGTCGTGGATGCAGGGAGAGCAGGCGATAAGATCACAGGGGAGTTCATTTATGGCCACATTCGACAGGCTATCCTTGAGGTTGGGGAGGACAATGTTGTGCAGGTGGTGACCGACAACGCCTCTAACTGCAAGGCAATGGGTCAAATGGTCGAGGCAGAGTTTCCACATATAGTGTGGACTCCATGTGCTGCCCATTGTCTTGATTTACTTATGGAAGACATTGGGAAGCTTGTTTGGGTGCAGCCCATTGTTGCAGATGCTGTAAAGATCACCACCTTCTTCCGCAAGAAGCATCAGGCTCTTGCCATCTTTCGGAGCCATAGCCCTTTGGATATGGTGAGACCATCCAAGACCAGGTTTGCCTACATGTTCTTGGTCTTGGATAGGCTCTACAAGATAAGAGATTCACTATCATCAACAGTTGTGGATCCAAGGTGGCGACAGATGCATAATTCAGAGGATGAGCGTACAAAATACTTGCAGAGGCGGATCCTGGATGATGATTTTTGACAGCAAGTTCATAGCCTTTCAGTTGCACTTAAGCCCGTGTATGTCCTTCTCCGACTTACAGATATGGAGGGCTCAACTTTGGGGCTGGTCTTTCATTTGTTTATGCAAATGAAAGACCATGTTGCTCCATGATGACTGCTCAACGGTAAGCAATAGTTCTAATTTCTTCCTCTTTCTTTGATTTTTATGACTTCTCGATTCTCGATTCTCTTAGCACTATAACCTAAGACATGTATGTTCAATCTCTCATTTTCAGCCGAGGTGAGATCCTGGACATTGTAGACAAACGGTGGACATTCATGAGCCGTCCCATCCATGCGATGGCTGCCATGCTCCATCCTCTCTACAGGTCGCCAGAGCTATGGAATAATACTGCTTTGAGCATGAAGCAGTCACAGTATGTCGGAAGGATGTTCTCAGAGGAGGAGCAACTTCAGATTGATAGAGAGTTCACCACTTACATGAGTGGTATTGGTGCTTCATTTGCGAGACCTGTGTCATTGAGGAAGGAAGCCATGAAATTCCCTTTGACATGGTGGCACTCTTATGGAAGGGTTGGTCTTCCAAACCTTTCACGAGTTGCTCTTCGTGTTCTATCTCAGGTAACTTGTAATTAATCTCTAAAGTATAATCTTCGGAAATGAAGATTGATGTTTTAGCATTGAAAGATTTACAAATTTGCTCACATTGCACTCATTTTTGCACAGGATTGCTCGGCTGGAGCATGTGAGCAGAACTGGAGCTCATACTCCTTATACACACTAAGATTCGGAATCGCCTTAGTACTTCTCAATTAGAGAAGTTGGTGTATTGCAGAGCTAACATGAGGCTCGTGCGAAGCTACCATGCTTTGGGGTCACCGAAGCAGGTATAGTATATACATTGAAATTTGGACTCAATAAGAACTTAGAAGTAGAAATTTTTTTGTAGTTCAATGGATGTTCATTGTCCAATATGCAATTTGTGGCATGTTTAAACAGGTTGATCCAACACTACTCAAAATGGTAGATGAACCCAACCCGGAGCTTGTGGATCGGCAGATTAGAGATGAGCAAGAGGAGATTTTGAGAGCTTTACATAGAGAGCTTGAGAGCGTGGATCGTTGTGTGACCCGCTCACGTGCACGATCTCTCAGCATTCCTCTACGCCTGGCAGCTCCAGATCCAGGCTCTGCGAGACGAGAGAGCATTCGCAGGAGAAAGCTTCCAGTTCGTCGCACCCAGCAGAGGCGTGCAAATGAGGCTGTCGAACTCATTCACACTCAGATTCCCGAGGCACATGATGAGGATGCACTGGAGCTTGTTGCTACTGAGCCAGAGTTCGATGAAGAGGGCAATGGTATCAATGATGGAGGCATGCTCTCTTCAGAAGACTCATCATCTTCATCTGATGATGAGATTTGAGACTCTTGCGTCTAGACTCTAGAGTCTAGACAACTGTGTAGTGTTTCATTGTTTTGCTTTTTGCACTTGTGGACCAGGACATGTGCTGGCAGCTGTAGACATGATATTTGTACTCTCTTTTATTATCTATGACTTTCATGGTTCTTGCTTATATCACTATGACTGTTTAATGTTAACATGAGGTATTGTGTAATGGGCTTGGTAACTGATAATTGATTTAAACTTTAAGTAATGAGGTTCAGTCTCTTTATTTTAAGTATTTTGGTTGCTATGTCTAGACTCTACAAAATATTCAGGTTTCTAGGACTGTTTACAAATGGTACGTACTGTTTACGTACCTTAAAATTTGTTCCGTACAGAAGTACGTTCTGTACGTACTGATAGCGTACCGTACACTACGTACCTTACCACCTTGAGCTGGAGTAAGAGTGAATGCATTATAAGCAGACTGATCCACTGGCTGAAATGCATCCAACTGATAAAGTCCATGACATAATGTACCAGTAAGCATCAAGGTCAAAGCATTAGCTTTGTCTCTGACCATGCATTTGTCATCATCAAAGTGGACTTGCATACCACAATGAGCTAAAGAAGAAATGGACAACAAATTCTTCTTTATCCCTGGTACATATAAGGCATCTCTAAGGCGAAGAATAGAGCCATCAATGGCTGTGAGCTGAATCTCCCCAATGCCACGAACTAGATATGAAGCATTGTTGGCACACTGAACAGTTGCCAACAGGGGCAGGGCCTACATGACAAAACAAATCCCTGCGAGATGTGATATGCTTTGAAGCACCACTATCAAAATACCAAGTACATGCATGCTCTGTCATACTGAGTGCCTGTGAAGACCAAGAGGCATCATAGCTGCATGTATAGAAACAGTAATCCCTGTCCTCAACAAAAGAAGCAGTCTCTGGAGGAGCTTTAGAGGCATCATTTACAGACATCCCAGATTCCTTTGCCTTCTCTTTGGCAATCCTCTTTCTACACTTTGTGATGTAGTGACCTGGCTTCTTACAATAATGACATTTGCCCTTCTTCTTGGGCTGTCCATCACTTTTCTTGGTATCCTGAGATGAACCACCATCACCTGAATTCTGATTTGAACTCTTTGGCTGAGATTTGCCTTTCCCCTTTTGACCTGTAGTAAATGCTTGTTCAGCACTTGTGTTCATATTCATATTCTTCCTCATTTGCTCTTCTTGTAGCAAGAGAGCAACAAGTTCTTGATACTTGAGGGGTTCAACAGCATTCCTCATACTGAGGTTCAAAGAGGTATGAAAAGCCAAGTAAGATCTTGGCAAAGAGTGCAAGATGGTGGACACAAGCTGTGTCTCAGGAATAATCTCATCCACATTGATGAGTTGCTCTCTCAAATCCTGCAACTTGTTTAAGTGGCTAGACATATCATCTCCTTCATGCATTTTCTGATTTTCCAGCTCTCTTTTCAAAAACGAGATCCAAGCCTCATTACGAGCAGCATACATCTGCTCCAAAGTCACCCATGCATTCTGTGAAGAGCCAGCTGAACGAATATGAGGTATAATAGACGTCTGTACTGACAATGCAATGAGTGACAAGGCTTGTGCATCTCTGGCATCCCATGTCTTCTGAGCATTTGTTCTTTGAACAGGCAATGGCTGACCTGGAGCCTGTACCTGTTGTCCTCGTCCACGAGCACCCCCTTGGGGAGGAGTCTCTGGAGCCAATGGACCTGGACGTGGTTCATCACCACTAACAAAATCCCAAAGACCTTTTGCCACGAGCACATTTTTTAGCATAAAACTCCACAAGGAGTAGTTCGTGCCGTCCAATTTGTCTTCCTTAGACAAATACGTGAATACATCACTCTGCTGTTGATTTGCCATTATGCCAATGCACAATGTTGTACCTGTGTATCAAAAAACCCAATAGCAAGAACCCTGAAAGCAACTGTACTCCACTGAATACAGTTTACCCAAATATGCCTGCACTCTCAATCCTCTCAATGTGCAACACAATGCACCACTGACTGAGTAGAGCAGCAAAAATGGCTTACACAGTGCCAAAATGCCCAAAAATTGCCCAAAGTTACTACACCCAAAACCTTGCAAGAAACCTGTAGAGTTTTCTTTGCAAGAAAGTCTGCATGTATCTGCCAGAAGATTTTCACAGAGAAAATAAAAATGCCCAAAATTCAAAATATGTAATGCTTACCACTACTGTGCTGGGCAGTAGTACAATCGACTATACTGTGCAGGTACACAGCAGCTACAGTCGGGGAAGCAGTACGGAAGCAGGACGAGCAGGTACAGTACGGAAGCAAAAGGCGAAACTGCACTCGACTGTTGGCTTCAGATGTGCGTAGCAGATTCTGGTCAGCTGTACTGTGCAGGTACGTTGACTGTACGGCTGCAATCATGGTCTGTACGGAGCAGGGCGACCAGGTACACAGCAGGTCGCCTGTACGGCTGTCTGCGCAGGTGTGTACAGAGGCGCTGTCTGCGTAGGTGTGGAACTGTACGGGCAGGCACAGGTGTACGGAGCAGAACAGAAGCTGTCGGCGAACTCGTACGGACAGCTGCAATGTACGGACTGTTGCAGGCGAAGCTGTATCTCTACGGTCAGTTGCACGCAGTACGAATGGTGGTGAGGAACAGTACGGGCAGGGCAAGAGCATGCCAACCTGGAAGCTCTGATACCAAATGAAGGCTTTCAGCTGTTAGGGTTAGGGTTTGGAGGTACTGCAAACACAAACGTGGGGAAGCAGAGAGAGAACACGACTCTTGTTGTGTATTCAATTGATAATGTGAAGTACAATAGCCACATAATAAAGTGACCTAAAAGATGTGTTCACATGTCCGGCCATAAAATGTGCCGGGTGGACCAAAACACTTATAAACTGTTTATAAGTGAAACTAAGCTAAACTGGGGGAAAAAACCTCCACTAGCTGAAGTAAAAAGTGCCCCAGTAATCTACTGATGATCACTAGCACTCCTCTGGGTGCATACACAGCACAAAACCCAACAGTTTCAAGCATGGCTTAGGCCGAAGACTACGACAGTTCCTCACAAAGTTTCAGGACCGAGGAACTCATGAAGCGGTATGGCTCGACAAAGAATTTTTCGAAGACTATCTGGCATTATTGACGGATTATTTGAAGGCTATGCAGCTTCCGTCAAGTTAAGCAGAAGGGGATGTCACGTGCATCCCGCACTTGGATGCCACGTAGACATTTCTGTACAAAAGGTGCAGGACCTGGGATCATGAACTGGTCCCATGTGAGCCCAGTCCGGGACGAGTCAGCCAGGGATCCATCTTAGTAGTCCGAGGTCAGGTGTGCATTGTCCTAGGAGCACATGAGTCCGAGGTCAGGTGTGCACTGTCCTGCACATGAAACATTGCCAGTCCGCGCTGTGAGTCTCCCTCTAGAATGATGTCAGTGGTTCTGTGTATCTGGTATGGTACCGGATGCCAGATCACTGAATAGACTATGTTTAGGACAAGGGGCCAGCCCATAGGGCTACCCCGGAGCTTAGTATGGACATGGGAATGGTGTGAAACCATCCCCATGTGGGCCAGGAAGGCCCAAGCTGAACCCACCAGCCATGGAGGGGCTGTAGGACAGCCCTAGGGCACAGATAAGGTAATCTCCCAGAGATTACAACCTTTATATGGCTGTAGGGCATGTATGGGGCAGCCCATACAGGCTGCCCAGCCCTGGGATTGTGGACAAAAGCTGTGTCCAGCCAATCAGAAGCAAGCGCATCACTTTCAGCCCATTAGGAAAAAAAGGCAGGATTTTTTGGGATTTGGAGGAGTATAAATAGTGGAAGCCATAATCCCATCATTCATCTCATTTTCACCAAGTGCTCAAGCAAACCAAGCGGCCAAGACAGCCAAGGGCTTACTAACGCAAATGGGTGAAGGATTCAGGTCAAGGGCAGGATTTTCCAGCCAAGAAAAGGTCAAGTTTTCTGTATTTGTTTTTAGATTTACATCATTCTAATAAAGCAAATACAGCATCCGTGGTGGGGGCCCTACAGAGGGTAATTGGGACCCAATACTGTGTCCTCTCCATCTCCCCCTTCTCTCTCTATTTTCTGCACATCTCCTTTCAGTTTGTGCGTTAGTTCCGTCGCAAAAAGAGTGCTGATTTCTGAGTTTTGAAGTACCGATCCTTCTCCGAAGCTTCCGCATATCACAGCTCACTACTTTCCAACCTGCAGGTCGTAATCTGCCCGCTTGCGCCATCTATTCCAAGCCTTGCATGTAGGGAAGGTCTGTGATATTTACCTTGATGGTATATCCTACAATCAATCCTTGTGCACCCCCTTCTCTCACGTAGCCTCTTTCCCCTTCGGCATCAGGGCACACAAACTCAACCTTTCAACTCACCCATTGCTAGCCTCACAACGAAACGTTTCAGCCCCAAAATGTTTCACCCCGAAACACGGCATTTCAACCCAAAATGTTTCATTCCGACACAAGTACAGACCAAAACACCCGACCGAAACGCCTATACATACATACATACATACATACATACATACATATATATATATATATAATCAAGAGATATGAGTATAAGAAAAAAAACCCAAAAAATAGCCATTTCAACTGCACGTTTCAGGCAAGCGTTTCGGTGAAACTTCAAAACATTTCAGGCGTTTCACAGTGACCATGCCCATTGCCCATAGTTGATTCCACATGCATCTATTGCATCATTAGCAAAAATGATGTGTGAGACATCCCCTCTGCTTAATCGAGACACAATATCTGAATCTAGATCTAAAGATTTACCATTGAAACTGCCACAAGTGGAGGACCTTGTTTAGCCACTTGAAAACATACTTGAAAAAAGGTGCTGGTTTTGATCCCACTTTGATGTTGGTATTCAACCTATTTTGGAGTCTCATTCTAGCTCTTTATTTAGAAAATTGGTTATTGTTCTTTTCTTTCATACGCCTTGCAAGTCTCCATTGTCAGCGGCCATCAAAGTAACACTTAGCACTTGTAGGCTGCATGATTAGTTGCTTGAGTATCATCAAAAATGATAGACAGTGATGTATTTCAGATATTATCCGTTGAGGATAAGCTTGACGGGACCAACTATGTAACATGCAACAGAATTATGCGTAGATGAAGGTTCCTGTTACAAAAAGTCTCACACCTCCTGTTGTATCTTGAGTTTCGTGAGTCTTTAGCAATCCACTATATCACTTCAAACTTTAAGAGATGAGAGAGAGAGATAGAGATCTGTACACCTTATTGAGTCCCAAACTACCCACTGAAGGGCCCCCTCCTATTGCTAGGAGTATTTGCTTTATTTCTTTGAAGAGAATGACTGCAGGACTTACTTTAAGACTGTAGACGAGAACGACTGCGGCACTTACTTTGAGACTGTAGATGAGCCAAACGCAAGACCTTCAGAAGACCAAGAGTAGGGCTGACTGCACACTACTGTAGAAGCACCAGTGATGACCAATCTCGACGCCAATGCACTCTTCCAAGGGGCTATAGGAGGACTACAATATGTGGCTGAGAGAAGGGCTAAATTGGGGACTGTTCTATGACAGTGAGATGCTGAATATGCAAGCGATGGCTGGCTGAACATGCAGGCTGAAATGTGCTGTGTTTTCTGCAAGTAAGGAGCAGAGGGATGATGCGCTTCAGCCTGGATGTGAAAGAGTGCACAGAGCATAAGCAAGATGAGCACTAGAGTATGCTGAACTGAGAGTGTGAGAGAGAGAGAGAGAGAGAGAGAGAGAGAGAGAGAGATGAAGCTAATAAGCTGAATATACTGCAATGAAAGCAATCCCAAGCAAGAGACAAACTAGTCTCATAAGTGAAGGATACAAAAGGTGAGAGTGTCTCAACATATGAACCACACATCCCTATTTATAGGTAAGATGGGGCTGGCCGACTAGAACATAGGAGCTAGCCGACTGGACCAGGCTCACCCAACCTAAGAAAAACTCTAGGAAAAAATGAGAGAAAATTACGGGTGGCCAACCCACAACCAAGGGCCATAAAAGGGATCAAGTATGGGCAAATACATGGGCAAAATATGGGGATGAACATGCTAACAACCCCTCTTAGCACCAGATGCTGAACAAACTCCGAGAAGCCGAAGATGAGGAGCCAAGGAAACCTGAGACACCGGCTTGGTGAACAAATCTGTTGCATTCTCTGGTGAAAGACAATACTCCAAATGAAAACTCCAGCAAGAACCCGTTCACGAACATAGTGATACTGAATCTCAATGTGTTTCGTACGAGTATGAAACACAGGGTTCTTGGCGATGGCAATGCAACTCTGATTGTTACACCAAAGAAGAGTAGATCTGGTAGGAGGAAAGCCAAGTTCTCCCAATAATCTCCGCAACCAAATCGCCTCACAAGCAGCATAACAAACTACACGATACTCCATCTTTGTCCAGGAAAGTGCCACAGTAGGATGGTTTTTACTGCTCCATGAAATGGCTCCCGACCCAAGTGAAAAAACAAAACCAGTGGTCGAACGCTGAGTATCCGGACCTCCAACCCAATCTGAATCCGACCATTCAAGAAGAGTGCACCCAATCTGAATCCGACCATTCAAGAAGAGTGCACCCTTGGCCATAGAAGATGCAAAAGTCAAAAGTACCACGCAAGTACTAAAGCACCCTAAGAGCACACCGCCAATGCTGTTGACGGAGCTTGGATGTGAAAGAACTCAATAAGCTGACTACGAAACAAATGTCCAATCGAGAGTAGGTAAACCATACCAAACAACCGATGCGAACCCGATACTGCCCCAAATATATCCCTGGAGAAGCATCAAGAAGAGAAAGCTTCTCACTAGTATCCATAGGAGAAGAAACTGGTCTCTCTCATGTGTACTTCTGCTGAGAAAAGAAAATACCCTAAGGGGTCTGCCAAATCTCCAGCCAAGAAAATAATGCAAAAGGCCAAGATCTGTCATGTCAAATTCCTTCTCCAAAGCATCCATGACTGAACGGATCCTCACAGAATAAGAACCGGTAAAGATGAGGTCATCCACATAGACCACAATGATAACAACTAACCCCCTCTCAAGGAGGATATAAAGGTTCGAATCTACATGAGAATGACGCACGCCAAGCTTCTGAAAGAACTCATCAATCCGCTAGTACCAAGCCCACGAAGCCTACTTCAGACCATACAAAGCTTTCTTTAGCCGATACACCTAGTCTTGTCTACCTGGAATCTCAAATCCTGACGGCTAATCAACATACACTTCCTGTGTAAGCCCTTCATTCAGAAAAGCCGACTTGACATCCATCTAGAATACGAGCCATCTATGATGTCCTACGAGCAAGAACGGTGTGAATAGTAGTCATTCGGGCTATCGGAGCGAAGGTTTCATTGAAGTCGACTCCACGGCACTAATCATAGCACTTGGCAACCAACCTCACCTTGTGCTAGTCCAAGTTGCCATCAGCTCAGTAAATACGAGACTTCTTCTAAATATAGACAGTGATAGAAGCCGCATCAACCCAGAAACATCCAGGTAAAAAGGAGTGCTCAAGTGAAACCGGCCTTCAAAAATCTGACGGGCGGTGAAACAAACACTCGCACACAAAACACTTCATCACCCAAGGAAACCTAGAAAAAGAAAACAAACAGGGGATTCTAGAGTGCTCCTGCAAATAATACAAGGACACCGATTGGCCCCAAAACGCAGTGGCGCCCCTTGCGGTATTTCTTTACTTGATCAAATATGAGTACAAAGTACAACTTGTCGAATCCTCTACCAATAGGATCCCACGAAGCTTTTCACCTAGCACTTCCAAATAAAAACTCTCGTTATCACAGCAAAGCATTCCATAGAGAAGACACACCTGTACGACACCTCCCTGCTTGAAAAGGTCTTCTCCATCGCTATCATGGATACCATAACCCTTTCTCAGACAGCAGTAGGGCTATACCAAACCACATGTCCTTCCTATAGTCACAGCTTGCATGTAACCTCGGGAAAACTAGAACCTGTTCACATGAATCCAAAGACATGCTTTCCACATGAAACCAAAGACCTGTATCTGATAAACCATAGACCTGTATCCATAAACCATAGGCCTGTTTCCTCGTTACCAAAGTCTTGTTTCTTCTCGAAGACCAATGTCCTGTTTCCATGCGCCCATGTGCACAGCAGCCCACTTGGCGCCCACAGCCATACACAGCCCGATGCAGCCCTGCCTGGCACTGTAGCCCTTGTGTGCAGCAGTTGCCAACTCCACACGTGCAGCCTCCACCTGGCAACCTGCTCCATGATGACCACCACTCGGCGATCTGCCCAAGGAATGCGCCCTGAAGCCATGCGCCACCCTCCACCTTTATAAAGAGGCGATCGCTTTTCAAAAATGCCAAAAACAATCAGCAAAACGCATGCTTAAAAATATAATAATATTTTAAGCCTTCAAACTTCAAAGGTTTAAAAACCTTATAAACTTAAAAATCCCTTTTGTCCCCTTTCACACTTGGGCTGGCCACACATATATGGGTTTCCTTTTCATATCCAAACCGATGCCTGTTCACACTGTCCAGCCTGTGCCCACCTGCTTCTTGTCTAGAGGGAAAAACACAAGGTCATAACATACCCCCCTCTTGAAAAATAGCAAGCGTCCTCGATTGCACTCAATAACACAGTAAGCATCCAATGAAGAAAAAGTCCCCATATGACAAAAGCAATGGCCCTCAAGTGCATCTGGGTGATGAAACAATCATCCTGAACAATAAGGCCATACCATCACGTCAAAGTGACAAAGAACTCTTGCTTGTTCCTTCAGAACCTGCAACAAAAGTCTAAAACCAAGTGGAAACACGTAACCTGTGTTAGCCAAAAACAAAATCATGCATCATTCTACATATGACAAACATATGCATGACACATATGCATTCGCAAACAATATGCTCCTCAAGATGCTCTACCTACTCCAAAATAACAGTCTCAGGGTTGCTCGCAAGCCTTACACCCATGGATATCCACGACTGGAGGTACAACATGAGCATATGAATATAGTGCTCCATCCATCACACCCCCCCACTAGCTCAGTACTTTCATAGTTTATTTCATGTTCATTTTGTCCTTTTTTTTTGGACATCCAGAAGACATTGACAGTTGTACATTGATTTGTCTCATAGGTCGAGTTCGGCCTCTAGTAGACGTTAATACAGCTTTCTTTCTTTCTTTCTTTCTCTCTCCTTGTCTACTATTCCATAGCCATGGCTGCCTATCTCTTCAAACCTCCATAGCTAGTTCTTCTATTTCGTGCAACACTAATCCTCTCAAATGGTATCAGAGCCAGCTATCCCATCATCAGCACCTTTACGCTTAGTTCTGCATAGCTAGCCCACATCCAAGCTGCCATCACCCCCGCTATCATCAACGCTTCATCACTGTAGCAACAATCCATGTTTCCTGGCTGGCCACCATCAACTCTCTCTACAGTGTGCCTGCTGCTACTTCCACCTATAGCTACCTGTAACGCGCGGAAGCTCTGGGTAGTCTTCTTTCAGCCCTAAACACTCTTGAAAACCTTCTGATGCAAAAAACGCACCATCTGATGCAAAAACGCAGGTAGAGAGAGAGTAGAGAGAGAGAGTGAGAAGTGCTGGAATTTCAGTATATACTATGGTACAAAAAGGTACATATCTTTGCAGCCCTTGGTTGCCTCCTTAAAAAGGTTGTTAACCCTAAAATCTGTCCCCTATGGGACCTCTAATGATCCAATCCCCTAGTGGGGGAGAATCATTAATTCTATGAGCACTTGGTGCCTTTTATAGGATACCTGGACAAGGTAGGAGCTGGCCGACTGCTGGTCGGCCAGTTTTGAATCCCTAAATTGACCTTTAACTCAGCCGACTGGGTTATCTTGCCTTGTCATCATGCGCCTTCAGCCACCTTGCTTCCTGGTACAGCCGACAGCTTCTGTACTCAGCCGACTGCCCCCTGGTGCTTCTCCAAGTCCAACCTGGCCACTTCTGCACCTTGTGCTCCAAATCTGACTCTATCTGATTCATACTATGTATCTGTTTGCCTCTTCTGGATCTAGCCTTGAGAAGGTCCATGGCATTGCTGATGCACATGACATCCCCCTCTGCTAAACTTGATGACGGGAATCCAACCTGCTCTTGGATGATTGTCATCATCCCAATCCTGTTCCGAAGTCCCTCTGTCATCATCCATCCCTGGCAAACCCTTTTCTCTGAAAATCCGTTCTGTTCTCCAAACCACTCTGTCTCTGATGAAGATCTATGCATCTGGTCTTCCTCTAGTCCACAATCCATTCCTGCCCTGACTCTGAACACTGTCTTGGTCTTCTTTCCTGGAACTGAGTCTGGCACTCTCACATCACCCCTTGGAGGATCAACCTCCCTTGGGACCGTTCCCTTAGAACCTATCTGGCTCACGGAACTGCCATCCCCATCTGGCACTGTGGAACACCACCAACAAACCTCCTGGGAGTTCTTTCCCGATCTGTGTTCCCGCCTTGGGCTTCGAATCCGTGTACTTTCCTGTACCTTGGACCTGTACACCATCATATGTGACTGAATCAGTGTTTAGCTTGGCTGAGCCTGATGCTCTGATACCAATGTAACGCGCGGAAGCTCTGGGTAGTCTTCTTTCAGCCCTAAACACTCTTGAAAACCTTCTGATACAAAAAACGCACCATCTGATGCAAAAACGCAGGTAGAGAGAGAGTAGAGAGAGAGAGTGAGAAGTGCTGGAATTTCAGTATATACTATGGTACAAAAAGGTACATATCTTTGCAACCCTTGGCTGCCTCCTTAAAAAGGTTGTTAACCGTAAAATCTGTCCCCTATGGGACCTCTAATGATCCAATCCCCTAGTGGGAGAGAATCATTAATTCTATGAGCACTTGGTTCCTTTTATAGGATACTTGGACAAGGTAGGAGCTGGCCGACTGCTGGTCGGCCAGTTTTGAATACCTTAATTGACCTTTAACTCAGCCGACTGGGTAATCTTGCCTTGTCATCATGCGCCTTCAGCCACCTTGCTTCCTGGTACAGCCGACAGCTTCTGTACTCAACCGACTGCCCCCTGGTGCTTCTCCAAGTCCAACCTGGCCACTTCTGCACCTTGTGCTCCAAATCTGACTCTATCTGGTTCATACTATGTATCTGTTTGCCTCTTCTGGATCTAGCCTTGAGAAGGTCCATGGCATTGCTGATGCACATGACATCCCCCTCTGCTAAACTTGATGACGGGAATCCAACCTGCTCTTGGATGACTGTCATCATCCCAATCCTGTTCCGAAGTCCCTCTGTCATCATCCATCCCTGGCAAACCTTTTTCTCTGAAAATCCGTTCTGTTCTCCAAACCACTCTGTCTCTGATGAAGATCTATGCATCTGGTCTTCCTCTAGTCCACAATCCATTCTTGCCCTGACTCTGAACACTGTCTTGGTCTTCTTTCCTGGAACTGAGTCTGGCACTCTCACATCACCCCTTGGAGGATCAACCTCCCTTGGGACCGTTCCCTTAGAACCTATCTGGCTCACGGAACTGCCATCCCCATCTGGCACTGTGGAACACCACCAACAAACCTCCTGGGAGTTCTTTCCCGATCTGTGTTCCCGCCTTGGGCTTCGAATCCGTGTACTTTCCTGTACCTTGGACCTGTACACCATCATGTGAGACTGAATCAGTGTTTAGCTTGGCTGAGCCTGATGCTCTGATACCAATGTAACGCGCGGAAGCTCTGGGTAGTCTTCTTTCAGCCCTAAACACTCTTGAAAACCTTCTGATGCAAAAAACGCACCATCTGATGCAAAAACGCAGGTAGAGAGAGAGTAGAGAGAGAGAGTGAGAAGTGCTGGAATTTCAGTATATACTATGGTACAAAAAGGTACATATCTTTGCAACCCTTGGCTGCCTCCTTAAAAAGGTTTTTAACCGTAAAATCTGTCCCCTATGGGACCTCTAATGATCCAATCCCCTAGTGGGAGAGAATCATTAATTCTATGAGCACTTGGTGCCTTTTATAGGATACTTGGACAAGGTAGGAGCTGGCCGACGGAGCTGGCCGACTGCTGGTCGGCCAGTTTTGAATACCTTAATTGACCTTTAACTCAGCCAACTGGGTTATCTTGCCTTGTCATCATGCGCCTTCAGCCACCTTGCTTCCTGGTACAGCCGACAGCTTCTGTACTCAGCCGACTGCCCCCTGGTGCTTCTCCAAGTCCAACCTGGCCACTTCTGCACCTTGTGCTCCAAATCTGACTCTATCTGGTTCATACTATGTATCTGTTTGCCTCTTCTGGATCTAGCCTTGAGAAGGTCCATGGCATTGCTGATGCACATGACACTACCATATAGCACGCTATCAATAGCTACTTCACCTTATGTTGTGCATAGCTGGCCACAAAAGCCGCCTAGCCGTGTCCTTGCTACCTCACATTGCAGCCACCATAGACTGACTCAACACCAACACAGCAAAGACACCACAACTGAAAAACGGGGGTGCAGAGGAGAAAGCAGAGCAGAAGAGAAGCCACCGCCAAGAAAGCCCATGAAAACACATGCAAAAAAATGAAAATAGTAAACCATCAAAGTGCTTTAGCAAACACTCATGAAAATGCTCAAAAAAACTCAATTTGGGGCTTTTTCATTTTTTCTAGAGGTCTTGCTTAATCAAAGCATTAAACCCTAATCTTTCATCATTTTTCAAGATTGAGGGCAAAAATCAAGCGTTGAAGTGTTGCTACAACCTCCTATAGCATCAATTTCACAAAACCCTAATTTTCTGAAAACCTGAATTTTCTGGAGGGAGGAGATGAAAAATCAGCTTTATGTAATGATTCAAGATCTGAGCCACCAAATGAGTAGGCCAAGTTGGTATCAATGGGGGGTAATGATAAATTGTTACTACTACAAAGCACAAATGTGTGTTTCCCTGTGTATATCAAAGATCTTTGTGTCTTTTCTATGTCAAGATAATCTGGTTCTAATCTTGTTCTTTATGTTGCCCGTCAAGGATTAGTCATGGGATTAGCATGTACATGTGCATGCACATGCATAGTCAAGGCTACCTATCTCTTCAAGCCTCCATAGCTAGTCCTTCCATCACTGAACCTTTCAAGCAGCACGACCTTGACATCAAAAAAGTGATGAAGTTACTGGAAAACAACAAGCTTTATGTCAATGAAAAAAAATCAGAGTTTTATTTGTTCGAAATTCATTACCTTGGATACATAATTAGTGCCGAAGGCATCCGATAGATTCCGCTAAAGTGGCAGAAATTCTAAATTGGGAGATTTCATAAACAACGTACAATGTATAGTTATTTGTGGGGATTTGCTAAGCATATCCCATCCATATCGACAAATTCTTCGACCTCTTGGTAGCTCTCACAGATTTGCTCAAGGGTATCACGACTCGTAGGCACCGCATCCACATGACTCAACGTGGACTACGGGCTTTCAAGGACCTCAAGGTTGCTTCCCTTGTTTAGCGCTTGCCTCGTGGAATGATCCATTCCAAGTAATCATCGATGCAAGTAATAGAGCTGTGTTACAACAGAATGGTCATCTAGTAGCACATGTCTCTTAAGCTCTTTCCTACAGAGAGGAATTTCTTGGTCTATGATCGAGAACTCCTAGTAATAATTCAAGCCCTAACGCATTGGAAACATTTTTTATATGGGCGTGATTTTGAGGTTCCCACTGATCATCAGGCTTAGTGTTGGCTTCAAACGATGCTAACTGCGCAATGGAGTGGCCGCAGCAGCACCATGGTACCAGATGTTCCAACAATAGAGTGGCATGATTGACTATCTTGCAAGAAAGGCCATGCAGAAATGGAACTATTATCCAATCCACACGGATAGAGCTCGTTGGTGCAAGACTAGCACAAGTACGCAGATTCTGATGAATTCGATACTCCATGAAAACAAGCATTGGACATCGCAAGACCATGTCATTTCTTGATATGGGAAGGTTGGCTTTTTTATAAAAGTTGACTCCGTGTCTTGAAATAGTTTGGAGCGACTTCTCCATGACGCCCATGTCGCCATCACTAATGGACATAGAGACATGAACTTAACATTGGAGAAAGTCGAGAGACAATTCTACTGGCCTAAAATGAGACGGGACGTATTCACATATGTCCAATTTGTCAAAAGGTGAAAGCATTGCATGGAAAAAAAGTGGGGTTGTTATAACCATTGCTAATTCTCAATGGCCCTTTCCGAGATATTTCTATGGATTTTGTGATGAATTTGTCTTCTAGTCTGAGTAACCATAACACACAATGTTTGACTGTTGTGATCGTTATAGAAAGTTCGTTATGCTTATTCCCTGCAAAACTATTTATCTAGTATTGGTACCTGATTGGTGACATTCTTAGGACCATTGTTTTAGATCGTGATGCCAAGTTTACCAATCATTTTGGAGGACATTGTTTGATAATTTTGATACTAAGTTGAATTTTTTAGTGCATTCCACCCACAAACGAACGGCCAAACAGAGATTTACAATCAATTGGCGCTTGACGTGCTGAAGTGTTATGTCCATCATCAACAAGATAAGTGGAAACAATTTTTATCTTTGGTTCAAACTGTTTTGAATGACTATTTTTCTTCAACTATTAGCAAGACTCCATATGAGACAGCATTGGGAATATGGTTCCAATCTTTATTAACCAAGACATCGCCTTCAATATCCGACGCTAATCACATGACAGAGACATATCAGGAGATATTGGAGCTTGTGAAAGACAAGTTAGCCAAAGTACAGGAGACCTATTCTCGACAAGCCAACAAGGACAAAAGGGATATGAAATTCTCGAAAGGAAATTGGGTATATCTATAGATTATGAGACAAAGGTTGATACAGGTGAGCACGCGAGGCCCAAATTTGTCATTTCAGAGTGTTGGATCTTTTCCCGTTCTCAAGAAGAATAACAAGGTGTCCATGAAGTTAAAGTTACCTTCTAGTTCGACCATGCTCGATATGTTTCATGTTGCTTGGTTGAAGCACTATGCTGAACCTCCTTCCAAAGATGTCCAAGATGAATCAAAACTTGATATCATCGACGAAGCCGAAGTGATGGTTCTAAAATAGATCCTTTCGCACCGCTTTAAGCATGACTTGGCCGTAAAGAGCGTCAATTCCTCACAAAGTTTGACGACTGAGGGACGCTCAAAGCCGTTCTGGCTTGACGAGAACTTCTTTGAAGATTTTCAAACATTATTGATGAACTATTTGGAGACTATGCAGCTCCATCAAGTTAAGCAAAAGGGAATGTTCACATGGCCATATCTATACAAAAGGTACAAGTCTTAAGAGTGGTAACTAGCCCTTTGTGCGCCCTTGTCCGAGACAAGTCCGCTGCATTTACTAGGTAGGCTTCCTACCAGATGCGTAGGTACAAGTCTAGGTTAGGAGATACTCTGTAGGAGTCTCTCTCATGGACAGCCATGGAAGGCTTGTCCAAGGCCAGACCAAGGCCTTAGGCTCAGCCACTTGGGACAGCCTTAGGACAAGCCCAAGACCTTGTCAGCCAACATAGGAGGTAAGTCAGGCAGTTCCAAAGCTCACACATGTGATAAGCGCTGCTTTAATTGCTGATTTGACCAGACGTGAGCAGACCGACAGCTATATGGACAGATCAACCAGCATATGGAGATACTATATAAGCAATGGGCGCATAATCGATCTCATATCTCTGTAAGTGTTGAAGTCCAAGGGCTAAAGACAAGCCAAGAAGGGGCCACGCAAGGTGGAAAGTGTAGATCAAGGGACAAACTCCAAGCTATAGGTTATCTCAGTCAAGGGAAGCTGCCTAAGTCAATTCACTGTTTACAGCCAGCAATCTGTCATTCTACTCATTCAATAAAGCAAATACACCATACGGGGGGCCATCAGAGGGTAGTTGGAACCCAATATTGCGCATTTGTCTCTCCTCTCTCTCTTTGCACTCCTATCTTCTCTACATTGTGCTATTCATTGTCAAGAACTAAGGGCTGAAAGCATCTATCAAAGTATAATCCTTGTCTGTAAGCTCCCGCATGTTACACTGCACATCCAATGTTAATCTCAACTTCTCCTGCTGATGTTGCTCTTAGTGAGCAACTACTAATTTTTTGTACCCTCTTTCGTGTCTGCTCCTGTCGCACTGCTTGGTACAGCTGCCCTTGCTAAGTGAATAGCATCTAGCTTACACCTTGCTTATGTAGCAAGTGGCAATTGGCACACCCATTTCACAGGCTCCTCACACTCAGCACATGCATGTGTCAGTGCCCAAGTGCATCTGCAACGTGTCCCTGCCCAAGCTGGAGCTCCTCATGCTGAGTAAATGCATGTAGCAATTGCCTTTCCCCTCACTCCGTTTTCTCTGATCCTTCCTGAAGATCAAGGTCGTCAAAGTCATAACTGTTGGATGGCCTCATTATTCCCTGAATCATGTATGTACGTATATTGGTCATAGAGTTGTCCTTTGACCTGATAGCTACAGATGTGGCTTTGATGTTGTCAAGGTCCTTATAGCTGGCCCTAAATGTGTGAGGTTGGCTTTGTGCGCTTCCCATTGCTGACCTTAAATTCTGTGCACAATCTCTAGCTTTCTTGTACATCAAAAGTATTGCCAAGGAACACCCGTCTGCAAGGGAGTAGGTTGTCCTCCAAAATGTTCAACGCATGTACAAAACATCCTCCTATAGAAGTCCCTGAAAGAGCTTTCAGACTATACAATTCACATGACTAGCATTGTAGATAGGCATAATCTACACTAACTGCTTGAAGCATGTAGAAGCAGAGTGAAGTGTTGCAGGTTGCTTGAGTGCATGGAAGATTGGCCATACCACTTGTCTGTCTCTTTTCTGCTGGCGTTTAGACTTTTTGACAGTGGATATTTTCAGAGCACTTGTCTCTGCTGCTACCGGGGCTGCGTCGATGGTTGGGGCACCATTGCTGGGATCGGGGCCCACAAAGAGGCGCTCTCCAGGAGCACGGAGGAACTCTTTCTTGACGGGGGCTCGAGCTTTGGCGACCAGCTCTTCGGGCGATAGGTCTTGGGGTGGGAGAGGGGAAGCATCCACGGGGGCTGCTGCCAAATCCTGCGATGATGATAGGTCCTGGCCATCCTTCTGAATGCTTTCCACTGTCTCTTTTGCTTCTGCCGCCTCCTCATTCCCCCTCGTCTCGGTCGCTCGGGTGCAAGAGGGTTGAGGCTCCACAGCAGCCATCACTAGCACCTCACCTCTAAACCTGCCCAAAACCTAAAGCGCGTTTCAGACTTTTGGTCTTGCTACGACTTACACGATACAAGAAAATTACTAAAAGCTTCCATATCCCTCTCATGGAGAGCCCTCCTCCATCTATTTCTGTTACATATTAACCATGGACAACCGATGCACAAGGAGGAGAAAAGAGAAATCCTGGATTTAGAGGAAAAAATACCTTCGATTGACCCTTTGTATTCCGGCTTCCATTTTTGCGTTTACATTCCGGCTTTCATTCCTTCTTAATGTCTTTTACATATTGCAGCAATGCGCGGGTTGAGTACTAGTAGCCCCTAAAATCTCCTCTATCCCTCGACATCCCTTGCACATATCCACCCCTCCATGCCTCCCTCCCTCCCAGGCATCTCCACCTTCCATCATCTACACATCTAATGCCCCACTCCTCCTCCAACAGTGTTGATCCCTCTTCGTTCTCCACATACCTGTTTTGAGCTCTCTCTCTCTCTCTCTCTCTCTCTCTCTCTCAATCAATCAATCAATCAATCAAAACCTTATGATAATTGTTAGAGTTTGCATCCCTTCACACCAAAAACCTACAAACAAACACCCCCTCTTTCTAGCAAGACCTTGAAGTGTTTCAAATGATAGAATGCATTTTATTGGAAAAAATGCATATATGCATTATCAACTCCTCACTCGTGCACAAGTAACAATACCATCTCTAATAAGATATGAATTGTGGATTCATACCAAATGCGGTTATCATGGGACACATTAATTTGTAATGCCACTACCTTACCTAAGTTATGTGCATTGTGTCTCTTTAAGGTTTATGGAGAGATCGTATATTGAGTGATCAAAGTCTAGTCATTAGATTCATCTAAGAGAGTTATTGGAGGATGATCCAGCATGGCTACCACATCTTGCACTCTCTGTGGTGAGCCTTTAGAGGCTAGCAATGTCTTATGATGGTGGTATATTCAATTCTTTTGTTTAGAGAGGTTGTCTAATCCAAAAAGTAGACTTTTAAGTCTCTCTTGAGAAATAAAACATTAAATTCTTAAGCATAAGAGACATTATTAACTTGAAAACTCGTAGTGATAATTTCAATCATTAGAGAAAAGGACATGTTCACTTGTTCATAACTTTGATAATTTGGATAGATATAGTAGTACATTTTTTTAAATGAATGAGAACGGATACTATCTATAAAAAACTTCAAATGATGAGAATTTATATCTATAGAAAACTTCACACAATGAGAATTTCCACAAAACTTCCCTTGTTATAACAAAAGTATACATTAAAAGTTACACTACCACCAGGTTAGATAAATGAAACTTATTACATGACATAGATTCTCAAAGTGATGAATACTACAAAATGTTTGCTAGTGAGAAAAAACAAGGGCTTTTAACCTCATTGTAATTGATGGTAAGACCCATCGAGCTTATCTATGAGAGCGAGAGAGAGAGAGAGAGAGAGAGAGAGAGAGAGAGAGAGAGAGAGAGAGAGAGATTACCTCTAGCTACCCTTATGCGTGGCCCAATTATTCTTCACAAAAGAAAGGAGATCCCTTTCCATTCACCACACATTTAAAAGTAAAATGCTCAGTCTTATTTATAATCTAACAAATTATAACATTTCACAAATGCGTCTTGTTTCAACATAAAACAAAATCACTTACATCAATTTGATAAGGAACAATTCTTTGATGACACACATAACATTTTAATGATGCATATACGAACATGAGACTATACCACCCACTTAGCTCATGAATACTTTATTGAAGTTTTCCCACACAAACCATGCTTTTTTCCTTGAACACCTAATTAGGTTTCAACCCTATCTTTGACTACTATGGCAACAGTAGGACCAAAAAAGTAGGAGACAAGAAGATGCAAAGAAATAAAAATAAAAAATAGATGGAACTGGATGATTTAAAAAAATATCTAATATGGTATGTGAACCCAGGACCAGGGTTTAAGGAAATAAAAAATGTTTCTTGCAAGAAGCCTCTAGGGATTACCTTCCTTCACCAAAAAGCGTGCCAAGAGTATAATGGCATGACAGTAGCAAATTTCCTCTAGGGTTTAAGGAAATAAGAAATCTCTCTTGCAAGAAGCCTCTCGGGATTATGCAATCACCTTCCTTTGCCAAAAGTAAGCCAAGAGTACAATGGCATGACAGTAGCAAAATTCCTAGACCTTCATTGTTGGCATGACTTAAAGTGAGTTACTAGCTAAATATTAACAAGTAGCTTACCAAGGGCTTGCATGATGAATTTAGAATGGAATTATAGAATGACCATCAAGTGGGCCATTTTTTGTAAGTGAAGGTGATAAATGGTAGTTGAGAGATTTGCTTACAAAAACATGAAAACAATAGAGTTTTACTTTCCTTTGAGTAAATCGAGATCCTAGCTTATAACTATCCAAACTTTGAATTCAAAATAGTGAGCGTCAATAAAGCAATCCAACTAATATGATAAATTAGGGTTTCTACATTTACCACATGACATAGAGAATTATCATGCAAATAGAGAAGGGGTTACTATTCTTCTTCTTCTTCTTCATTCCATGCACTTCTTGCAGTGGAGAATGTATAATATTGTCCTATATGCGCACTTGTGCTTCTAAGCTAGTGTGAAACATATTACTCATAAGAAGAAGCAAATAACTTGGGCATCTGATGTTGAGACATTATGCACTAATGTACATGTGATCTACAAGAGAAATTCTACTACCCCATATGTCAAGATCATCCACCTATGCATGTATGTCCATGCCCATTGCCACTCTTAAAATAAGTAATCTAGTATAGTCAATGCATGTCCTAGAATAGTGACCAACTTACAGTGAGCCAGAACATGCCCAACCATGTGAAGTAATATTTTCACACATACTAGAGATGTTACAACCTTCTAAGTGTGAACATTATTCATGTATGTAAAAATGACTCGACAAATTGCTATAATAGATGCTTTAGGTTGATGATCATCCATGTTTATTCACATCAATAGATGATCATCCATGTGTATTTACATAATCCACATGTGCACAAAATAGTGTTGGAGACATCTTTAGGTTAATCTCATCATCCATGTGTGTTCACATCAATCCACATGTGCACAAAATAGCTTTGGGGATAACTTTTGGACTTTATGAGTATTTGATTTGACCAATTTGGTTAATATGGAGTGCTCTAACAACTTAAGTCTACACTCACCAATTTGACATCTACACTTGCCAATCTTACATTCACAATGTTTCGCCTAAATCCGCTAAAGATGTCATCATTAAATTGTAAAAACATTTTGCCAAAGTTGTAAGCATCTTAAAGATGTTCACCCATCTTGGGCATTGAGTTTGTATCATGAGAGAATCAGCAAATAAGGTCATTCATATGTAAAAGATCTAAAACTAGTAGATGGGTGCCCTTGTGTTAAAAGCGATCTACTAAAAAATGACTTTTAAAAAGTATGTGTCATGCAGTAGGATTGAGTATTCTCTCTACTCTCTCTCTCTTCCTTACAACCCTATGTGAGTGTGTGTTGGCATGTGAATCACACATCCTTCTTCCTTTTTTCTTCCTCTTTTTATCTCTTTGTGGGTCTATGCATTACAAGTGAGCGGATTGGAGTTATCAGTGACCATATGAGCATTGCATTCATTGGATCGCAACACCTATGACACACAAAGCCACCTTATTGTGATAACAAGTTGGGAGGACTCTTAGAAGCTTTCCATATCAGGTGAAATTCTTAATCTCGGTGGTTTGGTAAGTCTCTTAGCAACCTTATGAGACATAGGTAAACATTTTTTAGCATCGTTGCTTGTGTATAGAGTCTATCATTGCTTAGCATAGTAGTAATACATCATGAACCACATTCAAATTTGCATTGAATGATGTTGGTTATGTTATGAGTTAGTGGAAATTCGATTTGATTGCACTAAATCCCAAGTCTCATTTCCATATAGTGCATCCATCTCCTCATCCATAGCTTTCTCCCAACACACAATTCCAATAGCCTCATCAATGCATGTGGGCTCTACAACCTGTATAACTTTTGCCATCATGTATGCATAGTGATGTGCCACATAACCATCATAGGTAAACCTCTGCACAGGATTCTTCACTCTCCCAGATCTTCGCAGCTTTGCATTTATGGCTTCCATAGCCTTCTTTACACCAGGTGTTCTCATAGCTGGTATCCCAAGATCCTCATCAAGGCTCATCTCTGAGCCACTAGTCTCTCCATCAACATAAGAATGTCCTGCAAAAATGTCAGGCATACTACGGGGCTCAACCACTTTCTCTTTGCCTTTATGTGATGTACTAATCATGTTTGCAGGACTGGTATTATGACGCAACTATGATTGCTGACTTGCATTCTGTGCAACCACATTTCCACTCACATTAGCCCCAACAGCTTCTTTTTCAACAGCATACCAGCTGCTCATCTCATCAAAAACAACATCCTGCTTACCCTCAACTCACGTGTAGCAGGGTTATAACACCTGTATCCCTTTTGCTCAAGGCAATATCCAATAAACACACATTTTTCAGCTTTTGGATCCAACTTAGTTCTCAACTCATCTGGCACATGCACATATGCAATGTATCCAAAGACTTTCAGATGAGACAAATCAAGTTTTCTGCCAGTAAACCTCTCCTCTGGAGTTACATCATGTATGGCTGCAGTTGGAGTCCTGTTCATGATGTAAACTGCTGTAAAAATAACCTCAGCCCAATAGCTATGTGGCATATTCTTCTCTCCCATAAATGCTCGCGCAATCTCAGTAATGTGCCTGTTTTTCCGCTCAGCAACTCCATTTTGCTGCTGCGGAGTGTATCTGCATGTAAACTGTCTTTGAATACCATTCTTCTTCAAAAATTCAAAGAACTCATTGGAGAAGTACCCTCCCCCTCCATCTGACCTTAGGCACTTTACATGTTTCCCTGTTTGCTTTTCAACCATAACTTTGAAATTCTGAAAATGAGTGAACACCTCACTCTTCTCCTTCATGAAGTATACCCACACTTTCCTTGTGTGGTCATCAATAAATGTCACATAATACCTGCAGCTTCCCATAGACATGGTCTTCGTAGGACCCCATACATCTGAATGCACAACATCTAGTGCATTTTTGCTCACATTTCTGCCATGTGGAAATACATGCTTTGTTTGCTTTCCAAATTGGCATGCTTCACATATTTTCTGCATACCTTCAACTTTAAACTTTGGCAGCCCTGTCACAATTCCTTTAGTCTGCATAGACTTCATTCTTTGCACATTCACATGTCTAACTCTTTTATGCCAAATGTCTGTGTCTGTAACAATTCCTGAACCATTTGCAAACATCGCAGCACTCACTTCAGGCATGTTTACATTCAATGTAAACATTCTGCCCACTCTGTTGCCTTTTGCAACCAACTTGCACTTGTCTTTAAAGTCTTAAACATAACAACCATCAGGGTTAAGCCAAGCCTGCAAACCCTGCTCAATCATCTGGTCAACTGAAACCAGATTCTTTGTTATGTTCGAAACATGAAGTACATCTGCAAGATACTTCACTTTGCCATCCTGCATGGACAATGGCACATCTCCAACATGGCAATTGGATGAGCAGTATCATCCCTTGTTTCCACAAAACCTGGTCTTTCAAGGTTTTTCATCTTCTTGAACCACTCCCCATGACTTGTCATGTGGTTTGAAGCACCTGAAAATCAATGTATCATACATCATCTTTATGTGCTGCTTCAACATTTTCAGACATGGCATTAATGACATGCTGCATAACAAACAACCTTTCATTATCCTCATTGTTTCTGCTCGAGGATGCATAGTTATTTTGCTGCAATTTTCCATTTTGCATGTCAGCCTGCTTCTTATAACAATCTGCCTGCACATGTCCAGGCTTATCAATCACAATAAAAGTATCCACATGTTTTATTATACTTCCTTTTCCAATTTCCACGACCTCTTTGACTCCCCCTACCTCTGAATTGGCCTCTTCCACTTGCGTGTTGTTGTTGTTTTAAATTCTGGGACTGTTGTTGTTGCTCCTGCTGGCCATAATTCTGATTACCTGTTTGGCCACCTCCTTGGCCGCGTCCATGCCCTCCTCTACCTCATCCTCTTCCTGAACTTGTGTAGAAAGCTTGTTACTCTGAACTGTTTTTGTTTTGTGAAGACTATTGGTCTTCACCCAAGCTCTTCTCTTCTATAATCAACATAGACACCAAATCTGTGAAATTGGGAATCTTTTCCCGAGTCTGAATAGACGTCTTGAACGCCTTGTATTGTGGCCCGAGACCACGTAGACAAACTTCCACCTAATCATCATCATCTACTGAAACGCCAATAGATGCAAGGGATTCCACAATACCCTTGATCTTCAATGCATAGTCATTCACAGACATACTCTTTTTCTCCACAGTATGAAGTTCATTCTTTAACTGTATCTTTTGTGCCTTGGTATTCATTTCATAGAGTTTTACCAAGGTGTCCTCCTTGGGGGACTTGGCATCCTGTATGTGCCCAATCATGGTGTCTTGTATACTGACAAAGAGCCAATACATAACTTTTCTGGCTCCTTGGTTCCAATCCTTGAAGTCTTTCACATCTGCAACAGTCGAATTGATCTCCGGTATCTCTGGTGCCTCTTCATGCTCACCTTCTATGTAGTCCCAGTAACCCTTTCCCATAAGGAAATTTGTCAACCTGAACCTCCAAGCATGGAAGTTGTTCTTATCAAGCTTCTCAGCAACAATCTGGTTCATGCCATCATTTGACATCTTGCCAAACACACAAATTTACCAGAAACAGCATTCTAGTTTGTCTTGCCCACAAACTGCTATATTTTCTATAGCGATACCTATACTACGCTCAAATGTCACAATAGTGACCTCAATGTGTATACATACACCCAATGGCAACTGTTGACCTCCTCCTTGCAGCACACACAATGTCTACACAACCAATCTATCTTCCTGTAGTTCTTAAAATAGAGTTTTGCATAGAATCGATGACTTACCCGCAGTGCTCGAAATCGCCAGCTGTTTGAAAAACGGAGGTCCTAATGCGCCCGAAATACGTTTTCGGCCCGAAAAATTGAGTCCGATATAGGACTACAAAATAGTTGCTCTATAGCTTTACTCCTGCGAAGAAAGCTCCTCAAAAAATCAGAGATCGTTTGCCGGTGCCTCCCATAGAGCTCCCGCGACAAGGGTGTAGTCGCCAACACAAATAGGGAAGAGTAGATGAAGCTCTTACCCTCGCACCGCTTCCTGTGCTTCTCTTGCTTGGCAGCTCAGCCCTTAGCATGAACCGGGCTTTGATACCATGAAAAGATGCAGGGGAGAAGAGAGCTTGAGCTCTTGCAAGCACACACACACACTCACAAAACCCTAAAAGAGAACACACAAGGTGGGAGGCTGAAAATCTTCTTCTTCTTCTTCACTCAATACACCATATACAAAGATAAGAGTACACTGCATATGAAAAGGTACTCAACCAAATACATACTAGGGTTCTCTATAGTGTGAACCCAACTAAATGAGCCGGTGCTATAACTATGCTAGTCTCTAGAATGGCTGTCACATAGCCTGTCATCCCACTGGCCGCATATCACCCATGATCTCACCAACCATGCCAGTGGTGTAAGTGTGGGGCCTATCCCACAGGCGGGTCATCAGTGTCCAACCGCCTCACTAGATGAGCTCGATATCTTAACAAAGCTATCATAACTCTATTGAATGCTACTACTATTATCATAAATATGGACATTATGAGCATGCTTATAGAAAAAAGCAAGCTGATATGAAGGGAAAATCAGCTAGCTATGTTGATGAAGAAGGAAGCTCTCAAAGCTTTCCTCTCGATAACACTCTTCTCACCATTGTGAATACATTGAAGAAGCCAACAATGCAAAGCATGGAAGAAAGGTGGCCATGCAAGAGCCATGGTGGATTGTTAGTTGGACCTCACACAAAGAGTATTTCTCCAATTTAAAGCCTAATGATGGTATGATATACACTATGATATACAGTAGAGATAGTACTCCTAAGGCAAAGGAGATATGCCCCTTGAGATAAACATGGGGATGAAGAAGACGCTTGGAGATGTTTTGTTGGTACCCTCTCTTTTAAAGAATCTACTCTTAGTGGGAGCAATGGTAGAAAAATGCATGAAGGTGGAATTTGAAGGCACAAGTTGCATCTTTAAAGATTCATAGTAGCCAAAGATGTGAAGCAAGGAAAGCTCTTCAAACTAAGCTGGGAGGACTCATGTTATGCATCTTATGTGTACCATGTCTTGTGGGGTAATTCTTTCAACATGAAATGCTTATTGGTTATAGGATCAAATCCTTTTGGGGCATAAGAATAGGGTTTTTATTTCTTGTTTTGAATGATAATGAGATATGTGGTTTTTATTTCTTGATATGCAAGGTATTTTGAATCTTTAGTGCCTTGTTTTATTTAACATATATTCTTTCATATCACGATATGTATAGTGGTCCATATGATTAAATGTCAATTAAGAAGGGTATCCATCCCGAAACCAACCTCCCAATAATTAAATGTCAAAGAAAGCTACATAAAGTAGAAGAAAGCAGGAATGACGATAGAGAACTGTGAAGAAGGAGAGTCCCCATGGAAGATATTAATCACATAAGTGATTTTCCAATCATTAGATACATCTCAGGATGGGGGGCCATGGTGGGTGAAAACCAGGTCCATGGTATGGCTCATCACCCAAATCACTAAATATCAGAAGACCACTTATTGAACACACTTCCACAGGCACGAGCCAACACTTGCACATTCAATTAGGGTCTTTTTGCATGAAAAGCACAAGCAAACACCCCTGACCGAAACCCAAATTAGCATGTCAAAACTCAAGAAGTTACCTGCTTAAGTTGTGCACACACTTACGTTCTCATGTTTACTAGAAGCTGTGCATATACATTCTCATGTTTATCTAAAGCTATGCATGCATGCTCTAGCTGAGCACACACGTTCCTAGCTATGCACGCATGTTCGTAGCTATGCATGCACATTCCTAGCTACACACACATTTTCTCATGTATGCATGCACGTTCCTAGCTACGTATATATGTTCCTAGCTATGCATGCATGTTCCTGGCTATGCATGTTCCCATGTTAATATGAAGCTACACATGCACGTTTTCATATGTGCACATACCCACATGCACACGCATGTTCCTAGCTATGCATGCATGTTCTCATGTTAATATGAAGCTACACATGCATGTATCTAGATGTGCACATACCCACATGCCTGTTTAGGGTTATGCACACACAACACTGCCTTATATGCACATTCCCAAGAATGGTTGCATACATTCTAATCTATGTACATATGTTTCCACTTAAAAACTATATAAGATGGGCCCCTCCTCTCATTTTTTCACTATTCACTCTCCTACTAAAGCTAAACTCTTATCAATTTTTGCTAGAAATCACCCACACCTTCATAGCCTCCTTCAATACTTTGTCAATTTCTCTCACTAATTGCCACCATGGAAATAGAAGTAGGTGCCTGAGACCCATTATCTGACACTATTCTGCTCACACCCACCAAGAAGAGGAAGGCCACCAAGGTCCACAAGCTCATGGAGTACCAAGTGGCTCTACCACTTGGTACTCTAACTTGGAATGGAGTTGTTCAAAGAAGTCGACGAGCATACGATACTACACAACCGACTTCTCCGCAGTTGGAATGGAGCTCCTCAGAGAAGTTGGTGGGCATATGATACATAACCAAATTTAATCAGAGAAAAAGGTGGAGCATAAGCTCATCTACCACACACAAGAGTGCTACTAGGGTGCTACTAGGTAGCAAAGAGGCTCGAGGTTATTATGCGCATGGAGAGATTAAGTCTCAGGCAGGCTCCTTGCTCTTTGTTATGCCTAGCAGTGCAGTGTGGCAGCGAAAGGATCAGTGGCAAGCGGAGCGGTCAACCCACAACATATGATGTGAGCACCACCTCGGTATCACACGTGTGAAGGCGATAGACTTAAACCACCGTAGAACCGTTGCCAAGATCAAGAAGGCACACTTTAAAAGGAAGACCAATTACTGCAGAGGATATAGAGTGTGTGTGCCAACTCATTGTTTGAGTGATGTGTGATCTAGTGTAGTCTTGTAAACTCTCAATATTGACAGTTATGTCATGAAGCTTGATAGCATGTTAGAATCTTGCAAGTGGTGATCTGTGCTGGGCATCTATTATGTGTTACTTTGTAATTCTTCCGGAATGAAACTAAGAGCACACTTGCCATTACTTTTCTCTTCTATGTCACATGTTACTCTGTGATGTTTGAACCTGTTGTGTTTTTGCTTAAGTATACATGCCGTGTATGAGAGAGTGCGAGTGTGACAAGAAAAGGAGTGATGCAGATTGAGAATCAGGAAACATTGTGCTTAAGCCTACCTAGCTAAGCGGAGACTGGAATGTCCCCATGACCACATAAGGGTTGGTGTTTGAGTCCAGAACCTCTGGCGCGGGAGTCCACACATCTCCCACAGCATTGTCTGACTAGTCTGATACAACAGACTGCTGTCTTGCCATTCCGTTGATAGGGAAATCAACGCAAACACTTGGCGATCCTGTTGGGAAAAAACCTCTGCTGGGTAGCATTCCACACTAATGGGCAAGGGAAAGTGTGAATCCATTTGGAACAAATCTAGGGTGAAACCACAGTATGAAAGGACTTTTCTAAAAAAGTCAATATGAAGAGCCTTTCATCACACAAGCCAACCAAATTTATGCATGCTTCTTGTATGTTCAAAAATCTAGAGAAGGTGGAGTAATGCCTTCCAAGAGACCCTTTAGGAAGATCGCCAGCTGTGGGAGTACTTCACACCATCATAATCAAGAAGATAGTGTGGAAACATCTGCTAACCCGCATGATCAAGAGGAACTTAGGTACAATGTGGACCAAGAAAAGGAGTGCTAAGAGCGAGAAGCAGTGCACAATCCAGGTTTGGAAGACCCAAAAAGGGTGGAGCAACCAAACCAAGAAGAATAACCACAACAAGAAAATCCTCGGAAAAGGTTCAAGGGAGCCATGGCATCATTAGCCAAAAATTTATCGGTGTTCTCAGGTAATAAAGAGGAAGATGCAGATCTGAATGTGGGGAGGTTTGAGCACTACTGGAAAGTGACTGGACCTTGGGATTTAGAAGAACTAGAGATGAGTGAAATCCACAGAGATGTCTTCATGATACCTTTAAAGGCAAACTTTAAAGGCAAAGCCACGGAGTGGGTGTCAAGATATGAAGACAACCATTTTCAGACCTATGAAGAAGTCATGACTGCATTTCTGAGAAGATTTTGCAAGATCAAGTTTGCAACTCAACTCTGTGATCAAATGAGAGAGCTCCAAGAAGAGGACATGGATGTGGAAGCTTATGCAACAAAGCTATTGAGCTTGAGATAGAGAGTGTGGAACAAACCTAACCCTTGATGCAAATTGTTGCTAATTGGTTTGTCCAAGGGCTTAAGCCGGACATCCACGCAGCAGTCAGCACAAAGCAAGTGGAAATTGAAGAAGAGTTTGAGGAATTGGTGGAGCTAACCAAAAGGGCAAAAAAAAGAAGTCGAGAAAGGAGACAAAAGAGGAAGCCCAAGAAGAGCGTCACCACTAAAGAGGACAATTCAAGAGCAACTCTTTACAGGACACTCCAGTTTGGCAGTAACAAAAAAGAAAGACAAAAAGAAAAAATCTGGAAAGGTACAAGCAAGCTTCGGAGAGTTGATGCAGCAAGCAAAGCATCTAGTGCAGGAAATGAAAAAGGACAAAGGTGTAGGTTTATGGAAGAACGTGTTCTGTTCACACAATGCAAACAAGAAGGCCACCTCAAAGAGGAATGCACCCTGCCTCCAACTTGTTCCATTTGTAACATGTACAATAGTACATGGAACTATAGATACAACATGAAAAATAGAGCTCCTATGTGAACAAAATAGAGGGAGCGGAAAGAAGACCCAACCATTGGAATTCCGAATTTTTTTGACCGTTCGTATTCTAAATGCGTTCGGGGTAAATTAAAATTTTTAAAAATTTTCTAAAAATTAGTGGAAAAATAGACAAAGGTTATTTTAAATTTCGAGAATCACCCCAGTCTTCTATGGGCAAGGATGCTGATAAGGGGGGTGATAAGCCTAAGAAGAAATGCAAATATAACTATTGTTGAAATCCATGCCATTATAGCAAGGATGTTGAGAAGGGGGGTGATAAGCCTAAGAAGAAAGGCAAATACAACTATTGTTGGAACCAAGCCATTATATCAATGATGCAAAAAAAGGCTAGAGAAGAAGAAAGAGTCAAGCATGGCATTCGTTGATGCATTAGGACACATAGATTGAGGTTCATGACATCCTGGCATGACATCCTAGCAGTAACAAGGGCTAAGGCGAGTGAATCTAGTGTAGTGATAACTCCACTTGGTATTCAAGACTCACCCAAAGCCCGCAAAAAGGCAGCTATGGACTGGGAACAATAGGAAAAGGTGAGAATTCAAAATGCTAAGGAAATAGAAAGAAGGCAAGGCAAGCAAAAGGAGGATGACTAAAGAGAAATCACTGCAGATTTTTCAAAAGCAAGTGGAAGTAAGCAAATGGAGAACTTTGACAAGGAATGCCTGGAAGAAAACCAGAAAAATGCTGTTTGGATGCAAACAAATGCCCTTTATCATGAGTAGCCAAAGATCCATCAGAACTACCAGAGGTGCCAATCCGCTCCTCAAAGTGAGATAGGTTTGGCTAAAATAAGTATTAGATTTATGTCTAAGGTTCAAGGCCAAAATTTTGATGGGGCAGGCATTGAAGGACTTGGCAAAAAACTGAAGCACACGGTAGAGAAGGAAGCCTCGGAATGTGGCAATATGCAAACAGAAGAACCACCAGTATCCAGAGATGATGAAGTGGCCAAAGTCACAATTCAACTCAACAATGTTCTCATTAATGATGCAGTACTGGATGGAGGGTCTAGAGTGAATGTTGCCACTGAAGAAACCACATTGGGATTGGGCCTCAAGTGGGAGCCCATTCAGTTCAACATAAGAATGGCTGACAACAGGATAGTGGTACCTAAGGGAATCATAAAAAATGTCTCAATGAGGATCAAACATGATAACTTCAAGGTTAATTTAGTAGTTATCAGCATAGAATACCACACCGGATCTTACCAGGTATTATTAGGAAGGCTCTGGTTGAGACATGGTAAGGTAAAGCAAGACTGGGGCAAGAACAAAATCACCAGCATAAGGGGAAAGTGGAAGGTGCATGTGGATCTCAATAATGCAAAGAAGCCAGTCAAACTTGCTCTCAGAGGCCAGTCCATGCCGAAACTTTCAACATGTCAGAAGGCTTTGATGATGATGAAGAGATCAAAATACTCCACGAACATCCAAACTTGGTGCCCTTGTACATGATAAATGTGGATGAAGCAATAAGGAAACATACACAAACAAAGGGCAGAAACACGGAAGTAGCAAATGATCAAATAAAGAATGCAGAAGTATATTTTGGGAAAGCAGAAGGCTCAAGTCTAAGCAAAACCTTGCAGGAGAAAGCCATGGAAGAAATTAAGTGGGCCCAAAAATCTAGAGCAAGAAGGAGAGATTCACAAGATCTGGGACTGGGTGCAAAAGCAAAAGGAGAACCAGGAGAACAATGCAGCTAAGGTGAGCCTGGACAAATTATAGGAAGTGAATCAAGGGGAGGGAAAAGAAGAAAAGCATGTAAAGATCAGCCTAGAAATGGTAGATGAATTCAAACAGGAGTTAGTATCCTTGCTGAAGGAATACCAATGTATCTTCACTTGGTCATATAAAGTCATGGAGGGCATTGACCCTAAGTTCTTCCAGCAGATCATCAACTTGAAAGAAGGAGTTATACTTGTCAGGCAACAAAGGTACATAATGAACCTGAATTATGCAAAACAAGTGAAGGAAGAAATTGATAGATTATTGAGGGTAGGTTTCATTATACTAATAGAAAAAGTTGCCTGGATATCTTCTATTGTAGTAGTCCCCAAAAAGAACATGAAGATCAGAATATGTGTGGATTACCGTAAGCTAAATGCAGCAACCAACTTAGATCTTTTTTCGCTCCTTGTCATGGACTCCCTGTTGGATGAGGTAGCTGGAAAAGAGATGTACTCCTTCCTAGATGGCTTCATCGGATACAACCAAGTGAAGATGGCTTCGGAAGACCGAGAAAAGATTGCTTTTGTCACCGAATGGGGTGTCTTTGTGGCAACTGTCATGATGTTTGGCTTGAAGAATGCACCAGCTACCTTCCAAAGAATGGAGCAAAAAATCTTCTATGACTATCTGATAGATTTCATGAAAGCTTTTGTGGATGATTTCAGTGTGCCTGGGGATAAAGCTAAACATATCTATCATTTGAGGTTATGTTTGCAGAGATGAAGAGATACAAGGCTGAAGTTGAAACCGACCAAATGTGCATTTGCAGTAAAATCCGGAACATTGTCAAGACATATCGTGTCGGTGGATTGGCCATAGATCGAGCTAAGGGCAGAGGCCATATCCAAAATGTCTGCTCCCCAGAACATAAAGCAGCTTAAAAGATTTCTTGGCAAGGTGAAGTGGAATACAAGGTTTTTGAAATACCTAGCACATATAGCATATCCATTATATGCATTGACAAAAAAAGGATGACAAATATGAATGGAGCCTAAAATGTCAAAAGGCATTCCATTGGCTAAAGACCATGGTATCATCTGCACCGGTAATGATCAATCCGGAATGGAATATAATATTCCATGTTTATGTAGATGCTCAGATAGAGCATTAGGCAGTGCACTCATGCAGGAGAAATAAAAAGGGTACATGCAGCCTATATATTATGCCAGCAAAGCCCTCACAAGAGCGGAAAGAAACTACAGCACAACAGAGCGAGAAGATCTCTCCATGATCTTCGCTCCATGAACAAGTTCCGGGACTATCTTTTAGGAAACAAATTTGTTTACTATGTGGATCATCAAGCTCTCATCTATCTGGTGAACAAAGCATTCCTACTGGGGAAAATGGCAAGATGGATGCTCCTACTTCAAGAATTTGAGTTCACTATTTAGCACACACTTAGAAAAGAAAATGCAGTGGTGAGTTTTCTGTCTAGAATTTCCAGAGAACCTGTTGTGGGGAGGGTGTGGAAGTTCAGCTCCCAGATGCCAACTTGTTCACAGTTGCATCAATCGGAGTAGAAGAAGACTGTTATGATGACATGATGCAGTTTCTGGAAGATGGGTCTTTTCTAGAAGGATATACTGTAGACAAGAAGAAGAGAATCGCCCTAAGAAGCAAAAATTTCACCATGATTGTCAGGCAGCTCTACAAAAGAAGCATAAATCAGATTCTACACAGATGTGTTCTGGACCACGAGTAGCAAGCAATGTTAAGAGAAGCACACCACGACATCACTGAAGGACACATGGGTGGTAAAATAACATCCTGTAAAGTTTTGTAAGTAGGCTTGTAGTGGTCGGCTGTCATGAGAGATGCCAACATAGAAGCAAAGAATTGTGATGTTTGTCAATGGATGGGTCAACCCGGAGATTCTGATAGGTTGTCCATCACACTTCATAAAGTGGGGATTGGATTTTGTGGGACTAATCAAGCCACCCACAAAAGGCAGTAGATGTGAGTACATCATTGAAGCAAACATATTACTTCCCCACGTGGTCACAACTCCACAGAAGAGGTGGTGAAGTTTCTCTTCAAAGACATCATTACCAGGCATGGGTTGTCGGTGGAAATAGTCAGTGATTAGGGGACACATTTCATAAACAAAGTAATGAAGGGATTAATGAAAAGATACCTAATCAATCACAAGAAGTCCTCACCTTACCGCCCACAGTACAATGGCCAGGCGGAATCTACCAACAAGGTGCTGACCAAAATTCTAAAGAAAATCATAAATGCCAACAAAAATGATTGGGACCAGAAGTTAGATGCTTCCCTATGGGCATTCCAGACATCATTCAAGGTCGTAACTGTTTTTAAAATATTGTGGAGATTCCATGTTTGCCTTCAACAATTCAGAAAACATCACATGTGAGGCTTCAAAAATGAGGTTGTCCAAACTAGCCCATGGAACAGAAGAGCTGTTGACAAATCGGTCTTTTAGGTGTTCATTTTCCTTGAGCAAAGCTTGGTTGGCATCCTACAGCTTCTGGACCTCAACCAGCAGTTCTCCTCATTCCTTTTTGGGTACTCCGGGGCGACAACATCTATGTGTTTTCTATGACTAGCTCCGCATCTGCTTTTACTTTTGGGAGCTCTGCTTGGAGTCTAGCAATTTCCTCATTTGCTTCCCTCAGCCCTAACTTCCATTGTAGCCTTGTTTTCTAGGTTTGTTGCACCCTTTCAGCCACTTTCCATGCTTCTTCTATTTGTATTTGTAGGACAGCTTTGTAATTTTCATAGTCTCCGAGCCCTTCTTTTCTGAGCTGGTTCTCATTCTCCATATAATGTTGCATTTCTAGTTCCAGAGCATTCAGCTCATTGATGGTGTACATTTTGAACTTTGTGCTTCTTTCAAGCTTTTTCTTGTACTCCTCTGCCTAGTCTTTTGTCCTTTCTCTTTCAGGGAGTGCATCTCTTAATATGTCTGCATATTCTTGGGTGGGTGTGGTGCAACTGCTGCTGCAATACTTTTTTCTTTTCAGCCAACTTCTTTGCTTCCTTTTCTTAATGCTCTGCTTTCCAAGTAGCCTTTAGTGCTTGCATCAGACTTTAGTCTTCACTTTATGTTTGTTTTTCTTTTTTGGAAGTGCCTGTTTTGGGAGATTCCTTGCCCATTGGTTGTTGCTATTGCTTGTTGATGTTGCTGCTGTTGCTGTTGTGGTTGTTGTTGCTCCCCATCTCCATCATCATTGTCATCCAAGTCATGGATGACCTCTTGGGGTTTGCAAGACATCTGTTCATGGATTTCAACCAAATCTTGCAGCGCTTGATCCCATACTTTGTTGAGTCTGGCCTTTGCTATGTTAATTACCACTGCTTTGGCATCTAGTGGAAGGCACATAACTTTCTCCTCTTCCTCGTTTTTGAGGGCTTGCGTTTCAGACTACTGGGCTACTGCCAAAGCTGTTGTGTTGTCCAGCACTTCATCCTTTAAACCTTGAATTGTGTTGGCCTATGCTTTCTTACCTCTTCTAACTCCGCTTGCAGCCTTTCTATTTGTGCTTGGAGCATTTGCTTCTCACTAATGAGAGTTTTGATCTTGCCCTCACTTATCTCTTTTTGGTCTACTAGGGACCTTTCAACCATGGCCAACTGCTTCTGCAGCTCCTCATTTTGTTGTGCCATCGATTATGATTTGTACTCACTCATTATCATACCATATTGTTTCTGATTTAGTGCACTCAACTGATTAATTATACTTCGGGCCTTTGTTTCATACTCCTCTATTGAAGAGAGAGTGTGTGAGAGAATTTTCTAGGCCATAGACATTAGCCCTTTGTCCATGTGCAGCTGCTAGCTGGGAAGTTCCGCCTCCAAGTTTCTGGGCAATTTGTCCCTGTGACTTGGGCCTTCTTGTGCCTTTTGCGCCAGTGATGTTACCCAAGGTTGCAATTCCGCTGGTATGATCAGCTCCATTCTTACAGGCGTCTTCCCCTTTTGGGCCGCTTCTTCCCTCTTTTTCTATTGTTCCCCTTCTCTCCTCTTCTTCTCTTCTTCCTCCTTCCTCTTCTTTTCTTCTTCCTCCTTTTTCTTTTCCTCTTCTTCAGATTTCTTCTTCATTTCCTATTTCTTTCTTTCTTCTAGTTCCCTTTTCCTTTCTTCTTCCCTTTGTTTCTTAACGTTCCCTTTTCCTTTCTTCTTCCCTTTGTTTCTTCCGGGGGTAGGGTAGCGTTTCTTCGTCTACACTGTGCTTTCTCTTTTTGTTGGCTCTCTAGGTGATATTTTGCCACTCCTCTTCATCATCCATGTCATCCTCAAACAAACTGAAGGTCAGTTTGGGAGATTTTGAGGATCCTATGGCTTCTTTGTGTTGTTGCTTGTTGGAGACGTCTCTTGTCCGATGGTCCACCGATCTTGCCGCTTGGGAAATTTCCCTTATGTGTGCATATACCACAGTGGGCTATTTTTCCTAAGCCTAGGTGGCTACTCTCTTGGCCAGATTCTCCTTATAAATTGCCACCCAATTTATCTTCTATTCTGCTTTCGTTGCTTTGAGCAGTCTATAATTTTTGTTAGACATGTCCTCTGGCTTCCCCATGAACATGATGTTCTGTAAGAAGAAGATAAACTATTCACGCTGGGTTTCGTTTGCCACATCTTTCACCTAGTGCATGCTACCTATTTTAGGGATCTCTTCATCCACCCTTGGCTTCAAGCTAGTGTCGATAGCTCATCCCTAGGAAATCCCAACGCATGCACTGCGTTTTTTGAAATTTTTATCAGCTCCTTCTCCTCCACATGCACAATGTTGGTTTCTAAAAATTGACTAATCAATTTTCCTCCATCTTTTGGGTCCTGCAGCTCTTCCCACTAACGGTTGAGAAGTTTTTTGAACCCGCACCTTCTTGCCCATTCCTGATGCTTCTTCTTCCTCATGTCCAGGATTAACATGGGCATGCAGAGGCTTTTCTCTAGTTTTTTATTGGGCCTAAGCATCTTGTTGATCTTTGGCATGGTGCTGTTTTTTGAAAGAGTGATGCATATGGGTAAGAGTGTTTCGAGCAAGAGAGCAGAATGAGAATGTGAGTGTTTGTGTTCTTTTTTTTATGTTTTCTCTTTTTGGCTTCCTTTTTTGGGGTGTTGTTGTTTTCGGCTTCCCCATTTTCAATGTGATGTGACCTTTGATTTACATCATGCCCACCACCTTGGTTTAATGGTATTAAGGCATTTTCACTATCTTCCCGCCTTACCGTTGCGAGTGGAGTTTTAATGATGTTATGACACTTTTCCTTCATGCAGTTTCTTATGTGGCCTTTTGCATATTGTTGGCGTGGCTTGAGCTGGCACACACTTGGTCACTTGCTTTTTTTATCATCCGAGCTTTGATTTGTTCAACAAATCAAGGCTTTTGCGGTCTGGCCATCCGTGCGGACTGGCCACCCTTCCACATTTTTGTGATTTTTTGAATCTTCTGCCATCGATTTCTACTAGTGAGATCATGCCACAACATATGCTCCGAACCGGCTCCTAATCTTCGGCTCCTAGTCTTCCGGTTCTTCTTTTTCCGATGGGATTTCCACTAGTTGGCCTTTTCTAAGGTAAAAGCATTTTGGTTGACCAAGTCTTTCAGTGTGAATGGTCCTATCCACCGGATCTTGAATTTTCTAGGATGAGGTCCCAACTAAACTAATACAAGGTCCCCTTTTTCAAAAATTATTGCTTGAGATGCCTATCAGTCCAAGCCTTTCTTATTCATTGCACTATCTCTACTTTTAAAGAGCTAATTTGCCTTTCCTCCTCTAAGGTTAGGAGTTCTCGTATTCTATGCTCCCGGGACTCTTCCATTGGAAGCTTCTCCTAAATGGCCACTCTCAAACTGGGTACCACATGCTCCAAAAGGATGATAAAGTCCATGCTAGCCTAGAAACCTCTTCCCCTAGAAACCTCTTCCCCTAGAGCACCCATGCTCTCAATTTTTATTTTCATAGACACCAGAGGGAAGGAGGATGCTTCCACCCAAAATGCAAGTACCAGTATATGGAAATGGGGCACCAGAGAACCAATAGCAGAAAAGGTAAAAATTTTGAGGAAGCTGCCCAGGTCGAATGGAGACCCATTCCAATGGCAGAGAAAAAGATTCTGGGGCAACTCTGTATACATATGTATGTATATACATACATACATACATATGTATGTATGTATATAAGACTTTTTGATCAAAAGACACCACAAGCAACCAATAGGGATCTGGGCTGTTCAGAAGAGCATGCGAAAAAGTTGAGGAGGATCCAAAAGCGAGCCACCTACTTTGATGAGGTGTACATCCCGGATCATACACCCCCAGAGATGTTCTTCAAATTCAAGAAAAAATTTGTCAAGGGCACCAGTTCAGAAGCAGAAGCTCAAACACCGGGTGTGCCAGTTGTTGCGCCTAGCAGTGTAGTGGTAGTGGCAGTGGCAGTGGAAGGATTAGTGGCAGCAGTGGAGCGATCAACCCACAATGCATGATGTGAGCAGCACCACCTCGGTATCGAAGGTGGCGGACTGTAACCACCGTAGAGCCATTACCAAGATCAAGAAGGCACAGTTTAAAAGGGTGACCAACTACTACAGAGGATATAGGGTGTGTGTGCCGACTCATTGTCTGAGTGATGTATGATGAATTGTAGGCTTGTAAGCTCTCAATATTATGTAATGAAGCTTGATAGCATGTTAGAATCTTGAAAGTTGTGATCTGTACTGGGCATCTATTCTGTGTTACTCTGTAATTCTTTCAGAATGAAACTAAGAGCACACTTGCCATTACTTTTCTCTTCTGTGATGTCTGAACCTATTGTGTTTCTACTTAAGTATACATGCTGTGTATGAGAGAGTGTGAGTGTGACAAGAAAAGGAGTGATGCAGACTGAGAAGAACTGGGAAACACTGTGCTTAAGCCTACCTAGCTAAGCGAAGACTGGAATGTTCCCCATGACCACGTAAGGGTTGGTTTTTGAGTCCGAAATCTCTGGTGGGAGTCCACACATCTCCCACGACATTGCCTAACTAGTCTGATGATGCACTAGATTGTTGCCTTGCCATTTCGCTGATAGTGAAATCAATGAGAAACACTCTTTTAGCATTAGGGATGGACCTAAGTACACTTGCTTTAGATTCATATTCTTGTACAACACCCATCTTTGCATAGGCTCCATCCGAGATGCCATAGTTGTTGATTTCACCCCCCCTCACTTTGGACAATGTATGAGAACCCCTGCGCCTACATCATAGAGCCATATCAAAAGTTACAATAAAGGAGGATTTTCCTCCTGAGCCAAAGTGCGATGCTCCTCGCTTCCATAGTCTTGAAGCACTTACCACCGCTGGTTGTTAAAAAGCACCTGGATGCATCCTCGCAAAGCTCCATACATGCCTCCACTCCTCTTGTGAGCAAATGCTTGGCTTCTCCATGTTCTTGGCCGTTCTCTGAATGTTTGCTCTCCTATTAGAGAGCAAAAGCTTTATCCTCTTCTTCATCCAGTCGTCCAAGAAGGTGAGGCCCGGATGTGGAATAACAAACTCAGTCTTGAGTACATCAATAACATATTATTTTGATAGCTCATGTTGTGCCTTCCACTTGTTAAAGGAGTTTGTGAACTCCAAGTTTTCAAGTACATGCATCCAGTTGACAACTTGCTTCCCTCTACCATCCATTCATGAGAACCCCATCAACATCTATGTTATATGGTAGGGTTCGTAGATCAAATTGTGGGATGGCTCTCCTCAGGGGGTGGCTCAAAATGGGTGGATGATGAACCTCCCCCCTATTCTTGTGTTCTAAATAATTTTCTCTATTTTGAAAAATAGGTAGTAGAATTTTGCCATGGCTCCTTGCTCACAAAGTCACAACCATAGAGACAGTTTAAGTTTTTCTCGAAAATGCCACTCTATTTCAAATTTCCCTCCATTTGAAATCTTAATATTCTCATCGTTTGATTGTCTCTGAATAACTTGAAGAATATCAAAGAGAGAGAGAGAGAGAGAGAGAGAGAGAGAGAGAGAGAGAACCCAAGATAAACCATCATGGTTCTTATTTTAAACTTAAAATATAGCTACCCTCAGATATCATTCATTTAGATAAGGCATACTTGCTCATGTCTTTTACCTTTTGGTGGAAGCAAAAAATTATAATATCCCTTAGAACGTAATGTATCTCTTATGATGGAATAAATAGCATCATACCCTTTTATACTTATCCTGACCCAGACATAAATAAAATCTTCATTTTACATTGACTATACAATATCTTGGAGTATGTCATTCACCATAAGCTTTCTTACTCTTTTTCTCTTGATTGAGCCTCTAAGAATTATGAGAACTTATGGAGCACTAAACAATTGTGATGGAAGATTTATCTTCACAATCTTATTCTCTATCTTTTATAGAACAATAGAGATATCATAATGTAAAAATAACATAATACTAAGAAAAATCTAGAAATATTCAAATATTAGTTTTACTTGCTTTATTGCTCAAAACCTTTTCTTCCAATGCTCCTCCATGTATTGATAATTGATCAATAGTTAGAAAGTCCTTATATTTGCTTCAAATTCCTAATGGTGTTTGCTTACATTTTGAGAGTTTCTTTTGGAGGTTCTAGTTCTCTCTTTGAAAAATATATATTTTTTGGTTTTGTAATCCTAAGAAAATTTAGGTTTTCAAATCTCCTATTTTCTTTTTGAAGTTCTAAAATATATCTACGAATGTTTTATAAAATGATTAAACATGAATTATAATATTATCTTGTCTTTCAACAATATATAGCTTCTTATCTTAATCCCTTGTAATATCCAAGAAATATTGATCCTCGATTGACTACATATTGTAGCAATGATGTTGGATTATTAAGTCTTGGATAAGATTTTGAAAGTTGGTCATGGGAATAGAGACAACCATCACACGTAATAGATGAGAATTTAGATCCTTCATATCTATGTTATTTGCCATCTTTTGGTTCTAACCAAACAATATTCTGGCACTCATTAAACATTAATGTTATATTTTAAGGACAAATCAACTGTTCATTGGGTTGTTTTCAATGATTGTATTTATTGAGATAATATGAGTTTTATGTTTGTGATGCTTGTATGTTTTCCTTCGTGATAAGGGAAAGGCAAAATAGGCAAGAGGGATCATTTTTTTATTTCTCAAATTTAAAGTTTTGAGTTTTAAGAGAAATCAATTCATTATTGAAACATTGCATTTATGGGTACAAATTTCTATTAATAAGAATATCAACAATTTCAATGAAGTGTCATTAATTCAAAATTTCAACCACAATAAGATATGGCAAGCCTACTATTGGGGTCAAAATAGCCTACTTGAAATTTCCACGTTGGCATACAAAGATAAATACATGAATTTTCTTAGGAGGCCCTTTTGACGACCTCCCATGTAAGATTCCTCCCCAGCCTCTCAAGATGTCCAGCATCTTCCCTTGTAATCAAATCCCTCTTCAGAAATATAAAAGATCTTGTTTCTACCTGTTTTGGCCTAGAGAGAGAAAATATTCTAGAGAGAGGTTATTCAGATTTTGAATATTTTTGGATGGAAAAATATCTCTTCTTATTAAAATAAGTTCCCTCGAAACAGAAGTTCAAAAAGATTTTCAAAAGGTGCATTAGAAATCAAGTATAATCTGTTCAAGAGGCCTTACCCTAGGGGTCCAGATTTTCAAAAGGTGCATTAGAAATCAAGTATCTGTTCAAGAGGCCTTACCCTAGGGGTCCAGATTTTCAAAAGGTGCATTAGAAATCAAGTATAATCTGTTCAAGAGGCCTTACCAGGGCTCGGGAAAACCTACAAAGTGAACCAGCAAAATATCCCCCTTGACCAAAGATGAACCGGCTTTGCCAAATATGGACAAGCTTGATCCTTTTCAAACTGAATTGAACCGGAAATTTTCCTTTTCGACAAATCTATCGCTATTTCATTCAAAAATAGAATCTTGTTCTTTCTCATATTTAAACAAGCTAAGCTTTTAGCCTTTCACTCTTTCCTACTATTCGAATACATTCTTAATCTTTTGTATGAACTATGGAGATCTCAGCTTGTTTGATACTATTATCATGCTTTCAATTGATCAAATCCATGAATCAAGACTGGTTATTGAGCATTGAATCTGATCAAATTTTGCATAAATAAAAAGACGACATACATGGTAAATCGTTGCAAGCTTTGAGTAGGTTGACAAAGTTTGCATTTGTCATCGAGCACGATGTAGCTGCACATAAATGATATCATCATTACACATATTCAAAACATTATAGTCTCACTCAAAGCTCAAAACACCAAAACCTCAACCATACCTTCAATGTGCCATGAAATATGACAACACACATGGTCATTGTAGACAAAAAAGCATCATCCATGATCTGTAAAACATCCTTCTCACATCACGATCTATGCTCAAAATGATAAAAAAATATATATTATTGAACACGTGAGGACATACAAGGAGAGAGTTGGGGAATTGAACCCCATCACCATTTTGAATGGCTACACCAAGCCCTCTTGGGGGAGTGGATAAAGTGAATGCACTTCATCCACTCCCATAACAAGTTAGTAGGTGAATATGAAAAAAAAAGCGATCAAAAGAAATGATTAAGCTACAAAAAGCGTACCTTCATCATTGGATGATTAAGCTACAAATACCTTGCACCGTGTAAAGATGTCTATGAGCCTTTGCTCCCCATAAAACCATACTCTCCTCTAACTCTGAGTCACATAGCTTGGAGGGTCCTTCAATATTGATCTTCATAATAGCATCCAAGGTCCGTAACTCCATGCTATTATGCAACTGCGTGTGCTAAAACCTCTTTCACAAATAGCATTACTTGAACATTGAACTAAAGCAATTTGACACAGAGTTAAAACATTAGGATAAGAGTCTCGCCACATTGGATTACATGCTATTGCAGCTGTAACATCAGGAAGACTGTAGCGTGCCCAACTAATTGAAGCTTGATGTTTAAAAGACCGAAACTCACTAATAAAATCATCTTCATCAATGATAGAAGAAAAATTCATTACCTCCAGAGATTTTCCTTACCATAGAACGAGGCTATTTCTTGAGCCTCAAACTTACCATAGTCCTTGAGCATCTTCTTTAGAAGAGGATGTTGTGCAGGCACTATTACTCATAATCTGCTTAATATTGTATTGTCTACAAAACGTGCTTCAAGGTTAGCAATAATTTCTTTCGAAAAAGATACCTGAAAGGCAAGGGCTGATGCTAGATCTACTCCAAGTATGTCCCTATCTATCTTGATGTCAAAAAACATGCTGCCATGAAGAGCTCCTCGCAATGTAAACAAGTGACCCTTCTCAGGTCCATGATCCGGTAAAATGCAAAACCATCAATGTCACAAGTAAGAGCATTACAATCAACATCAGGAGGATCAATATAATATTGCCGAATTAAATTGATCTCCTTTTGGATAACATCATGGATTGTAGTCACATCTACAAACTCTTTTTGAAATATCTTACTCACAATAGCCATACCTTTTAAAATATCCGCTAAAAAATGAAGACAATAGATAATTTCAAACCTGGAAATTTCTGCAAATATACTCAGAGCATTTTCCTTGGTTTCCACAAGAATAGCATCAAGAGAAGGACACACCTTGCTCATAGCCGACGATCGGCTCAACCACCTAACATCAAATGTGTGTTCCATCTTCAAGATAGGACAAGCAAGCTCCTCTTGTATGATCCTTAGCTCTTCCAATCTTTTGCCACTTGCATTGAAATAATGGGCAATGGAATTCACCAATTTTTCTATATTCTTGGAAATCTCCAAATTCTTCGCTACAGAAGACACAGCCAAAGCTGTCCTATGAGCAACACAATGAATGGATGTCAAGTATGGATTAACATGTTTTTTAAAAAGTGTGGCGACACCATTCTCCTTTCCTGTCATTGTACTACAGCCATCAGACCCAAAAGCAATTAGCTTCGTTAGATCAAACTTACTTCTTTTTAGCTCTGAAAGAATGGTGTTAAAAATGGTCTTTGCACTCCCATCACTCACACGAATAATACCATAAAAAGAATAGGCAGGAATACAATCATCAATAAGATAAGACAAATAAATAATCAAGTGTCCATGCTTGGAAATATCAGTTGATTCATCTACAAGAACACCAAAAAACGGACTTCGAAACACTTTCTTCAATGTGGTGTTCATCAAACACTTACCAATACAAAATACCATCTCTGCGCAAGCCTTGTCATCATTATACAAGGATGTTGAGAATGGCACATGACAATCCTGTAAAAGACTAATCATATCTGGAAAACCAACAAAAGCATATCTCTTTTTTGCCATATGATAGGCAACTTTAAAGAGAGTTGTCAATGCCTCATCTTTAAAATTTTCAACCTTTTTCATGCTAGTTTGAATAGTTTCCTTCCCTTCAAGTAGAACTGCTTCCATAGAATGTGCATGACAAAGTGTTCTACAATGTGCTTTTAAATTACTAAACTTAAAATTAATGGAACCATCCTTTGAATATGCACTATGGTGATGGGGATACTTTAAACAAAACTTACAGTACATCTTAGCTTTCTCCTCGTCGTCGTAGACAAGCCAGTCAAATGTTTGAAGCCAACTCTCTTGGAAAGCTGCTCTTGCTTCTATTCTCCTTTGAAGCTCTAATCTCTCTGGCAAAGACAAACTAGACAACACCTCATTAGTAGTACTTGCTTTAGATGAATTAGTATTCTGACTTTGTACATCACCTTTCTTTCTTTTGCCATTAACCTTTGAAGCCATCCGACCAGCCCACTGGAGAAGCGTACCTTGCCTTTTTTTTGTTATCTTTGATACCTTGTCTTTTACCGGTTTCAACATTGTTGGGCTCCATTGACACAAAGCCACTATAATAAACAAATCAGCTTATGTGTTTAAACTTCCCATGCTATAAACTCAATCGCAAAAAACTATCAAATATTATACCAAGAACTTTAGAATTAAAGGGGCCCTTTGCCCTCTTTGAAATCTTTGCCATTTTTGCAGCTTCTGCTATTCCCCCTCTTCATAGTGGTGCTGAAAAACACCTGGATGAACTGTGCTGCTAACTTCTGCAGTCCATGCAGAGAACTCTGATGAGGATCCATAACCAAAAAGGAGGGGTGAGGGCGGGGCCTGTAGAGCAGCTCCACCACTCACATTGCTTAGCGTCAATGAGGTGGCTGCGGGTGTGCCACACAGAAACTATGTAGCCCCAAAAGTGCATGTGAGAGTAGGTAGGCTTGCAGCCACCCTCCACTTCATGAATCATTGCTGCCAGCCTGCCAAAGCCGCCATCCTTTCTCAGGCCCTCTTGCAAATCCTTCACTTCAGACTCGTAGGGCACATCACCTATGCGTAAGTCTTAAGAGCTGAAGAGATGCTGTGTGGACAAACCGACAAGGCAAGGCACTAGGAACTTGCATGGAGGAGGAAGGGGTTTGGCTAACCCTTCAGAAGAAAGACTAGAGCGTTGTTTCAACATCCAATCCATCGCTTGGACCAGGCTGGGAGCGCTTGAGTCTTAGAGCGCTCCAGCAAATTTAGCTCGGCTGCTGGCAATCACAATCTATACACAATGTCCTACGTATCCACCATCACATAATATTTACTTATTTTTTTATTTATTCATCCTAGCATGCACTTTTAGACGGCAGAGAGTCGGTGAGAATCCACTTGCTCCCTCCAAAATCTCTGTTCAGTCTGTAACCTAAACAAGTGTTAACTTTGAGAACACCTTGATGCCAGATGGATGAGATTCAGGCTTTTGGTGGAGGCGGGCGAGTAATAGATCTTGTTGAACCGTCTGACTCAGTTGTTAAAGCAGGAAACTTGCTTCCATAATACAGGATCAAGGAAAGTAATTTTACCTTGAAAGTTAATAGGCTCTGTTCAGTGTTGAGTCTGTTCGCGTAGGTTTTTCGAAGGGACAATGACTCGGGAGTCGGGAAGTGAAGGCCAGCCGCCACGCTTCTTCTGTGCAACGAGAAGAAATTCCTAGCTTTTCACCAGCAAACAACAAGCAGAGCCTCCCGCTGCATGTCGTCGCATTGAAACTTGAAGGTGGAAACCGTCGAAACTTGAAAGGCCGCCTGCTGACTGCAGGGCAACGAGTGCACAGAGTCCAGACAGCGTATGTAGGGAGTAACTTAGGAGTCAGTATTTAGTAAGGGTTTGAACTTTGGCGATTATGGAACTCGAAGTCGAAAGAGGTCCTGGAGGCTAGCATAAACATGCAGGCCGCAGGGTTAGGGGAGCGCTCAGCGGAGGGAGCAGAGGGCGACCGTGGGATGCAGATAAGGCTGTGCATGGGTGTCTGCCATGTGGGATGGAGATAACGCTGGCAGGGCCAGGCTGGCGGCTGGAGTTTGAGAATCGAGATAGTTATTAGTAAGTGTATCACTCATAAATTATGAGTGATACACTTACTATAATCACTGTATATACTATAGTTACTAGTATATACTATATAGCATATAGCATATACTATAATATATATAGTATATAGCATATACTATATATATTATATAGTATATAGCATATACTATATATATTATATAGTATATATTGTATTTTTAAAACCTCCTCTAATTATATGAGTAGTGCTTTTTTCCTTCTCCCACGCGTGCGAACCGGCCTAAAGCCTTTCGAGGAAAAAAATCAACAAACGGCATAAGCCTCCTCCGTCGGGAATTGAACCAGTCCTTGTCGATGGCGAGCAGGTTTTGGATAAAGTGAACCTACCTTTTCCCGAGCCTTGGGTCTTACCCTAGGGGTCCAGATTTTTGAAAAATTTTAAATTAAGGTTTTGAGGGACCAATCAGATTCATCCAAATGTGTGGAGAAGATAAATAGAAGAAATAAAGAAAATCCTCCCAAAAATGAGTAAATACTCACATAAGATGAAGAGTGGACTAAGGACCAAAGGAATTACTAAAAAAATAGATTTTTGACACCTCACAATAGGGATTACCCCCTCATGAATGAGGTGCCCACTTCACATGTGTGGTGGAGTTTTAAATCATCAAAAATTGAGATATTTCATCTCTCCTCTCTCCTAATTCAAGTCTAGTTCCAAAAAGTAAGCTAAACTGACCTAAAAATGGTCAAAAATTGACCAAACTGATCTGGAAAATTCTAGATTTTGTTTGCTTGGTTAGGAGCTCACTTTTTCCTACAAATACAAGCAGCCCCCTTTGTTGAAGCTTAATAGTGTTTTATGCACTATTACTTTACTCCTCCCAAGAGCCAAGAACTGTGAATTTATTAATAATTCACTAGTTTTTGACCATTCCCTCTTCTAAAGAATTGGTGGCCACTCTTGTTGCAAACAAGAGTAGAACCCTCAAACCATCAAGCCAAAGGAAAGATCCTAGAATTCATGTAAGTTAGAAATCTTATATATATTTTTTATTCTTTTAATGGTTTTCTAAATTTTTATTATCTTAAAATGATAAACAGATGCTATGCCTTCTTGGAAAGGCTTTTCCCCTCTCTCATTCTTAAAATCAGCCCTTCTTTATCCTAGTTAAGTGATCTAATTGTTGGAATTAAACTTTTCATATTGTTTCTCTATTAAAAGTGAAAATTGATTAGTTTAGAATGCTTCAAACCAATTGGGGATAATTTCTAAGTAGATTAAGGTTAAAAAAATTGAAAAATGGTCAGCCATACAAAGGAGGTTATGGCGAAATATTCTAAAAATTTGTGAAATAAATTTCATCTTTTATTAATCAAAAAGAGTAATCTCCATCGTTTGTGTATTCTAAAAGTGTCATTTTCATTTATGCATAGAAAGATACATATTGATTATTTTTTATTATAAAAGAGTGAAAGATGCATATTGATTATTTTTTTATTATAAAAGAGTGATTTTTAATAGAATTGAATTCTATGCATAGAAAGATGCATATTGATTATTTTTATTATTATAAAAGAGTGATGTTTATTAGAATTAAATTCTATGCATAGAAAAATGCATATTGATTATTTTTATTATTATAAAAGAGTGATTTTTAATACAATTGAATTCTATACATAGAAAGATGCATATTGATTATTTTTATTATTAAAAGAGTGATTTTTAATAGAATTAAATTCTATGCATAGAAAGATGCATATTGATTATTTTTTTATTATAAAAGAATATTTTTTAATCATAAAAGTGTTAATTTCATTAAAATAGATTTTTATGCATAAATAGATGCATAAAAGAATTTTTTTAAATTATAAAAGAGTTACTTTCATCATTATGGATTTTTATGCATAAATAGTAGCATAAAAGAATATTTTTTTATTGTAAAAGTGTTACTTTCATCATTATGGATTTTTATGCATAAATAGTTGCATAAAAAGAATATTTTTTTATTATAAAAGTGTTACGTTCATCAATATTGATTTTTATGCATAAATAGATGCATAAAAGAATATTTTTTTATTATAAAAGTGTTACTTTCATCATTATGGATTTTTATGCATGAATAGATGCATAAAAGAATATATTTCTATTATAAAAGTGTTACTTTTATCATTATGGATTTTTATGCATAAAATGATGCATAAAAGAATTTTTTTTAAATTACAAAAGTGCTGCTTTCACCAATATTGATTTTTATGCATAAAATGATGCATAAAAGAATTTTTTTAATCAAAATAAGAGTCACTTTAATCCTATGTTTAAATCCCATGAATATTGGAAAAATGAATAAGTAAATACTCAGTGAAGGAAAATTATACCGTTTTATAATCTCTAGGATGGTAATGAGAAAATTCAGAAAAACTATCGAAGTCGAAATTTAGATAAATGACTAATTTATTCCTCATAGGAATTCGTGTTTAGTTTTGAATTCAGTAAAGTAGTAATTGAAATATTACCTTCGAGAAAGATAATTTAGGGAGAACCTTTCCAGACTCAAACCTTGAATCAAACTATGACCAAGACGTAACTCCTTTGTCAGTTTCAAGAAATGACGATGTGACCAGTTCAGTAATCTACACTTAAATCACCCACCGAAATTGAAACTAAGTTGAGACCTTTGATTTTGATCTGAGGATCAAGAATTCAGAATTCAAGGAATTCTGCTTGGGAATCTAGACCTGTGATCTAGAAGTCTTGGGATACGGAATTAAGATATACTCATTGTATTCAAATGAAAATCAAAACTGAAAACTTGCATAGAAACCTTGTTTTCTTAAAGGACTGTCTTACGCCAGAATGCTGGAGGGAGCATTTGGTATATGTGTGTTCTAAGGGAAGTTCGGTTGTAAACAAATGGCGGGGAGTGTTCAAAGGACGGCTCACGCGGCAAAGCCTGCCCTCTTGTTGACCAGTCTCGGTATGGTTAAAATGGTACGCTTTCGGTACGATGGACGAGGGCCGACGAAGCGGTTCCTGAGTGAAGTGCCACGACACCTAAGGAGGATCCTGGAGGGTTCTGACCAGGCAATGCATGGGCTCCCTGTGCCGAGGACACCCATGCGTATGTGAAGGAAGATATATATGTATGATGATGAGAAACTTATTTTGTAATCTGTTATTACTGGATCTCGTTGTTGACCTGCTGGTGGTCTCAATGGAGAGTCCAGAGTGATATTGTTTTGTGAGAAACAAGGATTGAATGGAAATTTTGAGTTGTGACATCTGTACCCAGTAATTGTGACATCTGTCAATGGATGTGACAAGGATTGAATGGAAATTTTGAGTTGTGACATCTGTCAATGGATTGTTTTATAAATTAAAGATTAAAGAGGAGTGTGTGAGTATATATATTCTAAAGAAAAAGCTAAGAAAGGCTTTCAATTATGGGTGGGTGAGTACTTGTTTGGTTCTACCAATTCCAGTGGTTGGGCGGTGGCTAACCCATGGGCCGGATGGGGTTAGGCTGGAATCAGTAGAGTTTTAATAATAAAATTGATTAATAGGATTACGCTTAGAACTCGAGTAGTTAATTAAAAGCCTGAAGACTTCTCAAATGAATAGATCAACGGCTATATCTAATTCAATTAGGAAAAAAGCGTTGATTCCTTCAAGTTAAGTCTGTTATAGTTTCCCTTCTATCTGGTTTATTCAGATGAAGGTTAGATTAGTCTTGACTTCATTAGAAAAATTTGTTAAGAAATTCAAAATGGCGGAATTGTCCCCGCTTTCCGGGCATGGGAAATTTTCCCGGTTTCTGTTTTCGGAATGACCACCAGCTTAGTCTCGTGCCCGAACATTCGAGGGCGAGGCCCCGAGTGTGAAATCCTACCCCCCGCAAGAGGGAGCTACTTCCATTGCTGCTACCATCCAGGAATTCGGTGCGCAGAGGGGGCAATGCGATCTCACAGTTGGTATCAGAGCGCTGTTATAATCTACGTAACAGCAACAGAAATTGCTTACGAATTTTAAAGTAAATCTAGGAAATAATGTTTTCACTTGTTTATATTATGTTGAATGAACTTCAAAAATGGAAAACTCATAAATTGAATTGGAAATTTATAGATGGATACCCCGAATCTATTTGGCATTCTTGAACTCTCCCAGAGTCAGGATATGATAGCCTTTGCATTCGACCACCTCATCAACTCTTCTACGACCCGAGTAAGCAGAGTGAGACTCGCATGTCATTTTGAGAGTCTTTACTTTCCTGATCCTCGTGAGCGACGTCGGTATATTTGGTTCTATGGAGGGCGATGTATTAATGTCAGTATCAGTCAGCGTCAGAGGCTCACGTAGAATATTTCCTTAGCCATGATTTTGATAAGGCTAGGGCTTGTTCAGCATGTGCAACTCTTTGATCATTCACCTGGGAACTTCAGAACTTCATGCCGAGTTTTTAGGCTTCTTAGCTGCTTTATCCCTAGAGATAGAATTACAGCACCTCTTTCTGTAATGAATCGTGTGTACCATGGTATGTCTCCTTCGCAGTTTTGCTTCTTTATGCGAATACGATTGAGGCAGTGATTTTTGGGAGCCGTGATGCTCTATGTATATCTCGAAAACTTTTGATAATAAATGATGTTTTGCAAAAAAAAATCCAAATTGTTTTCATGATTGTGAATATGGTTAATCTTGTTTCATGAAGTATGATGAAATTTATCTGTTTAAAGAATAAATCATAAAAATTAAATAATCATAAATCTGTTGTCAAAGTTAAGTTGACGAAAATCTCGTTTTGTCAGAGTCATGAGGTGCGCGGCCTGTGCAAGGCAACCGGATGCTCTAACCGATGATGAAGAGTTCCGGATGTTCGAAAAGCCCTGCACAGATCCCAACCTGGTCCCTTCAAGGGTGAAGGGGAACAATCAGGTGAAGTAGTGGAAAAAAGGATTGAAGCAATGGAGGAATACTTTGATGTAACTGGTTACAATGAGAGAAGCAAGATGGCTCTTGCCAGGTTAAAGATTGTGGAAACAGCTAGGGTCGCTTGGAGGAATCACTGCGAGACTAACCGTCTCGACCGGAATACCCAGACCTGGATCGATCTTAAAGCTTACCTCAGAAAGAGGTTTTGTCCTTCGAGCTTCCTTGAAACTAAAATGAATGAATTCTTGGAATTAAAGCAGGATAGCCGGACAATTGAAGAGTACCATCAAGCTTTTGCCCTTCTCCTCAACAAATATTCCCCTCAGTTGGATGAAGAGCAGTTGATGGCCAGGTTCATTCGAGGAATGAACGAGCCATTGGACACCTTAGTGAAGAATGCCAAACCTGTCTCAATGGCCGAAGCAGTAAGAATGGCGAAGGACTTTGCCAAAGCCTTTGTTGTTAAGGTCCCGCCAAAGCCTGCACCCTCTAACTTTAAAAGATTCCAAACCCCGAGAACTACTTCAAACTTTCTTCCCCCAAAGAGGCAGCAAGGCCCAAATCAGAATCAGGATGCCGCGAAGATTCAGAAGTGAAGGAAGACCCTTCCCCCAGAACACTTTCTCAGGAGCCCCACCTATTTCAAGGATTCAGAGGGATGAGCTCAAAAGTGAGAACCGGTGTTTTGGATGTCAGGGTTTTGGTCACCAGCTGAAAGAATGCCCAACTCTTGCCATGTCAAGGGGACAGGGAAGTCAAGGACCAAGAGTGCAAAGACCAACCCCTTCCTATTAGTCAAATCAGGGTCCATCTCGCCCAAATCAGAGCAATCCCAGGAGAATTCCAGCTCAGTCGTCTGCCTTTGTCCAAAGTAGGCTCAGAACTCCTTCCCAGAACTGGGGAAACCAAAGAGAAAGAGTTCAGCCTCAGACTGCAGTAGCCAGAGCAGTCACAATTACAGAAGTAGTGGATGAGGAAAGAGGATAGATTTATGCTGCAATTGAAAACCAAGGGCCAAATCGTCATTCATACTCCAGCTGAGTATCAGGGTAAGTCTTTTAAGCTTTTGATTGATCAGGCAGTACTCATTCTTTCATTTCCCCCCTGGATGCTTGCGTAAGCTAGTCTTAGATCAGAAATCAGGGAAACCTATGCAAGTTGAATTGGCAAGTGGGAAGATTCTTTTCACTCACCTTGAGACAGATCGTATTCAGTTCAATCTAGATGGGAATTTAACTGACTGTTAGTTTAGAGTTATACCTTTAGGAGTTTTCGACGGGATCCTTGGAATGGATTGGGTCCACAAAAATCAAACTGACATTCACTGTCATAATGGAACCATCTCCTTCCGTGACCTTCACGAAAACAAAGTTCAAGGAATCTAAATTTCAAGATCCCCTAGTTTGCAGTTAGTAAAAGCTTTTAAGTTACTAAAAGGACTTAGAAAGAAGCAGCGCATTTATCTTGTCAAAATGAATCTGGTAGACTCAAAGTTAAAAGCTAAAGAACTTGAATGGTTAAGTGATTATGATGATTTATTCCCAGCAGAGCTAACAGAGATGCCTCCAATTCGAGAAGTAGATCATGTCATAGAATTGACCCCCACAACTTAGCCAGTAGCCTTGCGCACGTACAAAATGCCAGTTCCTAAAGTCATCGAACTCAAGGAACAGCTCAGACAACTGTTGGAACAAGGGTTTGTAAGACCCAGTGTTTCACCTTGGGGTGTGCCAGTTCTCTTTCAGAAAAAGAAAGATGGAACGCTAAGACTCTGTGTGGACTACAGAGGTCTCAATCAGCTGATAGTTAAGAATAAGTATCATATTCCCAGAATTTATGAGCTATAGATCTCAAATCAGGGTATTATCAGATCAGGATTAATGAGTAAGATATCCCGAAGACAGCCATCAATACTCGGTATGGGCATTATGAATTCACTGTCGTGCCATTTGGATTGACAAATGCCCGAGCTACATTCAATCGCTTAATGCAGGACATTCTTAGAGAATACTTGACTGATTTCGTTCTTGTTTTCTTTGATGATATTTTGATTTGCTCAAAGAATGCAGCTGACCATGAAGCTCATGTCAGAAAAGTTTTTGAGATTTTAAGGAAGCACCAACTCTTTGCAAAAAAGAGAAAATGCACTTTCTCTACTGACCATGTTGAATACTTGGGCTTTCTGGTATCCAAAGATGGAATTTCTTCAGACTCCACGAAGTCCAAGCAGTCATAGATTGGCCTGAACCAAAGACAGTGAAAGAAGTCAGAGGATTCTTGGGATTGACTGGTTGGTATAGAATTTTTATACCAAAGTATGCTCTCATAGCTTCCCCCCTGACTAATCTTCTCAAGAAGAATATCCCGTTTCAATGGTCTGCCAGGTGCCAGAGTGCTTTTGATAAGTTGAAGACTGCCTTGGTAACCAATCCCGTTCTGAAGCTGCTAGATTTCTCTCTACCCTTTGAGGTAGTAAAACTGATGCCAGTGGTTTTGCCCTGGGAGATGCACTCATGCAAGAAGGTCATGCAGTGGCCTATGAATTCCGAAAACTCAGAACGCATGAGAGGAATTATGCTATCCACGACCTGGAACTACTTTCAGTAGTATATGCCCTAAAGTTGTGGAGACATTACCTACTGGGTCAAAGATTCACTTTGATGACAGATCATCAGAGCTTAAAGTGGATCTTCACTCAGAAGGATCTCAACATGCGCCAGAGAAGGCTGCAGACCCTGCAGGAATTTGATTTTGAAATCAAGTACCGCCCAGGCAAAGAAAATGTGGTAGCAGAGCAGAAAAGCCTCCTTGCTTGCAATTACTGTAGTGTCAAATCCTTTGATTATTGAAGCAAGAGAGAAGATCATGCAGGATAGATTTTTTGGCCCTATTGCTACCCTACTTATGCAGGAAAGCAAAACTCCACAGGAGTTGAACCGAGTTTAAGGGTACAGCTTGGATGATGGAATTATGTATTATAATCGCAGGCTATGCATTCCCAATGATGAGGGAACAAATTCTGAATGAAGCCCATGACAGCCTTATTGCAGGACATCCAGGTTTTATCAAAACCCACATGTCTGTGAAAAAAAGCTTCTTTTGGCCTGGTCTAAAAAAGGATGTGCTTAATCATGTACGTCAATGTTTGACCTGTCAGAAAGTCAAGGCCGAGAGAGTAAAAATGCTTGGGAAATTACATCCATTAGAAATCCCCCAGATGAAGTGGGAATGCATCAGTATGGATTTCATTACTGGATTACCTTCAGTGCAATCAGGTTACAACTCCATCTTCGTGGTAGTTTGATAGACTAACCAAAGTTGCCTATCTGATTCCAGTAAAAGAAACCTACACTGCAGGCAGATGTGGCCAGAGTGTTCCTCAAGGAAATCTTCCGATTGCATGGCCTACCTAGAAGAATAGTAAGTGATCGAGATTCCAAATTCACATCAAGATTCTGGACTGCATTTTTTGAAGCAGTAGGAACTTTCTTGGATCTCAGTACAGCTTACCACCCTGAGACTGATGGACAAACAGAAAGGGTAAACCAAGTAATCAAAGATATACTTCGGTCATGCTGTGGTAGGGAACCAAAGAAGTGGCTAAGCTATCTGCACCTAGTCGAGTTCGCCTACAATGCTTCTTATCACAGAAGTATTGGGATGAGCCCTTTCAAAGCTTTGTATGGAAAAGATTGCTTAACTCCATTAACTTGGTCCGACCCATTGATTAGGGTCGAGATGTCTAGACAGATTCTTGATGACATGAAGCAACAGACGCAGTTAATTCGCAAAGATATAAAAGCTATCCAGGATAGACAGAAGCAGTATGCAGATAAGAAGAGGACAGAGAGAGAATTTGAAGAAGCAAATATGGTCTTCATTCAAGTACAAGAAGTTATTCCCCAGATATTGTGGGCCATATCTGATTACAAAGAAAATAGCTGACTTAGCCTACGAGCTTCTTCTGCCTCCTCATCTCAAAGTACATAATGTATTTCATGTCAACCTTCTTAAAAAGTATGTACCAAGCCTGGATCATGTGCTTGATGATGAAATCTTAACTTCTTCAACCCAAGGGCAGACGGAACTCCAACCTGAAAAAATCCTTGATGTTCGAGAAAAGGTTCTCAGGAACAGAATTCTGAGAGAATTATTGGTCAAATGGAAGTTCTATCCTTTTGAAGATGCCACCTGGGAGAAAGAAGCTGAACTGTTGCGGGATTACCCCCAGTTTGCGAGATGAGGACATCTCACGTTTTTCAAGTGGGAGAGAATGTAAGATTCCTCCCCAGCCTCTCAAGATGTCTAGTATCTTCCCTTGTAATCAAATCCCTCTTCAGAAATATGAAAGATCTTGTTTCTACCTGTTTTGGCCTAGAGAGAGAATGTTCTAGAGAGAGATTATTCAGATTTTGAATATTTTTGGATGGAAAAATATCTCTTCTTATTAAAATAAGTTCCCTCGAAACAGAAGTTCAAAAAGATTTTCAGAAGGTGCATTAGAAATCAAGTATAATCTGTTCAAGAGGCCTTACCCTAGGGGTCCAGATTTTTGAAAAATTTTAAATTAAGGTTTTGAGGGGCCAATCAGATTCATCCAAATGTGTGGAGAAGATAAATAGAAGAAATAAAGAAAATCCCCCCAAAAATGAGCAAATACTTACATAAGATGAAGAGTGGACTAAGGACCAAAGGAATTACTAAAAAAATGGATTTTTGACACCTCACAATAGGGATTCCCCCCTCATGAATGAGGCGCCTACTTCACATGTGTGGTGGAGTTTTAAATCATCAAAAATTGAGATATTTCATCTCTCCTCTCTCCTAATTTAAGTCTAGTTCCAAAAAGTAAGCTAAACTGACCTAAAAATGGTCAAAAATTGACCAAACTGATCTGGAAAATTCTAGAATCAGTTTGCTTAGTTAGGAGCTCACTTTTTCCTACAAATATAAGCCTCCCCCTTTGTTGAAGCTTAATAGTGTTTTATGCACTGTTACTTTACTCCTCCCAAGAGCCAAGAACTGTGAATTTATTAATAATTCACGAGTTTTTGACCATTCCCTCTTCTAAAGAATTGGTGGCCACTCTTGTTGCAAACAAGAGTAGAACCCTCAAACCATCAAGCCAAAGGAAAGATCCTAGAATTCATGTAAGTTAGAAATCTTATATTTTTCTTTATTCTTTTAATGGTTTTCTAAATTGTTTGTTATCTTAAAATGATAAACAGATGCTATGCCTTCTTGGAAAGGCTTTCCCCCTCTCTCATTCTTAAAATAGCCCTTCTTTATCCTAGTTAAGTGATCTAATTGTTGGAATTAAACTTTTCATATTGTTTCTCTCTTAAAAGTGCAAATTGATTAGTTTAGAATGCTTCAAACCAATTGGGGATAATTCCTAAGTAGATTAAGGTTAGAAAAATTAAAAAATGGTCAGCCATATACAAAGGAGGTTATGGCAAATTTTTTTAAAAATTTATGAAATAAATTTTATCTTTTATTAATAAAAAAGAGTAATCCCCATCGTTTGTGTATTCTAGAAGTGTCATTTTCATTTATGCATAGAAAGATACATATTGATTATTTTTTATTATAAAAGAGTGATTTTTAATAGAATTAAATTCTATGCATAGAAAGATGCATATTGATTATTTTTTTATTATTATAAAAGAGTGATTTTTAATAGAATTAAAATATATGCATAGAAAGATGCATATTGATTATTTTTTTATTATAAAAGAGTGATTTTTAATAGAATTGAATTCTATGCATAGAAAGATGCATATTGATTATTTATTATTATAAAAGAGTGATTTTTAATAGAATTAAATTCTATGCATAGAAAGATGCATATTGATTATTTTTATTATTATAAAAGAGTGATTTTTAATAGAATTAAAATCTATGTATAGAAAGATACATATTGATGCATATTGATTATTTTTTATTATTATAAAAGAGTGATTTTTAATAGAATTAAATTCTATGCATAGAAAGATGCATATTGATTATTATTTTTATTATAAAAGAGTGATTTTTAATACAATTGAATTCTATGCATAGAAAGATGCATATTGATTATTTTTTATTATTATAAAAGAGTATTTTTTAATAGAATTAAATTCTATGCATAGAAAGATGCATATTGATTATTTTTTAATTATAAAAGAATATTTTTTATATAAAAGTGTTAATTTTATTAAAATGGATTTTAATGCATAAATAGATGCATAAAAGATTTTTTTTAAATTATAAAAGTGTTACTTTCATCATTTTGGATTTTTATGCATAAATAGTAGCATAAAAGAATATTTTTTTAATTATAAAAGTGTTACTTTCATCATTATGGATTTTTATGCATAAATAGTTGCATAAAAGAATATTTTTTTATTATAAAAGTGTTACTTTCATCAATATTGATTTTTATGCATAAATAGATGCATAAAAGAATATTTTTTTTGTTATAAAAGTGTTACTTTCATCATTATGGATTTTTATGCATGAATAGATGCATAAAAGAATATATTTTTATTATAAAAGTGTTACTTTTACCATTATGGATTTTTATGCATAAAATGATGCATAAAAGATTTTTTTTTAATTACAAAAGTGCTGCTTTCACCAATATTGATTTTTATGCATAAAATGACGCATAAAAGATTTTTTTTAAATCAAAATAAGAGTTCACTTTAATCCTATATTTAAAGCCCATGAATATTGGAAAATTGAATAAGTAAATACTCAGTGAAGAAAAATTATACCGTTTTATATTCTCTAGGATGGTAATGAGAAAATTAAGAAAAACTATCGAAGCCGAAATTTAGATAAATGACTAATTTATTCCTCATAGGAATTCGTGTTTAGTTTTGAATTCAGTAAAGTAGTAATTGAAATATTACCTTCGAGAAAGATAATTCAGGGAGAACCTTTCCAGACTCAAACCCTGAATCAGACTATGACCAAGACGTAACTCCTTCGTCAGTTTCAAGAAATGACGATGTGACCAGTTCAGTAATCTACACTTAAATCACCCACCGAAATTGAAACTAAGTTGAGACCTTTGATTTTGATCTGAGGATCAAGAATTCAGAATTCAAGGAATTCTGCTTGGGAATCCAGACCTGTGATCTAGAAGTCTTGGGATACGGAATTAAATATACTCATTATATTCAAATGAAAATCAAAACTGAAAACTTGCATAGAAACCCTGTTTTCTTAAAGGACTGTCTTACGCCAGAATGCTGGAGGGAGCATTTGGTATATGTGTGTTCTAAGGGAAGTTCGGTTGCAACAGTTGGCGGGGAGTGTTCAAAGGATGGCTCACGCGGCAAAGCCTACCCAGGTCTTGACCAGCCTCGGTATGGTTAAAATGGTGCACTTCCGGTACGACGGACGAGGGACGACGAAACAGTCCTTGAGTGAAGTGCTAGGACACCTAAGGAGGATCCTTAGGGTTCTGACTAGGCGATGCATGGGCTCGCGGTGCTGAGGACACCCATGCGTATGTCGAGGAAGATATATATGTATGATGATGAGAAACTTATTGTAATCTATTACTGGATCTTGTTGTTGACCTACTGGTCTCAATGGAGAGTCTAGAGTGATACTGTTTTGAGAGAAACAAGGATTGAATGGAAATTTTGAGTTGTGACATCTGTACCCATTGTTTGTCAATGGATTGTTTTATAAATTAAAGTTTAAAGAGGAGTGTGTGAGTATCTGTATTCTAAAGCAGAAGTTAAGAAAGGCTTTCAATTATGGGTGGGTGAGTACTTGTCTGGTTTTACCAATTCTAGTGGTTGGGCGGTGGCTAACCCATGGGCCGGATGGGGTTAGACTGGAATCAGTAGAGTTTTAATAATAAAATTGATTAATAGGATTACGCTTAGAACTCGAGTAGTTAATTAAAAGCCTGAAGACTTCTCAAATGAATAGATCAACGGCTGTGCCTAATTCAATTAGGAAAAAAGCGTTGATTCCTTCAAGTTAAGTATGTTATAGTTTCCCTTCTATCTAGTTTATTCAAATGAAGGTTAGATCAGTCTTGACTTCGTTAGAAAAATTCGTTAAGAAATTCAAAATGGTGGAATCGTCCCCGCTTTCCGGGCATGGAAAATTTTCCCGGTTTCTGTTTTCGGAATGACCGCCAGCATAGTCTCGTGCCCGGACATTCGAGGACGAGGCCCCGAGTGTGAAATCCTACCCCCCGCAAGAGGGAGCTGCTTCCGTTGCTACCATCCGAGAATCCGGTGCGCAGAGGGTGCAGTGGGATCTCACATCCCATGCCCCCTTACGTATCCATCTATATTATTTCTTGTCCTCATCAAGACCAACTATGGGTTGTGCAATATCACTATTCTCAAAAGAGTTATATCTTGCTCACTACTCAAACCGAATCCTTTACTCTAGTAAGTAGGTTAAACATACTCGACTAGTCCATGATTGGCACTTCTAAAAGGCAACCAAGCTACCTGGTGATTATGAACCCAAGTCCCTATCTCATTAGAGAGTAGGAAGATGTATGAGTCTAAATTCATTTCACCCTACACAAGGAGCAATAGTTGATGATCACTCACCCAAGACGAGTTAAGCACAACATTGAGGTGTTAACTATTGGCATACTCAGTGTTAACACCAAGTGATCAAAACTCGGCTATCCACATTTGGAAAACTTGCTAGGGAATTGCATTTACAAAATTTCCAAGAAGACTATGCAAGGTCCATTTTGTACCCTTAATGAAGTAAGTAATCTTAGGATTTTTAGCATACTATTGTTGTTTTGGAAAATCATTTGCTCAATGCTCCACCCTCGTGTTATTTATGCGGTGACAGACGTGCTCGATTATGTAAGGCCCTCTTTATGAGGAGTAGCCACTTCACCCAAGCACCCAGTAGTTCCCAATATTTTAGACACCAAATGGTGGGCCAAGTGTAGCTCGAAGGTTAGGTGACAACTTATGTAGACTTGGCACTTTGTCAAGTAGGATGCATGGTTGTGTGGGCTAAATAATGACCGCATTAGTGAGCGATGGTGGACAACAAATTCAAGACATAGTTCTTGGGTTATGGGGCCAGTTTAAGGGTCTTGAAAATCTCAAATGGCTATGGGAGCTGTGCAAAGTCCTTATGGGATGTTGTTGTAGTCTAATATGGTCCCAGTCAGATGATATGGTCGGTTGGTCATTTTTGACCAAAAGTCGTGGGTTGGCCAACGTGACCGACTCATGTCCATTCCAACCCTTGGTACTATATATAGACTAGTTTGGTCCTATTTATAGACTACTTTGGCAACCTTGGTACTATAGATAGTATTATAGGCTACTTTGGCAACCTTAGTTGATCATCAAGTTCATTATGTTAAAGCACTCTTATAAGCAAGACATCCCCCATATAGAGTCTATCTAGATCGCCGTCAAGGCTCCTTAACCCGAGCACATAGGTGGGCAGATGCTATCAATTTGTATTCAAAAGCAGTAATATTGCTTACTCTCCACTTCTAGCAGTTTGGATCCAGCTTAGTTCTCAGCTCATCTGGCACATGCACATATGCAATGTATCCAAAGACTTTCAGATGAGACAAATCAAGTTTTCTGCCAGTAAACCTCTCCTCTGGGGAGTTACATCATGTATGGCTGCAGTTGGAGTCCTGTTCATGATGTAAACTGTTGTAAAAATAACCTTAGCCCAATAGCTATGTGGCATATTCTTCTCTCCCATAAATGCTCGCGCAATCTCAATAATGTGCCTGTTTTTTCGCTCAGCAACTCCATTTTGCTGCTGCGGAGTGTATCTGCATGTAAACTGTCTTTGAATACCATTCTTCTTCAAAAATTCAGAGAACTCATTGGAGAAGTACCCTCCCCCTCCATCTGACCTTAGGCACTTTACATGTTTCCCTGTTTGCTTTTCAACCATAACTTTGAAATTCTGAAAATGAGTGAACACCTCACTCTTCTCCTTCATGAAGTATACCCACACTTTCCTTGTATGGTCATCAATAAATGTCACATAATACCTGCAGCTTCCCATAGACATGGTCTTCGTAGGACCCCATACATCTGAATGCACAACATCTAGTGCATTTTTGCTCACATTTCTGTCATGTGGAAATACATGCTTTGTTTGCTTTCCAAATTAGCATGCTTCACATATTTTCTGCATACCTTCAACTTTAAACTTTGGCAGCCCTGTCACAATTCCTTTAGTCTGCATATACTTCATTCTTTGCACATTCATATGTCTAATTCTTTTATGCCAAATGTCTATGTCTGCAACAATTCCTGAACCATTTGCAAACATGGCAGCACTCACTTCAGGCATGTTTACATTCAATGTAAACATTCTGCCCACTCTGTTGCCTTTTGCAACCAACTTGCACTTGTCTTTAAAGTCTTAAACATAACAACCATCAGGGTTAAGCCAAGCCTGCAAACCCTGCTCAATCATCTGGCCAACTGAAACCAGATTCTTTGTTATGTTCGAAACACGAAGTACATCTGCAAGGTACTTCACTTTGCCATCCTGCATGGACAATGGCACATCTCCAACATGGCAATTGGATGAGCAGTATCATCCCTTGTTTCCACAAAACCTGGTCTTTCAAGGTTTTTCATCTTCTTGAACCACTCCCCATGACTTGTCATGTGGTTTGAAGCACCTGAAAATCAACGTACCATACATCATCTTTATGTGCTGCTTCAACATTTTCAGACATGGCATTAATGACATACTGCATAACAAACAACCTTTCATTATCCTCATTGTTTTTGCTCGAGGATGCATAGTTATTTTGCTGCAATTTTCCATTTTGCATGTCAGCCTGCTTCTTATAACAATCTGCCTGCACATGTCCAGGCTTATCAATCACAATAAAAGTACCCGCATGTTTTATTATACTTCCTTTGCCAATTTCCACGACCTCTTTGACTCCCCCTACCTCTGAATTGGCCTCTTCCACTTGCGTGTTGTTGTTGTTTTAAATTTTGGGACTGTTGTTGTTGCTCCTGCTGGCCATAATTCTGATTACCTGTTTGGCCACCTCCTTGGCCGCGTCCACGCCCTCCTCTACCTCATCCTCTTCCTGAACTTGTGTAGAAAGCTTGTTACTCTGAACTGTTTTTGTTTTGTGAAGACTATTGGTCTTCACCCAAGCTCTTCTCTTCTATAATCAACATAGACACCAAATCTGTGAAATTGGGAATGTTTTCCCGAGTCTGAATAGACGTCTTGAACGCCTTGTATTGTGGCCCGAGACCACGTAGATAGACTTCCACCTAATCATCATCATCTACTGAAATGCCAATAGATGCAAGGGATTCCACAATACCCTTGATCTTCAATGCATAATCATTCACAGACATACTCTTTTTCTCCACAGTATGAAGTTCATTCTTTAACTGTATCTTTTGTGCCTTGGTATTCATTTCATAGAGTTTTACCAAGGTGTCCCATGCCTCCTTGGGGGACTTGGCATCCTGTATGTACCCAATCATGGTGTCTTGTATACTGATAGAGAGCCAATACATAACTTTTCTGGCTCCTTGGTTCCAATCCTTGAAGTCTTTCACATCTGCAACAGTCGAATTGATCTCCGGTATCTCTGGTGCCTCTTCATGCTCACCTTCTATGTAGTCCCAGTAACCCTTTCCCATAAGGAAATTTGTCAACCTGAACCTCCAAGCATGGAAGTTGTTCTTATCAAGCTTCTCAGCAACAATCTAGTTTATGCCATCATTTGACATCTTGCCAAACACACAAATTTACCAGAAACAGCACTCTAGTTTGTCTTGCCCACAAACTGCTATATTTTCTATAGTGATACTATACTACGCTCAAATGTCACAACAGTGACCTCAATGTGTATACATACACCCAATGGCAACTGTTGACCTCCTCCTTGCAGCACACACAATGTCTGCACAACCAATCTATCTTCCTGTAGTTCTTAAAATAGAGTTTTGCATAGAATCGATGACTTACCCGCAGTGCTCGAAATCGCCAGCTTTTTGAAAAACAGAGGTCCTAACGCGCCCGAAATACGTTTTCGGCCCGAAAAATTGAGTCCGATATAGGACTACAAAATAGATGCCCTATAGCTTTACTCCTGCGAAGAAAGCTCCTCAATCAGAGATCGTTTGCCGGTGCCTCCCATAGAGCTCCCGCGACAAGGGTGTAGTCGCCAACACAAATAGGGAAGAGTAGATGAAGCTCTTACCCTCGCACTGCTTCCTGTGCTTCTCTTGCTTGGCAGCTCAGCCCTTAGCATGAACCGGGCTTTGATACCATGAAAAGATGCAGGGGACAAGAGAGCTTGAGCTCTTGCAAGCACACACACAGACTCACAAAACCCTAAAAGAGAACACACAAGGTGGGAGGCTGAAAATCTTCTTCTTCTTCTTCACTCAACACTCAATACACCATATACAAAGATAAGAGTACACTGCATATGAAAAGGTACTCAACCAAATACATACTAGGGTTCTCTATAGTGTGAACCCAACTAAATGAGCCGGTGCTATAACTATGCTAGTCTCTAGAATGGCTGTCACATAGCCTGTCATCCCACTGGCCGCATATCACCCATGATCTCACCAACCATGCCAGTGGTGTAAGTGTGGGGCCTATCCCACAGGCGGGTCATCAGTGTCCAACCGCCTCACTAGATGAGCTCGATATCTTAACAAAGCTCTCATAACTCTATTGAATGCTACTACTATTATCATAAATATGGACATTATGAGCATGCTTATAGAAAAAAGCAAGCTGATATGAAGGGAAAATCAGCTAGCTATGTTGATGAAGAAGGAAGCTCTCAAAGCTTTCCTCTCGATAACACTCTTCTCACCATTGAATATATTGAAGAAGCCAACAATGCAAAGCATGGAAGAAAGGTGGCCATGCAAGAGCCATGGTGGATTGTTAGTTGGACCTCACACAAAGAGTATTTCTCCAATTTAAAGCCTAATGATGGTATGATATACACTATGATATACACTAGAGATAGTACTCCTAAGGCAAAGGAGATATGCCCCTTGAGATAAACATGGGGATGAAGAAGACGCTTGGAGATGTTTTGTTGGTACCCTCTCTTTTAAAGAATCTACTCTTAGTGGGAGCAATGGTAGAAAAATGCATGAAGGTGGAATTTGAAGGCACAAGTTGCATCTTTAAAGATTCATAGTAGCCAAAGGTGTGAAGCAAGGAAAGCTCTTCAAACTAAGCTGATCAGTTGTGCAACACTTGCAGCCATACAAGGGGAAACTTCAGTCCCCTTATCGCCTTCAAAATTATGGCACAAGAGGTATGCACGTCTCAATTTCAATAGCTTATGCTTATTGAGATCTAAAGGCATGGTGAATGGATTTCCATCCTTACAAAGATGTGGGAAAGTTTGTGAAGCTTCTTGCTTTGGCAGGCAAGCAAGAAAAAGGTTCCACAATAGCTTAAGTAGAGCTAAAGGTCTACTGACATCATACACACAGATGTGTGTGAATTAGCCCCACACCTGTTGTCTAGGAGGAACTACATATTATGTAAGCTTCATTGATGATTATTCCTAGTATACTTGGGTTTATTTCATGAAATCTAAACTAATGCCTTATTGCCCGTAAGGGCAAGTTCCTTCAAAAGCCTCATCCAAGCCAGATCAACCCTCGTTGTTGCGTAACCTAATTAACACCCTTGCTATCGAAACTCCCACCTTGCAAAATTTGACCCACATGTACTCAAGTCCACCAGTCCCCACCAATAGTGAAGTTTCCATAGTGAAGGTAAAGATGGTGAGTGCCAAAGAAAATAGTCTAGGCACAAGGATACTATGAGGGGAAAAAGAAAATTTGGATACCCAAGAGAAAGGAACAAAACAAGCGAGATGACAACCACACGACCGTACTACAGACCGTAATGGAAGGCAACAAAAACCAACCCACCCAAAATTGAAGACATGGTTTGTCAAGAAGGAAATGTTGGAAGCCTAAGGATATTATGCAGGTTAAACATAACTTTAGCTACCTAAAGTAGTGGTGAGTCAAAACCATCCCATCAAAGAAGGCAACCCTAATGGAGGCGTGCTACCCAAAGACAGTGGGTGTCTACTGCTCTTCTAGTGGCACAAGGATATTAGAAAGGTAATACAAGCATTTTGGTAGTACCTAAGATTATAAAATCGTTAACCCCAACTTCTTTAGCCACAAAGGAAAGTACCGAGGAAAAAACTACCCCAAAGTGGAAATGGCAACCAAAGGCTACCAACAAAGTTGCTACTAGAACCTCATGCTCAACCTTAAAAAGTATAAGCAAAAAATGAAGGAACCAATGGAACCTCAAGACGATAGCTAAACCCACTCTGAACAAGAGATTCCTTCCACATCGACCTCAAAATCTTATGTTGCAACTATAGCACCCCACCGCCGATAATTGGCCATACTAGTTGCTTTGTCATAGAAAAAGTAACCAATTGCCCTACTATAATTGGCATTGCTCTCAAGCCTAGCTAGATGGGACAAACACAAGTACCACACCGTTGTCAGATAAGAAGGGTATCCATCCCAAAACCAACCTCCCAATAATTAAATGTCAAAGAAAGCTGCATAAAGTAGAAGAAAGCAGGAATGACGATAGAGAACTATGAAGAAGGAGAGTCCCCATGGAAGATATTAATCACATAAGTGATTTTCCAATCATTAGATACATCTCAGGATGGGGGGCCATGGTGGGTGAAAACCAGGTCCATGGTATGGCTCATCACCCAAATCACTAAATATCAGAAGACCACTTATTGAACACACTTCCACAGGCACGAGCCAACACTTGCACATTCAATTAGGGTCTTTTGCATGAAAAGCACAAGCAAACACCCTTGACCGAAACCCAAATTAGCATGTCAAAACTCAAGAAGTTACCTGCTTAAGTTGTGCACACACTTACGTTCTCATGTTTACTAGAAGCTGTGCATATACATTCTCATGTTTATCTAAAGCTATGCATGCATGCTCTAGCTGAGCACACACGTTCCTAGCTATGCACGCATGTTCCTAGCTATGCACGCATGTTCCTAGCTATGCATGCACATTCCTAGCTACACACACATTTTCTCATGTATGCATGCACGTTCCTAGCTACGTATATATGTTCCTAGCTATGCATGCATGTTCCTGGCTATGCATGTTCCCATGTTAATATGAAGCTACACATGCACGTTTTCATATGTGCACATACCCACATGCACACGCATGTTCCTAGCTATGCATGCATGTTCTCATGTTAATATGAAGCTACACATGCATGTATCTAGATGTGCACATACCCACATGCCTGTTTAGGGTTATGCACACACAACACTGCCTTATATGCACATTCCCAAGAATGGTTGCATACATTCTAATCTATGTACATATGTTTCCACTTAAAAACTATATAAGATGGGCCCCTCCTCTCATTTTTTCACTATTCACTCTCCTACTAAAGCTAAACTCTTATCAATTTTTGCTAGAAATCACCCACACCTTCATAGCCTCCTTCAATACTTTGTCAATTTCTCTCACTAATTGCCACCATGGAAATAGAAGTAGGTGCCTGAGACCCATTATCTGACACTATTCTGCTCACACCCACCAAGAAGAGGAAGGCCACCAAGGTCCACAAGCTCATGGAGTACCAAGTGGCTCTACCTTTTGGTACTCTAACTTGGAATGGAGTTGTTCAAAGAAGTCGACGAGCATACGATACTACACAACCGACTTCTCCGCAGTTGGAATGGAGCTCCTCAGAGAAGTTGGTGGGCATATGATACATAACCAAATTTAATCAGAGAAAAAGGTGGAGCATAAGCTCATCTACCACACATAAGAGTGCTACTCGGGTGCTACTAGGTAGCAAAGAGGCTCGAGGTTATTATGCGCATGGAGAGATTAAGTCTCAAGCAGGCTCCTTGCTCTTTGTTGTGCCTAGCAGTGCAGTGGCAGCGAAAGGATCAGTGGCAAGCGGAGCAGTCAACCCACAACATACGATGTGAGCACCACCTCGGTATCACACGTGTGAAGGCGATAGACTTAAACCACCATAGAACCGTTGCCAAGATCAAGAAGGCACACTTTAAAAGGAAGACCAATTACTGCAGAGGATATAGAGTGTGTGTGCCAACTCATTGTTTGAGTGATGTGTGATCTAGTGTAGTCTTGTAAACTCTCAATATTGACAGTTATGTCATGAAGCTTGATAGCATGTTAGAATCTTGCAAGTGGTGATCTGTACTGGGCATCTATTATGTGTTACTTTGTAATTCTTCCGGAATGAAACTAAGAGCACACTTGCCATTCATTAGGAAGTGAATGGGGTCTTCTTGGGCCCTTCAATTTGCCCAAGCCTAATCAAGGTGATTAAGGAATAGCCAAATGGGGGGTTGCCATGTGGACTGAAATGTTGGGTTTGTAAGAGAGGTGTAAGAGTGGTCAAAGGGTGCACTTTTTCCCCCAAAAAGGGGGGGAGGCAATTTTACAATTTTCGGACCTCCATAACTTCTACATACAAGCTCCAATTTGAGCGGAGATTATAGATCTGTGATCTACGCATCAAGAGCTTTCCATAGATATGTTACATGATATGGTTTTGTTCGCTAGATTTTAAATTTCATTTTTCCTCCAAAATTCAAATTCGAATAAAGTAGCCATTTTGAAGCTTCTAGTTAGAAAACGTTTCTTCTTAAGAGAAAAGGTTTGACTCCTTAAACTGCCAAATAAAAGGGCCCAAGAAGCCTTCCATTGAGGTCCTAATGACTTTTCTCTTCTATGTCACATGTTACTCTGTGATGTTTGAACCTGTTGTGTTTTTGCTTAAGTATACATGCCGTGTATGAGAGAGTGCGAGTGTGACAAGAAAAGGAGTGATGCAGATTGAGAACCAGGAAACATTGTGCTTAAGCCTACCTAGCTGAGCGGAGACTGGAATGTCCCCATGACCACATAAGGGTTGGTGTTTGAGTCCAGAACCTCTGGCGCGGGAGTCCACACATCTCCCACAGCATTGCCTGACTAGTCTGATACAACAGACTGCTGTCTTGCCATTCCGTTGATAGGGAAATCAACGCAAACACTTGGCGATCCTATTGGGAAAAAACCTCTGCTGGGTAGCATTCCACACTAATGGGCAAGGGAAAGTGTGAATCCATTTGGAACAAATCTAGGGTGAAACCACAGTATGAAAGGAATTTTCTAAAGAAGTCAATATGAAGAGCCTTTCATCACACAAGCCAACCAAATTTATGCATGCTTCTTGTATGTTCAAAAATCTAGAGAAGGTGGAGTAATGCCTTCCAAGAGACCCTTTAGGAAGATCGCCAGCTGTGGGAGTACTTCACACCATCATAATCAAGAAGATAGTGTGGAAACATCTGCTAACCCGCATGATCAAGAGGAACTTAGGTACAATTTGGACCAAGGAAAGGAGTGCTAAGAGCGAGAAGCAGTGCACAATCCAGGTTTGGAAGACCCAAAAAGGGTGGAGCAACCAAACCAAGAAGAATAACCACAACAAGAAAATCCTCGGAAAAGGTTCAAGGGAGCCATGGCATCATTAGCCAAAAATTTATCGGTGTTCTCAGGTAATAAAGAGGAAGATGCAGATCTGAATGTGGGGAGGTTTGAGCACTACTGGAAAGTGACTGGACCTCGGGATTTAGAAGAACTAGAGATGAGTGAAATCCACAGAGATGTCTTCATGATACCTTTAAAGGCAAACTTTAAAGGCAAAGCCACGGAGTGGGTGTCAAGATATGAAGACAACCATTTCCAGACCTATGAAGAAGTCATGACTGCATTTCTGAGAAGATTTTGCAAGATCAAGTCTGCAACTCAACTTTGTGATCAAATGAGAGAGCTCCAAGAAGAGGACATGGATGTGGAAGCTTATGCAACAAAGCTATTGAGCTTGAGATAGAGAGTGGTGGAACAAACCTAACCCTTGATGCAAATTTTTGCTAATTGGTTTGTCCAAGGGCTTAAGCCGGACATCCACGCAACAGTCAGCACAAAGCAAGTGGAAATTGAAGAAGAGTTTGAGGAATTGATGGAGCTAACCAAAAGGGCAAAAAAAAGAAGTCGAGAAAGGAGACAAAAGAGGAAGCCGAAGAAGAGCGTCACCACTAAAGAGGACAATTCAAGAGTAACTCTTTATAGGACACTCCAGTGGCAGTAACAAAAAAGAAAGACAAAAAGAAAAAATCTGGAAAGGTACAAGCAAGCTTCGGAGAGTTGATGCAGCAAGTAAAGCATCTAGTGCAAGAAATGAAAAAGGACAAAGGTGCAGGTTTATGGAAGAACGTGTTCTGTTCACACAATGCAAACAAGAAGGCCACCTCAAAGAGGAATGCACCCTGCCTCCAACTTGTTCCATTTGTAACATGTACAATAGTACATGGAACTATAGATACAACATGAAAAATAGAGCTCCTATGTGAACAAAATAGAGGGAGCGGAAAGAAGACCCAACCATTGGAATTCCAAAATTTTTTGACCGTTCGTATTCTAAATGCGTTCAGGGTAAATTAAAATTAGTGGAAAAATAGACAAAGGTTATTTTAAATTTTGAGAATCACCCCAGTCTTCTATGGGCAAGGATGCTGATAAGGGGGGTGATAAGCCTAAGAAGAAATGCAAATATAACTATTGTTGAAATCCATGCCATTATAGCAAGGATGTTGAGAAGGGGGGTGATAAGCCTAAGAAGAAATGCAAATATAACTATTGTTGAAATCCATGCCATTATAGCAAGGATGTTGAGAAGGGGGGTGATAAGCCTAAGAAGAAAGGCAAATACAACTATTGTTGGAACCAAGCCATTATATCAATGATGCAAAAAAAGGCTATTTTAAATTTCGAGAATCACCCCAGTCTTCTATGGGCAAGGATGCTGATAAGGGGGGTGATAAGCCTAAGAAGAAATGCAAATATAACTATTGTTGAAATCCATGCCATTATAGCAAGGATGTTGAGAAGGGGGGTGATAAGCCTAAGAAGAAAGGCAAATACAACTATTGTTGGAACCAAGCCATTATATCAATGATGCAAAAAAAGGCTAGAGAAGAAGAAAGAGTCAAGCATGGCATTCGTTGATGCATTAGGACACGTAGATGGAGGTTCATGACATCCTGGCATGACATCCTAGCAGTAACAAGGGCTAAGGCGAGTGAATCTAGTGTAGTGATAACTCCACTTGGTATTCAAGACTCACCCAAAGCCCGCAAAAAGGTAGCTATGGACTGGGAACAATAGGAAAAGGTGAGAATTCAAAATGCTAAGGAAATAGAAAGAAGGCAAGGCAAGCAAAAGGAGGATGACTAAAGAGAAATCACTGCAGATTTTTCAAAAGCAAATGGAGAACTTTGACAAGGAATGCCTGGAAGAAAACCAGAAAAATGCTATTTGGATGCAAACAAATGTGTTGAAATATACAAGTGAATAGGGTGTGTGTGGGAACAAGCTCTTGGATAGAGGCTGTAAAAGAGGAGATGTAATTGTGAAAGAACCTGTGAAAAGGTGAGAAGAATCTACTGGGAGAGAATAAAGGGTAGCATGAGAGAATTTAGGAAGTGTGGAGATATTGTGGGAAGTGTGGAGTTATTCTGGGAGATATTCAGGGAAAATAGAAGAGGTGGAGAGAATCGGGCAAAAGGTGGAGATATTCTGGGAGTGAATCATGGAGAAATCAATGGGATTTGATGCTTGATGTAAACTCTATAAATTGAGGCATAGCCCTAATGAGAATTTGCTGGTTTTTGAGTATCCATGCCTACATTAATCTATTTGCTAATTATTCACTAATTACATCTTAATCATTTGCTAATCACTTTGTTAATGATGTTGATTCTAGTGTTTGATCCACCATAGCTCATCATTATGCTCAAATTTCAACATGGTATCAGAGCCATGCCTAGAATCAATTAGGTTTATGAGTCCATTAGTTAATTAATTAGGATTAGTAGATAATTAGCAAAAAATCAAATTTTTAGTGAGTTTTTCACTTTTCCCTTCACCCCCAGCTAGTGGAGGACTCCATTCTCCTTGCACACATAACATTAGGCTAAGCCCTTTTAGGTACTTATAGTAGACTCATAGAGCTACACACACCTCAAATCTTGTGGGCCAATTCAGCGCAGAACTACAGATTTTCACAGATTGAAAGGCACCGTTTTTCTGAGGAATTTTTGCCATTGCTACTTCATCAAGTCAAATCCTTCTAATTCCTCCTAGCCCAAGGGGTAATCAAGCATGCTCTACAAGCTGGTGAAGACAGAATTCAATTTCATCAAGTCTACATTGAGATCCAAGCTCTTCATCAAATCTATAGGTGACTTTGGTAAAACAGAGATTAAGCTTTTAATATTTGGTCAAATCTTGTGTTTCTTGGCTTAATCCTCTACTAGACTTATTGCTATTGATGCCTTTGAAAGCATTTGAGCTCATTTGAAGTGGAAGGCACCAGATCTGGGCTCCCCGCATACTCTGTTTTCTCCACACAAAACAGAGCATTAATTTGCTAATCAGTGATTAATCAGTGCTAATCACTGTATTTTGGTGTAATTGAGGGTTCAAATTAACCATTAGGTATCTGATACAGATCCTTATAACTTCAGATTTCAAATCGGAGTTGGTTTGATACTCCAACCATCCCGTACAAATTGGTTACCCTTAATTTAATGTAATTTCTGGTAAAATTGTGCTGATAAAATTGTGAAAATCATCATTTTGCATTTAACCCTTGGTTAATGCCTGTAAATCTCACTCAAAATCAAGATTATTCATAGCCAAAGTTGCATTTGGAATGTGCATGAGAATGAATGCTATACGCATTATGTATTGAGCACATTGCATCAGTGTAAAAATGGGAACAGACACTGCCCTTGTCCAGATTAAGGCAAGAGGTAAGACCTCCCGCATAAATTTGGGTTTGCATTGCATAATGACAAAAGATGAACATCAAAAGCCCAAAGGAACTGTTAGCAAAACATTGAAACATGTTGCTCACATGGAGCAAAAAGACCTGACGGACGAGCTCATGGCCCCAGCCATGAAAGAAGAAGAATATCTCTTTCCAAGAAGAGGATCCACACCAAGAAGAAGATCTGAAGGAAGACATGGACACGAGAAGAGAAGCTGCCACAAGAAGAGAAGCTGCCCCAAGAAGATTGAAAGAAGAGACGAACGCGTGGAGAGAAGCTGCCACGACAAGAAGAGTGAAGAGAAGAGAAGATGTGAGGCTCCAAAGAGTGAGGAGCCATGTGAAAATCTCTGAGAGAGAGGGAGAGAGACCCCACAACCCAATGTAACCTGCCCCAATAAAGTAAAACCACCTCTGAGCCACCGATGATGTAGGCCACGTGGTAGATGTATGTGTGAGCACTTTAGTCAAGGTCGCGGGCACTTATAGTAGCCTTAGACACATAGAGAGAGAGAGAGTGTCAAGGACTATGGAGTTTAGGGACTTGAGGCACTGGTCGCGGACTGTCAAGTAAGAAAGAAACTTGATACAGGGTCTAGGTGTGCTGAGATAACTTGAGGGGAGGAGTAGACACTGGTCGCGGACTATCAAGTAAAGGGAGGCAAACTTGGTATAGGGTCTAGGTGTACTAGGATTATTCACTTGAGGGGAGGTGTTGAAATATACAAGTGAATAGGGTGTGTGTGGGAACAAGCTCTTGGATAGAGGCTGTAAAAGAGGAGATGTAATTGTGAAAGAACCTGTGAAAAGGTGAGAAGAATCTACTGGGAGAGAATAAAGGGTAGCATGAGAGAATTTAGGAAGTGTGGAGATATTGTGGGAAGTGTGGAGTTATTCTGGGAGATATTCAGGGAAAATAGAAGAGGTGGAGAGAATCGGGCAAAAGGTGGAGATTCATTAATGATGCAGTACTGGATGGAGGGTCTAGAGTGAATGTTGCCACTGAAGAAACCACATTGGGATTGGGCCTCAAGTGGGAGCCCATTCAGTTCAACATAAGAATGGCTGACAACAGGATAGTGGTACCTAAGGGAATCATAAAAAATGTCTCAATGAGGATCAAACATGATAACTTCAAGGTTAATTTAGTAGTTATCAGCATAGAAAACCACACCGGATCTTACCAGGTATTATTAGGAAGGCTCTGGTTGAGACATGGTAAGGTAAAGCAAGACTGGGGCAAGAACAAAATCACCATCAGAAGGGGAAAGTGGAAGGTGCATGTGGATCTCAATAATGCAAAGAAGCCAGTCAAACTTGCTCTCAGAGGCCAGTCCATGCCGAAACTTTCAACATGTCAGAAGGCTTTGATGATGATGAAGAGATCAAAATACTCCACGAACATCCAAACTTGGTGCCCTTGTACATGATAAATGTGGATGAAGCAATAAGGCAACATACACAAACAAAGGGCAGAAACACGGAAGTAGCAAATGATCAAATAAAGAATGTAGAAGTATATTTTGGGAAAGCAGAAGGCTCAAGTCTAAGCAAAACCTTGCAGGAGAAAGCCATGGAAGAAATTAAGTGGGCCCAAAAATCTGGAGCAAGAAGGAGAGATTCACAAGATCTGGGACTGGGTGCAAAAGCAAAAGGAGAACCAGGAGAACAATGCAGCTAAGGTGAGCATGGACAAATTATAGGAAGTGAATCAAGGGGAGGGAAAAGAAGAAAAGCATGTAAAGATCAGCCTAGAAATGGTAGATGAATTCAAACAGGAGTTAGTATCCTTGCTGAAGGAATACCAATGTATCTTCACTTGGTCATATAAAGTCATGGAGGGCATCGACCCTAAGTTCTTCCAGCAGATCATCAACTTGAAAGAAGGAGTTATACTTGTCAGGCAACAAAGGTACATAATGAACCTGAATTATGCAAAACAAGTGAAGGAAGAAATTGATAGATTATTGAGGGTAGGTTTCATTATACTAATAGAAAAAGTTGCCTGGATATCTTCTATTGTAGTAGTCCCCAAAAAGAACATGAAGATCAGAATATGTGTGGATTACCGTAAGCTAAATGCAGCAACCAACTTAGATCTTTTTTTGCTCCTTGTCATGGACTCCCTGTTGGATGAGGTAGCTGGAAAAGAGATATACTCCTTCCTAGATGGCTTCATCAGATACAACCAAGTGAAGATGGCTTCGGAAGACCAAGAAAAGATTGCTTTTGTCACCAAATGGGGTGTCTTTGTGGCATCTGTCATGATGTTTGGCTTGAAGAATGCACCAGCTACCTTCCAAAGAATGGAGCAAAAAATCTTCTATGACTATCTGATAGATTTCATGAAAGCTTTTGTGGATGATTTCAATGTGCCTGGGGATAAAGCTAAACATATCTATCATTTGAGGTTATGTTTGCAGAGATGAAGAGATACAAGGCTGAAGTTGAAACCGACCAAATGTGCATTTGCAGTAAAATCCGGAACATTGTCAAGACATATTGTGTCAGTCCATGGATTGGCCATAGATCGAGCTAAGGGCAGAGGCCATATCCAAAATGTCTGCTCCCCAGAACATAAAGCAACTTAAAAGATTTCTTGGCAAGGTGAAGTGGAATACAAGGTTTTTGAAATACCTAGCACATATAGCATATCCATTATATGCATTGACAAAAAAAGGATGACAAATATGAATGGAGCCTAAAATGTCAAAAGGCATTCCATTGGCTAAAGACCATGGTATCATCTGCACCGGTAATGATCGATCCGGAATGGAATATAATATTCCATGTTTATGTAGATGCTCAGATAGAGCATTAGGCAGTGCACTCATGCAGGAGAAATAAAAAGGGTACATGCAGCCTATATATTATGCCAACAAAGCCCTCACAAGAGCGGAAAGAAACTACAGCAAAACAGAGCGAGAAGCTCTCTCCCTGATCTTCGCTCTATGAACAAGTTCCGGCACTATCTTTTAGGAAACAGATTTGTTTACTATGTGGATCATCAAGCTCTCATCTATTTGGTGAACAAAGCATTCCTACTGGGGAAAATGGCAAGATCGATGCTCCTACTTCAAGAATTTGAGTTCACTATTTAGCACACACTCAGAAAAGAAAATGCAGTGGTGAGTTTTCTGTCTAGAATTTCCAGAGAACGTGCTGTGGGGAGGGTGTGGAAGTTCAGCTCCTAGATGCCAACTTGTTCACAGTTGCATCAATCGGAGTAGAAGAAGACTGTTATGATGACATGATGCAGTTTCTGGAAGATGGGTCTTTTCTGGAAGGATATACTGTAGACAAGAAGAAGAGAATCGCCCTAAGAAGCAAAAATTTCACCATGATTGTCAGGCAGCTCTACAAAAGAAGCATAAATCAGATTCTACACAGATGTGTTCTGGACCACGAGTAGCAAGCAATGTTAAGAGAAGCACACCACGACATCACTGAAGGACACATGGGTGGTAAAATAACATCCCGTAAAGTTTTGTAAGTAGGCTTGTAGTGGTCGGCTGTCATGAGAGATGCCAACATAGAAGCAAAGAATTGTGATGTTTGTCAATGGATGGGTCAACCCGGAGATTCTGATAGGTTGTCCATCACACTTCATAAAGTGGGGATTGGATTTTGTGGGACTAATCAAGCCACCCACAAAAGGCAGTAGATGTGAGTACATCATTGAAGCAACATATTACTTCCCCACGTGGTCACAACTCCACAGAAGAGGTGGTGAAGTTTCTCTTCAAAGACATCATTACCAGGCATGGGTTGTCGGTGGAAATAGTCAGTGATTAGGGGACACATTTCATAAACAAAGTAATGAAGGGATTAATGAAAAGATACCTAATCAATCACAAGAAGTCCTCACCTTACCGCCCACAGTACAATGGCCAGGCGGAATCTACCAACAAGGTGCTGACCAAAATTCTAAAGAAAATCATAAATGCCAACAAAAATGATTGGGACCAGAAGTTAGATGATTCCCTATGGGCATTCCAGACATCATTCAAGGTCGTAACTGTTTTTAAAATATTGTGGAGATTCCATGTTTGCCTTTAACAATTCAGAAAACATCACATGTGAGGCTTCAAAAATGAGGTTGTCCAAACTAGCCCATGGAACAGAAGAGCTGTTGACAAATCGGTCTTTTAGGTGTTCATTTTCCTTGAGCAAAGCTTGGTTGGCATCCTACAGCTTCTGGACCTCAACCAGCAGTTCTCCTCATTCCTTTTTGGGTACTTCGGGGCGACAACATCTATGTGTTTTCTATGACTAGCTCCACATCTGCTTTTACTTTTGAGAGCTCTGCTTGGAGTCTAGCAATTTCCTCCTTTGCTTCCCTCATCCCTAACTTCCATTGTAGCCTTGTTTTCTAGGTTTGTTGCACCCTTTCGGCCACTTTCCATGCTTCTTCTATTTGTATTTGTAGGACAGCTTTGTAATTTTCATAGTCTCCGAGCCCTTCTTTTCTGAGCTGGTTCTCATTCTCCATATAATGTTGCATTTCTAGTTCCAGAGCATTCAGCTCATTGATGGTGTCCATTTTGAACTTTGTGCTTCTTTCAAGCTTTTTCTTGTACTCCTCTGCCTAGTCTTTTGTCCTTTCTCTTTCAGGGAGTGCATCTCTTAATATGTCTGCATATTCTTGGGTGGGTGTGGTGCAACTGCTGCTACAATACTTTTTTCTTTTCAGCCAACTTCTTTGCTTCCTTTTCTTAATGCTCTGCTTTCCAAGTAGCCTTTAGTGCTTGCATCAGACTTTAGTCTTCACTTTATGTTTGTTTTTCTTTTTCGGAAGTGCCTGTTTTGGGAGATTCCTTGCCCATTGGTTGTTGCTATTGCTTGTTGATGTTGTTGCTGTTGCTGTTGTGGTTGTTGTTGCTCCCCATCTCCATCATCATTGTCATCCAAGTCATGGATGACCTCTTGGGGTTTGCAAGACATCTGTTCATGGATTTCAACCAAATCTTGCAGCGCTTGATCCCATACTTTGCTGAGTCTGGCCTTTGCTATGTTAATTACCACTGCTTTGGCATCTAGCGGAAGGCACATAACTTTCTCCTCTTCCTCGTTTTTGAGGGCTTGCGTTTCAGACTACTGGGCTACTGCCAAAGCTGTTGTGCTATCCAGCACTTCATCCTTTAAACCTTGAATTGTGTCGGCCTATGCTTTCTTACCTCTTCTAACTCCGCTTGCAGCCTTTCTATTTGTGCTTGGAGCATTTGCTTCTCACTAATGAGAGTTTTGATCTTGCCCTCACTTATCTCTTTTTGGTCTACTAGGGACCTTTCAACCATGGCCAACTGCTTCTGCAGCTCCTCATTTTGTTGTGCCATCGATTATGATTTGTACTCACTCATTATCATACCATATTGTTTCTGATTTAGTACACTCAACTGATTAATTATACTTCGGGCCTTTGTTTCATACTCCTCTATTGAAGAGAGAGTGTGTGAGAGAATTTTCTAGGCCATAGACATTAGCCCTTTGTCCATGTGCAGCTGCTAGCTGGGAAGTTCCGCCTCCAAGTTTCTGGGCAATTTGTCCCTGTGACTTGGGCCTTCTTGTGCCTTTTGCGCCAGTGATGTTACCCAAGGTTGCAATTCCGCTGGTATGATCAGCTCCATTCTTACAGGCGTCTTCCCCTTTTGGGCCGCTTCTTCCCTCTTTTTCTATTGTTCCCCTTCTCTCCTCTTCTTCTCTTCTTCCTCCTTCCTCTTCTTTTCTTCTTCCTCCTTTTTCTTTTCCTCTTCTTCATATTTCTTCTTCCTTTCCTATTTCTTTCTTTCTTCTAGTTCCCTTTTCCTTTCTTCTTCTTCCCTTTGTTTCTTAACCTCTTCCGGGGGTAGGGTAGCGTTTCTTCGTCTACACTGTGCTTTCTCTTTTTGTTGGCTCTCTAGGTGATATTTTGCCACTCCTCTTCATCATCCATGTCATCCTCAAACAAACTGAAGGTCAGTTTGGGAGATTTTGAGGATCCTATGGCTTCTTTGTGTTGTTGCTTGTTGGAGACGTCTCTTGTCCGATGGTCCACCGATCTTGCCGCTTGGGAAATTTCCCTTACGTGTGCATATACCACAGTGGGCTATTTTTCCTAAGCCTAGGTGGCTACTCTCTTGGCCAGATTCTCCTTATAAATTGCCACCCAATTTATCTTCTATTCTGCTTCCGCTGCTTTGAGCAGTCTATAATTTTTGTTAGACATGTCCTCTGGCTTCCCCATGAACATGATGTTCTGTAAGAAGAAGATAAACTATTCACGCTGGGTTTCGTTTGCCACATCTTTCACCTAGTGCATGCTACCTATTTTAGGGATCTCTTCATCCACCCTTGGCTTCAAGCTGGTGTCGATAGCTCATCCCTAGGCAATCCCAACGCATGCACTGCGTTTTTTGAAATTTTTATCAGCTCCTTCTCCTCCACATGCACAATGTTGGTTTCTAAAAATTGACTAATCAATTTTCCTCCATCTTTTGGGTCCTGCAGCTCTTCCCACTAACGGTTGAGAAGTTTTTCGAACCCGCACCTTCTTGCCCATTCCTGATGCTTCTTCTTCCTCATGTCCAGGATTAACATGGGCATGCAGAGGCTTTTCTCTATTTTTTTATTGGGCCTAAGCATCTTGTTGATCTTTGGCATGGTGCTGTTTTTTGAAAGAGTGATGCATATGGGTAAGAGTGTTTCGAGCAAGAGAGCAGAATGAGAATGTGAGTGTTTGTGTTCTTTTTTTTATGTTTTCTCTTTTTGGCTTCCTTTTTTGGGGTGTTGTTGTTTTCGGCTTCCCCATTTTCAATGTGATGTGACCTTTGATTTACATCATGCCCACCACCTTGGTTTAATGGTATTAAGGCATTTTCACTATCTTCCCGCCTTACCGTTGTGAGTGGAGTTTTAATGATGTTATGACACTTTTCCTTCATGCAGTTTCTTATGTGGCCTTTTGCATATTGTTGGCGTGGCTTGAGCTGGCACACACTTGGTCACTTGCTTTTTTATCATCCGAGCTTTGATTTGTTCAGCAAATCAAGGCTTTTGCAGTCTGGCCATCCGTGCGGACTGGCCACCCTTCCACATTTTTGTGATTTTTTGAATCTTCTGCCATCGATTTCTACTAGTGAGATCATGCCACAACATATGCTCCGAACCGGCTCCTAGTCTTCCGGTTCTTCTTTTTCTGATGGGATTTCCACTAGTTGGCCTTTGTATTTCCTCATCCTGAAGCCATTGACTGTTTTTGTGGAAAAGGTCTACCATCCAAGTTTTCTAAGGTAAAAGCATTTTGGTTGACCAAGTCTTTCACTGTGAATGGTCCTATCCACCGGATCTTGAATTTTCTAGGATGAGGTCCCAACTAAACTAATACAAGGTCCCCTTTTTCAAAAATTATTGCTTGAGATGCCTATCAGTCCAAGCCTTTCTTATTCGTTGCACTATCTCTACTTTTAAAGAGCTAATTTGCCTTTCCTCCTCTAAGGTTAGGAGTTCCCGTATTCTATGCTCCCGGGACTCTTCCATTGGAAGCTTCTCCTAAATGGCCACTCTCAAACTGGGTACCACATGCTCCAAAAGGATGATAAAGTCCATGCTAGCCTAGAAACCTCTTCCCCTAGAGCACCCATGCTCTCAATTTTTATTTTCATAGACACTGGAGGGAAGGAGGATGCTTCCACCCAAAATGCAAGTACCAGTATATGGAAATGGGGCACCAGAGAACCAATAGCAGAAAAGGTAAAAATTTCGAGGAAGCTGCCCAGGTCGAATGGAGACCCATTCCAATGGCAGAGAAAAAGATTCTGGGGCAACTCTGTATACATATGTATGTATGTATATAAGACTTTTTGATCAAAAGACACCACAAGCAACCAATAGGGATCTGGGATGTTCAGAAGAGCATGCGAAAAAGTTGAGGAGGATCCAAAAGCGAGCCACCTACTTTGATGAGGTGTACATCCCGGATCATACACCCCCAGAGATGTTCTTCAAATTCAAGAAAAAATTTGTCAAGGGAACCAGTTCAGAAGCAGAAGCTCAAACACCGGGTGTGCCAGTTGTTGCGCCTAGCAGTGTAGTGGTAGTGGCAGTGGCAGTGGAAGGATTAGTGGCAGCAGTGGAGCGATCAACCCACAATGCATGATGTGAGCAGCACCACCTCGGTATCGAAGGTGGCGGACTGTAACCACCGTAGAGCCATTGCCAAGATCAAGAAGGCACAGTTTAAAAGGGTGACCAACTACTACAGAGGATATAGGGTGTGTGTGCCGACTCATTGTCTGAGTGATGTATGATGAATTGTAGGCTTGTAAGCTCTCAATATTATGTAATGAAGCTTGATAGCATGTTAGAATCTTGAAAGTTGTGATCTGTACTGGGCATCTATTCTGTGTTACTCTGTAATTCTTTCAGAATGAAACTAAGAGCACACTTGCCATTACTTTTCTCTTCTGTGATGTCTGAACCTATTGTGTTTCTACTTAAGTATACATGCTGTGTATGAGAGAGTGTGAGTGTGACAAGAAAAGGAGTGATGCAGACTGAGAAGAACTGGGAAACACTGTGCTTAAGCCTACCTAGCTAAGCGAAGACTAGAATGTTCCCCATGACCACGTAAGGGTTGGTTTTTGAGTCCGAAATCTCTGGTGGGAGTCCACACATCTCCCACGACATTGCCTAACTAGTCTGATGATGCACTAGATTGTTGTCTTGCCATTTCGCTGATAGTGAAATCAACGAGAAACACTCTTTTAGCATTAGGGATGGACCTAAGTACACTTGCTTTAGATTCATATTCTTGTACAACACCCATCTTTGCATAGGCTCCATCCGAGATGCCATAGTTGTTGATTTCACCCCCCCTCCCTTTGGACAATGTATGAGAACCCCTGCGCCTACATCATAGAGCCATATCAAAACTTATAATAAAGGAGGATTTTCCTCCTGAGCCAAAGTGCGATGCTCCTCGCTTCCATAGTCTTGAAGCACTTACCACCGCTGGTTGTTAAAAAGCACCTGGATGCATCCTCACAAAGCTCCATACATGCCTCCACTCCTCTTGTGAGCAAATGCTCTCCATGTTCTTGGCCATTCTCTGAATGTTTGCTCTCCTATTAGAGAGCAAAATCTTTATCCTCTTCTTCATCCAGTCGTCCAAGAAGGTGAGGCCTGGATGTGGAATAACAAACTCAGTCTTGAGTACATCAATAACATATTATTTTGATAGCTCATCTTGTGCCTTCCACTTGTTAAAGGAGTTTGTGAACTCCAAGTTTTCAAGTACATGCATCCAGTTGATGACTTGCTTCCCTCTACCATCCATTCATGAGAACCCCATCAACATCTATGTTATATGGTAGGGTTCGTAGATCAAATTGTGGGATGGCTCTCCTTAGGGGGTGGCTCAAAATGGGTGGATGATGAACCTCCCCCCTATTCTTGTGTTCTAAATAATTTGCTCTATTTTGCAAAATAGGTAGTAGAATTTTGCCATGGCTCCTTGCTCACAAAGTCACAACCATAGAGACAGTTTGAGTTTTTCTCGAAAATGCCACTCTATTTCAAATTTCCCTCCATTTGAAATCTTAATATTCTTATCGTTTGATTGTCTCTGAATAACTTGAAGAATATCAAAGAGAGAGAGAGAGAGAGAGAGAGAGAGAGAGAGAGAGAGAGAGAGAGAGAGAGAGAGAGAGAGAGAGAGAGAGAGAGAGAGAGAGAGAGAGAGAGAGAGAAAGAGAGAGAACCCAAGATAAAACATCATGGTTCTTATTTTAAACTTAAAATATAGCTACCCTCAGATATCATTCATTTAGATAAGGCATACTTGCTCATGTCTTTTACCTTTTGGTGGAAGCAAAAAATTATAATATCCCTTAGAACGTAATGTATCTCTTATGATGGAATAAATAGCATCATACCCTTTTATACTTATCCTGACCCAGACATAAATAAAATCTTCATTTTACATTGACTATGCAATATCTTGGAGTATGTCATTCACCATAAGCTTTCTTACTCTTTTTCTCTTGATTGAGCCTCTAAGAATTATGAGAACTTATGGAGCACTAAACAATTGTGATGGAAGATTTATCTTCACAATCTTATTCTCTATCTTTTATAGAACAATAGAGATATCATAATGTAAAAATAACATAATACTAAGAAAAATCTAGAAATATTCAAATATTAGTTTTACTTGCTTTATTGCTCAAAACCTTTTCTTCCAATTCTCCTCCATGTATTGATAAGATTTTGAAAGTTGGTCATGGGAATAGAGACAACCATCACACGTAATAGATGAGAATTTAGATCCTTCATATCTATGTTATTTGCCATCTTTTGGTTCTAACCAAACAATATTCTGGCACTCATTAAACATTAATGTATATTTTAAGGACAAATCAACTGTTCATTGGGTTGTTTTCAATGATTGTATTTATTGAGATAATATGAGTTTTATGTTTGTGATGCTTGTATGTTTTCCTTCATGATAAGGGAAAGGCAAAATAGGCAAGAGGGATCATTTTTTTATTTCTCAAATTTAAAGTTTTGAGTTTTAAGAGAAATCAATTCATTATTGAAACATTGCATTTATGGGTACAAATTTCTATTAATAAGAATATCAACAATTTCAATGAAGTGTCATTAATTCAAAATTTCAACCACAATAAGATATGGCAAGCCTACTATTGGGGTCAAAATAGCCTACTTGAAATTTCCACGTTGGTATACAAAGATAAATACATGAATTTTCTTAGGAGGCCCTTTTGACGACCTCCCATGTAAGATTCCTCCCCAGCCTCTCAAGATGTCCAGCATCTTCCCTTGTAATCAAATCCCTCTTCAGAAATATAAAAGATCTTGTTTCTACCTGTTTTGGCCTAGAGAGAGAAAATGTTCTAGAGAGAGGTTATTCAGATTTTGAATATTTTTGGATGGAAAAATATCTCTTCTTACTAAAATAAGTTCCCTCGAAACAGAAGTTCAAAAAGATTTTCAAAAGGTGCATTAGAAATCAAGTATAATCTGTTCAAGAGGCCTTACCCTAGGGGTCCAGATTTTCAAAAGGTGCATTAGAAATCAAGTATAATCTGTTCAAGAGGCCTTACCAGGGCTCGGGAAAACCTACAAAGTGAACCAGCAAAATATCCCCCTTGACCAAAGATGAACCGGCTTTGCCAAATATGGACAAGCTTGATCCTTTTCAAACTGAATTGAACCGGAAATTTTCCTTTTCGACAAATCTATCGCTATTTCATTCAAAAATAGAATCTTGTTCTTTCTCATATTCAAACAAGCTAAGCTTTTAGCCTTTCACTCCGATTCCTACTATTCGAATACATTCTTAATCTTTTGTATGAACTATGGAGATCTCAGCTTGTTTGATACTATTATCATGCTTTCAATTGATCAAATCCATGAATCAAGACTGGTTATTGAGCATTGAATCTGATCAAATTTTGCATAAATAAAAAGACGACATACATGGTAAATCGTTGCAAGCTTTGAGTAGGTTGACAAAGTTTGCATTTGTCATCGAGTACGATGTAGCTGCACATAAATGATATCATCATTACACATTCAAAACATTATAGTCTCACTCAAAGCTCAAAACACCAAAACCTCAACCATACCTTCAATGTGCCATGAAATATGACAACACACATGGTCATTGTAGACAAAAAAGCATCATCCATGATCTGTAAAACATCCTTCTCACATCATGATCTATGCTCAAAATGATAAAAAAATATATATTATTGAACACGTCTTCAAGGTTAGCAATAATTTCTTTCGAAAAAGATACCTGAAAGGCAAGGGCTGATGCTAGATCTACTCCAAGTATGTCCCTATCTATCTTGATGTCAAAAAACATGCTGCCATGAAGAGCTCCTCGCAATGTAAACAAGTGACCCTTCTCAGGTCCATGATCCGGTAAAAATTCAAAACCATCAATGTCACAAGTAAGAGCATTACAATCAACATCAGGAGGATCAATATAATATTGCCGAATTAAATTGATCTCCTTTTGGATAACATCATGGATTGTAGTCACATCTACAAACTCTTTTTGAAATATCTTACTCACAATAGCCATACCTTTTAAAATATCCGCTAAAAAATGAAGACAATAGATAATTTCAAACCTGGAAATTTCTGCAAATATACTCAGAGCATTTTCCTTGGTTTCCACAAGAATAGCATCAAGAGAAGGACACACCTTGCTCATAGCCGACGATCGGCTCAACCACCTAACATCAAATGTGTGTTCCATCTTCAAGATAGGACAAGCAAACTCCTCTTGTATGATCCTTAGCTCTTCCAATCTTTTGCCACTTGCATTGAAATAATGGGCAATGGAATTCACCAATTTTTCTATATTCTTGGAAATCTCCAAATTCTTCGCTCTACAGAAGACACAGCCAAAGCTGTCCTATGAGCAACACAATGAATGGATGTCAAGTATGGATTAACATGTTTTTTAAAAAGTGTGGTGACACCATTCTCCTTTCCTGTCATTGTACTACAGCCATCAGACCCAAAAGCAATTAGCTTTGTTAGATCAAACTTACTTCTTTTTAGCTCTGAACGAATGGTGTTAAAAATGGTCTTTGCACTCCCATCACTCACACGAATAATATCATAAAAAGAATAGGCAGGAATACAATCATCAATAAGATAAGACAAATAAATAATCAAGTGTCCATGCTTGGAAATATCAGTTGATTCATCTACAAGAACACCAAAAAACGGACTTCGAAACACTTTCTTCAATGTGGTGTTCATCAAACACTTACCAATACAAAATACCATCTCTGCGCAAGCCTTGTCATCATTATACAAGGATGTTGAGAATGGCACATGACAATCCTGTAAAAGACTAATCATATCTGGAAAACCAACAAAAGCATATCTCTTTTTTGCCATATGATAGGCAACTTTAAAGAGAGTTGTCAATGCCTCATCTTTAAAATTTTCAACCTTTTTCATGCTAGTTTGAATAGTTTCCTTCCCTTCAAGTAGAACTGCTTCCATAGAATGTGCATGACAAAGTGTTCTACAATGTGCTTTTAAATTACTAAACTTAAAATTAATGGAACCATCCTTTGAATATGCACTATGGTGATGGGGATACTTTAAACAAAACTTACAGTACATCTTAGCTTTCTCCTCGTCGTAGACAAGCCAGTCAAATGTTTGAAGCCAACTCTCTTGGAAAGCTGCTCTTGCTTCTATTCTCCTTTGAAGCTCTAATCTCTCTGGCAAAGACAAACTAGACAACACCTCATCAGTAGTACTTGCTTTAGATGAATTAGTATTCTGACTTTGTACATCACCTTTCTTTCTTTTGCCATTAACCTTTGAAGCCATCCGACCAGCCCACTGGAGAAGCGTACCTTGCCTTTTTTTTGTTATCTTTGATACCTTGTCTTTTACCGGTTTCAACATTGTTGGGCTCCATTGACACAAAGCCACTATAATAAACAAATCAGCTTATGTGTTTAAACTTCCCATGCTATAAACTCAATCGCAAAAAACTATCAAATATTATACCAAGAACTTTAGAATTAAAGGGGCCCTTTGCCCTCTTTGAAATCTTTGCCATTTTTGCAGCTTCTGCTATTCCCCCTCTTCATAGTGGTGCTAAAAAACACCTGGATGAACTGCGCTGCTAACTTCTACAGTCCATGCAGAGAACTCTGATGAGGATCCATAACCAAAAAGGAGGGGTGAGGGTGGGGCCTGTAGAGCAGCTCCACCACTCACATTGCTTAGCGTCAATGAGGTGGCTGCGGGTGTGCCACACAGAAACTATGTAGCCCCAAAAGTGCATGTGAGAGTAGGTAGGCTTGCAGCCACCCTCCACTTCATGAATCATTGTTGCCAGCCTGCCAAAGCCGCCATCCTTTCTCAGGCCCTCTTGCAAATCCTTCACTTCAGACTCGTAGGGCACATCACCTATGCGTAAGTCTTAAGAGCTGAAGAGCTGCTGTGTGGACAAACCGACAAGGCAAGGCGCTAGGAACTTGCATGGAGGAGGAAGGGGTTTGGCTAACCCTTCAGAAGAAAGACTAGAGCGTTGTTTCAACATCCAATCCATCGCTTGGACCAGGCTGGGAGCGCTTGAGTCTTAGAGCGCTCCAACAAATTTAGCTCGGCTGTGCTGGCAATCACAATCTATACACAATGTCCTACGTATCCACCATCACATAATATTTGCTTATTTTTTTATTTATTCATCCTAGCATGCACTTTTAGACGGCAGAGAGTCGGTGAGAATCCACTTGCTCCCTCCAAAATCTCTGTTCAGTCTGTAACCTAAACAAGTGTTAACTTTGAGAACACCTTGATGCCAGATGGATGAGATTCAGGCTTTTGGTGGAGGCGGGCGAGTAATAGATCTTGTTGAACCGTCTGACTCAGCTGTTAAAGCAGGAAACTCGCTTCCATAATACAGGGTCAAGGAAAGTAATTTTACCTTGAAAGTTAATAGGCTCTGTTCAGTGTTGAGTCTGTTCGCGCAGGTTTTTCGAAGGGACAACGACTTGGGAGTCGGGAAGTGAAGGCCAGCCACCACGCTTCTTCTAAATATTCTAAAAATTTGTGAAATAAATTTCATCTTTTATTAATCAAAAAGAGTAATCCCCATCGTTTGTGTATTCTAAAAGTGTCATTTTCATTTATGCATAGAAAGATACATATTGATTATTTTTTATTATAAAAGAGTGATTTTTAATAGAATTAAATTCTATGCATAGAAAGATGCATATTGATTATTTTTATTATTATAAAGAGTGATTTTTAATAGAATTAAAATCTATGCATAGAAAGATGCCTATTGATTATTTTTTTATATTATGAAAGAGTGATTTTTAATAGAATTGAATTCTATGCATAGAAATATGCATATTGATTATTTTTTATTATAAAAGAGTGTTTTTTAATAGAATTAAAATCTATGCATAGAAAGATGCATATTGATTATTTTTTTATTATAAAAGAGTGATTTTTAATAGAATTGAATTCTATGCATAGAAAGATGCATATTGATTATTTTTATTATTATAAAAGAGTGATGTTTATTAGAATTAAATTCTATGCATAGAAAGATGCATATTGATTATTTGTATTATTATAAAAGAGTGATTTTTAATACAATTGAATTCTATGCATAGAAAGATGCATATTGATTATTTTTATTATTAAAAGAGTGATTTTTAATAGAATTAAATTCTATGCATAGAAAGATGCATATTGATTATTTTTTATTATAAAAGAATATTTTTTTAATCATAAAAGTGTTAATTTCATTAAAATGGATTTTTATGCATAAATAGATGCATAAAAGAATTTTTTTAAATTATAAAAGAGTTACTTTCATCATTATGGATTTTTATGCATAAATAGTAGCATAAAAGAATATTTTTTTATTGTAAAAGTGTTACTTTCATCATTATGGATTTTTATGCATAAATAGTTGCATAAAAAGAATATTTTTTTATTATAAAAGTGTTACGTTCATCAATATTGATTTTTATGCATAAATAGATGCATAAAAGAATATTTTTTTATTATAAAAGTGTTACTTTCATCATTATGGATTTTTATGCATGAATAGATGCATAAAAGAATATATTTCTATTATAAAAGTGTTACTTTTATCATTATGGATTTTTATGCATAAAATGATGCATAAAAGAATTTTTTTTAAATGACAAAAGTGCTGCTTTCACCAATATTGATTTTTATGCATAAAATGACGCATAAAAGAATTTTTTTAATCAAAATAAGAGTCACTTTAATCCTATGTTTAAATCCCATGAATATTGGAAAAATGAATAAGTAAATACTCAGTGAAGGAAAATTATACCGTTTTATAATCTCTAGGATGGTAATGAGAAAATTCAGAAAAACTATCGAAGTCGGAATTTAGATAAATGACTAATTTATTCCTCATAGGAATTCATGTTTAGTTTTGAATTCAGTAAAGTAGTAATTGAAATATTACCTTCGAGAAAGATAATTTAGGGAGAACCTTTCCAGACTCAAACCTTGAATCAAACTATGACCAAGACGTAACTCCTTTGTCAGTTTCAAGAAATGACGATGTGACCAGTTCAGTAATCTACACTTAAATCACCCACCAAAATTGAAACTAAGTTGAGACCTTTGATTTTGATCTGAGGATCAAGAATTCAGAATTCAAGGAATTCTGCTTGGGAATCTAGACCTGTGATCTAGAAGTCTTGGGATACGGAATTAAGATATACTCATTGTATTCAAATGAAAATTAAAACTGAAAACTTGCATAGAAACCTTGTTTTCTTAAAGGACTGTCTTACGCTAGAATGCTGGAGGGAGCATTTGGTATATGTGTGTTCTAAGGGAAGTTCGGTTGTAAACAAATGGCGGGGATTGTTCAAAGGACGGCTCACGCGGCAAAGCCTGCCCAGGTCTTGTTGACCAGTCTCGGTATGGTTAAAATGGTACGCTTCCGGTACGATGGACGAGGGCCGACGAAGCGGTTCCTGAGTGAAGTGCCAGGACACCTAAGGAGGATCCTGGAGGGTTCTGACCAGGCGATGCATGGGCTCGCTGAACACCCATGCGTATGTGAAGGAAGATATATATGTATGATGATGAGAAACTTATTTTGTAATCTGTTATTGGATCTCGTTGTTGACCTACTGGTGGTCTCAATGGAGAGTCCAGAGTGATATTGTTTTGTGAGAAACAAGGATTGAATGGAAATTTTGAGTTGTGACATCTGTACCCAGTAATTGTGACATCTGTCAATGGATGTGACAAGGATTGAATGGAAATTTTGAGTTGTGACATCTGTCAATGGATTGTTTTATAAATTAAAGTTTAAAGAGGAGTGTGTGAGTATATGTATTCTAAAGCAAAAGCTAAGAAAGGCTTTCAATTATGGGTGGGTGAGTACTTGTTTGGTTCTACCAATTCCAGTGGTTGGGCGGTGGCTAACCCATGGGCCGGATGGGGTTAGGCTGGAATCAGTAGAGTTTTAATAATAAAATTGATTAATAGGATTACGCTTAGAACTCGAGTAGTTAATTAAAAGCCTGAAGACTTCTCAAATGAATAGATCAACGGCTGTGTCTAATTCAATTAGGAAAAAAGCGTTGATTCCTTCAAGTTAAGTCTGTTATAGTTTCCCTTCTATTTGGTTTATTCAGATGAAGGTTAGATTAGTCTTGACTTTATTAGAAAAATTTGTTAAGAAATTCAAAATGGCGGAATTGTCCCCGCTTTCCGGGCATGGAAAATTTTCCCGGTTTCTGTTTTCGGAATGACCGCCAGCTTAGTCTCGTGCCCGAACATTCGAGGGCGAGGCCCCGAGTGTGAAATCCTGCCCCCCGCAAGAGGGAGCTACTTCCATTGCTGCTACCATCCAGGAATTCGGTGCGCAGAGAACTGACATTCACTGTCATAATGGAACCATCTCCTTCCGTGACCTTCACGAAAACAAAGTTCAAGGAACCGAAATTTCAAGATCCCCTAGTTTGCAGTTAGTAAAAGCTTCTAAGTTACTAAAAAGACTTAGAAAGAAGCAGCGCATTTATCTTGTCAAAATGAATTTGGTAGACTCAAAGTTAAAAGCTAAAGAACTTGAATGGTTAAGTGATTATGATGATTTATTCCCAGCAGAGCTAACAGAGATGCCTCCAATTCGGAAAGTAGATCATGTCATAGAATTGACCCCCACAACTCAGCCAGTAGCCTTGCGCACGTACAAAATGCCAGTTCCTAAAGCCATCGAACTCAAGGAACAGCTTAGACAACTGTTGGAACAAGGGTTTGTAAGACCCAGTGTTTCGCCTTGGGGTGTGCCAGTTCTCTTTCAGAAAAAGAAAGATGGAACGCTAAGACTCTGTGTGGACTACAGAGGTCTCAATCAGCTGATAGTTAAGAATAAGTATCATATTCCCAGAATTTATGAGCTATAGATCTCAAATCAGGGTATTATCAGATCAGGATTAATGAGTAAGATATCCCGAAGACAGCCATCAATACTCGGTATGGGCATTATGAATTCACTATCATGTCATTTGGATTGACAAATGCCCGAGCTACATTCAATCGCTTAATGCCGGACATTCTTAGAGAATACTTGGATGATTTCGTTCTTGTTTTCTTTGATGATATTTTGATTTGCTCAAAGAATGCAGCTGACCATGAAGCTCATGTCAAAAAAGTTTTTGAGATTTTAAGGAAGCACCAACTCTTTGCAAAAAAGAGAAAATGCACTTTCTCTACTGACCATGTTGAATACTTGGGCTTTCTGGTATCCAAAGATGGAATTTCTTCAGACTCCACGAAGTCCAAGCAGTCATAGATTGGCCTGAACCAAAGACAGTGAAAGAAGTCAGAGGATTCTTGGGATTGACTGGTTGGTATAGAATTTTTATACCAAAGTATGCTCTCATAGCTTCCCCCCTGACTAATCTTCTCAAGAAGAATATCCCGTTTCAATGGTCTGCCAGGTGCCAGAGTGCTTTTGATAAGTTGAAGACTGCCTTGGTAACCAATCCCGTTCTGAAGCTGCTAGATTTCTCTCTACCCTTTGAGGTAGTAAAACTGATGCCAGTGGTTTTGCCCTGGGAGATGCACTCATGCAAGAAGGTCATGCAGTGGCCTATGAATTCCGAAAACTCAGAACGCATGAGAGGAATTATGCTATCCACGACCTGGAACTACTTTCAGTAGTATATGCCCTAAAGTTGTGGAGACATTACCTACTGGGTCAAAGATTCACTTTGATGACAGATCATCAGAGCTTAAAGTGGATCTTCACTCAGAAGGATCTCAACATGCGCCAGAGAAGGCTGCACACCCTCCAGGAATTTGATTTTGAAATCAAGTACCGCCCAGGCAAAGAAAATGTGGTAGCAGAGCAGAAAAGCCTCCTTGCTTGCAATTACTGTAGTGTCAAATCCTTTGATTATTGAAGCAAGACAGAAGATCATGCAGGATAGATTTTTTGGCCCTATTGCTACCCTACTTATGCAGGAAAGCAAAACTCCACAGGAGTTGAACCGAGTTTAAGGGTACAGCTTGGATGATGGAATTATGTATTATAATCGTAGGCTATGCATTCCCAATGATGAGGGAACTAAGGGTCAAATTCTGAATGAAGCCCATGACAGCCTTATTGCAGGACATCCAGGTTTTATCAAAACCCACATGTCTGTGAAGAAAAGCTTCTTTTGGCCTGGTCTAAAAAAGGACGTGCTTAATCATGTACGTCAATGTCTGACCTGTCAGAAAGTCAAGGCCGAGAGAGTAAAAATGCTTGGGAAATTACATCCATTAGAAATCCCCCAGATGAAGTGGGAATGCATCAGTATGGATTTCATTACTGGATTACCTTCAGTGCAATCAGGTTACAACTCCATCTTCGTGGTAGTTGATAGACTAACCAAAGTTGCCTATCTGATTCCAGTAAAAGAAACCTACACTGCAGAGCAGATGTGGCCAGAGTGTTCCTCAAGGAAATCTTCCGATTGCATGGCCTACCCAGAAGAATAGTAAGTGATCGAGATTCCAAATTCACATCAAGATTCTGGACTGCATTTTTTGAAGCAGTAGGAACTTTCTTGGATCTCAGTACAGCTTACCACCCTGAGACTGATGGACAAACAGAAAGGGTAAACCAAGTAATCGAAGATATACTTCGGTCATGCTGTGGTAGGGAACCCAAGAAGTGGCTAAGCTATCTGCACCTAGTCGAGTTCGCCTACAATGCTTCTTATCACAGAAGTATTGGGATGAGCCCTTTCAAAGCTTCTTATCACAGAAGTATTGGGATGAGCCCTTTCAAAGCTTTGTATGGACAAGATTGCTTAACTCCATTAACTTGGTCCAACCCATTGATTAGGGTCGAGATGTCTAGACAGATTCTTGATGACATGAAGCAGCAGACGCAGTTAATTCGCAAATATATAAAAGCTACCCAGGATAGACAGAAGCAGTATGCAGATAAGAAGAGGACAGAGAGAGAATTTGAAGAAGCAAATATGGTCTTCATTCAAGTACAAGAAGTTATCCCCCAGATATTGTGGGCCATATCTGATTACAAAGAAAATAGCTGACTTAGCCTACGAGCTTCTTCTGCCTCCTCATCTCAAAGTACATAATGTATTTCATGTCAGCCTTCTTAAAAAGTATGTACCAAGCCCGGATCATGTGCTTGATGATGAAATCTTAACTTCTTCAACCCAAGGGCAGACGGAACTCCAACCTGAAAAAATCCTTGATGTTCGAGAAAAGGTTCTCAGGAACAGAATTCTGAGAGAATTATTGGTCAAATGGAAGTTCTATCCTTTTGAAGATGCCACCTGGGAGAAAGAAGCCGAACTGTTGTGGGATTACCCCCAGTTTGCGAGATGAGGACATCTCACGTTTTTCAAGTGGGAGAGAATGTAAGATTCCTCCCCAGCCTCTCAAGATGTCTAGCATCTTCCCTTGTAATCAAATCCCTCTTCAGAAATATAAAAGATCTTGTTTCTACCTGTTTTGGCCTAGAGAGAGAATGTTCTAGAGAGAGATTATTCAGATTTTGAATATTTTTGGATGGAAAAATATCTCTTCTTATTAAAATAAGTTCCCCCGAAACAGAAGTTCAAAAAGATTTTCAGAAGGTGCATTAGAAATCAAGTATAATCTGTTCAAGAGGCCTTACCCTAGGGGTCCAGATTTTTGAAAAATTTTAAATTAAGGTTTTGAGGGGCCAATCAGATTCATCCAAATGTGTGGAGAAGATAAATAGAAGAAATAAAGAAAATCCCCCCAAAAATGAGCAAATACTTACATAAGATGAAGAGTGGACTAAGGACCAAAGGAATTACTAAAAAATCCAAATGTGTGGAGAAGATAAATAGAAGAAATAAAGAAAATCCCCCCAAAAATGAGCAAATACTTACATAAGATGAAGAGTGGACTAAGGACCAAAGGAATTACTAAAAAAATGGATTTTTGACACCTCACAATAGGGATTCCCCCCTCATGAATGAGACGCCTACTTCACATGTGTGGTGGAGTTTTAAATCATCAAAAATTGATATATTTCATCTCTCCTCTCTCCTAATTTAAGTCTAGTTCTAAAAAGTAAGCTAAACTGACCTAAAAATGGTCAAAAATTGACCAAACTGATCTGGAAAATTCTAGAATCAGTTTGCTTGGTTAGGAGCTCACTTTTTCCTACAAATACAAGCCTCCTCCTTTGTTGAAGCTTAATAGTGTTTTATGCACTGTTACTTTACTCCTCCCAAGAGCCAAGAACTGTGAATTTATTAATAATTCACTAGTTTTTGACCATTCCCTCTTCTAAAGAATTGGTGGCCACTCTTGTTGCAAACAAGAGTAGAACCCTCAAACCATCAAGCCAAAGGAAAGATCCTAGAATTCATGTAAGTTAGAAATCTTATTATTTTCTTTATTCTTTTAATGGTTTTCTAAATTGTTTGTTATCTTAAAATGATAAACAGATGCTATGCCTTCTTGGAAAGGCTTTCCCCCTCTCTCATTCTTAAAATCAGCCCTTCTTTATCCTAGTTAAGTGATCTAATTGTTGGAATTAAACTTTTCATATTGTTTCTCTCTTAAAAGTGAAAATTGATTAGTTTAGAATGCTTCAAACCAATTGGGGATAATTCCTAAGTAGATTAAGGTTAGAAAAATTAAAAAATGGTCAGCCATATACAAAGGAGGTTATGGCAAAATTTTTTAAAAATTTGTGAAATAAATTTCATCTTTTATTAATCAAAAAGAGTAATCCCCATCGTTTGTGTATTCTAGAAGTGTCATTTTCATTTATGCATAGAAAGATACATATTGATTATTTTTTATTATAAAAGAGTGATTTTTAATAGAATTAAATTCTATGCATAGAAAGATGCATATTGATTATTTTTTATTATTATAAAAGAGTGATTTTTAATAGAATTAAAATCTATGCATAGAAAGATGCATATTGATTATTTTTTTATTATAAAAGAGTGATTTTTAATAGAATTGAATTCTATGCATAGAAATATGCATATTGATTATTTATTATTATAAAAGAGTGATTTTTAATAGAATTAAATTCTATGCATAGAAAGATGCATATTGATTATTTTTATTATTATAAAAGAGTGATTTTTAATAGAATTAAAATCTATGTATAGAAAGATACATATTGATGCATATTGATTATTTTTTATTATTATAAAAGAGTGATTTTTAATAGAATTAAATTCTATGCATAGAAAGACGCATATTGATTATTTTTTTAATTATAAAAGACTGATTTTTAATACAATTGAATTCTATGCATAGAAAGATGCATATTGATTATTTTTTATTATTATAAAAGAGTGTTTTTTAATAGAATTAAATTCTATGCATAGAAAGATGCATATTGATTATTTTTTAATTATAAAAGAATATTTTTTATATAAAAGTGTTAATTTCATTAAAATGGATTTTAATGCATAAATAGATGCATAAAAGATTTTTTTAAAATTATAAAAGTGTTACTTTCATCATTTTGGATTTTTATGCATAAATAGTAGCATAAAAGAATATTTTTTTAATTATAAAAGTGTTACTTTCATCATTATGGATTTTTATGCATAAATAGTTGCATAAAAGAATATTTTTTTATTATAAAAGTGTTACTTTCATCAATATTGATTTTTATGCATAAATAGATGCATAAAAGAATATTTTTTTTTGTTATAAAAGTGTTACTTTCATCATTATGAATTTTTATGCATGAATAGATGCATAAAAGAATATATTTTTATTATAAAAGTGTTACTTTTATCATTATGGATTTTTATGCATAAAATGATACATAAAAGAATTTTTTTTAATTACAAAAGTGCTGCTTTCACCAATATTGATTTTTATGCATAAAATGACGCATAAAAGAAATTTTTTAAATCAAAATAAGAGTTCACTTTAATCCTATATTTAAATCCCATGAATATTGAAAAAATGAATAAGTAAATACTCAGTGAAGAAAAATTATACCGTTTTATATTCTCTAGGATGGTAATGAGAAAATTAAGAAAAACTATCGAAGCCGAAATTTAGATAAATGACTAATTTATTTCTCATAGGAATTCGTGTTTAGTTTTGAATTCAGTAAAGTAGTAATTGAAATATTACCTTCGAGAAAGATAATTCAGGGAGAACCTTTCCAGACTCAAACCCTGAATCAGACTATGACCAAGACGTAACTCCTTCGTCAGTTTCAAGAAATGACGATGTGACCAGTTCAGTAATCTACACTTAAATCACCCACCGAAATTGAAACTAAGTTGAGACCTTTGATTTTGATCTGAGGATCAAGAATTCAGAATTCAAGGAATTCTGCTTGGGAATCCAGACCTGTGATCTAGAAGTCTTGGGATACGGAATTAAGATATACTCATTATATTCAAATGAAAATCAAAACTGAAAACTTGCATAGAAACCCTGTTTTCTTAAAGGACTGTCTTACGCCAGAATGCTGGAGGGAGCATTTGGTATATGTGTGTTCTAAGGGAAGTTCGGTTGCAACAGCTGGCGGGGAGTGTTCAAAGGATGGCTCACGCGGCAAAGCCTGCCCAGGTCTTGACCAGCCTCGGTATGGTTAAAATGGTGCACTTCCGGTACGACGGACGAGGGCCGACGAAACAGTCCTTGAGTGAAGTGCCAGGACACCTAAGGAGGATCCTTAGGATTCTGACTAGGCGATGCATGGGCTCGCGGTGCTGAGGACACCCATGCGTATGTCGAGGAAGATATATATGTATGATGATGAGAAACTTATTGTAATCTATTACTGGATCTTGTTGTTGACCTGCTGGTCTCAATGGAGAGTCTAGAGTGATACTGTTTTGTGAGAAACAAGGATTGAATGGAAATTTTGAGTTGTGACATCTGTACCCAGTAATTGTTTGTCAATGGATTGTTTTATAAATTAAAGTTTAAAGAGGAGTGTGTGAGTATCTGTATTCTAAAGCAGAAGTTAAGAAAGGCTTTCAATTATGGGTGGGTGAGTACTTGTCTGGTTCTACCAATTCTAGTGGTTGGGCGGTGGCTAACCCATGGGCCGGATGGGGTTAGGCTGGAATCAGTAGAGTTTTAATAATAAAATTGATTAATAGGATTACGCTTAGAACTCGAGTAGTTAATTAAAAGCCTGAAGACTTCTCAAATGAATAGACCAACGGCTGTGCCTAATTCAATTAGGAAAAAAGCGTTGATTCCTTCAAGTTAAGTATGTTATAGTTTCCCTTCTATCTGGTTTATTCAAATGAAGGTTAGATCAGTCTTGACTTCGTTAGAAAAATTCGTTAAGAAATTCAAAATGGTGGAATCATCCCCGCTTTCCGGGCATGGGAAATTTTCCCGGTTTCTGTTTTCGGAATGACCGCCAGCTAGTCTCGTGCCTGGACATTCGAGGGCGAGGCCCCGAGTGTGAAATCCTACCCCCCGCAAGAGGGAGCTGCTTCCGCTGCTGCTACCATCCGGGAATCCGGTGCGCAGAGGGTGCAGTGGGATCTCACATCCCATGCCCCCTTATGTATCCATCTATATTATTTCTTGTCCTCATCAAGACCAACTATGGGTTGTGCAATATCACTATTCTCAAAAGAGTTATATCTTGCTCACTACTCAAACCGAATCCTTTACTCTAGTAAGTAGGTTAAACATACTCGACTAGTCCATGATTGGCACTTCTAAAAGGCAACCAAGCTACCTGGTGATTATGAACCCAAGTCCCTATTTCATTAGAGAGTAGGAAGATGTATGAGTCTAAATTCATTTCACCCTACACAAGGAGCAATAGTTGATGATCACTCACCCAAGACGCACAACATTGAGGTGTTAACTATTGGCATACTCAGTGTTAACACCAAGTGATCAAAACTCGGCTATCCACATTTGGAAAACTTGCTAGGGAATTGCATTTACAAAATTTCCAAGAAGACTATGCAAGGTCCATTTTGTACCCTTAATGAAGTAAGTAATCTTAGGATTTTTAGCATACTATTGTTGTTTTGGAAAATCATTTGCTCAATGCTCCACCCTCGTGTTGTTTATGCGGTGACAGACGTGCTCGATTATGTAAGGCCCTCTTTATGAGGAGTAGCCACTTCACCCAAGCACCCAGTAGTTCCCAATATTTTAGACACCAAATGGTGGGCTAAGTGTAGCTCGAAGGTTAGGTGACGACTTATGTAGACTTGGCACTTTGTCAAGTAGGATGCATGGTTGTGTGGGCTAAATAATGACCGCATTAGTGAGTGATGGTGGACAACAAATTCAGGACATAGTTCTTGGGTTATGGGGCCAGTTTAAGGGTCTTGAAAATCTCAAATGGCTATGGGAGCTGTGCAAAGTCCTTGTGGGATGTTGTTGTAGTCTAATATGGTCCCAGTCAGATGATATGGTCGGTTGGTCATTTTGGACCAAAAGTCGTGGGTTGGCCAACGTGACCGACTCATGTCCATTCCAACCCTTGGTACTATATATAGACTAGTTTGGTCCTATTTATAGACTACTTTGGCAACCTTGGTACTATAGATAGTATTATAGGCTACTTTGGCAACCTTAGTTGATCATCAAGTTCATTATGTTAAAGCACTCTTATAAGCAAGACATCCCCCATACAGAGTCTATCTAGATCGCCATCAAAGTTCCTTAACCCGAGCACATAGGTGGGCAGATGCTATCAGTTTGTATTCAAAAGCAGTAATATTGCTTACTCTCCACTTCTTTCTATAATTCAATGCTTTGTATTGTGTTGATCTTGCTTCCGTGAGATTGTGTATTCTTACAACTATAGGAAGTACTCATTCTGAACTATACTATAGGACATACTACTATAAGAAGTACTCATTCTGAACTAGATGCATTTAGCATACTAAAGGACATACTACTATAAGAAGTACTGCTTCTGAACTAGATGTGTTTAGCATACTATAGGAAGTACTACTTCTAAACTAGATGCGTTTAGGAAGATATTAGTTGAGGTAATTGAGTGCAAAAAAATGTGGAGTTTAGAAGCTCAATTAGAGTATGAAAGGATAACATTTTTAAATTAGAAGTTACTACCCAAAGGTGGGTGTATGACATACAGGATTATCTTGACTTAGTGTGGCATGTACTCTACACATGTGCTTTTATTTCACCTCCTCCCATTTGTGTATAGATATTGTTATTGTAGTATGGTCTTATAGCATGTCTAGTTATGTGTGAGCTACACTCTTCATGTGTAAGCTATAGATCCTTGTACTTGTAAACATATTATTATACCAAAGAATATATTTTTCATTGTTTGTGATTGATATTAATAATCTAGCTATCCACTCCATTAATTCCTCAAAAATCTTATGTTGAGAATCAAAGTGGAAATCTTACTATCATGTTATATAACACACACACACACACACACACACACACACACACACACACACACACACACACACACACACACATAGATTGATCATATGTCAATGACTTGGAAATGAAAATTAGTGTTATTACTTTGACATGTAGTTGTGCTAAAGATTAATTTCATGTGAAAACTATTATATAGACACAAAAGTGAAGATGTGCATTTCTAAAATGTGAATGAACATTTCTACGAGTTACTACAATGTATAAATTTTGAGATGTTTGGAAACCACTAAAAGGGTAACAAGGGATTGAGATGATTTGTTTTTATAATGGCCACTCTCCTTTCATAGGAACATCTCAAAGTAGTATCTACTTTTCAATGTGTTCCTCTTTTATCTATTGCTAGTGGCTTTAACTACGGCTTTTGTTCCAAGTTTCCTTGGAAAAGACTCATATGATTACCAAAAAAGACCCATAAATTCCACTAGTGGGGATAAAATGGTTAAATAGATAATAATAGGCAAAACTTCAAGCTTGCATATGAAATTCTAATCCTTCGTATATCTAGTTATTCTATTTATATTTTTTGTGAAAATTTGAAAGGCCTTTTGTGATTTCACTTTTATCACCTCGTATTCTTATGCTTGTTTTTGTCCTTCATATGTTGGTGTTCCATGATAGAAGTCATATTCCTACATGGACCCGTACTTTTTGGCATGCCTCAAGGTGGACCAAGCACTTGCATGGTTTGTCTTAGTCAAAGACGACTTTTGGATTGAATTTGGTCCCTTTTTCCAATTTCAATCCCTCCTCCTTTTATTTGGGCCTATGGGGTGAAAACGTGTCTAGTGAGAAGTTAGAAAAGAAAGCCCTATTGTATGTATTGTATCCAGCTAGAATAGAAAATACAAGATTCTAGATCACCGCATTGAATAGAAAATACAAGATTCTAGATCACCGCATTGAAATCATCTGGTCATGAAACATAGGACATTGTTAACCTAGATGAGGTAGGATACAGTTTGGAAAGTTGATTGCTATTTTAAAATAGAAAAAACAATCCAATTCAAATAAAAAATCCAAGGTATTATGATCTCCATAAATTATTTAAAAGAAGATACATAATAAAAATTCCAAGGGCATTTGTCACTTGCCCAAGGCTTACCTAAGCTTTCAAAACTTGTCTAAGTTGCTACGTGGAAGAAGGGCCTCCCTACGAGGACGACCACGATGACCATTAGTTTAGCCATTCACCTTCCGGCAGTTGAGGCGGATCTCTCCTTGGGTGCCGGTGAGAGGACTGATGTTCCCCATGTTAATCATGGATTGGGCGAACGCCGTAAAGAAGGTGCTTTGGCTGCTACTGTAGGTGTTCACGAGCGAGACGGTGCTGGAGCCGGAGGTGGAGTAGAGCTCTTGGTCGGACTGCAACAACCCCTTGTTGTTCTGCAGGTTGGCGTAGTAGTTGTTGTCGAAGGTGTCCGGCGTGGTGGTGTCCAGTGAGTTCAGCGCGTTAGGGTCCCCGCCGCTCTGCGGGCAGTTGCTCTGCAGCGTGGCCAGGTACGTGGAGTCGAGGGTGGGATCAGGGCTGCCTGTACCGCTGAAGTTGTAGAGGCGCGAGCTGAAGGAGATACAGCGGGCGCGACCAATGGTGTGGGCGCCTGCAGCCGCAACAGAAAATGCAATGCATCAACGAATTGCGACCAAATCATTCCTATGAGTAAACTACATTCAGAGTCACCAATAGTTAAATGCGTTGGAACCTGAGAGCACAACTGCATCCTGCGAGGACAAGCCCACTGCCGTGAACTTGCTGATGACCGTGTTGATAGCTGTGTTGGGTGCCGGGATGTCTTGCGCGGGGGCGCTGGCGCTCACAGTGGTGGCATCTCTTCTTCCCAAGAGCACAGTCCAGGAAGGCCCTCCGGCCTGCGTAAAAAATATATCATCCAAGGTCTTTTAAGTATATAGTAGCAACATAAATTAAATTAGCCTCCTCGACGTGCGTTTAGCCTACTCTTTACAGTACCAGGGTCACGGACGCATTGGCTGCCAGCGCTAGGATGTCAGCACACGACACGGTGGCATTGCACGCGGCCTCCACGGCGGACTTGATGTTATCCACCACGTCGAACCCTCTCAGGCTGTTGTTGTTCGGAGGGGCCGTCTTCTCCCCCGTCGTTGTGGCTGTATCGTCCAGCAATATCGATCCGTCGCATCCCTACATAATGCACAGAAAAGTAGTGTAATTGAGCATCATGATTTTGATTAATATTCCACTAGAGCATAGCTAATTTCTCCACGTTCTATATACTAACATTTACGAAGCAATCATGGAAGTGTAGACGCAGCAAGGAGGCTGCCATCCGGGCCTCCTGCTGCACTGCTTGCTGCACCACTTGCTCTACGATGCTCGCAACAGTTGGACAGGATGCGTCGTAGAAACTAGAGCTGAGCTGTGCGCGGGCTATTGTGGAACTAGCTCCTATGAAGAAAACTAGCGCACAGCGCAGCACGAATGAAAGACCAGGCTGCTCCATGCCCTATGAGGTAGGTTGCTTTCAACCTCGCTAATTAATAGTGCAAGGGTGGCAAAGACAAAACGCAAAGATCGACGCAGGCAATCTCTTGATGCGCTTTCCCCTTCCCTCACTCACATGAGACCGAATTTATAGAAGAACTTACATGACATCCACAGGCCTTAGTGGGTGGAGCCTACGACATTAGGTTAAATTCCCTTTCTTGGGTCCACACCCTCGGGATTGAGAATTGATTGTAAATGGGGCTTCCTAAGAAGACATTCACGTATTACAGGAGCTTGAAACATCCTCTCTGTTTAGTACATGTCCCATCAAAAGAAGCTTATATGGATACAACCTACCCAAGGTGAGAGAGAGAGCCCCACCCCCACCCCCCACGAGCTAGACTGTGCATTCAAGGTCTTAATTCAACCGCGTGTGTGCATGGACGATGCATACTTTATTCAAATAAGTATTGAAGGCCTCCACGTCCAGAGGCAAGGTTAACGTGTTTGGATTTCATTCTTGTGACTAGTGTTGTTGTGATATGTCATCCTTTTTCAAGATCTCTTACTACAACTTTAAAAGGAGAAATTGTAATGTCCATATCAATAAGTTTGCATACATCTTTCCTTGATTCATTATATCTCTAGAACCAAGATCCTAAAAAATAAGCCGAGTTGATCAAGGTGTCCCTCTCTGTGCTTGAAAAAACACATGTGTGTTCTGGACCGATCAGTAAGTATTAAATACAAACACGCCTTCATTCTCAATATATTAAAAGGATAAAATCAAGGGTTTCTACGCACTATGTATTCAAGAGTAGATCGCCTTGATGAATACAGTTTTGACGAGTTTTAAAGCTTAAATCTAGACGATGGGGAAAAGTACTAGAGGGACTTTTTCTAGTCAAGGCATCCAGCTAGCCGCGGATCACATAAAATACTTCAAGCACAACAGGGAAAAATCTTAAGATTCTAGATAGGGCTCATGCAGAATGCTAGGTGTGGAAACATATATACCTAGCTAAGGTGGACCTGAAGCTAGTAAAAGTAAACGAGTTGATAAAGGTAACGTAACACAGGTCTGGTCTCTTGATGGGTGGTCTTTCAGCAGAGTGGGACAGTGTGAGGCAATATTGTGCCAATAATACCTTCAAATTATTATAAATTTTGTCAAAATCGCCTCCAATATTAGAAAAATGTTGCTTTAGTGTAATTTTCAGGCCTCGAATTGATGCATGGTTGAGTGTTTGAAAAAAAAACAACCACCTTCTTTTAATGTAGATTTCACAGGTTAAATTGAGGAAGAACGATGGTAATTTTGGCTACCTAACATTCAAAGCTTTGAAAGTCTAGTTATAAAACCGATTAGAGTACTACTTGTTAAAATAAAAAACAGGTGGGAAGTTTTATTTCGGACAACTGGTACGATGGCGAGTGCTTTTTGCGTTTTGGTATCAACATCGGGCCTCTCTATTTGTTCTCGTGAACGGTCATGTCCACCTGGTGGAGAATGGGTTGAGACTTGAGAGGCGCGGTCTCTAATTGTCCGCAACAACTATGTCGTTGCTCACTCAACATCTCTAATTAATTAAGCAAGCAGCACGCCTACTCAACGCTTCGACTCTTTGCTCAGTTAATTGAGCATGATGGACGTACTGCTGCGTGCCAGCTGACTCCATGGATCCCACCCCGGCGCAGCCAACAACGCGCTTTTCCTTCTTTTTCTTCTTCCTTACCAACCAATCTCGGATCCTGTTTTAAACTCTTGACTATTATGTCGCCGTGTACCCCACTTCAATATTGTTCTCACGCGGTTTGAACCCTTTGCAGCAGTGCTTTTGCTCTTCTAGAGAAATGGTCGCATATGCGCAGCACCAACGGCGGGAAGGCATACCAAGAAAGAAAGAAAAAACTGGGGTGGTGGTGGTGGTGGTGGGCAGAAAAGCGCAAAATTCCCTATACAAAGGTATAAGACGAGTAAAAGCCACTGAATTGAGTTTGAAAGCCTTGAAAAAATCATACCATAAAAAACAAGACAGTTTGCATGTCAAGGAAATTTTTTTCTACTCAAACAATCCAAAGAGTGCACCAATATCTCAATCATTGAATTATGAAATATAGCATCACTAACTAACCTCCCATGATGGCTAAGATGAGTAGCTCATGTATTAACTAAAGTGATTTGGTAGCAATGAATGAATGCTAATTGTCTTTGTCTCTTTGTGTGACGTGGCCCTATATGATCGCTTGGTGCTCTTATCCATATAAGTTAAGCACACCGAAAGATAAAATTAAAAAATGTATTTTTGAACGAAAAACTTAAGTATGTCAAGTAAGACATGTCTCATGCGATAGTGACAAGAATGATTGGAGTTACATAATAATTGACTATAGTTTATTCAACAAAATGTTACATTTAATTTCAATGAGAGATTGCTTTTTGGAAGGTGCTCTCACCCTTCATTTTGCTACTACATATAAAGGTCCTTAGTGATGCTATCTTTACAAAGGATTTTTTCCATACATTTTTTTTTGGCGACGAGTTTAGTGATGGCAAAACTCATCGGTATGTGACACTTTTAAAAATCATCACCAACAACACGACGTTTTAGATTGATTTTTGTACTTTACAATACATCCTCTTCTCATCTGGCACATGCACATAAGGAATACATCCAAACACTTTCAAATGTCTAATGTCGGGCCTAAAACCTGTCATCCTCATGTAAGGAGTACTCTCATGTATGGCAGTTGTAGGTGTCTTATTCAAAATGTACACTACTGTAGCACATGCCTCTTCCCAATAATATAATGGAATACTCTTTTCATTCAATACCTTTTCCACTTCACCTATCACTCTATTTTTTCTCTTAGAAACTCCATTTTATTGAGGGGCATATCTGCATGTGAGTTGTCATCTAATACTATGCTCTCTCAAGAACCCATCAAATGCATGTGAGGTGTACTCAGCACTACCATCTCTCCTCAAACATTTGATCTAGAAACTCCATTTTATTGAGGGGCATATCTGCATGTGAGTTGTCATCTAATACTATGTTCTCTCAAGAACCCATCAAATGCATGTGAGGTGTACTCAGCACACTACCATCTCTCCTCAAACATTTGATCTAGTGACCATATTAGTTTTCCACAAGTGCTTTGAACTCTTTAAGCTTGCCCAATGCTTATGTTAACCCTTGTCGGAGACCTCTATGTCATTATTGCCAGCCACCTTACCATCTTTAACATTTTTTGCCCGCTGGGAATGCTGGATTTCATTGGAGTGTACTTATACTGTATTATTTTGCATGCATGATCGCCGCTTGTCTATTAAAGGCACACCATGGGATCGTAGGGAGAGAGTACTATTTGTGGATTAGGTGTTTGCATAAGCTAGAGTGGCTGAATGAGCCTTAGGACCTAATTTTTAACTTTGACCACCCAAGAGTGTAACCCTTAGCAACGACACACAAGAGGCAAAATGTAACTCTCACCATTGATTCTTTTATACATGATGATAGAGTGCTCTACTCTCCTATTACTTACTTTCGTGCCTTTTGCTTGTTTGAGCTCTTATGTATGTGTGCTTGCATGTGTGTGAGAGAGTGAGTGTGTACACTTGAGTGGTGAGTAGGGTCGAGCTTCCATTGGAGTGCGGTGGGGCTAGCGGTGATGGAGTGGAGATTTTGGGTGCGGCTACGTGGCAACATCACATCCTATGATAATACTAAGCAATTGGCTTTCACGAGGTGAGTGACACACCTCAACCATGAATTTGTGTGCTAGGCCACGATAAAGTAGTTTCTCAATTGAGCTTTTTGTGCGGTTGGTAAAGTCCCCACTACATTGGGTTATTCCTTGCATACTTTCCATGGCACTAGGGCTTCCCATATGTGGCAGTATTGCCAGGTAATAGCCCCACCGCATAGCCGCAATGCATTTTGAGAGCTTGTGAATGGTTAAATCGATCATATTTATTGTTTTTGCAAGAAAGGAGTAGACAAGAAATCACAAAAAAACTTTGATTTTGTTGCATTCATTTGTTATCTTAGGAATTCTGTGTTCAGTTTTTCATGTTACCCTAAAACTATGTGCCATTTGATTTCTACAATTTAAGTTTTTTAAGTCAAATTTTACAATTATTGTTTTATTTTCGCACATAAAAAACAAAAAATTGGTCTTTGAATTTAATGAATTAGGTGAAATATACCTTAAAATTGGTTTTTGGATTTAATGAATTAGGTGAAATATACCTTAAAATTGGTTTTTGGACATAGGGTTTATCTCAATTTCAACTCCTTACACTTAGAAATCGGATTAAAAATAATGATTTGGGGTAGGATTTGTAAACCAGATTAATTTTTATGTTTTTGCATTAGTGATAATAATGAAAATTAAGCTTAATCCCACATGTAATTTAGGCCACTAGTAAGTCTTTTGGCTGGCTGCATTTAATGCGTGCAACTTTAGGCCCCGAGCTCGGGTGGGGGGGGGTGGGGGGGCACTCATCTCGTTCTTGAAGAGGGTCCTGAGATAAAGGTGGATTGATAAGAGCCCAATTGGGTCGATGTGGTACAGGGTTTGAGATTCTTAACAAGCAGTGATACTTTCTCCGATTTGGAATCAATGGATGGAAGGGATATTGGACCATGGGGAAGAAAACCTCACTGAAACAATAAATGATGCACCCACCACTAGCTTGATAGGCTGCATGAATAATTACTTTAAGGATTCGACTTTGACTGTTGTAACCTCTATGTACCTAGCCATGCGGCATATCAATTTGGTGATGAGGGAGTTGAGGTTAGCTCCAAGGCCACACCTAGTGTCTTCTTACACACACGAGCCCCATGCATGTGGAAATCCCTATCCCCGTGGGACCAATCTTGATCACGAAGCACTTGATGCCTATAGACCAAAACCTTACCCAAACCTTAGTACCAAATGGCAGGACCAAAGAGGAGTTGCAAGAAGTAGAGGCCTTAGTAGGGCAAAAGAGGAAGAGAACTTATGCCAAGTCCAATAGTGATTAGTGGCCCAAATTGCACCAATTGGTCAAACCACCAATCTTCACCAATTGCCCAGGCGATTGGCAGCCTAGAGAGTGCCAAACCATATGAATTCATATCCAAGGTGGATCTAGGTGTGTAAGATTCTCAGACACATTATAGCTAGGAGGAAATTAAGCAAGTTGTCTCCACTTCCACAGACGAGGAAGAGAAACTTTGGATAGTCATGGAATGTATTCAGGCTATTGTAGAGCAAGAGAGTCTTAGACAAGAAATCACCTATGCCCATGTGACTTCTTGTGACACAGGTTAGGACAAGCAATGCATGAGGCCCTACCTTGAGTGAGATGGAGACACCATCTCAATCAGCCCTAATGATCCCACATATGTGGTGATGCCTAGCTACACGATGGACTAATCCCCGATTGTTGCTATTGTTCCTCAAGGTTACGCAAGATTCCAAGTATCTACTAGCATGGGCTTCACACTCCGAGACCGTAGTAGAAAGGTACCCACTCAAGATGCTATTAGCATAATTCCATACTCTGGAATATTGGGTACTACATCACTCATCATAACAGATCGACCTGTGAACCAACCATGCAACATTGCCCATAGTTTCATGCCCTCAGTTCACAACTATGGCAACCAATAGTAGCAGTCCCTATAACAATGGCTCCAAGCCTAGTTAACATATCCATATCATTTACTAGGACCACAGAAGGAGGAACCTTTGCGGCTTCCTTTATCCAATGCAACCTAAAGCACGCAAGAAATCCTCACAAATGACTAGACCAGTGTCCCTTGGCTCATATGTCATTAGTACCTATGGGAATTTCTATACGACCCCCTATTAGACTCATGTTACTCCTCCAAGATTCATGCCATTACACCCATAGGCAGAGTGCCCTTCATTCACATATTGTCTTCCCTTTTGTACCAATACTTCCAACAACACAAGCCCTCCCAACTGATTTAGTAGCCTTTGTGCAATAATTGAGGAGAGAAGTGTGGCCGAAAGTATAGGACCAGTCATTTTCATAAGAGAGAATGGATGGAGTATCTCTCAAAAGGCTACACAAATTGAAAAGCTCACGCACAAGTTTAATGGAGAGGGCAATCCTTGAAGACATCTTGAGGTCTTTGATTAAGTTTGCGAGACCTTAGCTTAGGTGAAAGGAATGAGCTTGCAAAGACCAACTCCTTTAGCCTTACACTAGATGGCAAGGCTGGGGATTGGTATTGAACCTTGAAAGTTGAAGAACATCTAAACTTTACCGGTCTTCAACAACGGTTATTCCTAAAGCAATTTATGCATGAGGGAGCTTTGTGGAGTGTGGCTTCATAGTTACACAAGGCTGCGAGAAGAAGATGAGTCAGTGTGAGAGATTTTATTAATCGTCCCTCAAGCATTTGAACTCTCATTATGATCTACTTAAGCGCTTCTCTAACAATTAACTGCTTAATCAATTAATCCACCATAGACTTAAACATGAAGATATCCATAATGGTTTGGTAATTAGAGGTTAACTTGATGGTAAGGGAGATAGAGATTCACATTCTAAGTCTGTTATCAACAAGTCAGTGGGTTATAGCACCACCACTGTAAAACCTATAGCTAAAGGCAATACCTTAGCAGAAATGACTTGGACTGACTTCTCAAAAGCTCTCTAAGAGTAAATGAAGACTAGCAAAGCTCTTGAAAATGTACACATATACCCAAGGAGAGAGCTTCATTGTGGTGTTCCATTTGTTATTATCAAGGACATACCACCAATAAATTTCCAATCTTGAGGTCTTATTATACAATGGTAATTGTGGCTTTTGTGGGCACTATGGTCACAAAGGTTGCTGAAGATGCCTACAGGCTATTACAAATGCAGCGAGACCACAATCCTTGCCAGCACTGCTACAAATACTAGCCCTTGCTCTTGTAACAAATCAACAAGCAATGGTTGAGCATCCCATGCAACAAGTCCTATCAAAGGGAATGCACAATGTAAACAATGTGCCATTACCTCCACCACTCTTAGGACCACCCACAACCACCTTCATCAAGGGTGACACCTCTCTTAATTAAGTAAGCTTCGAGAAGCCTAGTGATCACCAAGAATATGAGGTAGATGTCAAAGCTATTCCACACCTCTTTGAGGACCCCAAGCTTCATCGTGACTATTTATTTAGTGGATAGGAGAGGGGGAGTTAAGCCAGTTTACCAACTTGCTACTATGGGAAGAGGCTGAGATATCAATGCAACGGGAAGGAGAATGCCTCTTCAACTCTACCATTGTCAAGGTCCCCATCGAGTTTCAAAATGCCCTATAAAGTTTCTTTAACTCAACCAAGTTGTGACCGCATGCATGCCACCAGGTACTTGTAAACTATTATGGTATAGATCATTGGATTAAAAACTGCCCTAACAAGTCTATGGTGACAAGCCCACAAATGGGACCCATCATCACACCCCTAAACATGATTGCTGAGAAGGTGTGCCCAGTGTGCATTTTTTAGTGACTTTAGAAGTGTTAGTGTGGTTAGGTTAGTTTTCTGTGGTGGGTCAGCAACTTGGTTGGCTTTGGAGATATGGGATTGGGCTGCTGTTGAGTGGGGCAGTGGGGAGGATGTGAGAGGTAGTGGGGTGTTCGAAGTGATGAGAGTGGCCTCCTTCTGAGTGGGATGGATTTGTGGGGATTTGAGGATGGAATGATGGTGGGGAGTGGAGGATTGACTTCTTGGCATGGAAGAGCAGTGGGTACAGCCTCTTCATCCATCATGAGGACAATAACTTGGCAAGAGGCTAGCTGTAGGAGGGTAGCTATCCTTGCATCCCAATTGATGTTGCACTTGTTGTGTCCCATCCAACCCCTTTCGAGGAGTATTTCTTCATGAATTATTCTTGTAGGCATCATATAGAGCTTCCCTTCCAAGGGATTATTTTCGATGTGGAACAAAAGTGTGACTGTGCCTAAGCAGTGAGCTTCTTGAGATGCCAATGTTGTGACTACGACAAGAGTGTCTTTTAGTGGTGGGGGTTCCCCGAGGGAACACCAGGTCTCATGAGACATCAAGTTGTAATTAGCCCCTATGTCTACGAGAGCTAATTTTTAGGCGAAGCTCGTTGGGGTGGTTGTCATTCCTAACCACAATCGAGTAGGATTCACCTCCCATTATTCCTCTTCGAGGTCTACCACTTGGGCCATATTGACTGCTATATATTTATGTTTAAGTTTGGCTTGCCTCACTTTAGCCTCTTGTTGGGAGGCTTGTTTCATTTCTTCATGGTCATTTTTTCTTTGTTTCTTATCATGAATGGCCCTTAGGGTCATTTCAATTAGTGGATCATAGTAGCATTTTAACTTTCTACCATTGAAATATCCTGCCATTTCAACACCTTCAAGTGTCTCTATGCGCACATCGCCTTGTGGGGTTATCTCAGTGACTAGGAAGGGTCCTAAGCCTCTGAGCTTGAATTTTCTTTGTGTGTTTCTGTGCTGAATAGGAGGACCATGTCACCCTTGTTCATTTTCTTGTCTTTTAGCTGGTCGTCAAACCATTGTTTACGCCTTAGCTTCTCAACAATCATGCTATAGACTACTAGAAGGCGTGTTTCATCAAGCTTTTTAAGCTCGAAAAGGCGATAGCCTAAGAAATTCCTTGTGAGTTTATCTTGTACATCAATGTGTAAGGTGGGGACCAGGAACTCCATTGGCATACTGCTTCAGTACAATAGGTCAAACTAAAGGGTGTAGCATTGGTAGCTACCTTGTAGGAACTTCTATAGGCCCCGAGTGTTGCTGACAACTTTTGTTCCCAATCATTGCGGGGCTGGCCTCAACAGTTTTGGTGAGAATGGCACTCAAAACTTTGTTAGTACTTTTATATTGGCCATTAGCCTGTGGGTAATATGGGGAGGACTTTCTATGAGTGACAAGGATTTCTCGTAAGAGGAATTGGATTAGCTGATTAATGAGATGCGTTCCATTGTCATTCACAAGCTCTAGGGGGCAACCGAAGCATGTGATGGGACTGTCATGTATAGGAATTTTGCAGTCGATAGCGCATCAACTTTATGAGTAGCCCGAGCTTCAACCCATTTGGTGCAATAATCCATGGCAAAGCGAATTATATATCTAGCTTGAGTGTGTTTGGCTGCTGGACTAATGGGCCCGATGAAATCAATGCCCCACTTTTTAAATTATTGCAAGGACATGACTGGGTTTAGGGGCATACTATCCTTAAAGCGGGGGATTGCCGCATGTTGGTATTCATCGCACCGCTTTAATGTATTTTGCTGCATCAGCCATTAAGGTGGGCCACCATAACTCGGATGTGAGAACTTTGCGTGTAGTGATATCTACTGCAAAATGCCCCCCTAGCACAGTCAGAGTGAGCCTATTCTAGAAGGAAGAAATATTCTTCTTCACGGACAGTGTCTGAGAATCTTGTGTTTCCCCTACCTGTAGAGTTGGCCTAGAGTGAGTTGGTAGGGGGTTTCCTATTTAATTAGGTGTTGGGCATGGTCCTTGTTTAGGAGTGGGTCCACTAGTAAGCCATTTTCTAGAAAGTGTGCTAACTCCTCGCCCCACTTAGGAATTGATCATAGTTGGAATAGGGAGGTATTTTGGTAAATCATCATCTACTCCCACGAGCGGCTCATCATTGGGGATTCTTGACATATGGTCTGCCAAGACATGCTATGAGCCCTTCCTCACTGTGTGACAATGAAGTCGAACTCAAGTAAGATGAGCAGCCAACTGGTGATTCTTCCTGTTGTACATGGCTTGTTTACTAGGTATAGAAGAGCTTGATGGTCTACAAAGAAGACAAATTTGGTTGCCAGAAGATAATGGAAAACGTTCTTAACGGTGTAGACTATGGACAACCCTTCTCTTTCGATGGTGGTATAATTTCTCTTGGCCTCATTTAGTTGGCGGGCTGGCAAAGCTGATGGGAAAATCCATCTTGTGTTCACCAGGTTGGGCCAGCACACATCCAATAGTAAAGGCAGAGGCATCTATGTGGACATGAAAGATAATGTCCCAGTTTGGGGGACCTCAGAATAGGAGCACTTGCCAAGGCTTTCTTGAGAGTGGTATAAGCCTATTGGCATTCCTCTGTCAACACGAAAAGGATCAAGAGTCTGTAAAGAGGTCAAGCTATATTAGTATACATAAAAATGAATCGCCGATAGTAGCCAACATGTCCCATGAAACACTAGACTCCTTTAAAATTGGTGAGTGGGAGAAGCGCAAGGATGAGTCGCACCTTGCTATTGTCCATGGAAATTTTGTGTCTAGAGACAATGTGTCCCAGGATTACTCCATGCCTAACCCAAAATTGACATTTGAGTGGGGTCAATGAAATGCGATATAACCTGCATCTTTCTAACACCTTACGTAAACTTACGTAAACAGTCAAGGTGTGCCTTCTATGAGGAGTTGACACAAAGGTCATCCTTAAAGACCTCAAGGAATTTTCAAAGATAATCCTTATAGGCCGTGCACATGAGTCGCTAGAAGGTGCTTGGGGCATTGGTCAGTCCAAATGCCATGATGCAGTATGCGTAAGTTTCCCATTTTGTGGGGAAAGGCTGTTTTGCAATGATCCTTGGGGTTAATCAACACTTGGTTCTAACCGAAGAATCCATCAAGGAAGTTGTAGGCTTCCTTTCCTGTGACACGTTCAAGCACATTTTCAGTGAAGGGTAAGGGATAATATTGATCCCTTATGGTGGCGGCATTGACCTTTTTGAGGTCCACGCACACTCTTACCTTCCCATTATTTTTGGGCACTATCATGATGGGTGATACCCACTCTGTGTGCTCTATTTTGTAGATGAATCTGACATCAATGAGTCTATTGATCTCTTCCCAGACCATCTTGGAATACTTTGGGTTCATTGGATAAGCCCTTTGTTTGACCAGTCTTGCCGTTCACTATCGGAATGGTGTGCTTGACTACTTCGGGAGGTACACCATTCATATCCTTATACTTCCAGGCAAAACAATCCTAGAATTCTGTGAGTAGAACAATGAGCTCGGTCTCTTCCTCTGTAGAGAGGTATTCTCTAATGTATACCTGGCCTCGGGTCTTTGCTGGGGCCTGCCGCCAGTTTAATTTCTTTTACCTTGGTTAGACCGTCATATGAGGTCCTTGGTTGTCCGTTATGGGACCTTTGGGCCAAGTCATATCTGTTGGCCATTTGGAAGGTCTTGAAGTGTTTGGGCACTTGTTTGGTTTCTTCTACCCTAGCGCTTTCTTCTTTGTGCTTTGTGCGTTGAGCAGCAAAGCTTTTCAGGTGCAGGTTTGGGATTACTGGGTTCCACTGGCTTTGGGGTGGTCATGTGGACCAAAAGGGAGCTATTTACAAACTCCTTTTGCCACATTTGGTTGAAGTGGTCATGTGCTTCAACTGCCCCAACGTATTTTAGCGAGTAGGTGTTTGAATCATCAAGGAAAACATAGCGTTTTGGCCCAGGGAATCCATCAGGCTTGCGAGTCCTGTGTGAGTGTGTCTCCCTTGATGGTTCCTCTTTAATGACCTATTTAAGTTTCTAAATGGCAACATTAGGCAAGTATAATGTCCTAAGCATGTAGAGAGATGTGATTTCCTACCTGTCTACTATGGAAAACTTTGTGCCGATGTGCCTAGGAAGTATGTCTAGGGTATCAAGGATATGCATCCAATTCTCAGAGTCTTTTGGCTCTGAAAGAGGTGCACATTCCCTCACTATCCTTATCATTATCTAGTGTTTTGTAGCATGTTTGACATAGATGGACTGCGGTGGATCTAATAGTTGTTACCGAGTCCTCTGCAAAGGGTCTGCCACTCATGGGATGTACCTTCCACGTGCATAGGTTGATCTTTACTATCTGATCTTTCCTTCGAGTACATAGCATTAGGAATTTTTTGGACCCAAAAAGGCTAAGGATTCCTAATTTTTTGGACCCAAAAAGGGCCTCCTAAGGATTCCTAATTTTAAGGGATTAAATCTTAAAAAGGTGGGCTTAAAGGAGACAAAGGCTATGATGACCCCTATTTTTTGCCTTGCCACATCAGCCATACCCCCCCTAGTTTCACTTTTTAAAGGGAATACTTAGAAAAACGGATTTGTGTTAAACCTACAACAGCAAAGTTTTAACAGTCTCTCTCACTCACTCCCTATGAGGATCTCTTTGCTTTAGCTTCTTCCTTTGCTTAGCTATGGAGCCTTTGCAAGCTGTGTGTGTAGCCCCTTGTGAAGCTAGAAAACGGAAGGTTGATTTACACATTCGTATTCCTTGCGCAAGAGGCACGCAAGGCTGCAAAAAGTCATGCTCGGCTTGAATGGTTGCAGACCAATGCTCCCCATAGGCATGGTGCTTGGCATGCACGAATGAGGAGATAAGGGAGGCATTTGGTTGTGCATGCACCAGCATAAATCTAGATGTAATAAGGCTAAGAAAATAAGTTTAGTTAGGTTTTTTTTTCCCTTTTAAAAAAACTATTAATAGTTCCTTCTCTCACTTCATTTTCATTTCACTTTTTTAGAGAGCTTGAGCTCAAGATCTACATAGACACCCATGTAAGGGCACCAGCACATCACCATGTTAGCATAGTCGTACATGGATATGGCACGCACCAAGAACACCGCACGTGTTACCATGCCTTCACAAAACTCAGTACAAGGCACCCAATGACCACATACTGGGCGACACCACGGAAGAGAGTGACCCCTTGGATTCCAGGACACGCCCAATGGGATCACCAGAGTCCAAACCTCCCACAGCAAAACCAGCGCACACACATGCAGGCCCTTCTAGTGGGAGCAAGCGTGTGAAGAAGACCCCACAATGCAGCCACCCCAGAGATTAAGACAAAGAGGCCGATGATGAGCAGTTCGACTGGGTTGGTGAAAACATTCCTACATTGCGCAGCACCATAGGTGGCAAGACCCTACTACAAGGACAGGGTCCCCTACCTACCCGGGAGGAACTTGATACTACACAGGTACCACAGCAGCAGGAGGAGGAGGATTCAGACTATGAGAGAGACCAAGAGGAGGTTCCTACAAGTGTGCGCAAGCATAGAAAGGTCAAGCTCTTCAAGCCAAGGAAGTCCCAACCTTGCCAACGCACTAACACAACACAGAGAGCTCCAAGGAGAAGGATGTGCCAAGGGCATAGGGCTCTACAAGAAATCAAGTTTTATTAGAGGAACACTGAGTTGCTGAGAAGAAGAGCCCCTTTCGCTTGCATAGTGAAGGAGATTCTCCAACGATATAGAACAGAGTTCCGTGTGTAGGGGATTGCCCTTGAAGCATTACAAGAAGTCTCCGAGGCTTACCTTGTTGGGCTTTTTGAAGACACCAACCTCCTTGCAATACATGCAAAGAGGATTACCATATCTGCCAAAAGGACATGCAACTAGCTCGGTGCATTCGAGGTGAGCGAAACACGATCTAGAGATCTTAGATGTTAACCTTTTTTTTGAAGCAACTCTTTTGTCTCAAACCCCCCTTTGTAATAACAAGCCTATCTGGCTTTCATTTGTAACCTTCTGATAATGAAAATTTTAAGTTTCTCTTACAATGTCTCGGTGTCATCATGTACCAGTTTGTCACCCAAGGCATCAGAAATGCTCCTGGAGGACTGAGGAAGCTGTGCCAGAATAGTGCGAATTTGGCCTCTGCAAACAATGCGAATTTGGGCTCTACACAGCAGCGATGTAGGCTCAAAATTCACACTGTTCTGGCACTGCTCTCCCAGCCACTCAGAATCATTTTTGATGCATTTATAATCAAATTGAGTACATTGATTATGAGAAACAGTAATTTACAAGATAAAAATACCTTTAATCATGTGTAAAAATTTATTATTTGTCATCCAATGCATCAGAATTTCTCCTAAAGGGCTGGGGAAGCTGTGCCAAAACAGTGCGAATTTGGGCTCTACAGCAGCGATGCAGGCTCAAAATTCACACTATTCTGGCACTGCTTCCCCAAGCTCCCAGGGTCATTTCTGATGCATTCACACAAAAACATTAATGGTACAAACTAGAAAAAACAATGATATACTTGATGAAAATAAGTTTGCAAAAATTGTATTGTATTCATAATAAGAAGTGATACATCATCTTTACAAAAGCTTTCTTACAATATTGAGCTTCCTTCTCTTGTTATTGGGCAGAGTGTGCTCAAGGAGTGATTGGGCTATTTCTTGAGGATCCTCTATGCCTATGCTTTTGGCTATACCTATATGAGCAAGAAGCTTACCCCTAAATCCAGAACCAAAAACATCGAAGGCAAGGGATTTTTTAGTCAGAACTATACATTTGGTGCTCTGTGCCATAGAGGCTACACAGAGCACCTTAGAGAGGGCTTTCAAAAAGAAGAGAGTGAAGGCAGATTGAGGGGTGTAATCCCTGTGGATAATGGCGATGCCATCCACAGGAAGTCAACCAAGATAGTGCGCCAACGCAGCATCATGTCCATGGACCTTGGCCTGGTCTCTGCTGCCGCCGCCTCTCCCAGCAAATGCGTCAATTTCAACCACCCTCTGCAATCAAAGGAAAAATCACCAAAATCTCTGGAGAAACTGCGTTCTCTAACCCGTGAACTGATTTCTTCAGTTTACTAACATGGAAGACAGGATGGACTTGAGAACTCTCCGGTAACTCAAGTTTATATGCTACGTCCCCAATCTTCTTAAGGATTTTAAAAGGACCACAATTTCTCGGAGAAAGTTTATCACACTTTCTCGTTTTCATGGTTTCTGACTGCGCAGGAACCTTGAGGAATACAAAGTCACCTTCTGCAAAGGTCACCTTTCTACGTCCTTTATCCGCATAAGTTTTAGCGCGATCCTGAGCGCTACGAATGCTCTCATGTGCGGCTCTAAGCATATCATTCATATCTTCAAGGAAATCCTTGACTTTCTCCTTTTCTAGGCCTACAACCATCGGAGATCTCGGCTGGAATCCATACATTAACATGAATGGTGTAAATCCAATCGCTGAGTGTTTGGAGCTGTTATAGGTAAACTCCAATAAGGGCAAGTACTCTTCCCAATTAGATTGCTTCTTACTAACATAAGAATGCAACATATCCTCTAGAATTTGGTTAACTCTTTCAGTTTGACCATCAGACTCCGGATGATCTGCCGTACTCATACTCAGAGTAGTATCCAACTTTTTGAAGACTTCCCTCCAAAAATGACTGTTGAACTTTCTATCTCTATCCGACACTATATCTGCGGGCAGGCCATATAGCTTGTAGAGATGTTCAATAAAGAGTTTTGCCAACTCTGGCGTTTTAACAGTTTTCTTCGTGGGCGATAAACTTTGCCATTTTAGTTAACCTGTCCACTACCACCCACACCGAGTCATTCCCTCGACTTGTCTTGGGTAAACCGGTAATGAAATCCATGGAAATGCTTTCCCATTTCCCTTGAGGAATCTCCAGCGGATGGAGTAGTCCTCCAACCTTAAGATGTTCATGTTTATTGACCTGGCACTTACTGCATTTCAGCACATAAGTCTGGACGTCCTTAAACAAACTAGGCCAATAAAACTGTCTTTTTACTAGTGCATAGGTCTTCTGAATCCCAGGATGACCCGCACTTGGACTATCATGACTTTCTTTAAGAATTTGGGCCCGAAAGTCACCAATAGTTGGTACACATATTCTACCCTTGTAGAGTAAGTACCCGTCGTCAATGGAGTAATTAGCATATTTCTCCCCCCGACGAAGTTTATCACTCCCCTTTGAAGCCGTGACAGTCAAAGGTGATGAAGGGCCTACGTCAGAGCTCTCCAGCTCCAAACTATACCCAGAAGACACGGCTAGTCTCTCCAGACTAACTCTCGCTTCCCTTCCCGTTGCACCTTCGGCCAGTCTCTTCGGACTAGCAATATGTGCCAACGAGGGAGGTGGTCGCGTCTGTGAAGAAGTGCGTATGCGTACAGCGCGCCAGACCTCTATAAAAGATGGATCGTGCTCACATAAACCACGTAGTGACTCCAAGAAATCATTCTTGAAGACTGTGAAACTAAGTTCATTAATCTGTGACATGCGACTAAGTGCATCTGCCACCACGTTATACTTACCTTTCTGGTAACGTATCTGAAGGTCAAACTCCTGTAGAATCTCCGCCCACCGAGCTTTTCTACCCTTCAGTTCATTTTGACTTGAAAGCCATTTCTACCCTTCAGTTCATTTTGACTTGAAAGCCATTTCAGGCTTTCATGGTCCATCCGGACCTCAAAAGTAGCACCATATAAATAGTGTCTCCACTTTTTCAGTGCATGAATTATCGCTAGTAACTCTCGCTCATAAGCCAAGTAGTTACGCTACGCACGATCTAACTTTTTACTCTCAAATGCAATTGGGCGTCCCCTTTGCATAAGTACGGCCCCAATGGCCTCATTACTAGCGTCTGTTTCTAAAACAAACGGCTCATTTGGATCGACAATAGTCAAAACAGGTGTAGCTGCTACGGTCACCTTGAGCTTATCAAAGCTTTTCTATTGGGCTTCCCCCCAACTAATTTTTTTGTTTTTGACCGTAACTGGTCAGTCAACGGGACTGCGATCTTCGCGTAGTCCTTCACATACTGTCGGTAGAACCCCGACATGCCAAGAAAAATCTGCAGTTCCTCGAGATTCTTTAGCGCTGGCCATTTAAGAATAGCCTCTACTTTTTCTGGCTCCATCTGCGTACCATCGGCGGATATAATATGGCCAAGGTAGTGAATTTCTGTTTCAAAAAATTCACATTTGCTCTTCTTTGCAAATAGTTTGTGCTCTCGCAACAACTCGAACACGAGACGCAAATGCTCTATGTGTTCTTTTTGTGTCTTACTGTACACAAGAATATCATCTAGGAAAACTACTATGAATTTTTCAGATATGGACGTAAAATGCTGTCCATCAGCGTCATAAATGTCGCTGGAGCATTGGTTAGCCCAAATGGCATAATCAAAAACTTAAAATGCCCGAAACGGATCTTAAATGCTGTCTTTGCAACATCTTCTGCTTTTATTCTAACCTGATGATACCCAGATCTCAGGTCTATTTTTGTGAAGTATCTAGATCCATAGAGTTGATCAAACAACTCATCCATGCGTGGCATCGGATACTTGTTCTTAATCGTTATCTGATTAAGAGCCCTATAGTCTATGCACATCCGCATAGATCCGTCTTTCTTCTTTACCAGAAGAATAGGCGATGCCCACGGACTTGAACTAGGCCGAATAAAGCCTTTGTTCAAATATTTCGTCAATTGTTTTTCCACCTCCTGTGCCTCGGAGTGGCTTAATCTATAAGCAGGTTTGCTTATAGGTTTTGATCCTGGCATAACTTCGATGCCATGGTCTACTTCTCTAGATGGTGGTAAACCATCTGGTAAATCATCAAGAAAAACATCCTGAAATTCCTCTAATAAATTCATTAAAGTATCTACGTACTTTTTCTTTAATGTCTCATTCACCTTGGATTTTTTCTTGTTTGAATCACATGCATGCCAAACAGGGTTTTCAAACAGTGGGTCTCGTCCAAGGTTATTTTGTTTTCCTTGTTTGTCTACGCAAACATCATTTATCGTTTCATCTACGGAAACAAAATTCAAAAGAGGGTAACAAGTATATACCTCTGCTATCTGGTCTCTGCGGACCGCTGTACACAGCTCCATGGAGGAAATAAGTGGTGTGGCGGGGACAGTGCGGTCGCCCTGCAGGGTAATGACTCTACCTCCATGCTCAAAACATAGCGTATTATGTAAGTAATTCCGAGCTAGACTAGGACCCAGGCCATACAGCCACTCCCTGCCTAGATATACGTCTGCTCTGGCTAAGTGCATGACCTGAAAGTCAAGCGGAGCCTCGTAGTCCTGCATAGATAATGGGACCCCCAATACTACGGTATTCCATACCGTTTTGTCATATCCGTTGGCTAGGCCAACAATATACTCATGATCACTCCGGGTCTCAGTCAACCCCAACTTCTTGACTAACGAGTAGTTCAAGAAGTTGTGGCTAGCTCCATCATCAATAAAAACTGTGACTCTACGGCCACCTATGGTGCCATACATGTGCACCATGTCATGCGGACCTACAGTAGGCTGCCACATCGCTGGTGTCACTGAACAAGCGTGATGCTCATCACAATGACACATTGTCACCTCTCTGAACTCTGCGGAACTGAGAGGGAGTCTCTGCACTGTATGCAATTGCCTAGAAGATTTACCATCTTTTTTGGACTCGTTGCCACTCGTGCTGGCTTTAGGCTTTGGACACTCAGCCTTCGTGTGCCCTGCATCATTGCAATTAAAGCAGCGATTTTTCTTTTGCGCTTTAATATACTGCTCTTTCTTTTGGATTTCGCTGTCTCTTTTCTTTTTGGATGGTCGCGGTTTTTTAGACCAATGACCACCCTGTCCTTCCTGGTCCGTCCTATCTCCTTGTTTATCACTGCGGAACCCTTTTCTTTTAAGGCCTGACCTTTTCTTTTCACTACCCTTGAGAATTTGGTTAACTCTTTCAGTTTGACCATCTTTTCTTTTAAGGCCTGCCCTTTTCTTTTCACTACCCTCGGCCCTGCTAGAACCACCACGCGCACTACGGCGCTTGATGTCATCGAATATCTGCACGTACTTAATTGCCTCTGCTAAGTCTTTAGGCTGTAAGGGCTCTACGTACTCAAGGTAATCATCTTTGAGGCCTCTCTTAAAGCCTCGCAATGTCTGGAATGCATCGATTCCCTTTAGCTTGAGTACTATCTCCCTATAATCTGAGATGTACTGAGTTAGGGATTTGTTCTCCATCGAGCACTTGTCCCATAACTCCCAGCTTCTCTCTGCCTCATTAACAGGCAAAAATTCTTTTTGAAACATCGTTTCAAACTCCGTCCAAGTGGCAGGACGAGTTGTCAAACTCATCCACCACTTGTACGCTTTGCCGGTTAATGAGAGGCTAGCCTCTACGGGCTGTATACGGCTAGGCTGTTGTCGCAGCGTGTGCAAATCTGACCACTTCGCTAGAAACATATTGACCGAGTCCTTATTTCTCTCCTTCTCCTCGCCACCAAAACTAGGTGGCTTTAAGTCTTTTAATAACGACGAAGCTGTCGGCTACGGATGGCCCCGCAAGCGCATCGACGGCCTGTACTCTTGCAACCACTGGCGAGGCTACGCTCACCCGTGCCGCAGGAGCTCGGCTACCACGAGGAGTTGGAGGCGGCTGCTGTCAGTGCATCTAACCGTGTGGAGATGCTCTGTAGCATCGTGACTAAATCAGCCTGGACTTTACCCATATTGTTCAGTTTGGCATTAAGATATTTAAACAGTCCACTAGAGAGCTCCGTCTCTATCAGGACGTCAGCAGGGTCCAATAGGTCATAATCATCATCGTCGTACTCCAAGAGGTCCTCCTCGGTCCCCTCGACGACGTCGGTGTTCATGTCCTCTAGCTCATCGGCCAGAAAGGGGTCATCTGCTAATGCGGCCCTGCGGGCTTGCTGGGTCCTAAGGCGGGGTCAATAGACGAGGAGGGCGCTGGCGGATCACGCGTGATCGACAAGCGCACTTCGGACCGGACAACGGTCAGGCGTGTACGGCCTGACAATTCGGTCGGGGTTAAACCCGCGAGACCGAGGACAAGAGACCTGAAAAACCTAGAGAAGTAGAAGGCGGTGGGGACACACTACACCTAGCAGACATCTTTAATTCTTGCAAAAAACAATGCGAGAACTCGAAAATTACAAAAAAAACGCTAATAAAATGAGCGGTGGTGGAGAGAGAATAGTCACCCCCCTTTACGGTCGCCTGTCAATTTGTGTTGCACTGCGAGCCTCTAGACAGTGCCGCTTCTCCGGGATGCTCCGATCCGAGAGAGAGAAATGCCTGCAATTCGCTTTGCTGTGTGCTACCCCGAGAGAGAGAGAGAGAGAGAGAGAGAGAGAGAGAGAGAGAGGGAAGAGAGAGAGGGAGAGAGAGAATTCTTCCCTTCAATTCTGGCCCCCTCCCTCCACACACTCCATTGTGGAGATAAGGATGAGAAGATGAATGGTTGAAAACCATTGAGTGGGCTCCGGTCCCCCCCGGTCACGCGCGGACCCTGACGGCCCAATCGAACCGACGCTCTGATACCAGTGTTAGATACTCGTAACGCCGCTACAGGGCGCTACCATAGGAGGGGACGGCCTCGGGCTCACCACCCAGCCATAGAGGAAGAATGAGGATTGCCCCTCATCCCCCCAAGCTATATAGTGTGTGGCCTGCCGTCCACACTAGCTTGGCCGCCCATGACTCCGCATGGGCGTCCTCTCCCACTGAACCCCAGATGGCTACGTCCTCGGCGCTCCGACCGAGACGTTGACACTAAAGCCCCGTCTGGCCATTCGGTCTGCCGTCGGTCACAGGCGTTACAGCCTACGTGACATCTTGCTTAATGTCTTGTTTTGCCAAAGTGCTGGTGGGAGCGAAGAGGTCAATCGAGGACTTAGCCTCATCCTTTTTTGGTGATTTGGTCTCCTCCATCACTCCAGCAGCAAGGGTATCCTTTTTAGCCTCTAACTTGTCTTGTAAGGTTGTGAATTCCTGCTCTGGAACTAGGGCTTGCTCCGCGGTCTCAACCAAGCAACTGTCTTTGCGATAGATTCTGCAAGGGGTAATATAGCACTATCTAGGTGAGGACCGAGGTTGGACATATCAAGGTCCACCTCACATCGCGTGCATATAATGCCCAAGCATTCATCCATTCTCAAGCCAGCTGCCTTTTCAAGTTCATGATGAAGAAATAAGTATTCTTTACCTTCCACCACAATGGTGCTCAAGAGATTGATCTCAAGCTCTGGCAGCACCTTGCTCTCGTCGTGTGGGGAAGATGGCCCCGCATCTTCTACTACAGTGGGCTGTTTAGCTGCAGATTGTGCACCCTCTGGAAAGTGCTCTGATTAACCTTGATGTGACCCCTCATTAACCTCCCAACCCTCTCCTAGTAATCCTTGAATGAGGTCAGACCGTAGCTCTTTACAAATATACATTGTTTTTGTTTGGTGCATTGGCATGGAATTGAACATGTGCACAAAAACATGTAAAGGACAAAACCAATTTAGCCCTACTGACCTACATGCCTTTGAAAACTTGAGTGATGTCTTAATATCACTTACCATCTTAAACTTTAAGCATAAGATGGTCCAAGCATCAGGTTTGGGCCATTCAGGGATTGTTAAGAGGGGGGTTGGGGATCTCTTCTAGCTTGCCAAATAAACCTGGTTTTTTATCTACAAAATATGAGTGAGAAAAGAAAAAGATATTGTTCTGTATACAAGAACACTTGGGCTTTGAGATACAAACATTGCCTCTCTAATGGATGCATGCATAGCATATAAAACTCCAGTGAGGCTTTGGAGTGGTTGTTCCTCAACATAATTAGAGGGGAAAATATCTGCAGAGAGACATAAGAAAATGGAGAATCATAAGAAAATCTGAAACAAAAAATCCAATATTAGCATGTTGTTAAAGCTCTGTTTATGTTACACTGACAATTTGAAGGAAACCTTGGTCGTTGGCCTTGAATGTACAGGTCTCCAAGGGTATACACATGTTGCACTATGGCAACCAGCCCTTCCGTCTTAGTATGCTTGAAGCCTTGTAGCGCCCCTTCCAATGATGTAGCATATTCCCCAGTTTGACGAGGTCCTGTATAATGATAACACTGCATGGGTGGTCATTTTGCTATTGTATTCATGTCCCAGACCCATGGCATTGGGGCTGCTAAGTGCACTGGGTACATTTAGTCACCCTCCATCACATATTAGTGGCTTAGAATTTGAGAGGGTGAACTGCTTGGCTCCAGAGTTTCATAGGTAGGACCGTTGGGAATCTCCCCCTCGTCTCCTTCTTCAAAACTTTTCGTCAAGATTAGTTGACAAACAGGTCTGACTCATGGTAATTGGGGCTGAGGTGGGAGAAGTGGGGTGGTAAGGGCATTTTAGGTACCCTAATAATTCCTCTTTGGGCCACTCTTTGGCTTGGTTGAGGTACATTGTGAGGAGCAGGTGTTGGCAAAGCCAGCGGAGGTGGTTGCCTTGGGTTTGCAAGTAGGGCTTGAGGTAGAGCATGGGCTTGAGCATCCCTTTGCTGATAGTAGTTCATAACTTCATGATTGCCCCATCTTTGGCAACATGTGCAATAGAGGGTGGGACAGGGTCGCAAATGTGGACACTCCATGTTGGTATGGTTAGCTCGACAAATCGGGCACCATACTAGCTTCCTCTTTAATAGAGATGGGGTTGGCCAACCTGATCCCAGCCTTGGCCGGTTCTCTAATGTTGGCTCATCTATTGCATTAATGAAGCATGGCCAATTGCTCAGCTTAGTGTCTCGAAGTGGACTCCTTCCTCTTTCCGTCAGATTTTGTGCTGGTGGTCTTGAATGAGGCTTCTGATGTACCCTCATGAAGTTCTCACGAGAACGTGTTCCCTTAAAGTTTTTCTCAAAGTCCATAGCACTCCTACAACATTGCTTGAAGGAGGTATGGGCCAAGGCATACAAGGAATCATGGAGGGGTACATCCTCTAGACCTTCCAAAAATCCCTTTCCTCTAGCATTGCAACGGGAGTGGAGATATCTGACTCTATTGATATAATCTCGGATGGTTTCACCATCCTTTTGTCTAACATTGTACAATTGCTCTACAGGACTCCATCTGGTCCCTTGATGAGAATATCCTACCTTGAAGGCCTCTTTCAAGGCTTCGAAGGTGGCCTTGTCCTCAGTTTTCAAGGACCTAAACCATTGGCCAGCTTTACTATCTAGGGTGAGTCCCCAAAGGCACTCACCTTCTTCCACGTGGCCAAAGGCTTCACATATTTGGTTGAACATCTCTAAGTGTGAGATGGGGTTTCTACTCCCATTGAATTTAATGATTAGCTTGGAGATGTTTGTGGGTTTGTTCCACTCTAATATGGGTGATGGTGCTGGTTATAAGCTGGGGCTGGGGGCGTGATGCCCACAACCACCCCCTCCCTGATAATAGACCATTGGAGGCCCTTGTCTCATGGGTGGGTTGGGTTGTGCCCCATGTGGCCTCATATGGTATCCTGGGTATGCTCCCTTTGGTGGCGGTACTATTGATATACAGGTGGACTAGGCTGATGTGATGGGGTTGGGTAGGCCCTTTCTCTTTGGTACAAGGTTTTCGACCCTTGGGAAGATGGATCTAGCCTTGGGTTTAATATGGGTCTTTGGGCCCTAAATGAATCGGCCACCACTGAGACAGGCATGGCTCTCCAGACTGGTGGGTTGAACGGCTCTTGCTCTGGCCTATTTCCACTCTGGGCTCACTTTCTTTTGTTGATGTTCCATACCTCTCACCTTGGGCTATGGCTCTTTCGACTATGTGTTTTTTCCCAAGATAAAGTTGCAAAGCCTTGAAAGCAAGGCTTCTCTGTGAATGTGTGGGAGAGATAGGGTCTTTCTTCACCAGGACAGGTGGTCTGTCCATACACTGAGCTTCCGATTCTCTTGTTTTCAGGTCAGGAGTCTGTCGTCCCATGTTGGGATGGTATTCTCTCTCACTAGTGTTGTCAAAGACGAGCACCGTTTGGCTCCACATGGTATTGACCGATGGGTTTGACACCTTATGAGAGCAAGGGAGCTTGGGGAGACTTTATGTCATCCAAGAGAGGGTTGTTTCACACTAATTTACCTAAATGTAGGTGCATGAATGTGAGGAACTACTCTGCAAAACCCCTCTATGAACAGTCTCTTTTTTTTGAAAATGGTATGGCCATATGCTTTGAGATGGTACGGGCATACGCTTAAGAAGGGAATGGGTGTACACTTCTCCGAAAGAAGATGGTACGGGCATACGCTTAAGAAGGGAATGGGTGTACACTTCTCCGAAAGAAGATGGCATGGGCGTACACTTCCTAAAAGACACGGACGTGGCTTCAAGAAGGAATGGGTGTGGCAAGTAGATGGTATAGTTGTGGCTTTTGGATGGAGAAGTTACAGGCGTGGCAAGAAAATGGTATGGGCATGGCAAGTCTACCCACGGGCACACGCTTTAGACAAGACAATTGGTATGGGCATGGCACAAATGGCATACACATACGCTTGTTGGAGCCGGGACAAAAGAGAATGACACGAGAGTGGCAAAACTGACACGGATGTGGCAAGTGAGAGGAATACTTTGGTACGAGTGTACGCTGATGATGGAACAGCCATGGCATAAATGGAACAGCCATGGTACTATTAGATTTTAGATATTTTTAACATAATTTAAGGTTGTAGTTCTAACTGCCACCTATAATATTCTCTAACAGTGTAGTTGTACCCCCTTGGTTAAATGAAATTTATGCCTATTTAATGCAAATATTCTATTTTTAATGCTAACTGCCATATTGAAGGCTGAAGATTTCCCAAGATTTACCTAGAGGGAATGGTACGGGCATGGCACATTTGTCGCGTGAGCATGTCCTATGATGTCCTGTGAATGGAATGTCCATTCACTTCTCAGAAAAGCATCTAGAATGGGATTTTGGCCTTGTTTTCTCCTCTAATTTTTGCAATTTCATGTATCTTCCTAATGTTTTTTGGGATCTTTGATTTGATAAGGAGCTAGAGATAATCTCAAGCTACCTATTGATGCCTAGAATGCTTAAATAAGCCTAATAAGTTAAGGTTAATTTGATAATTAAGCTATGGTGCAAACTTAATGAAAGAAGGCCAAAAAATCAAAATTTGCATGAATGTCAAGGAAAAAGATTGAACACTTGTTTCTCCCGCACTTGGTCAAGACCTCAATGCTCCAATGCTCTGGTTGACCTCCATTGCTCCATTGAACACCATCAAAAAACAAACAACAACTCAAACACAAGTAAACTACCGATGGATTTGCACTCAAACTGGGCCAAATGAGGACTCTAGCAAATAAAATAAGTGGAGGACCCTAAGCTAAGTGCTATCCCTGGCAGCAATGACAAAGATGTTAATCCTAACATACTACCTTGCACACACAAGAGAGGGAAAGAAGAAGAACAACCATGCAAGGGTCTGGTCAGAGATGTGCACTTAGCCAACCCTAATGAGGGTTAACTCCCCTTTGTGAGGCTGCTAGGGGATCACTCCACCTCCACCTATGTCACCCAAGTGGAGATTTAAGAGCTAGGTAGAGAGAAAGAAGGAGGGAGCTATGGAAAGCTCAACCTTCACTCCATGCCACATGCATACACAAGAGGGACATTGGTAGAGAGAAAAGAGAGAGGGGAGAGGAGAGGAGAAGGTAGATCATCACCATCCCTACAAGAATAAACAACAACAATCAAGCATGCAAGCAACAAACAACGCAAGCATGCATCCACAAGCTCATGAGAGTGTGAGAGAGAGAGAGAGAGGCAAAACTCAAATGAGACTAATGGGATTGTCCCTTTTCATATTTCATAAAATGTCTTATATACAAGAGCTCTTAGTTTACAATGGCCGGCCGCCCATTTACAATTGGGGGCCCAAAACTAGTCTTCCTAGCTCTATGTACAACTCTTTCCTATGATCGGTATTACATAAGCCATAAGCTTGGTCATCCCATGTCTCTTTTATCATTAAGCGCTTTGTGCGGTTATAAAAAGATAAATTATAATGAGCATAGCCATGCTTGGAAAATAATGTTAACCAGAGTGGTTAACACCAACCCCCCTCTCCTTCTCTCTTTGGCGCAAACCCCCTCTCTCTCCACTGCGCACCCCTCGCGAACCCGCTCTCTCACTCGTGCCACCTTCCCTCTCTCCTCTCCACCATGCAGCTTCCCATGGCCAACCTGATGTGATTTGGCTGCTTTTGGAGAATGGGGCTATGGTGGATGCATGGCATCATCACAAATAGACACCATTGAGGTTTTCTTGCAAGAATGGAAGAGTAGCTTTCATTGAGTTGTTGGTGGAATGGGGAGCGAATGTCCTCTGTGGGAGGACTTTCATGCACTACACTGCAAAAGTGGCACCTCCACTACCTTTAAATAATCTTGAATGCTGCTTAATTGCCTACCATCACCCAAACTTGGGGCTTTGCCTGGTTTATCGACGTTCGATGTAGGATCCCTCTTCCCACTGAGCAACGGATTCGGGGTACTAGCAGCGGAAGTAGTACTTCTCGTGCGGGATAGGGGACCCACATTCGGGGCCTCGCCCACGGATATCCGGACAAGAGACTAATCCGTCGATTTTTCCAAAAACGAACTCGAAAAAGCTTCCCTTATCCGGAAAGCACGGGCGATTCCACCAGGATAACTTTTACTCTAACATAGTCAAGACCATTTCTGATCAAACTGATCCGACTGCATCTATAAAGATACTTGGTCAGATCAAGGAAGAAACTTGCACTTGGATCATTGGAATCAACGCTTTTTTCCCCATCAAGAGGCACAGCCGTTGATTCCTATCCATAGAACAATTACTATCCGGATTTACTTTATCTATCGTAGTAACAAAAATTGAGTCTCGATTTACGGATCCATCAGTCCAGCCTAACCCCATCCAGTCCCATGGGTTAGCCAACCTCCCAACCACTGTAGTGATGGAATCCAATTAGGAATTTAATTAGGTTTTGTCCCGGGTACCAGGGAAAAGAGTTCCTAGGCCCCCTAGCCGGAAGTTCATGCAAACATAAAACTAGTCACACCACTTACACACCCAATATGAAATTGCTTTTTTCTCAGCATCAACTAACTTTAAAACAATCCTTTAATGAAACCATTATGTTACTGATATCAATCCTCAAAATCTCTGGTTGAATCCATATTTCCAGTCCTTCATTCATCAGTGTACTTATGGCATCATTGGCAACCAGAACGCTCACCACCTGTTCACTCAGGGGCCTTTTCAATAGTTCCTAGCTCATAGTACTCGACAATATTTTCACATATAAAAATCAAGATGGAATCCTCGTTGAAGATCAGCAAGATCAATCAACAGATCCATATAAGAGAGCCATGGACTCATCCGTTGAGGACCAGCAAGGTCAGTCAACCAGATCCATGCCCGGTTTCAGAAAACAACTCTTACTCCTTGTTCCAATATCTTCCATGACGCACGTGTGGGTATCTTCGGCGACCCAGAGCCCGAGCACCATATGGTCAGCATCCTCTAGGATCCTTCGCAGGTGACCTAGTGCTTCACTCATAGGCCGCTTCCTTGGTCCCTCATCCACCGTCCGGAAGCTCACCATTTAAATCGAACCGAGGCTGGTCAAGACCTCGGTCGACCTTGCTACGCGAGACGTCCTCCATTGACTCTCCGTCAGCAGTTGCAACTTTATCAGTTAGGTCTTCATGACCTTAATCCACAAGACGGTCAAAATGCTTCCCCAGCATTCTTGACATAAAACAGTCATTTACAAACAGTCACAAAATACAGTTTCTAACTCGAACTCTCGTCTTTCCACATTATCCCTCCTTAGTCCACATTACTTATTCCACATTCCATTGAATGTGTACTCATTCTCATCCATTTCCTCATATCGATGACACATTAATTCACATACACATTCACATTCACATCCATACATCCACATCTACATGCATACGTCCATTTTCACATCCTCATTTATACATCCACATCCCATATCCACATTCATACATACACATCCATATCCACATCCATACATCCACATCCACATTCACATTCATACATCCACATCCACATTTTCATTCACATCTATACATCCACATCTACATCCACATACATACATACACATCTACATGTATACATCCGCATCCACATTCATACATCCACACTTCCATTTCCATATCCACACATCCACATTCATATTCATACATCCAGATTCACATACATAGATACACATCCGTATCTACATCCATACATCCATATTCACATTCATACATACACATCTACATGTATACATCCACATCACATTCATACAACCATATTACATCCATTCTCATCCTAACACATCCCATATACATCTTAACACATCCTAACTCATCTTAACACATTCTATCACATCTCATACACCTCTTATCATATCTTATCACATCTCATACACATCTTATTACATCTTTTCACATCTCATACACCTCTTATCACATCCTATCACTTCCCATACGCATCTTATCACATCTTATCACATCTCATATCTTTTTATAGAATACAAGAGAATTCTTATATTTGATATAAGATTTCTCTACACATTTATTTATCCATAAATTCCATTTAAGGAGACTAACACCTTCGAAATAAAAATCAATCTTTTATGCATCTTCTTATGCATAAATTCAATTTGGTACACTTTTAGAATAAAAGAATTTCTCTTATGCATCTAAGTTATGTATAAAATCCATTTATGATGAAAATCACACTTTTAGTATAAAAGAATATCTTTTATGCATACCTCTATGCATGAAATCCAAATATAATAAAAGTCACACTTTTATAATAAAATAATCAACTTTTATGCATACCTCTATGCATGAAATTCAAATATGATAAAAGTCACACTTTTATAATAAAATAATCAACTTTTATGCATACCTCTATGCATGAAATTCAAATATGATAAAAGTCGCACTTTTATAATAAAATAATCAACTTTTATGCATACCTCTATGCATGAAATTCAAATATGATAAAAGTCACACTTTTATAATAAAATAATCAACTTTTATGCATACCTCTATGCATGAAATCCAAATATGATAAAAGTAACACTTTTATAATAAAATAATCATCTTTTATGCATACCTCTATGCATGAAATCCAAATATGATAAAAGTAACACTTTTATAATAAAATAATCATCTTTTATGCATACCTCTATGCATGAAATCCAAATATGATAAAAGTAACACTTTTATTTTAAAATAATCATCTTTTATGCATACCTCTATGCATGAAATTCAAAATATGATAAAAGTAACACTTTTATATTAAAATAATAATCTTTTATGCATACCTCTATGCATGAAATCTAATTATGATAAAAGTAACACTTTTATGTTAAAATAATAATCTTTTATGCATACCTCTATGCATGAAAATCAATTATGCATAATATAAAAATCAATTTCTCTAGGATTACAATGAATATCTTTCAATTAATCTAGGATAATAATTCCTAGAATATGGTAGGAAGTCCTCTTTTCATGCTTTGAATGAAATTATTTTATGCGTAATTTTTATAAAAATTTTGCCATAGCTTCGCTGCTATGACTGATAAATCTCAATTTTTCTAAGGGATAAAGCTTATCATTAAGGAAATAATTAGAATGATCCCTAATTGGATCATTAATCCATAATGGATTGAATCATCAATATTCATGAAATACATAAACTAAAAGTATAGAAAAAAGCCATTAATTTGGTCTCAAGCATAGATTAATCTTGGATTAAGGAAAAGCTTTATGAAAAGCTTCATTTGGATTGAGAATGGGTCATGAGTATGACCATTTCTTGAGTGAGAGAGAGAAATTACATAAAAACCATTTGAATTAAGCATAAATGAAAATTCATGTAATTCTTAACTATCATTAATCAATTAACTTCAATAGCATTCATCAAATTATGTAACTCTTCACTACCATTCATCAATTAACTTCAATAGCATTCAAAAACCATTCCAATTAAGCTTCTCAAGCTTGAGAGGGGTTGAGAAGAGAGAAGCATTGAGAAATTATAGAAAAGATCAAAATTCACCATTTACCTTACAAATTGCTTGATTCTTTGTTCACGGTAGAGGCCCCCAACCAATCAATTGGTTAAGTATGTTGATGGAGCCACCAATGGGGATTGAAGAAAGAGAGAAGCTCCAATTTCTTCAATTTGGAGAGAATTTTAGAGAATAGTAGAAATTAGCATTATTTCAGCATAACACTAGTATAGTAAAATTCTTCTATTTTTTTCGAAGGACTCATGTTCTATTTATAGGAGAGGGAAGCTCTAACCAAAGCTAACTAAATTCTAGAATTTTTCAAATTCAGTTTGATTGAATTTGGACTAGATTTGGACCTAGTTTGGTTATTTTTTGATTCGGTTTGGTTCCATTTTGATTTGGTTTGGTTCAAGAGAGAGGAGAGATAAAAATATCACATTATTTTTGAGTTTAAAACTCATTCAAGCATGTGAAATATGCACCTCCTTTAATGGACTCCCCTTCCTTACATATGTGTCAAAATGGAATCATTATACCCAAAATATCTCATATTTTTAATATTGCTCATAGTTTTTTACTAATAAACCTTGTACATTTTCAACTCTTCATCTTGTGTGAGCATTTACTCATTTTTGGATACCCAAAATATCTCATATTTTTAATATTGCTCATAGTTTTTTACTAATAAACCTTGTACATAGTCAACTCTTCATCTTATGTGAGCATTTACTCATTTTTGGGTATCTTCTTTTACAAATTGGATTTATCTCCTCCCTACACATGGATTGATGCTATTGGCCCATAGGAACCTTAATTGGACCATAATCCAAAAATTTCTGAAAATCTAGACCCTTAGGCTAAGGTCCTTTATACCCATTTCCAATTAATTCCAATTGCACATTGGAAAGTTCTTTTTGAATTTCTGTTTCAGGGGAATTCATTTTAATAATATGAGAAATTTTTCTATCTAAAAATATTCAAAATCTGAATATTCTCTCTCTAGAATATTTTCTCTCTATGTTAAAACGGTTAGAAACAAGATCTTTTATATTTTTGAAGAGGGGATTGATTACAGGGGAAGATGCTGGACATCTTGAGAGGCCGGGGAGGAATCTTACATTCTCTCCCACTTGAAAAACACGAGATGTCCTCATCTCGCAAACTTGGGATAATTTCGCAAGATGCATGAACATGAGACTTAGAGAAAAATTTAATTAAGATTAACCACCAAATAAAAAAGTCTCAAAGAGAGTAAGGGTCAAGACAAGAACAAGATTTAAACTTTATTCATTCTTGGAACATATACAGTAAAGATAGAAGAACTCTTTACACTTCCATAAGCCCGTCCATCATATGATCACAAAAGCAGCACTCACAAGCTGCACACGTATAAGGTAACTCATCTATGGGAATAATTCTGTTGGTTATTGCCGCACCTATCTCAGTGGTATGAGGTGATCTAACAAAAGGACCTCTGAGAGGCAAGCCAAAAACGGGATAAAGGCATATCTTCTGATGAGGAAGAAAACACGCCAGGAAGAAGACCCGCTCAGAAAACCCAAGATGTCTTGATCTCATGATGCAGTAGTATCGGGGACCCAAACCCAAGGCTTCAATAACCATGGCCAAGCGGACATTGTTACGAAAGTGCTGCTGACCCCAGGGTGTTACCCTAGTTATATCTTGATAGGTCTGCCATTTGGTCTGAGCTACAGAAGTTCCCAAGTGAGGAAAAAGTGAGCGCTCATACTGTTCTATAAAATCCTTCTTCACAGACTCGCTTGCGTCTTGAAGGTGAGAAATCATCATGGATAAAACTAATTCCTGTTGCCAAGCCATGAAGGAGATTAAGAAGAAGGGAGATCGATGGAAGTAAGATTACTGTGAGCGACAAGTAAAAGTTACGACTTATATAAAGGAAGGAGCTAGCATAACTTAGAAGCCAACGGTATCTTGCCACTGAAGTTTTACCGTCTTTCCATGATTTGGGTTTGGCACATTTTTCTCTAGAAGGCATTAAGAACTTTGAGATGAAGAGATAAAAGAAGTTCGTAGGCTAAGTCACCTACTTTCTTTGGTCCACAATATCTGGGAGATAACTACTTATACTCCCCTAGAGATAAAGAAATTCTTTTGGTCCGTATTCAAATAGACTATAACTGCTTCTTTGACTTCTCTGATTGTCCTCTTCTTATCTGTATATTGTCTCTGTCAATCCTGGGCAGTGTTTATATCTTTATGAATTGCCTGCATCTGTTGCTCTAAGTCGCCAAGCATTTGACTGGTCATCTCTCGAACCTAATCAATGGGTCGGACCTAGTTAATGGAGTTAAGCAATCTTGTCTGAGACGGACCCTGATTAGATTGGTATGACGGAATTGGTCTCTGAATTTGGGTTCTAGACTTCCCTGTGCCCTTTTCATGGTAGGAGTCGGGCAGTCTTTTAACTGATGGTCAAAACCTTGGCATCCAAAACACCGGTTCTCACTTCTGAATTCATCGTTCTGAATCTTTAAAACAGGTAGGCTCCTGAGAAGGTACTCTGGGTAAAGTGTCTTCCCTTTTTAAACAGAATCTTTCTTTTATTTAGAGAGGGAATAATTATAAGATTCTTACTCCTGTATACCTCGAAGGCTGGGGGAGGAATCTTACATTCGAGATGGGAGCAGAGTTACCCCTTTACACCTTGCAGAGCTAGGTCCTATCATCCAACGGTAGTCCACTTGCTACTAAGTAATGGGGCCCTTGTTTGTGCAACAACAACAAAATCTGGCAGAAGCAGCCTTGGATTTGGGAGCACACCTTTGCATGTTGCAGCCCAAGGTCGGTCAACTGAATGCCTAAAAGAGCTTCTAGCATGGGGTGTAGATAGGTTGCAGATAAACTCTCAAGTTTACACTCTGTTCTTCATCGCTATAGGAAGTACCATAACACAACATGTGCAGCTCTTCTCAATCCTTTGACTGCAGAGCCCTTGATATGGGCATCTATTTCTCTAAATCTCTCTCCCTTAGCCTCTTATTCTCACACTCTTGCCATCTCCTCTACCCTCCTGCAATCTCCTTTTTCCCTCCCCCTCTTGCCTTTTTCACTCTCCCCCTCCCCCTCTTGCCTTCTCCTCTACCCTCCTCCAATCTCCTTTTTCCCTCCCCCTCTTGCCTTTTCCTCTACCCTCCTCCAATCTCCTTTTTCCCTCCCCCTCTTGCCTTTTTCACACTCTCCCCCTCCCCCTCTTGCCTTTTCCTCCCCCTCTTGCCATCTCCTCTTCCCCTTTCCCTCTTGCCTTCTCCTCTCACTCTTTACATCTCCTCCCACTCTCGCCTTGTCTTCTCCACACCAAAAGAACTAGCTCAACATGTGACTAGAAAATAAAAAAGGAACAATTGCTAGTGGGAAGGGAAAAATTGAGGCGAAGCACATAGGATGAGAAGAAGACTTGAAGAAGCAAGAGATTTCAAAGGTTGACAATATAGAAAATCTATGGATTGGGCATATAGGATGAGAAGAAGACATGAAGAAGCAAGAGATTAGAAAAGTCAATAAGTTAGAAAATTTTATCGAGATTGCAAAGGCCGATAAGATATAAAATCTATGGGCATATAGGATGAGAAGAAGACTTGAAGAAGCAAGAGATTACAAAGGTCGATAAGATATAAAATCTATGGGAATAGCTTTTAAACATGGATGTGCCACATTCAAATGCTTGGCTTATGTCCACTAGACATAATATTAAGGATGCAATTGATGATTGGAGCTTGTTTAGGTACACCAACTCAACCACCAAGGAGACAATCTAAAAGACGGTGTCGACCATAAAGTGGCCTCCACTTAACCAACTAGTGGTTGGTTAGTTTTATTTAAAGCTTTTTGTTGGAAGTCTTTGATTAATTAAACAGTTTATAAGTTTATCTTTTTGTGAATATGGTGGCATATATTTGTTGTTTTTGTATAGGAAATACAAATTTGTTGTAAAAATGAAAGTTTAAAATGGCGACTTGGGTTTCCATGTTATGAGAGAGAGAGAGAGAGAGAGAGAGAGAGAGAGAGAGAGAGAGAGAGAGAGAATAATTATGATTTCATAGTATTATACATATTTTTATAACTATACTTTTTCCATAATTAGTTCCTTTGGATCAAAGTTTCCTACTACGTGTAACAATAGGATTGGACCATATTGGAACTTTTGGCATCAAACTTTATCAATATTGTTTAAAGAGTTGATATGTATCGAAATTTTTTGGAAGTGAATATAGGTTAGATTCTTTTATATCAATAAGAATGGAGCTTATGTATTGGAACTTTATCAACATCGTTTAAAGAGTTGATATGTACTGGGATTTTTGGAAGTGAATATAGGTTAGATTCTTTTATATCAATAAGAATTGAGCTTATGCAAAGAGTTCTATGCGTATGCAAAGATCTCTATGCATGGAGCTCTATTTAAAGAACTTATGCAAAGAAGAGCTATATGCATTTATGCATTTACTTGGAGCTCTATACAAATAGCTTATGCACAAAGCCTCTAATTTTTTCTATGTGTAGCTTTATGCAAAGAGCTCTATGCAAATACAAAGAGTTTATACATATGAAAAGAGCTCTTTGCATATGCATAAGCTCTCTGCTATTACTCTATGCAAAGAACTTATGTACATAGCTCTATGCATATGCAAAGAGCATATAGTTTACTCTATATGTATCTCTATGTAAATATCTTATGCAAAGAGATCTATGCATATGCATGGAGCTATATGCAAAGATTTCTATGCATATGTATGGAGCTCTATGCAAAGATCTTATGCATATGCAAATAGCTCAATGCATTTGTGAAGAGCTTATGCAAATAACTATTGCATAACCTCTTTATGCATAGTCATAATACTTTATGCACATCTCTTGTAGCATCTCTCTTAGCTTCTTCACACCCTCTTCCTTCATGATACATAAGAGAGTACTTATGCATAAGAGATTGGTTAAGGCTTGGTAATTAGGTGTAGCCCTTAGAGCTTATGTAGTAAACGCTAATGAATTATATCATGCATAAGCTCTTAATGCACTTAGAGATTATGCATAATAGCTAATGTATAAGAGATTGCTTATGTATAATTATAATACTTTATACTTATGCATGTCTCTTATATAATCTCTCTTCACTTCTTCACATCCCCTTCCTTCTCTAGTATCTCTATGTGCTCTTCTACACTCTCAAGCTTACCCACCCTCTCCCCACTAGAATCTCTTTTTATCTAATAAAAACAAACAATTTTTAGCTACAAGACAATAGAAAGAAACAAAAAAAGCATACAACATGTTATACTACTTGACAAGCCTAATGTTATTAAGGGTTACTAAGCTTCATTATTGAACCTAAAATCATTAACATACTCAAAAAAATATCAACACAATAGATTTGAAATAGAAAAAAAGATGATTTTACAATAGAGTAAAGTTAAGTAACTTTAAAAACAATTGAAATAACAACAATGGCACTAGTGATGGCATTTAGAGGTTTCACACATTAGAAGGACACAAATTTTTCACACATTAAAAGGTTTCACACATTAGAAGGACACAAATTTTTCACTTTCTCATGGCACACATACCCTCTGCCTCTCGCCTCATGTGCATTGTTACATGTGTTATCTATACCTCGTGGTTATTCTAGTGTGAACAAACTCTTGTGTACATGGGAACTTTTTACCTTCTTGCTAGGAAGGGTTTTTTCCCATGTGACCACCCTCTTGGGCAGTGGTATTTGAGTGTTAATCCAATTCTAGGATTAACAAGAGCTACCGCCATTATCTTACATCAAGGAGTCACAATAGATACACCAAAGGGTCACACATTCAAGATATGAAGCAATAGTGTCCAAAACTACAACTTGGACGGGTGCCCGTCGTGGTGTGACGGAGTATTTATGGCGATTCCCGCTTCAAGAGCTTGTGGTAGCAAGTTAGGATGAAGTCCTAAGTGATGTACTTCATGGATATATTATGAGAGTAGTCATTATAATAGCATTGGGCCTCTTATGAGCCTAAAGTGCCCAGTCGACCACAGTTTAAGTGAGTGTGAACACTTATGGCCATGTATATAAGTGAATTTCTCTCATAATACAATATACTCTCCTGTTGTGCAATTGAGTCTTACTCTTGCTAATCTCTCTCCCTAATGCATGCTAGTGAGTGTGTGTGAGTGAAGTGAGGTGAGAGGAGAGACGAGGACCTGTAGTGCAATGCGACGGTGTGACAACGCTCGCGGGAGACGCGGTGGAATTGCTTCTCAAGGAGTTGTAGAGCTTGGAGACCTAAAGGGTTATGAGCTCATCCATTGGAAAGATCCTCACACGACAGTTGCGGTTCACCACGTAATCTCTTTTTGGATGTTTTTCAAGGAGGGTTAGGGTGACCTATAACATTTTTGGCACTGCTACCAGGGATCCATCCCTTGGCTTTTTCCATCGTTTTTTCTCTAATCTACATATAACCCATTGCCCATTATCTTGATTAATGGTTTCCCATGAAAAAGATGTGGATTTGATGGTGATTTGTGTGAGATTTAGTGTAGAATAGCTCTCTTTTTTATTTTTGAAAAGAATGCTTTTTGCTTAATTTTTAGATTAATTTATTGTTTTTGTTGTTGTTTTTATGGTTTTTCATGTTCTTAGGACTTGCGCATAGTTTATATTAGGCTTAGTTTGCATCCATTGCATCAAACAATGCAATAGAATGCAATTTTTAGTGAATTTTAGCACTCTTTAGTGTTAAACAAAGAACTAAGATCATTAATTCTAATTTAATTGTGTGTTTTTTGTTGAAATTGTTTGGATTAGAGTATAAGCAAGCATTAGGAGTAGCTTAATCTTTCAAAAAATTTCTTAAAACCATCCAAAAAATCCTTGAATTTGACTAATTTCTCTTAATGGACTGGTTTCTATCATTAAGGGTGATTAATCTTGTTCAAAAGGCCAAACACTTAGAAAAATGTGTTAATTGGGGTCTAAATGGATCATATGAGTAGTCAAAATTGGTGTTTTTTGGAGTGTTTTGAGAGCATCTCGATGCATCAAAACACCTAATCACATCAAATTTTTCATCAATTGGAGAAATTTGACTCTCTGCTTAAATTTGACTCTCTGCTTAAATTTGTCTTAAAAAAGGAGACCATAATTAAGAGTCTAATTAATTCTCTATTTGAGATTAATTTACACAATTATTGATGCACATAGATTAGCATTCCCTTGCTCTATCCAATGATATACTCAATTGTGTAAATTAATTAAGGATTAGTGGTTAATTAGAGTTCTTGATTAGTGTAAAAAGAAAAAGATTAGTGAAAGAATTAATCTTGGATTAATCCTTAATCACTTTTTTATATAACTCATTAAGACTAATGAGCATTCAATGAGTAGATGCTCATGAGTTGTCAAAATTATCCATTTTGGGGGTCATTTATGAGCAGTATAAGGGGTGTTATTAAAAGGTTGACTTTTTTGATTCCCACTTACCTTTTTGGAAAAATACCCAATACCCCTTTCCTTTTAAAATTTAAAAAATATTCCCCTCCAAAAAGAAAAATTCGTATTTTCCACTAGACTCCCAAAAAAAAACGACCCCGTGAAAGAAATTCTGGCCAAAATTTTCGGCCATTAACGGAAATCCGACCGTGAATGGAATTCTGACCGTGAACGGAAATCCAGCCGTGAACAGAATTCCAGCCGCCGTGAAAGAAATTTCGGTGTGAAAATTCTGACCATGAAAAAAATAATCGAATTTAATATTTTGTGGAGTCTGGTTTCACGGCGTGAAACATTGAACATTTCATGGCGTGAAAACCTAAGGTTTCACGACGTTAAAATAAAAAAATCAAAATTTATAAAACTCGTGAGGTTCGTCGACGTGAAAAGGACTCTGGAAACCACCCATGTTTGGAGGCCCGTATCCCCTAAACCGTATATCCGATGAAGGCACTCTAGGGCTCATCGAAAAGTTGACATCGAGCTCTTCGACTTTGGACCAAGTCGTCCGAAGTCAAAATCGACCATTTTGGCCTCCGGCCAACAGCCTCAGAATTTGACCCAGAAATCGAGGCAAAAAATAGACCACGAAAAATCGTAAAAAACAACGCAAAAACAACGACGAGCCATATTCGGGCTTTTTAAGGGTCTAAACGACAAAATCACGAACGACTCAGGGAAACAAAGTTATAGTACTCCAAAAATACTACAACTCCCTCATACAGAGTTTTTCAAAATTCCTTAAATGTGCTGTGAAACAGGAAAAAAAATTTCGATTTTTTTTCGTCTTAAGACAATGATTGAAAATAGGTTTTAGGACCTCCTCTTCCATCTGGGAAGTTTCTAACATACGCTTTTTCCAAAAAAAATATCTCAAGTCGTTCACGTGCATAAAGCGCCTAAGATAATTAAGGCAAACGGACACCCGTTTGATCCAACGAAGAGTACGCTAAGCCTCTTGAGGCTGTAACGGGCTGTGAGAATTTAAAAAAAAAAAACAGTGGAGCATTTAGGCACTTTGCCATGGCCACGATAGAGGGATTGCCAGGGATCACACAAGGACTGAACCCAATGGCTAACATCTTCGAGCCATTGAGATCTATGCCACAAATTCACCTCCCAATGCCATTGGCCATGCCTATAACAAGCGTGTCATCAGGTTTTACACCCCCTATCACTTTGATCCCATCGGGCTTTGGTCCCTTGCCTAACATTCCCCTAAATCCTATAAGTACCAACCCTTTTTCCTAGATGCCCACACCTTGGACATACTAACTAGTCTAGGAAGGGGGGGCGTGAGACCCTTAAGGCATGAGACGCTTAAGACGTGAAACACTTAAGGTGTGAGCTTTTTTTTGGGTCTCAAGGGAAATCAGAATTTACTTGTTTGGGGAGGAATATTTTTGAATTTTAAATTAAGGAGATATGAGCATTTTTCCAAAAAGGCAAGTGGGAATCAAAAAAGTCAACCTTTTTATGACACCCCCTTACACCCTTCAGAATTGACCCCTAAAATGGACAATTTGACGACTCATGAACATCTACTCATTCAATGCTTATGAGCCTTAATGAGTTATGTTAAAAAAATGATTAAAAATTAATCAAGAATTAATCCTTTGACTAATCTTCCTCTTTTAAACTAATCAAGGACTCTAATTAATTCCTAATCACTAATTAATTCACACAATTGAGCACATCATTGGATAGAGCAAGGAATTGCTAAGCTATGTGCATCAACTAATGTATAAATTAATGTATAATTAGAGATTAATCAGACTCTTAATTTTGGTCTCTTCTTTTTAGATAAAATTAAGCAAAAGAGAGTCAAATTCCTTCAATTGATGTAATTAGGTGTTTTGATGCATCTAGATACTCTCAAAACACTCAAAAACACTAATTTCAACTACTTACATGATCAATTTGGACCCCAAATAGATTTATCTCTTAAATTGGATTAATCGTCTTTAATGACAAAAATCTGTCGTAGTCATTTTTGAGGTTTTTTTATGTTTTTGAGAATTTTTTTCAATGATTAAGCTACTCCTAAATTCTAATGCTTGCTAACACTATACAATTCCAACAAAAAACGCACAATTTAAGCTAAATTAATTATTCTAGTTCTATATTTAACTCTAAAGAGAGCTAAAACCACTAAAAATTGCATTCTATTGCATTGTTTGATGCAATGGATGCAAACTAAACCTAGTACACTATATGTGCAAGTCCTAGGAACATTAAAAACTACATTAGAACAATTTAAGCTTAAAAAATTAAAAGAGCTATTCTACACCAAATCACACACAAATCTCCAACAAATCCACATCTTTTTCATGGAAAACCATTAATCAAGACAATGGGAAATGGTTAATACATAGATTAGAGAAAAACAATGGAAAAAGCCAAGGGATGGCTCCTCGACAGGCGGTGCCAAAAATGTTATGGCTCACCCTAATCCCCTTGAAAAACATCCAACAAGAGATTACCTAACTGTCGTGAGATCTTTCCAATGGCCGAGCTCATAACCCTTGAGGTCTCCAAGCTCTACAACTCCTTGAGAAGCAATTCCACTGCACCTCCCACTAGACGAGTGTTGTCACACCGCCGCGTTGGTTGCACTATGTGTACTCATCCCTCCTCTCACCTCACTTCACCCACACACACTCACTAGCATGCATTAGAGAGAGAGATTAGCAAGAGGATTAGCAAGAGTAAGAGTCTATTGCACAATGGAAGAGTATATTGTATTATGAGAGAAATTCACTTATATACATGGCCATAAAGTGTTCACACGCACTTAAATTGTGGCCAGCCGAGCACTTTAGGCTCATAAGAAGCCTAAGGCTATTACAATGACTACTCTCATAATATATTCATAAAGGACATCATTTGGGACTTCATCCTAACTTACTGCTACACGCTCTTGAAGCGGCATTGCCATAAGTATTCCATCACACCATTACGGGCACCCGTCCAAGTTGTAGGTGTGGACACCATTGCTTCATATCTTGAATGTATGACCTTTGGGTGTATCTACCTTGACTCCTTAAGAAGAAGGGGTATATTGAAGCTCAATGCTTCAAGAAATATCCGTCAAAGCAAAAATGTAACAAGTGTGGCGAAATAGGCCATTTTAAAAGAGATTTTACCAAGGATGTCACTAAGGTTGAGGGGAATTGTGTAAGTTCCTCACATGCTAAGCAACTCTTCTAATTGAGGAGTGAAACATTTTTGCTAGAATTGGGAGTGAACCACATTACTCTACAACTCATCTCTTTTATAAAAGCCTATCATATAAAGGCTACCTATCTTATCTTCTATTATCTCTTTTGTAAAATCCTATCATATAAAGGCTACCTACCTTATCTTCTATACTCTGGTTAAGAGGGGGTCTTTTTTTAAACTTGCATGTCCAATGCTCACCTTGTCCCATGGTGGCATTGAGAGGAGGTGTTGAAATATATGATGTATAAGGTTAAGGATGAGAGGAAGAGGTAATGGAGGTGTGAACACACTCAAATAAAGTGGGCATGTGGGTGGAAAAGTGATCTAAGGTTAGTAGCCCAACCCTAGCCCTTGGTAAAGCCTATATAAAGGGCAGGAGACCCTACTTTTTGTAACAAGAACAAGAACAACTTGGAGGAGAAGGGTAAGCCAACTTTGGAGTGGCTGAAATAGAAAGTAATACTAGAAGCTTTCTATCCATCTTGTGTCCTCTCTATGTCTTTATGATGATTCAGTAAGTTGTTTTTGCTTGTTCATTCTTTCATACTTTGCTCTCCTTTTGTTTCCATTACCTCCGATGTTGCATGCTCTAGATACCCATGATTCTTAACACCCTTGTGTGTACACTTCTCACACAAAGAATCTGTACACTTCTCCAACACAAAGACATCTCCAACTCAACTGATGCTAATCTTTAACTCTCTTTGTTGTTTTGTTCAACATTTACTTAACATCATGATTAGTACTTTGTTTGAGGCATGGCAGTGGACTTTGCGTAAGGTTGTGTCCAAAGTTGCAATGGAGCTAGGTGACCTCTGGGGCTCAAAGGATTTAGCATTATCGGAGCACTTGGGATAGGGGTGGTGTGGGGGAAATGAGTGGTGTGGTCGAAGATGAGGCAATAATTGATTCTTGATTATATATAAGAAGGCCCAAGCGATAGATCATATGATGAGCTGGGCTTGCGCACCCACCCATCTAAAAGAAGGCCCAAGTGATCGGCGGTCATATGATGAGCTAGGCTTGTGCCCACCCATCCAAAAGAAGTCATGGACGACTGTCTTTACAATGTATCTTTCCATTCTAATGACTTTTGTAATTCCTATGGTTCTGGCTTTTGTTTATACCTTAGCAAATAGTGTTTGCCATACTCTTCTAGTTCCTGTGGGTTCTCTATGCCTAGAGATAATGCTACCACAGCATAGGTATGAAAGTAACCCCTTCGAGTACTGGCATAACTAGGGTAGCATCCAAAAAATTCCAGTGCTGCCAGAATTCATTATGGTCTGATATTGCCAGTGCTGCCAGAATTCATTGTGGATAATAAACGCTATGTACTCTTATCTGACATTTAGAATATTTTTAGTCTTAGGGAAGATTTTTCTCTATGTGTTATTACCAATTTTCAAGAAGAGAGCAGTGGTTTTGTCTCAGAAGATGACAATGATGACTTTGTAGTATCCAATCCCATGGGTTAGCCAACCGCCCAACCTTTGTAGTGATAGGATCCGTTTAGGAATTTGGTTATGTTTTGCCTCGGGTACCAGGGAAAAGAGTTCACAGGCCCCCTAGCCAGTGCTTCAAGCAAAGTTCAAGATAGTCACACCACGTACACACCCAATATGAAATTGCCTTTTTCACAGATTCAATTGTCTTTAAAACAACCTTTTAATGAAACCATAGTATCACTGATCATAATCCTCCAAAATATCCAGCTTGAATTATAATTTCCAATTCATCGGTGTACCTATGGCATCATTGGCACCAGAATACTCACCACCTACTCACAGGGGCCTTTTCAATAGTTCCTAGCTCATAGTACTTGAAAAGCCCCCTGCTCACAGGGGCCTTTTCAATAGTTCCTAGCTCATAGTACTTGGAAATACAATCACATAGGAAAGATCCAGATGGACTCTCTGTTGAAGATCGGCAAGATCAACCAGCAGATCCATATAAAAGAGCCATGGACTCATCCGTTGAAGACCAGCAAGTCCAATCATCCAGATCCATGCCCAAGTTCAGAAAACAATTCTAACTCCTTGTTCCATTTTCTTCCTCAATGCACGTGTGGGTATCTTCGGCGACCTAGAGCCCGAGCACCGTATGGTCAGCACACTTTAGGCTCCTTCGCAGGTCACCTAGCACTTCACTCATAGGCCACTTCCTTGGTCCCTTATCCACCATACCAGAAGCTCACCATTTAAATCAAACTGAGGCTAGTCAAGACCTCGGCCGACCTTGCTACGCGAGACGTCCTCCGTTGACTCTCTGTCAACTGTTGCAACTTTATCACTTAGGTCTCCATGACCTCATCCACAAGATGGTCAAAATGCTTCCCCAGCATTCTTGACATAAAACAATCATTTAAAAACAAGTCATAAATACAGTTTCTAACGAACTCTCATCTTTCCACATCATTTCTCGTTATTCCACATTCTTCTACATCAATTCACATTGCTTATTCCACATCCAGTCATATGTATTCCTATCCTCTTCATCCATTCTCATCCAATCACATCATATTACATCTCATCACATCTATCCTCATCACATCACGTCACATCCATCCTCATCACATCTCATCCATTCACATCTACCCATATCCACATCACATCACATCACATCTACCCATATCCACATCACATCCATTCACATCTACCCATATCCACATCACATCACATCACATCTACCTCGATCCACATCACATCCATTCACATCACATCTCATCCATTCACATCTACCTAGATCCACATCACATCACATTCATCCACCTTACATCTCATCCATCCATTCACATCTACCTAGATCCACATCACATCACATTCATCCACCTTACATCTCATCCATCCATTCACATTACATCACATCCATTTATATTCATTCAGATCCGCATCTCATCACATCACATCACATCCATCCACATCACATCTCATCCATTCACGTCTCATCACATCCACTCACATCTCATCACATCCATTCACATCCATCACACCCATTCACATCTATCACACCCATTCATATCCATCACATTCATTGCATCCACATCACATCACATACATTCCATCCACATCTATCCTTATCGCATCACATTCATTTCATCCATATCACATCACATCCACATCTATCCATACCTCATCACATCCATTCACATCTCATCCATTCACGTCTCATCACATCCACTCACATCTCATCACATCCATTCACATCTCATCACACCCATTCATATCTCATCACATCCATTCATATCTCATCACACCCGTTCACATCTCATCACACCCATTCGCATCCATCACACCCATTCACATTCATTGCATCGACATCACATCACATACATTCTATCCACATCTATCCTTATCACATTACATTCATTCCATCCATATCACATCACATCCACATCTATCCATATCTCATCACATCCATTCACATCTCATCACATTCATCCACATCCATCCATTCATTCACATTTAAATCTATCCATATTCATCCATTCATGCACATGCACATCTATCACTTCACATCTCATTCTCACCCATTTACGTCACATCACACCCATTCACATATCATCACATCTCATCACATCCACATCCACATCCATTTACATCACATCACATCCACATCCATTTACATCATATCACATCTCATCACATCCACATCCACATCCATTTACATCACATCGCATCTCATCACATCCACATCCACATCCATTTACATCACATCACATCTCATCCACATCTCATCACATCCACATCCACATCCATTTACATCACATCACATCTCATCCACATCTCATCACATCCACTCACATCTTATCACATCGCATTCACATCTTATCACATCTTATCGCATCGCATTCACATCTTATCACATCGCATTCACATCTTATCACATCCACATCCCGTCACATTCATTTACATTCATTCGGCTCTACATCACATCTTATCACATCCACTTTTAGTACTGTTTTCTACTTTTGATACTGATGGGACTTTTCTAAGTTTCTGCTAAATTACTTGGCCTAGTTAAAGGTACTTTTTCTCGATGGATATTTTTATATTCTTTCTCAAATTTCTCAATTGAAATATATTCAATATTCTTCTTTTGAGTAAAAGATTCATGGGATTTACAAAAATCAATTCTACCCATATTTTTCAATAAAATTAATAATGCTCAAAATTTCACTTTGATAAATACTCATAATTTGAATTATACCAAAAATTTCTCTTTTACCATTTAATTACTTGGATCTCAAATATCATGGGAATTCCTCTTTTTGCATAAAAATAAATTTACCAAAATTTACTCTTTTATCATAATCAATTAATTATGCATAATTATTTAAAAAATATTTCTCATAAATATGATGAAAATCATTCTTTTTGCATAGGATGTCCAATCCTAGAATATGGTAGGAAGTCCTCTTTTAGCATTATGCATAAAAATAAGATATGTATTAATTTTTAAAAATTTTGCCATAGCTTCGCTGCTATTACTGATAATTCTCAATTTTTTTCTTAAAAGAGTAAAAGCTTGTAATGAAAATATGATAGTAGTTCCATTTTTATGCTTAAAATCAAACTATGAATTTAACACCATAATCATAAACTTAATTATGATTATCTCACTAGATTAAGCTCATTCCATTATTTCTCTTTTCCCAAATTGATAGGATAATCTATTTCTCATTTAGAATCAATCAAAGTAGTTTTTAACTCCTTATAAATAATCTAAAAGAATTAACCATTATTTTGCTACACAAAATCATAAAAATACCATTTTCTTAATCTCTAGCTTAACAAGCCTAGAGTTTAGCTTTGAATTAAGAGACTATCATTGAGAAGCATCCTTTTTCAAGGGATTTAGCCAACATAAAGATGGCTATTCTTTTAGAGAGAGAGAGATTTACTTAAAGAAAGCATTATAAATAAGCATAAAGATCAACTTTCTCTTAATTAAGCATTAAGAACTTAAAGAGAAAGCTTGATTTGAATTAAAACAATTATTTTGAAAGCTTCTCGAGCTTGAGGGGTTGAGAAGAAGAAAGTCATTAAGATAAATTGGAAAAACCCATAAAATTTGATTTTACCTCCAAGTTTGGCTTGATTCTCTATTAGCAGTGAAGCTCCCGACCAATCAATTGGTCCACCAAGAGGAGAAGAGCAACTCCAAGAGTTGTTGTAGAGAGAGAGAGCTCCAAGCTCCCAAGAGAGAAAATTTTAAGGGATAACAGAAAATATGATTATTTTAATATAATACTGGCATGGTATAGCTCCCATATTTTATTACAAATGATTGAGGGTCTATTTATAGGTGAGGGAGGCCACTAACCAAGTCCAACTGGGTTCTAGAATTTTTCAGGTTCAGTTTGACTCAATTTGGGCAAGTTTAGCTCCCTTTTAATTTGGACCAGTTTGGCTCCCTTTTAATTTGGTTTGATCCAGGAGAGAGAAGAGATAAAAATATCACAATTTTTTGAATTAAAAACCCTTCCACACATGTGAAAAAGGTGCCTACCTCAAGAGTCCCCCTCTCCTTACCAAAGTGTCAAAAATGCATCATTATTCTAAAATATCTCATTTTTTTAGTAATATCTCATAATTTTTAACTAATAAACCTTGTACTCAGTCAACTCTTCATCTTATGTGAGCATTTACTCATTTTTGGATATTTTCTTTTATTCTTTTGGATTTATCTCATCCCAACACTTGGACTAATCCAATTGGCCCATTGGAACCTTAATTGGAAATGTAACCCCTTAGGCTAAGGTCCCTTATACCATTTTCAATTAATTCCTAATGCACATTAGAAAGTTCATTTTGAACTTCTATTTTAGGGGAATCCATTTTAGACACTAGGAGGATTTTTATATCCAAAGATATCTCAATTTTGGATTATCTCTCTCTAGATATTTTCTCTCTCTAGGCCAAAACAGGGTAAAACAAGATCTTTCTTCTATTTCATCGGGGAATAATTACAAAAATAGAAGGGGAGGTTCTTACACCTTTACAACTCAAAAGTTAGAGGGAGGAATATTACACTCTTTATAGAGACAATGCAAGTAGCAGAGGAATCCCAATGGTTCATACAACAGCCTACAGCAACTCATGTGCATGGTACACCACGTAGACTTGTAGGAAGTTGGGAGTTTGTGGTACTTCTTGTATAAAAAATTGTTTGCCTTCTTGCTTTGTGCACAATCCCGAAAGTGCACATAAGCCTAATCCCTTAGCAGCAGCCTTCCTTTGGATACTAATTTTTTGAAACTGTCCCTCTGTTTCGACAGGTACTCTGCATGCTGGTCCAAGATTGACTCTACTGGCAAAGGCTTGTTAAACATCTCAGCAATAATGTGAAAGTCATCAGCAGCTCCGGCACTACAAAAAAAATCGAAAAGATTCTCATCAACTAAGGTAAGATCATTACTCTTAACAATTTCCTCCTTCTTGTCCTTCATGTTAGTGCTAAGAACTTGCTGCTACTTCTTCTTCTTCTTCTTCTCTGTGTCAACAGTTGGCCCTTTCGCCTCCTTAGCCTCCGTTGAGAAATCGAAATCCCTCTTAATAGAGAGCCTCTGGCGACCGAGCAGGTCGTTTAGAAAGGGACACCAGACTTTGAACACCTACTTTCTCATGTTCATCTGCCCCCATATCATGGTCTTCTAAATGGGGTTCCTCATCATTATGATGCTTTATAAAGTAACGGGGGGAACTGGATTCTCTTGGCTCCACAATTGGAAATCCTTGATCCTCTATCTGTCCTCTCATAAGATGTGGCTCCTCTATCCGTGCCATAACCTCCTCAGGGTCGTCAGTTGGTGATCAATCGACTTTTTCTTTGTGGTCCTCAATAGCTTTGGAGACTTCATCTACACGTCGCTCCTCCTCGCAGCACTAAATTCAGGATCTAGCGTCGTGGATCCCTCGCTTAAACACTTGCAAGAATTAGAACCGGAGCGACCCCGCTATCTATATTTGTGCGATTTGGCACGATAAAGCACCACTATTCCTCCTGCAAGCGCCATATCGTGCCAAACTGTAGAACCCACTCTCTCTCTCTCTCCCCCTCCCTCCCTCCCTCCGTCCCCCTCCCTCCCTCCCTCCCTCCCCCTCCCTCTCTCTCTCTCTCTCTCTCTCTCTCTCTCTCTCTCTCCCTCCCTCCCTCCCTGCCTCCCTCCCCTCCCTCCCTCTCTCTCTCTCTCTCTCTCTCTCTCTCTCTCTCTCTCTCTCTCTCTCTCTCTCTCTCTCTCTCTCTCTCTCTTTGTGGGTGTACTCTGTGTGTGTGTGTGTGTGTGTGTGTGTTAAAGATTACGTCTGTTTGTGCCTAGATGTATGTGTGCCTATATTAAAACATTGGTAGGAATTAGAACCTGATCGACCCCTCTATCAATATTTGTGCGATTTGGCACGATAACACACTTCCATTCCTCTTGCAAGCACCATATCGCGCCAAACTGCACAAACCTCTCTCTCTCTCTCTCTCTCTCTCTCTCTCTCTCTCTCTCTCTCTCTCTCTCTCTCTCTCTCTCTCTCTCTTTGTGGGTGTACTATATGTGTGTGTCTGTGTTGTATATGCTTGTGTGTGTGTGTGTGTGTGTGTGTGTGTGTGTGTGTGTGTGTGAAAGATTGTGTTTGTATGTGCATGCATGTCTATGTGTCTGTGTGTCTGTGTATCTGAGTGTGTGTGTGTGTGTGTGTGAGAGAGAGAGAGAGTAAGCAAACTTATCTATTGCCATCAACGATAGGATTTGACGCCATCTTCCCTTTCGAGGACCGTCTACCCATCGTACGAAGGCCAACTTGAGACGAAACCTCTCAAAGGACGAGCTAGACAAAAAAATTTCCCTTCCAAAGGATGTGCAAAAAAATTATACACCTGTCAAAAGAAGGGCAACTTTTTGAAATGCCCTTCAAAAACAAAATTTAAAATTATATGTTGGTATTGCGCAAGGGTGGTTCACTGGTTGTTTTGATATGTGCGTGGGACCTGGGTGCAACAAAACGGCAAGCGAACTTGTTATATGAAACGGTCCCTTCAATAAAGGCTTCCCGTGAGAATAAGCCCTTGGGCCTTAAGCAACTTGAAGAATATTAAAAGAAAAAGCCAACTACAGCGGCCAGCCTGCATGCTAAATTAATGTCATTGTCATTGCTAATTTTGGTAAATTGGTAGTTGGAAATTTGAAAAGCAAACGCCCATTCCCGAATCCCGAACAGCTGTCTCTCTCTCTCTCCCTCTCGTATGAGCCTTGCGTGAGTCATAGCCTGTACTATGTAGGTTAAATTCTCTCTCTCTCGCTTGCATGGTAGAAACTTGAAAGTCGCCCTCTCTCTCTCTCTCTCTCTCTCTCTCTCTCTCTCTCTCTCTCTCTCTCTCTCTCTCTCTCTCTCTTCGCCACTTCATCAGCAGCCAATCGCCTGCATGGTAGATACTAGAAACTTGAAAGTCGCCCTCTCTCTCTCTCTCTCTCTCTCTCTTGAGCATCACGATTCATAATTCATTTATTCACCTACGCTTGCAGCCTGCAAATTGTATCTCTCTCTCTCTCTCTCTCTCTCTCTCTCTCTCTCTCTCTCTCTCTCTCTCTCTCTCTCTCTTTGAATCTTGCTTCTTGAAAGGGCTGGGAAAAAGGCGGCTTCTAAGTTGAAAGGGCTGGAAAAAAAGGCCAGGTAATGGGCCAAGCACTTTGGGCATGTGTGTGTGTATGACGTCCAAGCCTCAAGGGCCAAGGCCCAAGGGTGTGAAACGTGCAACCATTTTTGTGTGTGAAGAAACAGGCCGAACAACAAGCATTCCAGAGAGTGGATTTTGCCTCTTCTACTCAAAACTGCGAACTCATTGCTCAACCAATTCTCAAACAGAGCATACCACGACGCTCCTTGTGGTGAGCTCTACATGCTTATGCAAGTTGTTCAATACATGTGCGATCTTCATCAGTGTGTGTATTTTGCCTTATGCGTGTGTGTGAGGTCGTATGATGAGCGTGTGAAAGAGAGGAAGTGATTCAAGGTTTTGCAAGTGTAGAGGTGGGAAGGATGGCCCAAGTGATGGCCAAAAAGCTTTTATTCTCAAGTCTTGACTCTCCACTTCAAATATTTTTAGCTATTAACAACTCATGAGTTATTGTGCAAAAACAATGCACTCTCAAACTGAGAGTCTTGCAATTGCAACCCACTCTCAAACTTGGGTTTCATGCTTTGCAGGACACAATCAAGCTTCATCCACGGCATCATCTGGAGTCATCTAACTTCTAGTTCTAAGTCTTTCAAATAGTGAACACAATCTATATGGACCAAAGACATCATCCAAGGCATTCAAGAGTCATCGAGTCTTGAGCGACATTGATTACAACCACCACATTATCTCCAAGATCTAAAGGTTGGTCTTCTTTTCACGCATTATCTTTACTTGTGAATTCTATGACTACTTGCACAAGACATGAAATCGTTGGCATACTAAGCATGAAGCTTAATAATGTATTTATTCAAAGAACACTTTGCCTACACTATAGACTAAGGAAAGAAAAAGATATGAGATTTATAGCAGTATCTTGAAAACTTCACAGCATTTCAAATCACATTATTATTTATTGTTATGTAGAGAATATGGCGCCACTTGGTCGACCTGAAAAAAGCAAAAAACAGAAAACCCTTGAGTAATCTCTTGGGCTTCATGGTCTAGTTACTAATGTAACAAGTGATCAACGTAATGCTGCCACTTCTAGTCAAGTTGTGGCTGCACAAGAAGCCACAAAAGAGGAAAAAAAAGTATGAGCGGATTTTCTTGGAAAGTTGAAAAATTCCGCATACATGGGTTTTCCCTGTTGATGGGCCTAATGGAAAAGAGAGGCTCAAATGCAGGTGGTGTACCTATGCACACAAAAGGAATCCTTATGCTCAACCTCAAGGTGCTACAACTAAACAAAGGAGTGCCTTAGATGAGCATAGTCTCTCTAAAGAGCATATACAGGCAAAGGCTGTGTGGGAAGAACATGAGAGACGCTCAACACTTCCCATGGAGAAGCATATTGCGATTATGAGACAGATGATGAGAAGGACAGGATTGTCACGGTCATGCAAAGCATGTGGTATGTACTCAAAAGAAATTTACCTCTTGAAGAGTTTCCACACCAATGCAACTTTCAAAGATTTTTGCGCACACCTAATATGCCAATTACTAGTGAGTACTCTGCATACACTAGTAAAGATGCAGGAAAGGAATTTGCCAAGGCAATCAAACATGTATATTGGAATAGATTAAAGAAGGACATTGTTGAGAGTCCTTTTTACTCTATTCAAATTGATGAGAGTACTGATATTAGTACAAAACAATACATGATTGTTTACATCACGTACATGCAAAATTGTGGAAATGGCCCAATATGTACATGCTTTGTGGAACTCTTGCCAATCGAAAATGGTGATGCAAAGGCCTTAAGTAAAACTTTGCTTGACTTTTTGGCCAAAATGGAGTTGCCTTTGCACAAGATGATTGGTATTGCTTACCGATGGTGCAAGTGTCATGACAGGCTCAGCAAATGGTGTGGTTGCAAGGTTGAAGAAAAATATTCTACATCTTTTGAGCTTTCATTGTGTTGCTCATAGGGAGTCACTTGCAACTGGAGATGCATTTAAAGTGTTCAAAGAGTTCAAGTTTGTGGATAAGATTGCAAAAAAGCTCTTTGAGTGGGTTTGTAGATCGGCAAAGAGACATGCAGCTCTTGCAAAAGTTGTAAAGGCATTCAATCTTGGTAGACATGGAAAATTGAAATTTGTTAAAGATGCATGATGTAAGGTGGTTGTCTCGAGGTCAGGTCATGGTTAGAGTGGTGCGTCTGATGCGAGCTTTATTGACAGCATTGAAGCATGAAGATAGTGAGTTATATGCATCATTGACAAATTATAAGGTGCAATTTCTTTTGAATTTCTTTGCTGATGTGCTTGGAGAATTAAATGTGCTCAATTGCAAGCTCCAAGAGGAGCATCCAGATATTTCTGCTATTGGAAGTCATCTAAAGTCTGTTGTTGTAGAGACACGTCAAATGTCTTTCTTGGGTCGAGTATTTGGCTTTGATACAAAACACACACATGCTTTTTTGACCATGGCTCATGGACAAAATGGGGTGGTGAGTTTTACAGATAGTGCTGGCAAAATACACTCACATGTCTTACACTTGGGGCCTATGTGTGATGGAGATATTGTGAATGCATATGAAACTCTACATATAGTGATTGAGAATTTAGTAATGATGGCTACTACTTATGTTAGAAGTTTAGTGGATGCTTTATGGAATCGTTTTAAGGTTGATTTTGAGTTGTTTGAAGCTGTGAAGTATTTTAGTCCAAGAGATTATAATGAAGATTTAGAAAAGCTTGATGATGCCTCAGGACTATGGTTGGAAACTCTTTGCAAGCACTTTGGAAAGGAATCTGGCTCTTTCATGAATGAGGTTGAATGCAAAGGAGAGCGTAGATCTTTTGTCTCACGGATGCGAAATTGTTTTAAGCAAAAGAATATGCATACTGCTTGGCAAGATTGTTGTAATCATGAAGAATGGGAATTCTCTTTTCCATGGACTATGAAGCTTTGGAGAGCCTTGCTTTTGTTACCTCTTTCATCTGTAGCATGTGAGAGAGGTTTCTCAAAGATGAATAAAATCAAGGACAAGTTTCGGAATAGTTTATCCCTTGATATGTTGGGATTGGTGATGTTTGTGGGATTGAATACTCCCAAGGTAAACAACCCTGAAGAGATGCTTTGACATGAATGTTTTGAAGCTTGGAAAGCTATGAAGAGTAGAAGATCAAGATCCATGGAGACCACTTCTATGCAAGAAGCTTGAATTTGAAGTTTCCTTCTTATGCATTTTGGATTTTTAGGTTCCAGGACACTTTTTACCCTCTTTAAGAGGGGTTTTTTCCCCTGGGTTTTTATTTGCTTTCTATTAGATTGGCCTTGTATACATTATTCAATTTGCATATTCAAGTGCTTAATGTGAAGATTTTTAGATTAAGGTGAGATTAAGTGATTTAAATATTGTATGAAATGAAGATCTTGTCTAATTCATTTAAAGTTATCATGAAAATCTCTCTCTTATGATGTAAGTTGTTTATATGAATTCAAATAAATTTACTTTGGATAAATGTAGTGATAAAAGTTACCATGAGATGATGATTGTACGATCTTCTGTGTTAGTACCATAAATTTATAACTTTTTCTTATATAGATAAATATGGATATGCTTTTAAATGTCAATAAGTATTATGCAATTGATAACTGATAACAATCTTAAAATAAAATCTTGTAAACACAATACAAAATGCTTTGTATCTATTTGTACATGACTCAAGCATCACGATGATCTTTCGATAGGAAAATTTTTTATTTATCTATCATTAGACGGGCATTGTAGAAATTTGTTCTTCTTGAAAGAAGGGCAAAATTTTTAGGTGTCTGTCATATGAAAGATTTGGGTGCCCTTCAAATCCTATCGCTGATTGCCATTGCTTCCTGCTTACGTGGGAGTGGATTCCTAGAAAGAGTGGACGCTTTCTCTCTCTCAGGTTCTTGGACAGAGTGGATGCTCTCTCTCTCTCTCTCTCTCTCTCTCTCTCTCTCACACACACACACACACACACACACACACACATTAAAAAAAACGAGAACCGTTAAAAGCATGAGGTTTAAATAACTTTGTACGTGTCCACATGTAATGTTGACCATTGACACGTGTGGTTTGTGAATATTAAAAATGACACATTTTTTATTCTATTTGTAATGGCGGTACGCTTGAGAGAGAGAGAGAGAGAGAGAGAGAGAGAGAGAGAGAGAGAGAGAGAGACTCACATTTGTAGCGGCGGTATGCCAGTGAGTGAGAGAGAGAGAGAGAGAGAGAGAGAGAGAGAGAGACTCACATTTGTAGCGGCGGTATGCCAGTGTGAGAGAGAGAGAGAGAGAGAGAGAGAGAGAGAGAGAGAGACTCACATTTGTAGCAGCGGTACGCCTGAGAGAGAGAGAGAGAGACAGAGAGAGACAGAGAGAGAGAGACAGAGACTCGCATTTGTCTAGCAACACGAGAAGGCACTGACAGCGATCCATCAAACATGACAAGGCACTGACGGCTTTGGTATGTCTTTCTTTTGACGTACACACACATACACACACACACTCTCAGACGTCTATACACACACACACACACACACATACACACACACACTCTCAGACGTCTATACACACACACACACACACACACACACAGAGGGAGAAACATACACACACACACACACACACACAAGGAGAAACATATACAACACACACAGAGGGAGAAACATACACACACACACACACACACAAGGAGAAACATATACAACACAGACATACACATATAGTATAGCCACAGAGAGAGAGAGAGAGAGAGAGAGAGAGAGGGAGGGAGGGAGGGAGGGAGGGAGAGAGAGAGAGAGAGAGAGAGAGAGAGAGAGAGAGATAGAGAGAGAGTGAGTGAGGTGTTTTTACATTTTGGCGCGATATGGATCTTGCAAGTCTAATGGAAATTTGCTATCATGCCAAACCACACTAATTATGATAGAAGCCTCACTGGTGCGGTCTACCATGTACACACACACACACACACACACACACACACACATAGAGAGAGAGAGAGAGAGAGGGAGAGAGAGAGAGGGAGGTGTTTTTGCGGTTTGGCACGATATGGAGCTTGCAAGTCTAATGAAAATTCGCTATCGCACCAAACCGCACTAATTATGATAGAGGCCTCATTGTTGCGGTCTAACACGTACACACATACACACATAGGATATACATATACACACACACACACAAGAAACATAAGAGTTGGAATCAGCCAACCTGGAGATGCTAAGGAGCTTGAAGAGGGGTATGTTTGTCTTTGTGGCAATGGAAGATGGTGAGAGACAACTCACCCTTGACCTAGTGGATGTCAAGACTCTAATGGATAGGACAGCACAGATCTCAGACACTATCCTATATGTGTGCCTAAAGTAAGTATGCGAATTGCCTTTATTGATGATATAGTCCTTCCCTCTTTAGTTTTTTTCCTTTTTCCTCAACGAGTTACCCTTGTTTTTACAGTTTAATAAAGTGCCAGCTTCCTCGAGAGAGCCATTCTGAGGTGTTTATTCTGAACTCACAGCTGGCACCATTGCTAAGAAAAAGGAGCACTTCCCAACAAGAGATACAAAAGTGGTTCACTTATTTGAACATGCTCGAGGTTACAGTAGTAATTCTTCCATATGAATCACGGTATGTTACTTCTCTATCTTGTTAGTAATATGCATCTAATAGATAGGGGATGCCTTAGTTTTAGAGATTTCTGCTTCTGCAGGAACCATTGGAGCCTTGCTTGTATAAAATTGGATAAGAGAATCATGTGGACCCTTAATTCAATACCAAGATCACATCCTGAGTTAGGACTCTAAGTAAACATTCAAAGCACCTTTCTTTAGTATTTGTGGCTACTTGAAGTTGTCAATGTATCTTATGTTATGAAAGCTTACTTATTATGCAGGTGTATAAAAAGGCTTCTTCATGTTCTTAGTTCCCTATATGGAGACTATGAATTGTACAAGTCGGAGATCAAGCAGGTTCAAGTGCCTAAGCAAGGAGACTAACACTCCTGTGGTTGGAGAGTGATGATCCATGCAAAATATATTCTCCAGAGTCTCTTCTCCATGAATCTCTTCATGTCCAAGGTAAGTGGAAGAATCATCGAGTGGATATTGATTTAGCTAGATTTGTGGTTTCACATTGTGAATTTTGTTTATTCAGACTGCCTTACAAAACTATGATAGCAACTATGTGGAGCGGTATAGAGTGACCATGATACGATTAATACTAAAGAATGCCAAGGAGATGACTGAGGACAACCAGCCGGAGTTCCCCGATGCTACAGACGTTGAGATGCTTCTTCAGGTTGAAGGGGGGGAACCAAAGCCTTCTGAGAAGATAGAGGCAAATGCTGAAGGAAAGACAAAGCCAAAGCCTAAAGATGAGACAGAGCCAAGGCCCCGATGACGAGGTGAACAATGAAGAACCCAAGGCTAATGAGGCAGAGCAAGCTGAAGAGGTAGAGCCAAAGCCTGAAGAGAAGACAGAGGCGAAGCAGACTCCGGCTTGATCAAGAGGCAAACAATGAAGAACCTAAGGCTGATGAGGATCCCAAGCCTGATGAAGATCCCAAGACTAATGTACCTGATGTAATGTAACCAACTCAATTTTAAGAATTGTTTCTATTAGATGCTTTTTGTCCCTTAACAATGATTATAAGTTCAATCATATTCAGATTGATTAGAAGTATGAATCATGCTAATAATGGTTCCAGAGCTGAGGAGGCTTATCATCTTGGATGTTAATGGATTGCTGCTCAAAAGATAGCCCACCAAGTGTTGCAGGGAATTACAAAGTCGGGGGCATGCATATCATGCTAAGGCCCAAACTGTATCAATTCATTAACTTTGTAACTAAGCACTTTAGATTGGCCAACTGGTCCTCAATGATGATGCATATTTGAGGCCTCTTGCCATACTAGTTTTAAGAGAATCTAAGATTGAGGAGACAGAATTGTATTTTGTATATGACCAAAGGCACTGTTATCTTGACCCAGGTGTTTGTCATCCTGACAAACCTGGGGTACTATTTCATATAAAGCACTATGAGGATATCCAACATCCCTATGATCCCACAAATACATTATTAATTGATGATACCCCTGAGAAGGCAATGTATAATCCCATTGGAACATGGATATCACCCCTTCCTTTCGAAGGTAATGCAGATGATGTTTATTTGAAAGAACAATTGATTCCATATTTAGATGGATTGTACAAATCAAAAGACTCTGAGAAGGCAATGTATTAATTGATGATACCCCTGAGAAGGTAATGTATAATCCCATTGGAACATGGATATCACCCCTTCCTTTCGAAGGTAATGCAGATGATGTTTATTTGAAAGAACAATTGATTCCATATTTAGATGGATTGTACAAATCAAAAGACTCTGTATAAGATTATGTAATGAGAAACCCATTTTTGTAATGTAATTTCGTCAACTGTCCTATTCTCACTGAAGTAATGTGTCCTAGAAAATAGTATACATTGTCTTGTTTTTTGAAAATAAAAGTCAAACAAAAGGCTCTTGATTAATTATGTTAAAAGAGTACATTTAAATGGGTAATGTTAAGTAGGAGTGTCATTAACAAGATAGACATGATTAATTATGTCAAAAGAGTACATTGAAATGGGTAGTGTCAAAAGTAGGAATGATCTTGACTGTGTTACCCAATTCTTTACATTATATTAGTCGCTCCCTTCTAAGGAGGACCTTTCTTCCATTGTGTGAATGAAAGTAAAGTGTACAGGCATGTCTTGCAAGGATTCTTCAACAATATCCTTCCTTAGCTATTGTAGATTGCATTTCTCCCGTATAGAAACAATTATCACCAGTGTTGAAGCTTCATCAATCACTTCAATGTCTATGACTTTGTCGTCGTCCATTGCACTTGCGGCTTCCTGGTCCATTGGCACCAACTCTCCATTGATGTAATGGGACCTGTTATATCAGAAGGACAAGATAAAAGTTTGAGTTGCAATCATGTACTTTGTAGCCATTGTCTCTAGTGCAATGTTACAATGGATATCGTCAAAAACTTTACTCGGCCATCCCTTCATCAAGAAGTCTTGCTAAGAGAAATGTATCACAATCTTTGCAAACAGGCATGGTTCTTGCTATCTTCACCTGAAATAAGCTAAAAAGCTCCACAAACACAGTAATTGGTAGGTAAACCATAATTTTCACTACACAAGTTGGAATTCTCCCTCGTAGAGAGCGTTGCACATCCTTGAAGAGCTTGCTCCTTGTTGACTCCATTACTGAGGGGTCTGGGATAGGCCAATCCATGTAGTTCCACTCAACTTGCAAAGGTAGCTCTTCCAAGCGGCCACAATTGTGTTTCTTATTTAGCAGACGGTAGAAATGATCATAGAAAAAGATACCTACATCTAGAAAGCTTTTGTTGCTCCTTCCCTCATACTATAGCCGACCAATGTGTGCATGAACCACATTCATAATTCCAATGATGCACTGAACTGGCTCCCACTCCTCATAAGGGATACACATCTACAACCATAGACGTGGACAGTTTACAAAGTTCATGAGACCATTATGAGAAAATGGAAGATTGACAAGCAATAGATTAACTTACAGTTTGGTCTATGCGAGGGCAAATATATGTCATCTTGACTCTCAAACATAAGCTCATTATGCATATATATATGCTACACTAGGACTTCCTTGATGGTTGTCCTTCTAGCCTCTATCTTGAAGTCTTTCTGTGGGATCCCACTGCCCCCTCTACACACCGGCGGGGATTCCTGGATGGTAGCAGCAGAGCGGAAGTAGCTTCCTCTTGCGCGGGGTAGGGTTTCTCACTCGGGGCCTCGCCCTCGAATGTCCGGGCATGAGACTAAGCTGGTGGTCATTCCGAAAATCGAAACCAGGAAAATTTCCCCTGCCCAAAATACGGGGACGATTCTACCATTTTTATTTTCTTAACGAATTTCTCTAACGAGCCCTCGTCCATCGTACCGGAAGCACACCATTTTACACCATACCCAGGCTGGTCAAGACCTGGGTAGGTTTTTGTCGCGTGAACCGTCCTTTGAACACTCCCCGCCAGCTGTTGCAACCGAACTTCCCTTAGAAAAACACATATACCAAATGCTCCCTCCAGCATTCGGGCATAAGACAGTCCTTTAAGAAAACAGGGTTTCTATGCAAGTTTTCAGTTTTGATTTTCTTTTGAATACAATGAGAATATCTTAAATCCGTATCCCAATACTTCTAGATCGCAGGTCTAAATTTCGAACATAATTCCTTGAATTCTGTAATCTTGTTCCTCAGATCAAAATCAAAGGGTCTTAACTTGATTTCAGATTTGGTGGGTGATTTGATTGAATTTTCTTGAACTAGTCACATCGTCTTTTCTTGAAACTGACGAAGGAGATTAAGTCGAGGTCATAGTCTGATTCGGGGTTCGAGTATGGAAAGATTCTCCCTGAACTATCTTTCTCGAAGGATAATATTTCAATTACTACTTTACTGAATTTCATTCATTGAGTATTTTGCTTA